>NW_027507903.1:283385615-284098948 GCF_037356315.1 Lithobates pipiens | reverse complement strand
AGATTAGTGCAAGTAGCGCTAACACCCACACACACACACCATACACTTCCCTTAGTAGTATAGTATCTGAAAGGATCAATATCTGATCTGATAAGATCTATACTAGCATCCCCAGTGATTTAGGGTTCCCAAAAATGAAGCGTTAGCGGGATCAGAGCAGATACCTGCTAGCACCTGCGTTTTGCCCCTCCGCTCAGCCCGCCCCAAGTGCAGTATCAATTGATCACTGTCACTTAATAAAAACACAACACACATAACTGCAGCGTTCGCAAATTCAAGCCTAATCCCTGTGAATGCTTATGCCGCGTACACACGACCGGACTAGGTCCGATGGATTTTCCGAATGAGCAGACTTGCGTACACATGCATCGTCACCTTCTTCTTCTTCATGCGTCGTCATCTTCTTCTTCTTCTGTTATTCCGATGTTGACACAACGCTCCCTCTGGCTGTAATGCCGTGGACATGACGTGTGATGACTTATGTAGCCATAAGGGGCAGGTTATGCCCCCCGGTGATCCCGCCCCTTATGACATCACAGTCCCGGGGCATGCTGGGAATGTGACGTCATAAGGGGCAGGCGGGACTGTGACGTCATATGCCTATATAAGTCGCCGCTCACCGTATCCACGGCATTACAGTGGGAGAGAGCGTCATGTCAACAATGGAAGAACAGAAGAAGGAAGAAGAAGATGGCGATGACGAAGGAGAAAGCCGGGCCACCGCTAGCAAAAGAGCAAAAGATAGCGGAGGAGCCCGAAGTTGGAAGAAGACCCCGAAGCTGCCTAATAAACTACTTTAAAAACCTGTGTAGTGTTTTTTTATTTACACTTTTTACCCCAGGTGAATGGGTAGGGGTACGATGTACCCCATACTTATTCACATAGGGTCGTGGGCTGGGATCGGGGGGCCCCTTTATTAAAGCTCATCCCCACCCCTTTCCTGACCGGCCGGGCTGCATGCTTGGATAAGGGTCTGGTATGGATTTTGGGGGGACACCATGCCGTTTTTTTCGGTGTAGGGGGTTCCCCTTAAAATCCATACCAGACCTAAGGGCCTGGTATGCCCCTGGAGGGGCATTCCCTCTCGTCCTCGCTGCAATAGGAAAATGTGTTTTTCCTATTGCAATGAGCGTGAGATGTACAATACCCTGTCACTGAGAACCAGCGCGAGAAACATTCTCGCAAGCAGGTGCTGTAGCTGGCCGTGCATCGTATTTAGTCCGTTGGACCAGCATACAGATGAATGGGCTTCCCGATAGGAACTGGGTCCGGCGGACCAAGATTTAAAACCTATTCTATTTCTAGGTCCGTCTGACTTTTGGGAAGAAAAAGTCTGACGGAGACCACATGCGATCGAATTGTCCGACGGATTCTGGTCCACCAGACCAAGTCTGCCAGAAAGTTAGATCGTGTGTATGCGGCATAACAGTGTTTTTGGTATCGTTTGAAGTAGTCGCTGACAGTCAAGTGCTCTTTTTTCCTGTGAGTCTCACCAAAATGTCCAATCGAAGGTACACTAGTGAAGAGGCCTACACGTTTCTGAGCATGACAGATGAGAGTGAAGAGGAAGTCACCCATCTGTCAGATTCAGGCTCAGTATTCAAACCCGTAGACAGCAGCGGCACCCTGACAGATAGCTCTGACGACGAAGTAGTGGCCCCTGCCAAGGTCAGGTGCACCCGACCCCGTTCTTCTGCTGTTGTTGAGGTCCAGCAGGGCTCTCATATGGAGCAGAGAGCCAATACTAGTGCCACTCATCCTTCTGGTGAACTGGCAAGCACCAGCAGCCTGGTACACCCTGGTCGTAGTCAAACCAGCACTGCAGTATCATGTGGTGACGTGGCGAGTCCCATAAGTGCAGCAAGCACAAGTAGAGTCCTGCAGCCACCAAGAAGACAAAGACAGGTCCGTCAAACCCATAGGGCCCTTCTTGCTGCATTTGCCAATCCTAATTGGGAGCCCACCACTTCTGCAGCACCAGTACTTCCCCCATTCACTGGCCAACCTGGAATTCAGGTGGAAACAGTTGATTTTATGTCACTTGATTTTTATTCGCTGTTTTTCACGGAAGATCTCTATAGATCTATTGTGGACCAAAGCAATTTGTATGTTGGTCAATTCATCGCAGCTAATCCCCATTTGACCCTTGCCAGAGAATGGAAACCTATTACGGTTTCCGAATTTAAGACCTTTCTGGGCCTATCCCTCCTCATGGGCATAAATAAAAAGAGTGATTTGCGGTCATATTGGTCCACTGACCCAATTCATCATATGCCAGTGTTCTCTGCCTCCATGGCCAGGGTTAGGTACGAGCAGATCTTGCAGTTCACGTATTTTAATGACAATGAACTATGTCGTCCTCGGGGTGACCCTGAATACTATCGGCTCCACAAAATTTGGCCCCTTGTAAACCACTTCAACCAACAGTTTGCAGCCTTGTTTACTCCCGATCAAGGTGTCTGCGTTGAGTCCCTGATTACGTTTTCTGGTCGCTTGTCTTTCAAACAGTATCTTCCCAGCAAGCGTGCCAGATATGGGGTCAAGATGTATAAGCTCTGTGACACCCTCAGGCTATACATATAGTTTTATGGTTTACGAGGGAAAAGATAGTCACGTGAAAAAAATTGGTACAGTGTTGCATGACCTGAGCTGAAAATTGGCCTGGGCAGGAAGGGAGTAAAAATATTGAAGTGGGTAACAAGGAAAACACGACTCCTCAGGGGGAGCGCTGCGTATGGAGCACACAACCCCTCAGGGGTAACGCTGTGTACAGAGCACACGACCATTCAGGGGGAGTGCTGTGCACGGGGTAGCGCTGTGTATGGCGCATGCCGACCCCTCAGGGGGAGCGCTCTGTACGGAGCACACGACCCCTCAGGGGGAGTGCTGTGTACGAAGCGCACGACCCCTCAGGGGTAACGCTGTGTATGGAGCACACTGACCCCTGGGGGTAGTGCTGTGTACGGAGCACACCAACCCCTGAGGGATTGGGGGGCAGCTGTGCACGGAGCACGCTGACCCTTCAGGGGGAGCGCACTGTACTGAGCATCCTGACCCCTCGGGGGAGCACTGTGTATGGGGTAGCACTGTGTATGGAGCACACTGACCCCTCAGGGGGAATGCTGTGTACGGAGCATGCTGACCCTTCAGGGGGAGTGTTGTGTACGGGGTAGCGCTGTGTACGGAGCATGCCGACCCCCCAGGGGTAGCGATGTGTACGGAGAACACCGACCCTTCAGGGGGAGTGTAGCGCTGTGTACGGAGCACTGTCCCCTGAGAGGGGGCACTCTGTACGGAGCAAGCCGACCCCTCAGGGGAGCACTGTGTACGGAGCACAACGACCCCTCAGGGGGACCGCTGTGTACGGAGCACACGACCCCTCAGGGGGAGTGCTGTGTACGAGGTAGCGCTGTGTACGGAGTACACCCACCTCTGAGGGGTCGGGGGATCACTGTGTACGAAGCACGCTGACCCCTCAGGGTTGCGCTGCGTACGGAGCACACTAACCTTCAGAGGTAGCGCTGCGTGTGGTGCACACTGACCCTTCAGAGGTAGTGCTGTGTACAGAGCACACCTACCCCTCAGGGGGAGCGCTGTGTATGGAGCACGCCAACCACTCAGGGGGAGCGGTGTGTACGGAGCACACCTACCCCTCACGGGGAGCACTGTATATGGAGCACACCTACCCCTCAGGGGTACAACTGTGGATGGAGCACACCGACCCCTCAGGGGGAGTGCTGTGTACGGGGTAGCCCTGTGTATGGAGCACACCGACCCCTGAGGAGTCAGGGGGAGCACTGTGTACGAAGCATGCTGACTTCTCAGGGGTAGCGCTGTGTATGGGGCACACCGACCCCTCATAGGTAGCACTGTGTACGGAGCACACCTACCCCTCAGGGGGAGCGCTGTGTATGGAGCATGTCGACCCCTCATGGGTAGTGCTGTGTACGAAGCATACAACCCCTCAGGTGGAGTGCTGTGTGTGGAGCAGTGTTAATCACTTAAGGACCGAGCCTCTTTTTCAGATTCGGTGTTTACATGTTTAAAACATTTTTTTTTGCTAGAAAATTACTTAGAACCCCCAAACATTATATATTGTTTTTTTTCTAACACCCTAGAGAATAAAATGGCGGTCATTGCAATACTTTTCTGCAAAAAATTTCCATAAGTGACATTTAAAAAATTCTACAGGTTGCTTGTCTTGCGTTACAGATTCTAGGGCTAGAATTATTGCTCTCGCTCTACCGATCGCAGTGATACCTCACGTGTGGTTTGACTACCGTTTTCATATACGGGCGCTACTCACATATGTGTTCGCTTCTGTGCGCGAGCTCATTGGGACGGGGTGTTTTACCTGATTTTATTTTTACACTGTTTAAAAAAACAAAATTGGATCACTTTTATTCCTATTACAAGGAATGTAAACATCTCTTGTAATAGAAAAAAGCCCGACAGGTCCTCTTAAATATGAGATCTGGGGTCAAAAAGTCCTCAGATCTCATATTTGGACTTAAATGCAATAAAAAAAAATGTAATTTGAAAAAATGACATTGAAAAAATGTGCCTTTAAGAGGTATGGGCAGAAGTGACGTTTTGATGTCGCTTCCGCCCTGCTATGGTATAGAGACGGGTGGGGGCCATCTTAGCCTCACTCGTCTCCATATCACAGAGAAGGCAGGTCCCGATCGCCTCAGCCACTACCGACGGCTCTGGCAAGCGGCGGAGGGTGCGAGAGAGCGGCGGGAGGGGGGTAGCACCTCTCCCGCCACGATAACGGTGATCTTGCAGCAAACCCGCCGCAGAGACCACCATTATCACACACACGACCGAAGCCTGAAGAGATGGATATCGCGGTTGTGGCAGCAGCTGCTGCCGTTACAAGATATACAGTGCCTTGCGAAAGTATTCGGCCCCCTTGAACTTTTCAACCTTTTGCCACATTTCAGGCTTCAAACATAAAGATATACATTTTTTATTTTTTGTGAAGAATCACCAACAAGTGGGACACAATTGTGAAGTGGAACGAAATCTATTGGATTTTTGAAACTTTTTTAACTAATAAAAAAATTAAAAGTGGAGCGTGCAAAATTATTCGGTCCCCTTGCGTTAATACTTTGTAGAGCCACCTTTTGCTGCGATTACAGCTGCAAGTCGCTTGGGGTATGTCTCTATCAGTTTTGCACATCGAGAGACTGAAATTCTTGCCCATTCTTCCTTGCAAAACAGCTCGAGCTCAGTGAGGTTGGATGGAGAGCGTTTGTGAACAGCAGTTTTCATCTCTTTCCACAGATTCTCGATTGGATTCAGGTCTGGACTTTGACTTGGCCATTCTAACACCTGGATACGCTTATTTGTGAACCATTCCTTTGTAGATTTTGCTGCATGTTTGGGATAATTGTCTTGTTGGAAAATAAATCTCCGTCCCAGTTTCAGGTCTTTTGCAGACTCCAACAGGTTTTCATCCAGAATGGCCCTGTATTTGGCTGCATCCATCTTCCCCTCAATTTTAACCATCTTCCCTGTCCCTGCTGAAGAAAAGCAGGCCCAAACCATGATGCTGCCACCACCATGTTTGACAGTGGGGATGGTGTGTTGAGGGTGATGAGCTGTGTTGCTTTTACGCCAAACATATCGTTTTGCATTGTGGGCAAAAAGTTCGATTTTGGTTTCATCTGACCAGAGCACCTTCTTCTACATGTTTGGTGTGTCTCCCAGGTGGCTTGTGGCAAACTTTAGACAAGACTTTTTATGGATATCTTTGAGAAATGGCTTTCTTCTTGCCACTCTTCCATAAAGGCCAGATTTGTGCAGTGTACGACTGATTGTTGTCCTATGGACAGACTCTCCCACCTCAGCTGTAGTTCTTTGCAGTTCATCCAGAGTGATCATGGGCCTCTTGGCTGCATCTCTGATCAGTCTTCTCCTTGTCTGAGCTGAAAGTTTAGAGGGACGGATTTGCAGTGGTCTGATACTCCTTCCATTTCAAAATGATCGCATGCACAGTGCTCCTTGGGATGTTTAAAGCTTGGGAAATCTTTTTGTATCCAAATCCGGCTTTAAACTTCTCCACAACAGTATTACGGACCTGCCTGGTGTGTTCCTTGGTCTTCATGATGCTCTCTGCGCTTTCAACAGAACCCTGAGACTATCACAGAGCAGGCGCATTTATACAGAGACTTGATTACACACAGGTGGATTCTATTTATCACCATCAGTCATTTAGGACAACATTGGATCATTCAGAGATTCTCGCTGAACTTCTGGAGTGAGTTTGCTGCACTGAAAGTAAAGGGGCCGAATAATTTTGCACGCACCACTTTTCAGTTTTTTATTTGCTAAAAAAGTTTCAAATATCCAATAGATTTCGTTCCACTTTACAATTGTGTCCCACTTGTTGGTGATTCTTCACAAAAAATTAAAATTTTATATCTTTATGTTTGTATGTATGTTTGTACCTCTTCAAAAATAAGACGTACATCGTTGTGCGTCGGTCGTAAAGTGGTTGGTTTGGCAGCAAATTTAAATTGCGTTTTAGTTTTAGGACTAAAATGGCATTTTAATTGTAGTCCCATTTTAGTCTTCTGCATTTGTTTTAGTTTTAGTGGTATTTAGTCGACTAAATCTCCAGGACATTTTAGTCATCTAAAATCTAATGGGTAGAGTTAAATTGTAATGCATTATTTAAGCATTTCTCTATAATTTCCAAACTCATATACTGCTGGAGTGAAAAATCGAATATGTTATTATTCATGGTATTGAGTTATGACCATGTACTACAGACCGGTGTTATTTTTTACGTCAAGTTTCAATTCAGTTTCAGTCTTAGGCCGCGTACACACGGGCGGATTGTCTGCCCAACTTAGTCCGCTGAACCGTGTTTCAGCGGACAATCCGCTCGTGTGTGGGCTTCAGCGGACTTTTTCAGCGGACAGTCTGACGGACTTTGTCTTTCGGAATTTCCGTAATTTTGTCCGCTGAAACTTGGTTTTGTCCATCCAAACTTGGTTTCAGCGGACAGTCCGCTCGTGTGTAGGCAAGTTGGACGGACTAAGTATGGCGCATGCTCAGAAAGGATTTACACGGCCGAAGGTTGCATTGCAGTGTATTGGACGTCGTTTTTCTAGTCCCGTCGTACGTGCTGTACACGTCATCGCGCAAGTTTTCAGCGGACTGTCTGTTCATCGTGTGTGGTCAAGTCCGTTCATTCAAAATTTGAACGGACTGTCTGCCGGATTGTCTGACGAACTTAGTTGGGCAGACAATCCGCCCGTGTGTACGCGGCCTCAGTCTTTTGACTAAAATAGCATTTTATTTTTAGTCCCATTTTAGTCTTTTGACTAAAATGGCATTTTAGTCGTATTTTAGTCATTTCAATTGTTTTAGTTGTATTTTAGTCAACTAAAATGGTAATAAGTTAATGGACTATAATATTTTAGTCGATAAAATTAACACTGGTATGGAGCACACCGACCCCTCAGAGCTAGCGCTGTGTACGGAGCACACGACCCCTTAGGGGGAGCGCTGTGTACAGAGCACAGCGATCCGAGGGGTCGGGGTGAGCGCTGTGTATGGAGCACAACGACCCAAGGGGTCGGGGTGAGTGCTGTGTACAGAGCACATCGACCCGATGGGCCGAGGTGAGCGCTGTGTATGGAGCACACCGACCCCTCAGAGGTAGCTCTGTGAACGGAGCATGCGACCCCTCAGGGGGAGCGCTGTTTACAGAGCACGCCGACCTCTCAGGGGTAGCGATGTGTACGGAGCACGCCTACCCCTCAGGGGGAGCGATGTCTATGGAACACACGACCCCTCGGGGAGCGATGTGTACGGAGCATACAACCACTTGGGGAGCGCTCTGTACAGAGCACACGACTCCTCAGGGGGAAAGTTCAGTATGGAGCACGCAACTCCTCAGGGGAAGCGCTGTGTACAGAGCACACCGACCCCTCAGGGGGAGTGCTGTGTACGGAGCACACTGACCCCTGAGGGGTTGGGGGGAGCGTTCTGTAGGGAGCAGCTGAATCCTCAGGGGTAGAGCTGTGTACAGAGCACACTGACCCCTCAGGAGAAGCGCTCTGTACAGAGCACACCGACCCCTCAAGGGGAGCACTGTGTACGGAGCACACCGACCCCTCAGGGGGAGTGCTGTGCATGGAGCACACCGACCCCTCAGGGGGAGTGCTGTGTATGGAGGACACTGACCCCAGAAGGGTTGGGGGGGAGCGTTCTGTAGGGAGCAGCCGAACCCTCAGGGGTAGAGCTGTGTACAGAGCACACTGACCCCTCAGGAGAAACGCTCTGTACAGAGCACACCGAGTCCTCAGGGGGAGCGCTGTGTACGGAGCACACCGACCCCTCAGGGGGAGTGCTGTGTATGGAGCACATGACACCTCAGAGGGAGTGCTGTGTATGGAGCACACCGACCCCTCAGGGGAAGTGCAGTGTATGGAGCACACTGACCCCTGAGGGGTTGGGGGGGAGCGTTCTGTAGGGGGCAGCCAAACCCTCAGGGGTATAGCTGTGTAAAGAGCAAACCAACCCCTCAGGGGGAGCGCTGTGTACGGAGCACACTGACCCCTCAGGAGAAGCGCTTTGTACAGAGCACACGACTCCTCAGGGGGAGCGTTGTGTATGGAGAACACCGACCCCTCAGGGGGAGTGCTGTGTACAGGGCCGCTGATAGGGCAGTACAGCCAGCCCTGTTGTACTGGGCCCAGCCCCCATCAGCTCCACAGGAGGGCCCGGGTAAATTTACAGTTAATTTATGCATATTACAATTTCGAAACCATTCTCCCGCTATTACTTGCTTAGAGAAGGGGGTTTCTAATTACATTTTCCTGGGCCCCATCTGGTCTACAGATAGGCCTAGGAGATGAGTGCAGCGTTCAGACTATTTTTCCTTTTTCGGGCGCATGTACATGAAGCCGCCCGCACATTGTTCTGCTAGCTAATTAGTCGTGGCTGCCGCTGCCCACTGCCTTCCCTGGTGGAGTGATACTACGAGGCTCCGTTTAGTTCCGCCTCTCATTTTCCTTTGCCGACTGCTGAGACTCAGGCAAGGCGACAGGTGGCTCAGTGGATGAAAGAGATAGGCTGCACTGATGGGAGCAAGAACCTGGAGGACACATGCACTGCACACAGTGAGTGGAGCACAGAAGTTGAATCCTTCACTGCGTCTCACTTAGGTACAGCATAGCTGGTCATGATTATTAGCATTATGACACTCACGCAGGCAGCACAGTCAGCATGTGTTCTGTCATGGATCTGTTACAGTGTGTCCTATTGCTGTTTGGTGCTTACTTTGTTATGGCTGTATTGGGTTATGGTTACTGTACACACAGTACAGCCATAAGTTAACAAAGTCAGCACCCAAAAGCCAAGTGACACTGTGAGATCCATGACAGAGCACATGCTGACTGTGCTGCCTGCACAATTTTCATAATGCTGATAATCATAAGACGCAGTGTGATGTTACTTTACACTTGTGTTTGGGAGGGGGGGCAGTAAACATGTGCCCCCCAACCACCCACTTTAACCGCTTCCTGTCTAGCAACATACTGGTACATTGCTGGATTGGAAGGGTGATATCTTTGTCATCGCTGCAGCAATGATCAAGATATCATTTTTTAGCCGTGACGAGTCTGCACAAAGTAAAAGTAATCCTAGTGGCTAAGAAGCCCCTGGATTACTTTTACAGGTAGTGGAAGGGGGTTCCACCACCGTCCCTCCATCACCTTTATTGGGCTCTCCCGTGCCATCAGGGGTCCCATTAAAGATGTGAGCGGCAACATTTAGTTCCTGGGACACAGTATGCGTGCATATGTAAACAGTGACAAATCTGCAGAGGTTGGGTCAGGGAAGGAGCCTGGGGTGGGGTCAAGGGTGGGTTTAAAAGGGGCCCTGTCAGGTAGGCTGTACGGGGCCCCATGATTTCTAACATCGGCCCTGGCTGTGTATGGAGCACACGACTCCTCAGGGGAGTGCTGTGTACAGAGCACACGACTCCTCAGGGGGAGCACTGTGTTCAGGGCATGCCGACCCCTCAGGGGGAGAGCTGTGTACGGAGCACACTGACCCCTCAGGAGAAGCGCTCTGTACAGAGCACACCAACCCCTCAGGGGGAGCGTTCTGTACGGAGCACACTGACCCCTGAGGGGTTGGGGGGGGAGCGTTCTGTGGGGAGTAGCCGAACCATCAGGGGTAGAGCTGTGTAAAGAGCACACCGACCCCTCAGGTGGAGCGCTGTGTATGGAGCACACTGACCCTTCAGGAGAAGCGCTCTGTACAGAGCACACCGACTCCTCAGGGGTAGAGCTGTGTAAAGAGTACACCAACCCCTCAGGGGGAGCGCTGTGTACAGAGCACACCGACTCCTCAGGGGGAGCGCTGTGTTCAGAGCACGCCGACCCCTCAGGGGGAGAACTGTGTACGGAGCACACTGACCCCTCAGGAGAAGCGCTCTGTACAGAACACACCGACCCCTCAGGGGGAGCGTTCTGTACAGAGCACACTGACCCCTGAGGGGTTGGGTTGGAGCGTTCTGTAGGTAGCAGCCGAACCCTCAGGAGTAGAGCTGTGTACGGAGCACACTGACCCCTCAGGAGAAGCGCTCTGTACAGAGCACACGACTCCTCAGGGGGAGTGCTGTGTACGGAGCACACCGACCCCTCAGGAGGAGTGCTGTGTACAAAGCACACCAACTCCTCAGGGGGAGCGCTGTGTACAGAGCACACCAACTCCTCAGGGGGAGCGCTGTGTACGGAGGCCACCGACTCCTCAGGGGGAGCGCTGTGTTCAGAGCACGCCAGACCCTCAGGGGAAGAGCTGTGCACGGAGCACACTGACCCCTCATGAGAAGCGCTCTGTACAGAGCACACCGACCCCTCAGGGGGAGCGTTCTGTATGGAGCACACTGACCCCTAAGGGGTTGGGGGGAGCGTTCTGTAGGGAGCAGCCGAACCCTCAGGGGTAGAGCTGTGTAAAGAGCACACCGACCCCTCAGGTGGAGCGCTGTGTACAGAGCACATTTACCCCTCAGGAGAAGCGCTCTGTACAGAGCACACCGACTCCTCAGGGGGAGCGCTGTGTACAGAGCACACAGACTCCTCAGGGGGAGCGTTGTGTTCAGAGCACGCCGACCCCTCAGGGGGAGCGCTGTGTTCAGAGCACGCCGACCCCTCAGGGGGAGAGCTGTGTACGGAGCACACTGACCCCTCAGAAGCATGGGCGTCCGCAGCAGGGGGCAAGGGGGGTCAAGTGCCCCCCCCTGGAATCCCCAAGGTGTTGCCGCCATGCTGCATTTTTTTACAGAGTCCGCCGGCGGCTGCATCCTCCGTTCTCTTCTCTGAATCACAGAGCTGGCTGCCTCTGTGTTCGGCCCCCCCCCAGACCTGCTTGTGTGATAGTAGAGAGAATCAACGTTCCGCCTATCACACGAGCCGGTCTGGGGGGGGGGCGGGGCCATGTTACAGAGCGGCCGCCGTACACAGAGCCAGCCAGCGCTTTTATCCATAGGAGGAGATGCTGCAGGTACAGCCCGCCCTGTGTGCCACAGTGCCTGGATAGGAGGATCGGGGGGGGGGGGGCTGCAGGGGGCCCCCCTTGCCAATTCTCCTATCCAACTTATTTTACTGTCCCCAGTTCACCTTGTGCTCCCTGCCCCCTCCCCCCAGTGCTCTCCTCCACCACCACACTCTCCCGCCCCCCCCCCCCCAGTGCCCTCCACTCCCCCAGTACTCTCCTCCACCACACTCTCCTGCCCCCCCCTGCTCTCCTCCACCACCACACTCTCCTGCCCCCCAGTGCCCTCCAATCCCCCAGTGCTCTCCCCAGTGCTCTTCCCCCCTGTTCTTTCTCCCCCCCAGTGCTCTCCCCCTGTTCTTTCCCCCCAGTGCTCTCCACTCCCCCCAGTGCTCTCCCCCCTGTTCTTTCCCCCCCCCAGTGCTCTCCACTCCCCCCAGTGCTCTCCCCCCTGTTCTTTCCCCCCAGTGCTCTCCCCCCAGTGCTCTCCACTCCCCCCAGTGCTCCCCCCCTGTTCTTTCCCCCCCAGTGCTCTCCACTCCCCCCAGTGCTCTCCCCCCTGTTCTTCCCCCCCCCCAGTGCTCTCCACTCCCCCAGTGCTCACCCCCCTGTTCTTCCCCCCCCAGTGCTCTCCCCCCTGTTCTTACCCCCCCAGTGCTCTCCACTCCCCCCAGTGCTCTCCCCCCTGTTCTCCCCCCCCCAGTGCTTTCCACTCCCCCCAGTGCTCTCCCCCCTGTTCTATCTTCCCCCCCCAGTGCTCTTCAGCTCTCCCCATCACTCTCCAGCCCCCACCCCAGTGCTCTCCAGCCCCCCATTCTCCCCACCCCTGTTCTTTCTGCCCCCCTGGTGCTCCCCAGCCCCCCCCCCAGTGTTCTCTACCCTCCGTGCTCTCCACCCGTTCTTTTTGGCTCCCCCCAGCACTCTCCACTCCCCCCCCCTGTACTCTCCACTCTCCCTGCATTTTGCCCCCACCCATGTGCTCTCCAACCCTACCAGTGCTCTCCACCCCCCATAGTGCTCTCCAGTCCCCCGTGCTTTCCACCCCTGTTCTTTCTGGCCCCCACTGGTGCGCTCAAGCTCTCCCCCCCATTGCTCTCCACTCCCCCCTGCTCTTTGTACCCCCCAGTACTCTCCAGCCCCCGTGCTCTCCACCCCTTTTTTTCTGCCCCCCCCCCAGTGCTCTTCACCACCCCACACTCTTAGCCCCCCCCCCCCCCCCAGTGCTCTCAGCCTACCGTGCTCTCTACCCCTGTTCTTATTGGCCCCCCCAGCACTCTCTGCTCCCCACCCCTGTGATTTCCACTCCCCCTCACTCTTTGCCCCCACCCATGTGTTCTCCAACCCCGCCAGTACTCTTTGCTCCCCCTTCCCTCCAACTCCCACCCAGTGCTCTCCACTTCCCCAGGACCAGAGGACAGGCTGACTGGGGCTGGAAAATTAGGACGGCTGAAGGTGCAGGTGGCCAGAGACCACTCCATCTCACAGCAGACAGATCCTCTGGAAGGAGCACCGTCCCCATTCAAAACGAGAACAGACCCTGCCTGCTGCTGGCCGTCATGGATATCCTGCTGGCATGCAAGGTACCGTACCAAGCATCAACAACACACCTTCCCACAGACAGGGACTGCAGACTGGGACATGGGGCACAGGAGGGGCTGCAATGATGGACACAGAGAGGCTGCATTCACGGCACAGTGAGGCTGCATTTGATGGACACACTGAGGCTGCATTTGATGAACACAGTGAGGCTGCATTTGATGGACACTGGTGAGGCTGCATTGAGCTCTTGCATCAAGTTTGCAGTCTCTGACCATCTCCTGTAGCATGTCTGCAGTCTCTGAGGGAGTCTGGAGAGGAGTCAAGAGTGGGAGCACCGCCAGGATGGGGGTCATGGGAGAAGTCAGACTTGTGTGGACTGTGGACAGGAGACTATAGGATAGAACCAGAGCCACCAAGCTGGAGCCGATTGACTGAGCCCTGCACAGTGCACCTGAGAGGAGGTCAGTGAAAGCACTGCCAGGCCAGTCGGGGGGGGGGGGGGGTCACTGATGTAAGGGGGGAGTGAATACGATAATGTAAGGGGCACTGATATAAAGGGTTTCCTCCTTTATAGTAGTAACTCACCCCCCTTACCTTACAGTATTCTTTCTGCAGAAGGTGGTCTCCCCATACGTTATGAGTTCCTGGGGTCCCCCTTGTTGATTGATCACTTACCACTATTAACTGGTAAAATGTATGGTTTTCCCTTTCATGAACAAGAAAATAATGACGTTATGCTGTTGAGCTGGTATAATAATGCTGTGAGGCTGGTTTTTGAAAGCATGCACGTCCGCAAGGTTACTCAGGTGGCTGCGTACCATGCCCATATTGTATTGCAATGTAAAAAGATGTACATTCTCTAGGCCAGGGGTCTCAAACTCGCGGCCCGCGGGCCAACTGCGGCCCGCGGGACAATATTTTGCGGCCCCCCGCCTGGAAAAGCACTTAGCCACCTTCCCTCCGGTACTTGAAGAAGATGAAGTCGCCGCTCTGAACGCACTTGGTGCAGGTCAGCCTCCGGCGATGTTACACAGCGGGCAGCGCTCCACCGCCAAGTACAGTACCTCGGCGTCTCACCAGGGGGAGTAAGTGGCGGTGGAGCGCTGCCCGCTGTGTAACACCGCCGGACGCTGACCTGCACCAAGTGCGTTCAGAGCGGCGACTTCATCTTCTTCGATGGGAGGGACACGGAGAGGCAAGTACCAGCCTGTCAGTCACGCTCTCCACGCCTCACTTTTTTTCTTCTCTTTCCCGTTCAGGCGACAGGACGTTCTGCCATTGGAGGCCCTGCATGGGAGGAGGAGACGCAGGGGTTTCTCAATGGGCGTCTCCTTCTCCCTGGCTGTGTTGTGATCCAATCACATCAAAGAGTGTCACAGACAAGGAGTTTTTTTCTTCCTGGCTGTGACTCTCACTGTGATTGGATTGAGGCACATGGAGAAGGAGACGCCCATTGAGAAAATCCGGCGTCTCTTCCTCCTTGATGCTCAGTATTAGCATACAGGGCAAGAAATATACAGGGGGGCACAGCAGAGTGGAGGAGTGCTATTTTTGTAAACCAGACAGGTGCGTGCCCACCCTAAAGGTTTTTGTGGAAAACTTGATGCGGCCCAGCCTTACCCAGAATCTACCTCCAGCGGCCCCCAGGTAAATTGAGTTTGAGACCCCTGCTCTAGGCTATATGGGCATGGAACACAGCCGCCAGAGTAACTTCCAATACAAAGTGAAGATGAATTATCTGTTATATAACACATATGTATTACCAGTGGAAAGATTTTCATGAGATTGTCTAAAAGGGGCAGGGCATGAGAGGCCTTAAAGCGGTAGTAAACCCGCACAGTTTTTTTTTTTAAACCTGCAAAGCAAAAGGCATAATGAGCTAGTATGCACCGCATACTAGCTCATTATGAAATACTTACCTTAGAACGAGGCCCCGACATCTGGCCCGATCCACGCCGAGGGAGCTGACATGCTCCCTCTGCGTTTCTTCCGGGTGACTCGGCTCCGGCGCTGTGAGTGGCCAGAGCCGCGATATCGTCACTCCCGCGCATGCGCGCGGGAGATTTCATTCCGGCCGCTGCCGGATTTTCAGGCCGAGAATCCCCTTGTGCGCATGCGCCGCTGCAGTCAGCGGCGCATACCGAGGGGGATATCTCCTAAACCGTACAGGTTTAGGAGATATTTTTTTTTACCTACAGGTAAGCCTTATTATAGGCTTTCCTGTAGGTAAAAGTTTAAAAATCGAGTATACAACCACTTTAAAATGATGCCCCCCCCTTGGAAAAAGTTCTGCGGACTCCCATGCTCAGAAGCGCTCTGTACAGAGCACACGACCCCTCAGGAGAAGCGCTCTGTACGGAGCACACTGACCCCTCAGCAGAAGTGCTCTGTACAGTGCACACCGACACCTCAGGGGGACTGCTGTGTACGGAGCACACCGACCCTCAGGGGGAGTGCAGTGTATGGAGTACACCGACACCTCAGGGGGAGTGCAGTGTATGGAGTACACCGACCCCTCGGGGGAGTGCAGTGTATGGAGCACACTGACCCCTGAGGGGTTGGGGGGGAGCGGCCGAACCCTCAGGGGTAGAGCTGTGTAAAGAGCACACCGACCCCTCAGGGGGAGCGTTCTGCACGGAGCACGCAACTCCTCAGGGATAGTGATGTGTACAGAGCACGCAACCCCTTGGGAAGCAATGTTTATGAAGCACGCCGACCCCTCACGGAGAGCAATGTGTACAGAGCACGTAACCCCTCAGGGGGAGCGTTGTGGACGGCGCGCTGTGTGTGTGTTGTTGTCTCGGGCTTCCTCGGTCTTCCGGGATGAAGTTCCCTAGTCCGGCCCCCTGAACTTTAGGGCGGCGGAAGGGAGTTGCTGTCCCGGACAGACAGGAAGGAGAGCCGGGTGGGGAGAAGAGGATGGCGGCCGTCCTGTGTTTCCCGGAGCCCCTGACTGCCCTGCAGCTGAAGCGGCTGGAGGAACACAAGTACAGCGCCCAGGGTCGCTCTCTGCTGGAGCCCCTCATGCAGGTCTATTGGAACTGGCTGGTGGAGAAGGTTCCCCTATGGGTGGCCCCCAACACTATCACCATGGTGGGGCTCATCATGAATGTACTGACCACCCTCGTCATAACCTACTACTGCCCCACCGCCACCGAGGAGGTGAGTTGTCACCTGTGTGTAGTGGGCGCAGTGCCAGGCCGGCAGCTTCTCTGTTCTATTATATTACAGGGGCAGCGATCGTTGCCCCATGGACTGTCCTCACCTACACACAGGACTTTCTGATCACTTCATTTGTCTTCCTATAGACACACTGACAGCACTGATTACATTCGGTGCATGCTTGTTCTTATGGACTACACCGATCAGCCATAAGATTCCGGCCACTGACAGGTTAGGTGAATAACATTGATTATCATGTGACAATGACACTTGGATATAGGTGAGATATATTAGGCAGAAAATGAATCTAGGTTCACGCTTGTGCCAGTCCTGCATGCCACATTTGCATGGGCACCAATCAGGCTGCTGTACCTGGGGGAAAAAAAAATGCTAATTTTCTCTGCTGTTTTTATTTTTTGCGCTATAAACAAGAAGATTGACAATTTTGAAAAAAATATATTTTTTACTTTCTGCTATAAAACATATGCAATAAAGCAATCAAATGTCTTCATCAGTTTAGGCCAATATGTATACTGCTACGTATTTTTGGTAAAAAAAAAAAAAAAAGTCGATCATTCATTCATTCAGCCTGCCATACTTGGTTTGAATCTCAGCCAGAGATTCGAGCCGTCTATGGCCAGCTTAAAGCGGAGTTCCACCCAAAAAATTTCCTTCTGCTTTAAGTGTAGGTGACCCCCTGACATGCCACATTTGACATGTCATTTTTTGGGGGAGGAGTGGGTACCCTGTTTTTTTTATGGGAATGCAGCTCCCTCTTCCTCCTCTGTCTCCGCAGCGTGGTAAGGAAGTTTACTTCTCTCCCTTCCCTCCCTGCAATCTTCTGGGACACTTCACAAGTCCCAGAAGATTGCCCGGCCATTCACAACACGCAGTGCGCGCCCGGCTGTGAAGCCACAGCTAGGCGCCCACAGTTAGAATGCCTGCGCCTCGGAAAGGAGCGAGGCTTCCTGCATCCACATCGCTGGACCGTGGAACAGGTGAGTGTCTGATTATTAAAAGTCAGCAGCTACGCTTTTTGTAGCTGATGACTTTTAAATGGGTGGAACTCCGCTTTAAGGAAGGAAACAGGGGCGTTGCTAGGTCTAGAAAAGATCTGGGGCTAGAGCCCATAGCAGGGTAGTAAAGAAAGTCATACGCTTGGACGGGCATAAACATGTATATATCCCCAGCGAGCCCCCCACTTACATCAGGATCCCCAGCGAGCCCCCCACTTACATCAGGATCCCCAGCGAGCCCCCCACTTACATCAGGATCCCCAGCGAGCCCCCCACTTACATCAGGATCCCCAGCGAGCCCCCCACTTACATCAGGGTTCCCAGCGAGCCCCCCACTTGCATCAGGGTTCTCAGCGAGCCTCCCCCTTAAATCAGGATCCCCAGAGAGCTTCTCCTCCCCTTGAGAACCCCTGTAGGCCAATTCAATAGATGAGTTACTGTGGCTCATATTGCTGAAAAAGTTCATGCTGGTTTCAATAGAAAGGTGTCGGAGCACACAGCACATCACAGTTTTTACATATGGGGCTGCTTAGCCGTAGGCCAGTCAGGGTGCCAATGCCCACCTGTGTCCACAGCCAAAAACACCTACAATGGGCACATGAGCATCAGAACAAGACCATGGGCCTTAAGAAAACATTTTGTCAGCCCTTCAGGACTCCAAGTGCCCAACGTTGATATACATATATTGTCCTTAGGCACATTTGATAACATTTTGTAGCAGAGCTCCCAGCAACGTTCTGAGTGAACATTTCAGACTGCTCACTGTGATTTGTCATGCTGACAACTAGTCACCACAGGACACAATAGTGACAAGGGGTCACCAGAGGGAACAGGTGGCAGTCACTGCACCATTATGCCCCGTACACACGATTCGAAAATCGTACGGAAAATTCCGCATTCGAATCGATCGTACGATAATCGGATCATTGGTACAGAGCTTTCGAGAGCTAATCGGGACAGTTTATCCGATATTATTCTATCGGACATGCGTGGAAATTTTTTTCGTATGATATCAGATCGTACCATTTTCGTTTAATCAGTACGGCTGTCGTTTCGAAAATGCAATACAAATGCATTACAACACATGACATCACTTCCGAATTTTTATTCTGTCGTACGAAAATTTTCGTGACTTTAAAAAACACATCAGATTCTACGTAAGATTAGCATGCAAAAAAAAAAAAAAACGGACGATGATTCATCCGATAATCTCATTGTGTGTACGGGGCATATCTGGAGCATTCGATTCTGCTGTTTCAGCTAGTGTGGAAGAAATGGTGTTGGGATTAGGTGAGTGTACCAGCAAGGGATCTCTAATGTTATATGACCCAAATAACACTTGTTTTGTTACATTGTATTGAAGATGCTGCAGATTTTCCTTGTATGCTTGTTTTCTTATAGCTGTGGTTTTGTTGTCACATTGGCCATATGCTATGGTAGTTATTCTTGTTTGTTGGTGATGGAGACTTGCTTGGCCAGTCTTCATAGTCTGTTCAGCTCAATGTTTGCCTTGTTTGTTGTCACCTGCTAATGTGTCAATCTGCCAGCTCAGCATTAGGAAACTTCATGACACAACAGATCGTTTTTCAGGAAGAATCTCAAATTATTTTCAGTCTGTTTTTTTTTTATTTTTTTTGTGTCTTTGCACTGCCATCTTCTTATAAGATCTATAGATTGCTGGGTTTAGTGAATTGATGAGCACCAACTTCAGTACAGAACCACGTTCATATAATTCAGGATAGGGAACCTAGCTCATGCAACATGGTGTGAATAGGGCTAAAATCAATGATTGTATAAAGCTGGCCATAGAGAGAATTTTGAAAGCAAACTCTTGGGAAAAGTTTTAAGAAAATTCTTACGAAAGTTCTAAGAATGGTCAAATGTCAATTAAAAGATTTTGGTTCCTTTGTATGTGTAGGATTCAGCCATAAAATGTACCAAATTTCAGGCTGCATTCACACCTGAGTATTTTCAGCTCATAAAACGCCTGAAAAACGCACAAGCAAAATCTTATTTATTTCAATGGCACCTGTTCACATCTGAGTGTTTTGTCACCTGACGCAAAACGCCCTAAGCTCAAAAAAGAACATGCACTTCTTTGGGGCAGATTACAGGCGTTTTTCTGCCTTTTACATTTCTGAACAAAATCGTGGCAAAAAAGGTGGCAAAATCGTGATATGATGACACTGTATTGCAATTGTGACAGTATGTGAAAAAACCCAAATTAGTTCATTTTTATTTTCAAAAAATTGTGACAAAATTTATAAAAAATCACCATGCCTATGACTAAATACTTTGTCTACCTGTATACTTTTCTAAAAGGGGTCATTTGGGGGGTATTTGTGCAGCCCTTTCATTTTTAGGGCCTCAAGAAATGAGATAGGAAGTCAGTACGTAAGGACTGATCAATGTTCAAATATACAGGTGCATCTTGTAAAATTTGAATATCATCAAAAAGTTAATTTTATTTCAGTAATTCAATTCAAAAAGTGAAATTCTTATATAGATATGTTACACACAACGTGATATCTCAAGCATTTCATTCTTTTAAATCTGATGTTTATGGCTTAGAGCTAGTGAAAACCCCAAATTCTGTATCTCAGAAAACTAAAATATTACAGAAGACCAATAAAAAAAAAAAAAAAAAAAGTTTTTAATATAGAAATGTTGGCTTATTGAAGAGTATGTCCCAGTACAGTATAGTATGCACTATACCAATACTTGATCTGGATCCTTTTGGATGAATTAATGCATCAATTCGGTGTGGCATATAGGCACTGCTGAGGTGTTATGGAAGGCCAGGTTTCCTTGATCGTGTCTTTCTGCTCTTAACAATACCCCACAGAGCCTCTATGGGGTTTAAGTCAGGCGGATTTGCTGGCCAATCAAGCACAGCGATACCATAATCATTAAAGCAGGTATTAATACTTTTGGCAATGTGGTCAGGTGGCAAGTCTGGCTGGAAAATGAAATCAGCATCTCCATAAAGCTGGTCAGCAGAGGGAAGCGCATGAAGTGCGCTAGAATTTCCGGCTAGAGGGCTGCGCTGACTTTGGACTTGATAAAACACACTGCTGCCCACACTGCCAAGTGTACCAATACCTGGTTTAACGATCATGGTGCTTGATTTGCCAGTAAACTCACCTGACCTAAACCTCATAGAGAATCCGTGACGTATTGTCAAGAGGAAGGTGAGACACCAGACCCAACAATGCAGATGAGCTGAAAGCCGCTATCAAAATTTTGAAACAGAAACTTGAAAAACATGTTTTTTCAAAAATGTAGTTTTTTTTCTGTTTATATAGCAATAAATAAAAAAACAGCAGTGATTTAAATACTGCCAAAATAAATCTCTGAAAAAAGTGATATAGGCTTCTTTTGGGTACCGTGCAATTACCAAGTAGTAAAAGTAGTGCAGTGCTGAATAGCAAAAAAAAAGGCCTGGTTACGAAGGGGGTAAAACCTTTCAGAGCTCAAGTGGTTAAGAAATTGACCATTTTTTGGCTTCCATTTAAGGTTATGTTCAGGACAGTGACAGAATGAATCAATATGCCCACGATTACAGGTTTCAAAGGTTAGCTTAGTGGGAAGTGTAGCTGAGGCATGAGTTTGTAGTGCCCTTTGATGACTGGGGGAAGGGTCAATCCTCTTAAGCAAGCAAGAAGAGTCAGGTACAGATAACTAATGAATGCTACTACTGTTTTTCAAGGGTTTGCAGTTATTCTGAGGGCTCAGAGCTTGTTTAAAGTGGTAGTAAACCGCTGCGGAAAAAAACAAAACAAAACGCTAGCAAGACAATGCAATAATGTGCTAGTATGTATTTCATACTAACACATTATGAAATATTTGCCTTAGAACGAAGCCCTTCCAGCGGTGCCCGCTCACTGCTGAGAGGACTGACATCTTCCCCTGGCCTTTCTGCCAGGTTCGCAGTCTAAGCCGAGATGACATCACTCCCGTGCATGCGTGCAGGAGCCCTGGGTTCCGGCAAGAAGCTCTGAATGATGTCAGCGGCTGCATGAAGGGTGAATATCTCCTAAACTGTGCATATTTAGGAGATATTAATTTTACCTACAGGTAAAATAAAACCTATGTGGCTCACGGCCAAAGTTAAAAAAGCTATAAACTATAAGAAAAGAGCTTTTAAAAAATATAAAAATGGAGGAAGACTAGTGTCATTTAACCACTTCAGCCCCAGAGGATTTTACCCCCTTCCTTACCAGAGCACTTTTTGCGATTTGGCCTTGCTTCGCTTTAACTGACAATTGCGCGGTCGTGCGACGTTGCACCCAAACAAAATTTGTCATCCTTTTTTCCACAAATAGAGATTTATTTTGATGGTATTTGATCACCTCTGCCGTTTTTATTTTTTGTGCTATAAACAAAAAAAAGAGCGACAATTTTGAAAAAAAACACAATTTTTTTACTTTTTGCTATAATAAATATCCCATTTAAAAAAAAAAAAAAAAAAGCTTTTCCCCAGTTTAGGCCAATAAGTATTCTTCTACGTATTTTTGGTAAAAAATTTTTTTTGCAATTAGCGATTATTGATTGGTTTGTGCAAAAGTTCTAGCATCTATAAAATAGGGGATAGATTTATGGCTTTTTTTTTTTTTTGCATGACATGCAACATTATGGCGGACACGTCGGACACTTTTTCCACATTTTTGGGACCATTCACATTTACACAGTGATCGTTGCTATAAAATTGCACTGATTACTGTGTAAATGTGACTGACAGGGAAGGGGTTAACACCAGGGGGCACTGCAGGGGTTAATATGTTCCCTATGGGAGTGATTCTAACTGTGGGGGAGGGGACTCACAAGGGGAGGAGACCGATCAGTGTTCCTCTGTACTGGGAACACACCATCGATCTCCTCTCCTCTGACAGCATGTGGATCTGTGTGTTTACATAGACAGATCTGCAGTCCTGCTGTGTTTCCGCGCAATCGTGGGTGCCCGGCGGACATCGCGGCCGCCGGGCACACGCACCGGGTCCTGAGCGATGCTGCGGGTGCGCGCGCGCCCCCTAGACGGCTGGGAATAAGGGGACGTCGTATGACGCCCACCCAGGATGGGAGATCCCATCTGTGGGCGTCAGATGGCTGAAGTGGTTAAATGTTACAAAGAATATAACAGAATATGTAAAAAGGAAATCAAGGGTGCAAACATTCAAAACAAAAGACAGATTGCAAAAGATAGTAGGACAAACACCAAAAAATTCTTCAAATATATTAATAGTAAAAAGGTCAGGTTTGAGCATGTAGGCCCTTTACAAAATAATCTGGAGTGGGTGACTGGGGACAAAGAGAAGGCTAATTTATTAAATACTTTCTTCAGCTCTGTGTACACAAAGAAGCATGGAGGAGCTCGTCTCCATAATGGGGGTGGTAGTGACACAGCCCCAAATCCACAATGGCTCAAAAGTGATATGGTCCAGAAATATTTGGACAGAATAAAGGTGGCTAAAGCACCTGGACCTGATGGCATCCACCCACGGATCCTAAAAGAATTGAGCTCTGTCATTTCAAAGCCATTGTATCTAATTTTTAGGGACTCATTAATGACAGGAATAGTACCACTGGATTGGCGCAGGGCCAATGTGGTGCCTATATTTAAAAAGGAACAAAGTCTTTACCAAGTAACTATAGACCTGTTTGTTTAACTTCTATAGTTGGGAAGATACTGGAGGGATTAATAAAAGACCACATAGACGAGTTCTTGCAGGAAAAAAATATTTTGAGCAACAGACAGCATGGATTCATGAAGGACAGAAGTTGTCAGACAAACCTGATTTCTTTTTATGAGGAGGTAAGTAAAGCCTTGGACAGAGGGGTGGTGGTGGACGTGGTATACTTGGATTTTGCAAAAGCATTCGATACAGTTCTGCACACACGGCTCATGTGTAAGGTAAAGTCTACAGGTTTGGAAATATCAGCTTGTAAATGGATAGAAAACTGGCTAAAAGACAGAATTCAGAGAGTCGTGGTTAATGATTCTTACTCTGAATGGTCTAAGATTATCAGTGGTGTACCCCAAGGTTCAGTGCTGGGACCCTTACTTTTTAATATCTTTATAAATGATATTGGGTCTGGGATCAAAAGTAACATTTCCATCTTTGCAGATGACACCAAGCTATGCAGTGGAATAACGTCCTTACAGGATGTCTCCAATTTACAAGATGGCCTCAATGCTCTGTCTAATTGGGCGACTATGTGGCAGATGAGGTTTAATGTTGAGAAATGTAAATTGTGCACTTGGGGGCTAATAATATGCATGTATCATACATGCTAGGGGGAGTACAACTGGGGGGGATCCATAGTGGAGAAGGATCTGGGGGTTTTGGTAGATCATAAGCTCAATAATAGCATGCAATGCCAAGCTGCGGTTTACAAAGTGAGCAAAGTCCTGTATTAAGAGAGGTATGTACTCCAGAGAGAGAGATATAATTTTGCCCCTGTTCAAATCATTAGTAAGACCTCATCTGGAATATGCAGTGGAGAAAGTGCAGAGAAGAACAACCAAACTGATAAGAGGCATGGAGGAACTCCGCTATGAGGAAAGATTAGAGGAACTGAATTTATTCTCTCTTGATAAGAGGAGATTAAGGGGGGATATGATCAACATGTACAAATATATAAGAGGCCCATATAGTGAACTTGTTGTTGAGTTATTCACTTTACAGTCAACAAAGAGGACAAAGGGGCATTCTTTACGTCTAGAGGAAAAGAGATTTCATCTTCAAATAAGGAATGGTTGGTTTCTTCACAGTAAGAGCTGTGAAAATGTGGAATAGACTCCCTCCAGAGGTGATTCTGGCTAGCTAAGTAGATTGCTTTAAGAAGGGCCTGGATTATTTCCTAAGTGTACATAATATAACTGGGTACTAACATTTATAGGTAACGGTGATCCGGGGAAAATCTGATTGCCTTTCGGGGGATCAGGAAGGAATTTGTTCCCCTGATTTAGCAAATTGGATCATGCTCTGCTGTTTTTTTTTTGCCTTCTTCTGGATCAACTGTGGGTATATGGCATTGTATGATATTATTATTATTTTTTTGTGGTTGAACTGGATGGACTTGTCCTTTTTTTCAGCCTGACTAACTATGTAACTATGTTATCCTTATTATAGGCTTACCTATAGGTAAAAATAACAAAACGGGCTTTACTAGCGCTTTGAGTGGACTTGTGCTTCTCCTGTGTAGAGTAAAGCAACAAGTTTACCTTAACCACTTAAGGACCGGATTTGCCCCCTTAATGACCAGGGCATTTTTTTTTGCGATATGGCACTGCGTCGCTTTAACTGACAATTGCGCGGTCGTGCGGTGCTGTACCCAAACAAAATGTATGTCATTTTTTCCCCACAAATAGAGCTTTCTTTTGGAGGTATTTGATCACCTCCTGCGGTTTTTATTTTTTTGTACTAAAGACCAAAACAAAAAAAGACCAACAATTTTATTAAAAAGAAAAAATATATAATATATATATTTTTTTTTTTTAAACTTTTTGCTATAATAAATATCCCCCAAAAAAAAGTCTTCCTCAGTTTAGGCCTATATGTATTTTTCTACATTTTTGGTAAAAAAAAATGCAAAAAGTTTATAGCATCTACAAAATAGGGAATATATTTATGGTATTTTTATAAATTTTTTATTTTTTTTTACTAGTTATGGTGGTCTGCAATTTTTGGTGGGACTGCAACATTGCGGCAGACCAGACGCTTTTTTGGGATCATTGACATTTATACAGCGATCAGATCAAAAAATAGCCACTGATTACTGTAGAAATGTCATTAGCTGGGAAGGCGTTAACACTAGGGGGGTCAAGGGGTTAAATGTGTGTCCTAGGGAGTGTTTCTAACTGGGGGGGTGGGACTGCCTGGAGGAGGAGACCTATCAATGCCCATAACCAGTATGAACAGCAGATCTGTCTCCTCTCTCCTGAGAGAATGGAGATTTGTCTGATTTCATTGACAGAACTCTGTTCTTTTTCTCTCAGAAGCAATTGTGGGTGCCCAACGGACATCGCGCCTGACCGGGCATGCGCATCGGCTCCGTTGTCATGCCCCCCTAGTGGTCTTAAAGCAGCCCACAGCGATTTACCCAGGGGAGCCAACTTGCCGCAGTATAACTATAAGTGGTTAAAGTAGTATTAAGGCCTGGTTCACACTTGTGTGCTTTTTATGTGCGTTTTGCAGCCCATATAAATGCATGTCATGAAAATACATTGACTTTAACCACTTTCAGACCGGACCAATTTGCTGGTCAAAGACCAGACCACTTTTTGCGATTCGGCACTGTGTCGCTTTAACTGACAATTGCGCGGTCGTGCGACGTGGCTCCCAAACAAAATTAACGTCCTTTTTTTCCCACAAATAGAGCTTTCTTTTGGTGGTATTTGATCACCCCTGCGGTTTTTATTTTTTGCGCTATAAACAAAAATAGAGCGATAATTTTGAAAAAAACGCATTATTTTTTACTTTTTGTAATAATAAATATCCCCCAAAAATATATAAAAAAACATTTTTTTCCCTCAGTTTAGGCCGATACGTATTCTTCTACATATTTTTGGTAAAAAAAATCGCAATAAGCGATTATTGATTGGTTTGCGCAAAAGTTATAGCGTTTACAAAATAGGGATAGTTTTATAGCATTTTTATTAATAATTTTTTATTTATTTTTTTACTAGTAATGGCGGCGATCTGCGATTTTTTTATTGTGACTGCGACATTGTGGGGGACCCATCGGACATTTTTGACACATTTTTGGGACCATTGTCATTTATACAGTAATCACTGCTATATAAATGCAGTGATTCCTGTGTAAATGACACTGGCAGTGAAAGGGTTAACCAGTGGGTGGCAGTGTAGGGGTTAAGTGTTCCTAGGGGTGTGTTACTAACTGTGGGGGGGTTGGGCTGTCATTTAGTGTACACTGATCTCTGCTCCAATCACATGGAGCAGAGATCAGCGTCACTAGTTGCTAGGCAGAATGGGACAATGTTGTTTATACAGCATTTCCTCCATTCGGCCGCTTCGTGAGACGATCGCGGGGATGCCCTCGGCGATCGAGTCCGCGGGTCCCGCGACCGGACTCACGGGGGTCCCGACCAGCGCGGGAGCGCGCCACCGGCGGCGCGCTCCCGATGGCACGGCGGCAACAAATATTGGACGTACATGTACGCCAATATGCCTGCCCGTGCCATTCTGTCGACGTACATCGTCGTGCGCTGGTCGGGAAGTGGTTAATAAAGCCATTCACAGCTGCCCACTGCATTGTTAGGCTACATTCACACCAGAGCATAGCGATTTTCAAGTCTTTTTCTTTGAGTTTTGCAAGCATACACAAGCACTAAAACTAAAAACCTAATATTGCACAACCATCCCTACTTGTATATTTCTCTTTCTTTAACCACTTAGCGCCCATACTACGTCTATTGACGTCATGGGCTTTCGGTGGTTATATCTGAATGATGCCTGAGGCCACAGACCTCATTCAGATATCGGCGTTTTCAGCCGGCGATTCCCTGCACCATAAGAATGATCATAGCGGCTGTTTCGCCACTTGATCGTTCTTACAGGCGACGGGAAGTTACCATCGAGATTTCCGGCGGACCAGATCGTCCCCGGAGTCTCTATGATCGTTCGGAGGCCAGGCGCAATGTTATGACATCACGCCCGGCCTCGGTATTCAAATTAATGGCGCCGATTTGGCTAGGAAGCCAGGATCTTCTTCTTTTTTTTTTTTTTTTATTCCCAGCCTAGAGGTGAGATATGGGGTCTTATTGACCTTTAGCATCCACCTCACATATCCAAAAGGCTTGTGTATTTGACCCAATAGAATGCAAGAAAAAAATATTTTAAAATAGTAAAAAATACGGTGTGGTTCCCCTCTTATAACCAAGTTCAAGTGAGGTAGTGGACAAAAGAAGGGGTATGTATAGTCCACAAATTGCATTATCAGGGATTTCTTCCAAGAGATACTCTTATGGATGACCACAAATTGTAATAGCTGGTATATATGTGCAGTGTATACTTTGTTATATAAGAGTGTATTCTCCAATAGCTGTTACCCGGAGGACCTCCCTCACACTGTACTAGATCCACCTGGTAGCATGTGGCAATAGTGGCCTGTTCATAGGCTCCACTTTGACTATTTTATATACATTTACCTGCTTTTTTTCTAGCCTATTGAAGTCTGGTAGCACATGAAAACGCATGTAAAATGCCCTAAAAAGCACGTTCAAGAACAAAAACACAAGGAAAAATGCATGACAGTGGAAGCAGAGAGATGTGAACTGAGCCCTAAAGGATAAGTTCACCTTTAAGTAACCTGTTACACCTGTATTCAGGGTGTAACATCTTACTAATGCAGCAGCCTTGCACCCCCTCGATCCTCCATTGTGACAGTGTGCAAGGGATCTTCTCCCACAGTCACAATTTAAAAACAGTGCGGCAGTGCAGGGCTCTGCCCATACAGCCACATCATTCATTCGCAGAGTTTTATAAATGAACGAATACAAGTCTTGTCAGCCCTTGCTGCAGATGGCTTGTAGTTCTCAATGAACTACCAGGGAGCTTATCAGCACCCTCATAATTCACTGACACTTCCTATAGCTGAGAATCGGCAGCCCTGTGTAATCAACTACAGAGATCAAGTTTTTCCTTACTCCTGGCAGTGAAGGAGTCATGGGTAGTGAAGGAAAGGGATGTATTAGATGCTTTGTGGATGTGGTGAGGGTAATGGGCTTCAAGCTGAACTCCAACCTTGCATTCAGTCTTGCACAGTTGTAGGGTAATCTTCTGTTCTGAAAGAGATTTCGCTGCACACTGTAGGCTTCTCACAGCATGCATTGGATTTTGATTAATTTATCACAGGTAGGCATTATTTAGGGTGGTCTGTATGCAAATGCAGTCTGCATAAGAATATCCACTGCTCCAGGCAGGCATCCACCCATTAAGGTATTTTGATATTTGCATAACTCTGAGGGCTCTTTAGAGGAGTACTGTGACAAGGTGCTGTGATGTTTTCAATAAGCTATGTATGGCACCCTGCAGGCCCCTCCCACTAGCCATGCATTGCGTAGGAACCACGGAAACCCACTGATGATGTCATTTGATCTAAAATAAGGTATGTAATTAAACGGGTTTAAATAAAAATGTGGATAGAAATATCACTGCGCAACCCTTAAAAAAATAATGAAAAAGCAGCTACACCAGAATGTGACAAATATTCGAATAAAGTGCTGAAGAAAAATGTAGCATTAAAAAAATGTGGAAACATAATATTAAATGCTGAAATAGGATAAGACCATATAGAAAATAGTGCTATAGCCACAATCCTAGAGAAAATGCATGATATAAGGTGCAGTCCAACTGTGAAATAATGATCTCCTGATGAGAAATTAGTCCAAAACAAGTGAATCCTTACAGTGAGAAGAGGTTTATGCACTCTTACCGAAATGGATGGATACGAATGTCGTACGACACCGAATCAAACGAGCATGAATATTCCAATGGATGTATTCTCCCAAGTGGAACCAGGAATTCAGTGGCGTCTCCATGGTATCCAACGAATGTGGGTAATCGTGCTCCGCCAATGATAAAAACCACTCTTATTCAATCATAACATATAGAAAGAGGGAATACTCCAATGGTGCAGGTCAAAAAAAATTATTTATTTTATTAAACCAAGTATAAAAATATTGTAAAAAGTTTTTAATAAAAATGTTATTAGAATGTTGATGAGGAAAGGAATAGAAGAACCAGAGGAGCCTAATATCCGCAGATTAAACTTCATCTTTAAAAGTGAACCTGTTGATTTGCCCTGCTTGTGCAGGTTTATTTTAATTCGAAGGGACTTTCCAGCTTGCTTGTTTTTTTCAAACAATGTAGGAGTGCCCCAAGAGAATAAATATGTATTTAACCACTTGCAGACCACCCACAGTACATTTACTGTGGGCGGACGGCACAGGCAAGCTGGATGAGGCACATGTACCTCATCCACCTTGGAGTGTGCAGCGCGCCACTCCAGCGACCGATGTGTACACTGGACAAAGCGGATTGGGGCTCCCGGTACTCAGCTGCTATGAGTGGCCTGGGGAATCATGTGATTGCGAACACAATGTCAACAGCTTAACAGTGCTTCTTATACAGTGATGGTGGGATTGGCCCTCAGCTATCACATGGTACCTGAGCCAATCACCTCGCCCTGTGTCTTGTGATTATCTGTAGCCAATCACAGATCACTAGTAATCACAGCTGTTATGAATTAAACCCATCAAAACATTTCTGTTACAGTGATCATTAGTGGAATGGCAACAAAAACAAATAAAATTATGATGAATGTATGTTAAAAAAAAAAAAGAGGAAAACCATGTTAAAGAAATTAATGATTTAATTTTTTTTTCTTTCCATGCTGTTGCCTGTCAATTTCCCTGATCACTGCCACACCAGTCATATGATGGTGCTGCACTGCGCTGGCGACAGTATGGTAGAAAAAAAAATGTCTTAATTTTCTAAAAAATTGTGACAAAAAATTACAACTTCAAAAAACTTGCCATGCCTCTGCCTACATACTTCAGACTGTCTACTTTCCAAAAAGGGGTAATTTGGGGGGAATTCGTATTGTCCTGGCATTTTAAGGGCCTCAAGAAATGAGAGGCTGTCAACATTTATTTTATTTTTTTGTCAACATTTTCAAATATATATATCATAGTTTGTAGACTATATAGCTTTCACACAAATCAACGATTATACACTTATTGGAATTTTTATATTTTTTACCAAAGACATGTAGCAGAATACATTTTGGCCTAAATGTATGAAGAAATTCGATTGTATTGGATATGTTTTATAACTGAAGTGGAAAATTTAATCTTTCTTTTTTTTAAAAATTGTCGGTCTTTTTTTGTTTTTATCACAAACAAAAAAAGTGTTGATTAAATCATACCAAAAAAAGTTATATTTGTGTGAGAAAATTGAAATAAATTGGGGCGTGGCCTGGCATGCAGCGCAGATGGCAGCATAGAGACAGAGCTCCGCTCTTCCCGCATCCTCACAGCCACACACTGACCGCTCCGATCCAGATAATGGGCAAATCAAACAGATCCCAATGCCGGCTTGTCAGCTAAGAACTCACCTGCAGTACAGAGATCTCACAGTATACCGGATCTTTTCACATCTCGGCATCAGACGGCTCGGGGCTCCAAGGCTTCCAAGATGGCGCAGGACGACCACGAGGACAACTACAGTGAGGACTCGCAGGCAGCATCAGAGGATCTGGTAAGACACCACTCCTCTCCCAATCAGCCCTTGACATATGCTGATATGTCAGCATTCATTGCTGACATAAAGGATGCTTTTTCCTCTGTCATCACTGAATTAAAAGCAGACGTGCTGGCTCTGAATGAGAGAACACACATTGAGCGCTCGGCACAGACGAGAGATAAAGCAGTCACTAGACTGGAGACTGTCTCAGAGGCACACACGGCCCAATTGATAGCAGTCAACCTACACTTAGAAGATTTGGACAATAGGGGCAGGCGGCATAATATTTGGGGGAGGAAGATACCGGAGGCAGTCTCACCAGAACAGATCGTCCCAGCCCTAACGTCCATATTTAATACCTTGCTGGAGAGACCTGTGGACACTACCATTGACTTTGAGTGTGCCCAGGCCAAACGAATCGGCACCGCCCAGAGATGTGATATGTTGTGTCACAGATTACAAGCTTAAAGAGGACATTCTAGCACATGCTCCTCAAAATGAGCTGATCACCTTTAATGAGCAAACAATCACATTATTCCAAGATCTCTCTCCAATTACATTGAATAATTGCAGGGCTCTGTGTCCTTTACTGGAAACACAGAGAAACCATCACCTCACCTACAGATGGAAATTCCCTTTTGCCATGTCTTTCACGTCAGAAGGTGTGACACATACACTCAAAACCCCAGATGAGCTACCATCATTTTGCTCAGCTCTACAACTACCGCCTGTGGATTTACCCGATTGGTATTGAGAATTCTGGTTTCCGTCTGCGCCCAATAGCCCGCCGGTTTCGCCACATTCAACACCAACAAAACATGTGCCTAAAAAAAGGGAAATTTCAGAAGCAGCAAGGAGCTGAATCCATGAGACCTTCCCAAACATCCAGGAGCACAACAGCCAGAGAACACACCTGAGGTACCTAGGCAGTAGGATCTTCATTTTTGTCTTTCTTGACAAACTGCATTATGGAGGTACACACTGTTCCTGGATGAGGGGGCTATCACACCCTCTCGTACTCCCCTCCGGTTGAATTCTCCACTGAAAGCGGAGCCATTTTAAACGCCTGATTGCTACTTAGGCGGTCACCTGAAATCTGTTTCTTAAACCACCACTCCATGCCTCTGAGCTTCAACTGCACAGGTATGTGAACTTTGGGAGCTCAACATCACCGTGACTCCACCGCGCCCCCCCCCCCCCCCCCTCCTGGGGGCATTAGTGAACCGATATATAACTTGATGGCTCCCCATACCCATTGTTTGACCCATGGTTCAGTTGCATAATATGACTTATATAATACTGCACCACTTTAGAGATGCGCGCGTTTTGCCTCCGAGCTCCCCTTTTACCAAGGCTGAGCTGGTGGCAGTATGTGCTCACTCCAACATCCTTTTAAAGCTTGATTGCCTATCTGGATCCTTAATTTGTATGCTTAAAGTTATGCTTACTTTCAGTGTTACAGTTGTGTGTTTAACATTTTCCTATAGGTTGCGAGAGGGGAATGCTACATGTCTTTTACATAGACAGACTACTTGACACCCTAACCAACCCGCTAGTTACTCCCACGCACTCCACACTGTGCCTTATCTTGGGTGTTTCCACTGGGGGTTTTTTTTTTCTTTCCTTCCACCCAGTTTTTCTACAGTTTTTACAAACTGTGGGCACTAAGGTAGGCACAATCTGAGGAGCCCCTCTACAGTCTGTAGAGGTGTGCATTTGTGAATTTAATCCTCCTGCCTATTCAGGGGGGCCCCCTTCCCCTTTTTCCTCTTTTTTTTTTTTTTTTCCATCGGTGAGTAGAGACCCTCGCTTTCTTGCATAGACGCCCTAACTATAGGGGGCAAAAATGGCATACTCTCTAGGCAGATGCCCCACATTAATTTCACATAATCTCAGAGGCCTCAACATGCCAAAAAGATTGGTATCCCTACTAAGGGAACTGAAAAAAGCACAACCTACCTTTGTGTTTATACAAGAAACACACTTTTGCTCCCAATCAATAAAGTAAAACCTTTTGCTTCTCTGAAACAAGACTTGAGCTCCCCAAAATGCTTTACACATTGGACCTACCGTCAAATACATGACTACATCCACACTTCCCCAGACAAACTACAGCTAACTAGACAGACCACCCCCTTTGAAAATATCTGCCACTCTGGAACTCTGATAGCCAAATCCACCTCCCTAAGGCCGGGTTTACACCGCTGCGATGCGGGAACGCCGCGAATCCGCGGCGTTTTCCCGCATCGCATTACTCCCGCCGGCAGTTCACACTGCCCTATGCGGACGGCTGGGAGTGTCAATGATTTGTTAATGACACCCCCAGATCCGTCCGCATATCGCAGTGCGATCTGCCGACTCGCACAGGAATCGGATCGCATGGTGTGAACCCCCATGCGATCCGATTCTGTTGCGGACCAAAAAAGGGTCCCGTGCGAGTTTGCTGCGGGAGCGATGCGAATTCAGCCATACTATCTGTATGGCTGAACTCGCATCGCTACGGAGATCGGATGTGATTTGCGGTGCGAATCACATCCGGATCTCCCCCCGCAGCAGTGTGAACCCAGCCTTATGTACTCTTGGCTCCAAGGGGACAGAAGAGGGGAAATCCAGGGAGCAGGAGTACAGTGGGAAAAAGCTTTTGAAACAAACAATGGCGGCAAGCCTCAATTTTTGCTCATAAATGTTCCATTGGTACTAAATTGCAAGAAATGTCCTATAAAGTGCTTACACATTGGTATCCTATGCCCGTTAAGGTGAAAAAGTGGTACCCACTGTCCTCGGACTCTTGCTGGAGATGTGAACAAGATAAAGGTGCAGTGCTTCACATTTGGTGGGATTGCCCCACACGGAGTCCTTTCTGGAATAAAGTGTGTGACCTGATTAAATCCATTACAGACACAAAAATCTCTCTTACACCTATGTGTTGCATATTGCACATCGCGGATTGCTCTATGAAACGCTATAAAAAAATCTTTGACGGGACACCTACTGAATGCAGCAAAAATTTTGATCCCAAGGCATTGGAAGTCGAAAGAAGTCCCTAGTACTCTGACCAATACATGCAACTTGATACTGGTTGAGGCCTTTACGGTTTCTGGGACAATACCTTGTAGCACCGATGGTAGGTTAAATCCTGGTTTGAATATTCTTTAACCACTTACAGACCGGACCATTTTGCTGGTCAAAGACCAGACCACTTTTTGCGATTCGGCACTGCGTCGTTTTAACTGACAATTGCGCGGTCGTGCGACGTGGCTCCCAAACAAAATTGACGTCCTTTTTTTCCCACAAATAGAGCTTTCTTTTGGTGGTATTTGATCACCTCTGCGGTTTTTATTTTTTGCGCTATAAACAAAAATAGAGCGACAATTTTGAAAAAAACGCATTATTTTTTACTTTTTGTTATAATAAATATCCCCCAAAAATATATCAAAAAACATTTTTTTCCCTCAGTTTAGGCCGATACGTATTCTTCTACATATTTTTGGTAAAAAAAATCGCAATAAGCGATTGCTTTGCGCAAAAGTTATAGCGTTTACAAAATAGGGATCGTTTTATGGCATTTTTATTAATAATTTTTTATTATTTATTTTTTTACTAGTAATGGCGGCGATCAGCGATTTTTATTGTGACTGCGACATTGTGGCGGACACATCGGACATTATTGACACATTTTTGGGACCATTGTCATTTATACAGTAATCACTGCTATATAAATGCAGCGATTCCTGTGTAAATGACACTGGCAGTGAAAGGGTTAACCAGTGGGTGGCAGTGTAGGGGTTAAGTGTTCCTAGGGGTATGTTACTAACTGTGGGGGGGTTGGGCTTTAATTTAGTGAACACTGATCTCTGCTCCAATCACATGGAGCAGAGATCAGCGTCACTAGTTGCTAGGCAGAATGGAGAAATGCTGTTTACAACGGCATTTCTTCATTCGGCCGCTCCGTGAGACGATCGCTGGTATGCCTGCGGTGATCGAGTCCGTGGGACCCGCAACCGGACTCACGGGGGTCCTGACCAGCACGGGAGCACGCCGCTGAGGGCGTGCTCCTGATGGCAGGGCGGCAAATTTAAAGGGACGTACTATAAATACAAATGATGTTACACCACCCACTACACTATCAACTTGGTTTCTATGCTCTCTCACCGAAGGATCCTGTTCCCATCACCCCTCCCTTCCTTTCCGTTTTCCCTCCCCCTTTCCACTCCTCATCCCCGGTTTTATTTTTTGTTTCCTAATATACAGCTTGATACGCTGACCTAGGCTCCAAATAAACGAGTAAGATAACTTGCCTTGCTAGGCTGTACAGCCAAGGTCTTATTAGAGCATAGTTCTCATTACTTATGTATGGTTGTATTAGTATTGTTCCTCCTCTCTTCTATCTTAAAATTCATGAAGATGTACGCTAAATGGACTGAATCACTATATCTATGGATATGTTGTATTTTGTAAGCTGTTTTTACAATAAAATACCATTGAAACTAAAATGAAATAAAGTTGCATGACTGTGCAATTGCCAGTTAAAGTACAGCAGTGCTGAATAGCAAAAAATGGCCTGGAGTGGCTAAAACCTTCTGGAGCTCATGTAGTTAAACAAATGAAAGACCACAAATAAACACCGTACACACACAGCTTTGTGTATTATATGTTCTAAAGCTGTGTATATCGTATTACAAATAATAATAATGGGACCAAAAATGGGTCCAATGAATGCAAATTGTTATATACCTAGAAGGCCACTCTAAGAATCGCTTTAAGAAATACACCCAGGCAGGGTCAGACTGTACTGTTTCAAACATAAACTTTATTTAATTCCTACCTTTTTACTTTCTCTACATTTCTGTCTTTTTCTTACATTTGTCCTTTACTAGATGGGTGGGTTTACGATTGTTTAAATCCAATAAATAAAATCTTTGAAAATAAAAGATCTTAACCACTTGCCGCCCGCCATATAGCAAAATTACGTTGGCAAAGTGGTTTAGTTATCCTGATCAGACGTCTTATGATTTGATCAGGATGAGGAGCCCACGGGGGTGCCCAGCGGGGCGATCAGTGGTGCGGCGTATCAGTCTGACACACCACAACTCCGATATAGGTAAAGACTTTTACTCTTTACCATGTGATCAGCTGTGTCCAATCACAGATGATCACGGTGTAAACAGGAAAAGCCATGTAACGGCTTTTCCTCTATTGCGTCTGTCAGACACGAGTAGAGGTGAGCCGATTGGCTGCTCCTCTGACGTGGGGGCGGGGTCTGCGCTGATTATCAGCATAGCCTCCCCAAGGATGCCCACCTAGGACCATCAGGGACACCACCATGGATGTCCACCACTTGTGACCACCAGGTATGCCACCCATGGCCACCAGGGATGCCAATTAGTGCCCATCACTAATGCCTGCCAGTGCCTGCCAATCAGTGATAAACATCAGTGTCATCTATCAATGTACATCAGTGCTACTTATCGGTGCTGCCTTTCAGTGCCACCTATGCGTGTGTCATGGTTTTGCAATAGAGTTTGTCTGCTTACCTGTTTCCATGTGTTCATCTTTAGAGACCAGCCGATCCTCACCTGACTGCTTTTGTAATCCATCCTCTGGCATGACTCCAACCTAGCTCCTATCAGAGAACTCTATATTAACCTGTGCACTGCAGGCCAACCCTGCTGATCAACCTTTGTGTGTTAGGTTCGTTACCTGCCGTGTGCTCTGCTGTTGTTCTGTAACCGACGTTGGCGTGTCCTTGACTATCCCTGTTTGCCTGTGATCCTGACCTTTTGGCGTGTCCCTGACTATTCCTGTCTGCTTGTGGCCCCGACCTTGGCTTTGTCCCTCACCATCCCTATCCTCCTGTTGCCTACTGTGGGTGTGAGCTGGGGGACCCTGGGGGTCGCGACCTGGAGCCAGTTGCAGCCAAGTCCATCCTCACTACTAGAGGCTCTGGTGAACACCTGCTGGCTCTTAGACTCCGCGCCCCAGGGAATCTTATGCTCTAACCCCGGTGGAATCCATCTTGGTGTTCTGGCGGCCCTGCTTTCCTATCACCTTGACCCCCTGTCCGCAGCAGTCAGCCATAGGGTCCACAACCTTGCGGTGCACTCCTGATCCCTACGGTGTGCATTTGTCACCTGGCCTCAAGGTGACCTGACAGCGTGCCCATCAGTGCCGCATATTAGTGCCCATCGGTGAGAGTGCAGCCTCATCAGTGCTTGTCAGTGAAGGAGAAAACCTACTTATTTAAAACGTTTTGTAACAAACGAAAAACAAAAAAAAAATTTTCAACATTCTCGGTCCTTTTTTTTTAAATTTTTTTTTTGCAAAAAAAAAAAATCCCAGAGGTGATCAAATACCACCAAAAGAATGCTCTATTTGTGGGAACAAAATTATAAAAATTTTGAGTACAGTGTAGCATGACCACAAAATGTATAATTTAAACAGTGACAGCACTGAAAATTGGCTTGGGCAGGGAGGGGAGAAGCACCCTGTCATGAAGTGGTTGAAAAGGGTAAAAATTTGGGAAATATACATGTATTGTAGAGAACAGAGATGTTATGTACATGCTCTGTGTTTGTTTTGTTTTTTTTATCTTTGCCCTGACATACAAAAAAAAACAATTAAAAGTCTGCAGCTACAAATAGGACACTTGCATGCCCCTGGATCCAGCTAAAGTGCCTTGAAAAAGTTTTCATACCCCTTTAAATTTTCCACATTGTGTCATGTTACAACCAAAAACGTAAATGTATTTTATGTGATTTATGTGATAGACCAACACAAAGTGGCACATAATTGTGAAGTGGAAGGAAAATGTATAAATGGTTTTCAAAATTTTTACAAATATTTGATAAGTGTGGCATGCATTTGTATTCAGCCCACCTTTTACTCTTATACTCCTAACAAAAATCTAGTGGAGCCAGTTGCCTTTAGAAGTCACCTAATTAGTAAATAGAGTCCACCTGTGTGTAGTTAACCACTTCAGCCCCGGAGGATTTTACCCCCTTCCTGACCAGAGCATTTTTGTGATTCAGCACTGCATCGCTTTAACTGACAATTGCACAGTCGCGCAACATTGTACCCAAACAAAACTACACAGAGTGCATGAGCATCATGGGAAATGTAGTTCCGAAACAACTGGGGTGCCAAGGTTCGCCATCACTGGTCTATCACATAAAATCCCAATAAAATACATTTATATTTTTGGCTGTAACATGACAAAATGTGGAAAGTCTGCTTCGGGTGCAGGTGCTGGACTCTTCACTAAGGGAAACCGGCAGTGAATGCTTCCAGTTAGTTTCATGGCCGGCTTCCAACTGCACATGTGTGAACTGCTTTGTGATTGGTCCCACAGTCTTCTGGGACCTGTGATGTGTCCCTGAAGGCTGTGGGGGGAGCGGATACCTGTCAAAATCAGGTACTCGCGCGCCCCCCCACCCAAAAGTATTATGTACCAAATATACAGGAGGAGGAATAGCGGAAATTCCCCTTTTGGGTGTTGGGCTTTAATAAACGTGTACCTTTTACCGTGCTGGATTGGTAGTTTAACCTTCCTGTATGATTGTCAGATTTTTGCATCTCAAAGTGGTATATTGTTTCGCATTGAAATTTGGCGTTTTATATTGTAGGCCTGTAATTCTTAGGAATAACTCGCTTAAATCTGTCCAAACGATAGTCTAGTAGACATCCCGATTATGATGAAGTTTGAAACACAAAATCATAAATTATAATAACGATAAATATTAATAATAAATTTTATTCAATAATGTAATCAAATCAAAAACACTGAACTTTGCTCAGTTACAGAATTGTCGCTGTCGTCACTTTCAGTGTCTGATGACAAATTTCCCCACTAATCACTATCGCTCAATTCTGCAAGTGTTCTAATTTTACTATCGCTGTTTTCTAGCGGTGGAGAACACAGCGGGGGGACATTGCAGGATCCCGGGGACAAGGTAAGTAACCTCTACTGGGATACTGCAATGCAGCCCCGAGTTGCTCGGGCTTGCTGCTTTTGACACTGAACATGAACCCCGAGCCACACTCGAGATTACCGCCAGGGAGGTTAAGGCCTCATGCACACAGGATGTTTTGCAAACTGTCCTTGAAGCCTTTCCTCCTGGCAGCAGCGTTTTGGTAGAAAAACCATTTGAACTTGTAAAAAGTGTGTAATTCTTTTAGACGCATTTAGAGGTGTCAAGCATATGGGAGTTAATTCATTTAATTAGCCACAATAATATTTTTTTTTTTCTGGCCATTGAAATGAATTAATGCTCAAGCGCTAAACATGCCTAGCATTAACACTCATTTACAAGAGTGAAGTATTTTTTCTGCCAAAACTCTGCTGCTCCTGGAAGCACTGACAGTGGGGTTTTTTTTTGGCCTCTAAAAGCTCCTGCCATTTGGTAGCTAAAAGCCTATGTGTGCACGGACATATAGGCTAACATGCAGGGGAGTTTCAGAGGCAGGGAAGAAAAGTAGCTGTAAAAATGTCCAGTGTGCATGGGGCCTAAATAAGGTGTTGTGTCTATTACTAGTTTAAATTATTATTGTATTGTATTTTATTTAAAACTGCTTTTTCACTTCCATAATGTTTACTTTAACAAACTATTGCTTTTTACAGGCTCCATCATGGGCATTTCTGCTTTGTGCCTTTGGTCTGTTTGTTTATCAGTCACTGGATGCCATTGATGGAAAACAAGCACGAAGAACAAACAGTAGCTCCCCATTAGGGGAACTTTTTGACCACGGCTGTGACTCTATATCTATAGGTAAGGTAATATTCTCCTAAAGTGTTGTTTTTTTTCATTTATTTTTATTTTGTAACCTTTTCTTTATTTGATAAATATATAGTTAAATTGTGTAGATGCCACAGAATCTGTGATGTACTAACGGCTAAAACCAACAGTCACTACTCTGTACTCCTACTCCTGATCTCTCTGCTGTCTTTGATATGGTTGACCACAGCCCCAAAAAACTCCACTCCTTGGGTCTCCATGACTGTACTCCTCACTGGTTCTCATCCTACCTATTCCACCACACCACTTATTCTACCTCCTCCTCTCAGCTGTTCTTGAACCCCCCCCCCCTATTCTTGAACTACACCTCCTCCCTGGGTCAGCTGATTGCCTCCCATGATTCTCAGTACCATCTTTACTCTGATGACACCCAAATCTATCGCTGTACTCCTTGGCTCACTCCATCAGTCTCCTCGCGCATTGCTAATTTATTAACAGACATATCAGACTGGATGTCGCACCACTTTCCCAAACTCAACCTATCCAAAACCAAGCTCATAATTTTTCCTCCCCCAGATGCCCCTTCCCCTGACATCTCTGTCAAGATTAATGGCACAACTATCAACCTGCATGACAAGGTTCTAGGTGTAATCCTGGACTATGAACTCTCTTTTTGGCGCCACATCCAATCACTCTCCAAAGCTTGTGGCCTCCACAACAGCTCTAAAATATGCCCCTTCCTAACCAACGACATCACAAAACTTCTAATTCGCCCCCTGATTATCGCTCACCTTGACTACTGCAACTCCCTTCTCACTGGATTATCCTTTCAATAGCCTGTCCCCCATTCAGTCCATCATGTATGTTCCTGCCAGACTCTACCTTACCAACCTTTTAGTGTCTTCTACCCCTTTCTGGCAATTCCTCCACTGGCTTCTGCTTGCCCAACAAATTAATTACAAAATACTAACAACTTGCAAAGACATCCACAACTCTGCCCCCAACTACATCACTAACCTAATCTCAAAATATCAACAAATTGTTCTCTTCGTTACTCCCAAGACTTCCTGCTCTCTAGCTTCCTTGTCACCTCCTCCCATGCCAGCCTCTAGGACTTCTCCTGAGCCTTTCCCATCCTCTGGAACTCTGTAGCCCAATCTGTCCTATTTTCTACCCTGTTCACCTTTTAGGTGATCCCTGAAAACCCTTCTCTTCAGAGAGGCCTATCCTGCCTGCACTTAGCAACTTTGATTTGATCTTCTTCATCAGCAGATCCGCCACAGTTATTACCTTTTTGTATCTCTTGACCCTCCCATTTAGATCAATGATTCTCAACTCCAGTCCTCAAGTAACCCCAACAGGTCATGTTTTCTGGATTTCTCTCAGATGAAACGGCTGTGGTAATTACTAAGGCAGTGAAACTGATCAAATCACCTGTGAAAAATAATGGAAGGCCTGAAAACATGACCTGTTGGGGGTACTTGAGGACTGGAGTTGAGAAACATTGTTTTAGATTGTAAACTCTAATAAACAGGGCCCTCAGATTCCTCCTATACTGAATTGCATTGTAACTGTACTGTCTGCCCTCCTGTTGTAAAGCGCTGTGCAAACTGTTGGTGATATATAAATCCTGTATAATAATAATAATAATAATAATAGATGCAGGCCAGAGGTATATTTGGTGCAAATACATATGTAGTAGATTGTCAGATCTAATCTAATGCAGCAAACTCAAGCCAAAATGATTTCTTTATCGTACATCATGGGACACAGAGCCTTAAGTAATTAGTTAATGGGTTATAGGTCACCTTCAGGTGATGGACACTGGCATACCCAATCCAGGAAGTCACTCTTTATATAACACCTCCTCCTTCCAGGAGCACATCAGTTTTTCCGCCAGTGTCTAAGTTGTTGGTCACGAGTGAAGATGTGCTTTGAGGAGCTCCAGGAGGGATCCATGCTGGATTTAAATAGCCTCCATAGACCAGATCCATCCAAAGTGCCACTGAGGCCTAAGTGGATGGTACCTCGTATCCGAAGCACAAGGTTTTTGCCTGTAACGCCTCTCTTTGTCAGGCTGGACCCCGGGAACCCAGGGCTTAGGTCTTGCTACTTTACCTAAAGCTTTCCTGGTGGGGTATTTTACAAGTCCAAGGGAGTTGGAACCCTGTTTTAGGGACCTGGTCCTTGAAGGTTTGCTAAACACAGCCCACCCTGATGGGTGAAGGTTAGATTGTCTATTAATTCAACAAATCCTGCGGCGGGGATAAAGTAAGGGCAGAAACTTGGGTACTAAAAACACCTATGTATTCAAACATTTTTTGTCATGCCTTCATTCTCCACTAGAGGGAGTCTATGCACATACCTTACTCTGTTGTTTTCACTATAAAGCTCAGTCAGTGTGTGTGGCCACAGCAGCATGTGCAGGGGGATTCCTCTCAGGTAAAAGAAATCTGCTAAATGTTTTCTTTCTCCCCCCTGAAGGGACCAGTGGGTTAGGGGAACATCAGAGCTGTACCCCCTTACAGAACACCCCCCCCCCCACCGTGGGGGGTGCGGAGGTCCCACTGCTAATATTGTTAAAGCGGGAGTCCACCGGGACTCCGCGTTTTTTTTTTTTTTTTTTAAAGCCAGCAGCTACAAATACTGCAGCTGCTGACTTTTAAATAGTGACACTTACCTGTCCAGCGCGCCCGCGATGTCGGCACCCGAAGCCGATCGCTCGCTCGTGCCGCCGCCATCTTGGGTATGGGAATCAGGAAATGGAGCCTTTTCGGCTTCATTTCCCGGTTCCCTACTGCGCATGCGCGAGCCGCGCGGCGCAATCCGGATGGTCCCCGCTGCCTCTGGGAGCTGTGTGTTTCCCAGCAGGCAGCGGGGCACTTGCTGAAGGGGGCGGGCGCTTGCGGAAAGGGGCGTAACGTACGCCCCTTTCCGCAGAGAGCTAGCCCGGAAGTGGGTGCAGTTACCTGGATTATCCAGGTAACTGCACCCCCCTCCCCCCTGAAAGGTGCCGATTGTGGCGCCGGAGGGGGGGGGGGATTCCGATGAGCGGAGGTCCATTTTAGGGTGGACCTCCGCTTTAACTATTGTTACTGTTGACTGGTGTTACTGTTGTTGTGTGCATGCTACTAAACAGGTCTCTGCCTCCCCTCCCCCTTCCTGTTGGGTCTGTAGACTCGAAAGCACCATGCACGAGCGTGGGAAAATGTTTAAATGAAAAGAGGGGCGGATTTTTTTCCCAGAGGGGGTGGGGCCTAAGTGCAGTGCCGTGAACGTCCATGAGGATGCACAACAGGCAAAAACAGATAAAGCTAAAGCTGGGACAGTCTCTCCTCAGCTGACAAGGAGGAAACATGCAGCCTGCACACAGGGACACAGGAGCTGTGGGACACGTGAGGGTTGCAAGCTTGCATTCCTGATACAGGAAGGACACTTTTTTTTTTTTTCCAAGCACTAGGCTGAACTTTATAGCGGATTTATTTTTCATGACTATATTCAGCGATTAAGTGCAATTGTATAGTGCCTCTGTTTTTGTGCTTAAGACTATGCCTACCAAAAAAGATGCTGTCATCCTCGCCTGAATTATCAGTTATATCAAGCCAGGGTGAGCCATTGGAACAAATTGATGGTACAACTGCTTCTCACATCTCAGCCCCTGTATATGTGACTGAAAATGTTATTTTCTCCAGTCATCTTCCAGGACGGCACACCTGAGAGATGACTGGTCCACCTGACAGGAAACACAATCAACAACAAGTTCAAAAGTCCCCACCCCTCCCTCAGACCCTCAGTTATTGATTGTGTTTCCCACAAGTGGCAGCGAAACCAAGTTTCTTCTTTTTTTATGTTTTTAATTGGAGGGGTCTGGGACCTTTTTCCTCTAAATCTTTCCCCAGACTTTGAGACTCGAGCAGACAGGGAGTCTGCGGTAGTCTCAAGCAAGGTCGGATGCGGACCTCCATGGGGTGATCTTCTCCTGAGGGAGACTAATTACAGGCTCACAAGACAGGGGAGTTGTCTTGGTAGCGCTGCTCCCCGTCTGGAGGGTTTTGCCTCTCTTACCTAGGGGGGGACCCTTAGAAAAGGGGGTCGGGGACCTCTTGTTTTTCTTAAACCCCCTTTTTCCCCCAGCTGGGCTCAAGTAGGCAGGGAGCCTGCATTAGTCCAGAGAGGTCACAGGAGACCCTCGGGGGGGGGGGTTCCTGCCTAGTTACAGGAATAGTTCAGGCTGCATAAACAGGGGAGTTGTTTTCTGCAGCTCTGTTCCCCGTTTGTACTGTTTGCCCCCCTTTTTACCTTAGGATCTCGGGCAGCGTCGGTGTAGGAGCAAGGCTCCGTCTGCGGTGCATAGTGCTGGACACGACGGCGTGCGTTCCAGCGTCTCTGCGCATGCCCGGAAGTCCGTCGCGCCGTCCGAACGTCACTTCCGGGCGACGGACTTCTTGAAAATGGCGCCAATCACCGGGACAAGACGCTGTAGCTGGTGCAGTGGAAAGCACCCAGGCAGCACGGACAGGGCTGGAGACGGGTTGACCGCAGATCCAGACCCACGACCACACTATCTTGGCAGCAAACAGGAGGGGACGCTCAGGACAGCACCCGGTCCACTTTAGCGATCCTGCGGGGCAGTGAAGACGCCATGGACATGGAAAGGGCATTCGAGCAGACAGCCAGTGAGGTCGCCACAGGGGGTGAGTGATCCGGCTGTTTATTGTAGGAGCAAGGTACTCTGTGAGACCCCCCTTCTCCTTTAGGACATGTGTAGCTAATGGGGACTTTTTTATTGTCTCTAGGGACCCAGGATTCTGCCCAGGGGTCAGCCAGTAGGTCCAAGGGTAAGGCTACTTCTAAGTCCAGGCGCTGCGGGTATTGTAACTCTAAGCTGCCACAAGACCACAGCAAGCCCTTCTGCGATAGGTGCATTTTTAAGCTCGCTGGCAAGGAGACCACTCGGGTAGTGAAGGATTGTCGGGCCTTACAGTCAGAGATGTTAGCTACGCTTCAGGCCTTCCGTGCTACACTGGAGAATCCCCTCTTTCACAAGAAGACTTATCTACATCCTACACCGGTTCCCAGGACCAGGTCTCTTTTCTATCCGAGGCAGAGGAAGGTCAGGTCCCAGATTTTAGTACTGGGGAGGAGGATTCGGACCAGGATAGCCAGGGAGAGGCTAAACCTGGAGGTCTCTTGTTCTCGACAGACGATATGGAAGGCTTATTAAAAGCCATCTATGCCTCAGAGGATATACAAGTACCTTCTACTCAGTTGTCAGCCCAGGATAGGGTATATAGAGGCTTAGGGAGGTTACAGGCCAGAACCTTTCCTGTGCACCAGTCCCTGAAGGATATAATCCTCAGGGAATGGAAGGAGCCTGAACGCAAGCTTCTTAGGTTAAAAGCCTGGAAGAGAAGGTGTCCTTTCAAGGACGAGGAGGAAGAGAGGTTTTTTAAGACTCCCCGCCTAGATGCAGCCTTAGCACAGGTGTCCAAAAGGTCCGATCTGTCCTTTGAGGATTCAGGAAGCATTCAGGACCAGATGGACAAGAAGTCGGAGATCCTACTCAGGAGGGCTTGGGAGGCAAATGCGGCAGCTATGGCCCCCACCTTAGCCTCGGCCTGTGTAGCCAGAAATGCAGATGCGTGGCTGGACAGACTAAGGGAACACGTCTCGCGTAACAAAGAGGCTAAAGAGATTGTAGACTCGCTGGAGGTAATCAGCAGAGCAGTAACATATGTGGCAGATGCAGCAGTGGAGACTGTCAGAACCACAGCTAAGTCAGCGGCACTTCTAAACTCCGCCAGGAGGGCCCTATGGGTAAAGACCTGGGACGGGGACTTCACCTCTAAGTCTCGTCTCTGTGGGATTCCCTTTTGAGGGCTCCCTGCTCTTTGGCTCGGGTTTGGATCAGGTCCTCTCCCGGTCCACAGAGAGGGGAAAGAAATTCCCGGGGAAACCTAAAAAAGAGAAGGGCAAGAGATTTTTTCGTGGCCCCCAGTCAAGAGGTCAGCATAAGGGGAGAAGTGACCAGAGGAAGAAGTGGGGTCTTGGGAAGGGAAAGGAAAAAGGTGCGATCCTTTTTTCCGGTTCTGCTCCTTCCCATAAGGAAGCCAAATGACGCCACCGTAAAGGTAGGCGCAAGGCTCCGCGGTTTCCTTTCCGAGTGGCAGAAGGTTACGTAGAGTCCATATATTTTAAGCCTCTTAAGAGAGGGGTACAGACTAGAGTTTCAGCTGTCTCCTCCACAAAATTTTCTTGTCACCTTTCTCCCCAGGGACCCTACCAAGGCAGAGGGTCTGCTGGGAAGTATACGAGAACTGGCAGAGCAAGACGTTATTGCTCCGGTACCAGTCAGTCAGTTGACCCAGGGCTTTTACTCACATGTTTTCGTGGTTCCGAAGCCCTCGGGCAAGTTTCGGTTGATAATAAATTTAAGAGGTCTCAACTGTTACTTATTACACAAAAAGTTCAGAATGGAAAGCATCTATTCTGTAAGGAGACATCTTCAGGCAGGAGTGTTTATGGTCACTCTGGACCTGAAAGACGCATATTTGCATATACCCATTGCTCCAGAACACCAGAAATACTTACACTTCGCAATACAGATGCAGCAGAAGATAGAGCACTGGCAGTTCAGGGCACTCCCCTTTGGTCTGGCAGCCAGTCCAAGGGTTTTCACAAAGGTAATGGCCGAGGTGGTGGCATACCTACATCTCCAGGGAATAGGTTTGATACCCTACCTGGACGATTTACTGGTCTACGGGGTGGATCAGACGCAGACCTTGAGAGACAGGGACACAGTGCTGAGGACCCTGGAGTCCTTGGGTTGGATGGTCAGCTGGGAGAAGTCCTCGCTTACTCCATCTCAGACCAAGCTTTACCTGGGCTACCTGATAGACTCGCAGTCACAGAGGGTGTTCTTACCAGCAGAAAAGGTAGCGAAAGTCCAGGCCGCAGTTATCGCCCTCCTCCAAGGGGGGGGTAGCCTCCCTGAGGTATATCATGAGACTCTTGGGTCTCATGACCTCTTGTATACCGGCAGTGACTTGGGCGCAACTCCATTCTCGGCAACTCCAAGCCTTCCTTCTTGCCTCCTGGGGAGGAAGAAAAGAAGCATTGGAAAGAAGAGTGTCTATCACAGAAGAGGTTGCTCTCTCTCTACAGTGGTGGCTCGACTCAGACAATCTGTTGAGGGGTCGCTCCTGGTTCCAGATAGACCCGCTGGTCCTAACCACGGACGCCAGCGCCTGGGGTTGGGGTGCTCACTTGGGAGACCGGTATACCCAGGGGTCCTGGAACTGCAGCCAAGCCAGAGAGTCCTCCAATTTCAGGGAACTTCTGGCAGTAGGCAAGGCGCTAAGCTCCTTCCAAGAGCAGCTTCAGGGCAGAGAGGTCCAGATCCTCTCGGACAACCTGGTCACGGTTGCCTACCTGAACCACCAGGGGGGGACAAGATCAGGCAGGCTGAGGAAGTTGACTCAGGAGATCCTAGAGGAAGCGGAGGGGAGGATCCTCTCGCTCTCAGCGGTACATTTAAAGGGGTCCCTCAATTTTCAGGCCGATTTCCTAAGCTTCAGGGAGAATGGGGGCTGAACAAGGAGGTCTTTGCCCTGGTGTGCAGACATTTTGGCAGACCAGAAGTAGATTTATTCGCTTCCTGGAGGAATGCGAAGGTCCGCAGGTTTTTCTCCCTCTTCAAGGAACAGGGAGCAGAGGGAGTAGACGCCTTTGTACAGATGTGGGATTTCAGGCTGGCCTATGCCTTTCCCCCACTAGCACTCATTCCCAGAGTTCTACAAAAGTTGGCTCAGTCAAGGACAGACCTGGTGTTGATAGCACCCTGTTGGCCGAAGAGGGTTTGGTTTCCCTCCATTCAGAACCGTTTAGTAGCTCCCCCGCTGCATCTGCCGGTACAACGAGACCTGCTCATTCAAGGTCCAGTCTTTCACCCCGACCCGGGACGTCTCTCTCTGACAGCATGGCTCTTGAGAGGGAAATCCTCCGTGATGGGGGTTGCTCGGAGAAAGTGATAGATACTCTTTTCCTCAGTAGAAAGGGAGTCACCAGGAGAATTTATGCAAAGGTCTGGAAAGTTTTCTCCCGTTGGTTACAGTCTAAGCAGGGGGCTCTCCAGATGATACCTACCATCCTAGATTTTCTTCAAGAGGGGGTGGACCAGGGATTGGCAGTTAGCACTCTTAAGGTCCAGGTAGCAGCCCTGTCTGTATTTTTTGACAGGAGACTAGCACAGGAACCCCTGATAAAAAGATTTCTGTTGGCCAGGGAAAGGGTGACCCCAGTCAGGTCGGTCAGGTGCCCTCCGTGGGACTTATCCCTGGTGTTAGATGTCCTGACAAGAGGGCCCTTTGAGCCGGTGGCTCAGGTTTCCGTTCGATTATTATCATTTAAGTTAGCCTTCCTTCTGGCCATTACCACGGCCAGAAGGGTTAGTGATTTACAGGCTCTTTCGATTAACCACTTGCCGACCGCCGCACGACGATGTACGTCGACAGAATGGCACGGGCAGGCATATGGGCATCCCGGATCGTTCAGAAGCGATCCGGGATGAGGGGGCGGCCATTCATTCATGGCCACCCCCTCTCGATCGCTCCTGACGAATGGAAGTGAGGCGTGACATCACTTCCTCTCCTGTAATGTAAACACAGGAGAGGAAGTGATGTAATCTCTCCTCTGTGTCGGTATTTTTCGTTCCGGCACCGAGGAGAGAGGATCGGTGAGTTGCACCAACACGACACTTCACAGTAGAACATGCCAGGCACACTCACACCCCCCCTTTACCCCCCGATCACCCCCCCCAATCACCCCTGCCCCCCCAGTCACAGTGACACCAATAGCATTTTTTTTTTTTTTTTGCATTGGTGTCATTTGTGACTGTAATAACTGTTAGGGCAGTTAGGGTTAGCCCCCTTTAGCTCTAGGGTACCCCCCTAACCCCCCCAATAAAGGTTTAACCCCGTGATCACCCCCCGTCGCCAGTGTCACTAAGGCTGGGTTCACATTGCAGCGGTTTATGAGAACGGATGTGATTCGCACCGCACTGCAGTGCAAATCACATCCGATCTCTGTGCGATTCGAGTTCAGCCATACAGATAGTATGGCTGAATTCGTGTCGCACCCGCCGCAAACTCGCACGGGACCCTTTTTTTGGTCCGCAGCAGAATCGGATCGCATGGGTGTTCACACCATGCGATCCGAGTTTGCAGATCGCACTGCGATATGCGAACTGATCTGGGGGTGTCATTAACATTTCACTGACACTCCCAGCAGTTCGCATAGGGCAGTGTGAACTGCCGCCGGGAGGCATGCGATGCGGGAACCCGCCGCGGATTTGTGGCGTTCCCGCATCGCTCCAGTGTGAACCCAGCCTAATAAGCGATCGTTTTTCTGATCGCTGTATTAGTGTCACAGGTGACGCTAGTTAGGCAGGTAGGTATTTAGGTTCGCCGCAGCTTTTTATAGCGCCAGGGACCCCCATATACTACCTCATAAAGCCCCCTGATTGCCCCCTAGTTAACCCTTTCACCAGTGATCACCATATAACTGTTACAGGTGACGCTGGTTGGTTAGTTAGTTATTTTTTTATAGTTTCAGGGCACCCACCATTTATTACCTAGTCTCACTAGTGTACCCCTAAATTTAGGGGTGTCTACTTTCCAAAATGGGGTCATTTGGGGGGGTTTGTGCCATCTTGGCATTTTATGGCCTTCAAAACTGTAACGCCCTTAGAAAGCCTGAAGGCGGTGCTTGGTTTTCAGGGCCCCGTACGCGGCTAGGCTCCCAAAAAGTCCCATATGTGGTATCCCTGTACTCAGGAGAAGCAGCAGAATTTATTTTGGGTTGTCATTTCACATATGCCCATGGCATGCATGAACAATATATCATTTAGTGACAACTTTGTGAAAAAAATAAATAAAATAAAAAAGTTTGTAATTTTCCCGCAACTTGTGGCAAAATATAAAATATTCCATGGACTCAACATGCCTCTCAGTAAATAGCTTGGGGTGTCTACTTTCTAAAATGGGGTCATTTGTGGGGGTTTTGTGCCATCTTGGCATTTTATGGCCTTCAAAACTGTAATAGGTAGTGAGAAGTGAAATCAAAAATTTACGCCCTTAGAAAGCCTGAAGGCGGTGCTTGGTTTTCGGGGCCCCGTACGCGGCTAGGCTCCCAAAAAGTCCCACATATGCGGTATCCCCGTACTCAGGAGAAGCAGCAGAATTTATTTTGGGGTGTCATTTCACATATGCCCATAGCATGTGTGAGCAATATATCATTTAGTGACAACTTTGTGTAAAAAAAAAAAAAAACATTATTTTTTTTGTCATTATTCAATCGCTTGAGGCAAAAAAATAAAATATTTAATGGGCTCAACATGCCACTTATCAATTTTCTTAAGGGGTCTACTTTCCAAAATGGGGTCATTTGGGGGGGTTTTGTACTGCCCTGCCATTTTAGCACCTCAAGAAATGAGATAGGCAGTCGTAAACTAAAAGCTGCGTAAATTCCAGAAAACGTACCTTAGTTTGTAGATGTGACAACTTTTGCGCAAACCAATAAATATACAGTTATTGACTTTTTTTTTACCAAAGACATGTGGCTGAATACATTTTGGCCTAAATGTATGACTAAAATTGAGTTTATTGGATTTTTCTAATAACAAAAAGTAGAAAATATCATTTTTTTTGCAAAATTTGCGGTCTTTTTACGTTTATATCGCAAAAAATAAAAATCGCAGAGGCAATCAAATACCATCAAAAGAAAGCTCTATTTGTGGGAAGAAAAGGACGCAAATTTTGTTTGGGTACAACATTGCATGACCGCGCAATTACCAGTTAAAGCAGCGCAGTGCCAAATTGTAAAAAGACCTCTGGTCATTGACCAGCAAAATGGTCCGGTCTGAAAGTGGTTAAGGAGCCATTTTTGCGTATCCTAGAGGATAGGATAATCCTCAATCAGGATCCCCTTTATTTGCCGAAGGTAGCTTCGGGTTTTCACAGAACACAAGAGATTATTCTCCCGTCCTTCTGCCTGAATCCTAAGAATAAGGAAGAGGAAAGGTTCTATCTCTTAGACGTCAGGCGCTGTCTCCTAGCGTACTTAGAGAGAGTAAGAGACTTTAGGAGATCCAGTCACTTACTAATCACCTTCTCAGGGAAGAGAAAGGGTTTGCAAGCTTCTAAGCCAACGATAGCGAGATGGATCAGACAGACCATAACTATAGCTTATGGGCAGGCAGGTAAACCAGTGCCTACCCACCTTAAGGCGCATTCAACCAGGTCCCTGGCGACCTCCTGGGCAGAAAGGGCAGGCGCCTCAATCGACCAGATCTGCAGGTCAGCAACATGGACGAGCCACAAGACATTTCTGAGGCACTACAGAGTGGAGCTGTTGTCTCCTCAGGACTTGGCATTTGGCAGGAAGGTCCTACAAGCGGTTGTCCCACCCTAAGGTAGGCCTGAACTTCTTGCTCATCCTCTCAGGTGTGCCGTCCTGGAAGATGACTGGAGAAAATGACCAGTTACACTTAGGCCGCGTACACACGGGCGGATTGTCTGGCCAACTAAGTTCGTCAGACAATCCGACAGACAATCCGTCCTACTTTTGAATGAACGGACTTGACCACACACGATGAGCAGACAGTCCGCCGAAAGCTTGCGCGATGACGTGTACGGCACGTACGACGGGACTAGAAATTCGACGTCCAATACACTGCAATGCAACCTTCGGCGTGTAAATCCTTTCTGAGCATGCGCCATACTTAGTCCGTCCAACTTGCCTACACACGAGCGGACTGTCCGCTGAAACCAAGTTTGGACGGACAAAATTACGGAAATTCCGAAAGACTTAGTCCGCCAGACTGTCCGCTGAAAAAGTCCGCTGAAGCCCACACACGAGCGGATTGTCCGCTGAAACACGTTTCAGCGGACTAAGTTGGGCAGACAATCCGCCCGTGTGTACGCGGCCTAACCGGTAACGGGTTTTCTAGGAAATCTTCCAGGACGGCAGGCCTACTTCCCTACCCTTGTTTTGTTGGTGTGGTATGTTCATTCCTCACAGAATGTTCCCTCTGACACTGGTGTGGGGTTTTTTCCTTTGCCATAACTGAGGGTCTGAGGGAGGGGTGGGGACTTTTGAACTTGTTGTTGATTGTGTTTCCTGTCAGATGGACCAGTCATCTCTCAGGTGTGCCGTCCTGGAAGATTTCCTAGAAAACCCGTTACCGGTAAGTGTAACTGGTCATTTTCCGCCACCCTGCAGGGTCTGGAAAGAAGATTAGCGGCTTTAATCGCATCCTCCATTCATATGGATAGGAAGCGTGCTAGATCTCCCTCTCCCACTTCAGAAACATTGCAAGGGGAACGGTGGGCACAGGATGAGGTTTTACCCTCAGGCGATCAGGAAGAAAAACAAACCAATGATTCCTCTGCGGAGGAAACAACGGTAGATGAACCTTTTTCAGCCTCTCAATCTGAGAAATTGCTAATACAAACTCTTAGGGAGGTGGTTCATTCTACTTTCATGCTACCTTTAACAGAGTCTCCTAAAAGCTTGGTTTCTTCCTTGAGTTCCTTAAAACCTTCTTAGCCTTTGCATACGTTTCCTGCACATACATTACTAGAGCAGCTTGTTTTTGATGAATGTAATCGTCCGGATAAGCATTTTTTCCCTCCTAAGAGATTTTCTCCCCTGGAGGAGAAAAATGGAATGTACCAGCAGTTAACGCTGCGATTTCCAGTGTAAATAAAGGCCTAACTTGTCCTGTAGACCATGCATAAATGCTTAAAGATCCAACAGATAAAAAAATTGGAATCCCTGTTAAAATCTACTTTTTCTATGGCAGGGGCCGTTGCTTAGCCTGCAGTCGCTACAATAGGCGTCTGTCAATCCCTAAAGGACCAATTTAAACAGGCCCTTAGAGAGGTTCCTGCACAACAAGCTCGGGAATTGGTTGAACTACTAAAAGCATTATGCTTTGCCATAGATGCCATTAAAGATTCTATTCACCAGGCATCCTGCCTTACGCTTATGCTTGTGCATACGCCTAGAATCCTGTGGTTAAAAAATTGGTCAGCTGAAGCAACATGTAAAATCCTCCTAACTGGGTTCCCTTTTCATGGGGAGCAACTTGTACAACAAACAACTTCTAGTGGCAAAAGTACTCTTTTGCCAGTCAAAAGAAAGTATAAACGCCCTTCATTTAAATGGGCTCTTTCCCCTGCACCAGGGGCTTCTGCCTCGAGGCAGCGGCGACCACCTCCAGCATCAGACTCTAGAGGAAAACCTCAGGGTCAGACCCAGGCTCAAAAGAAGTCCTGGGGTTGGAAACCTGCAAAGCAGAATCCTAAAGCCTCATTATAAAGAGGCAACCCCCCTCACTGCGGTTTTCAGAAGTCTGGAAAGAGGAAATTCAGGACAGAGGGGTCATCTCCACGGAAACGCGGGTACAAGCTGAAATTTCTGGACTTTCCATCATCTCGTTTCCTGAGGTCAAGCGTTCCCAAAGATCCAGAGAAAAGACAATCTCTGTTTCAGGCACTAGACCGATTCATTTCTCAAGGGGAGATCATAAAGATCCCTGCAAAAGAGGAAGGTTTGGGGTTTTATTCAAACCTTTTTATGGTCCCAAAATCAAATGGGGATGTTAGACCCATTCTAGATCTAAAAAATCTAAATCGGTTCCGGAAGATCCGCTCCTTTCACATGGAGACGATCGGGCCAGTAGTTTTTATCCTTCTAGGAGGAGAACTTGCATCTATCGACATCAGGGATGCATATCTGCATGTTCCTATGTTTCCCACTCACCAAAAGTTTCTGCAGTTCAAGTTAGAACAGCAGCATTTCCAGTTTGTAGCCCTGCCCTTCGGGCTAGCCACAGCACCCTGGGTGTTCACAAAAGTGCTGGCCCCACCTCTAGCCAGGTTAAGGGCACAGAGCATAACAGTCGTAGTGTACCTAAACGATCTATTGCTAATAGATCAGTCGGTGCCTCATTTGGAGCAAAGCGTACGCACTACAATCAATTATCTGGAAAGTTTGGGTTGGATTCTGAACCTAGGGAAATCTTCCTTAATACCACTAAAAAGGCTGGACTACTTGGGTCTGATCATACACAGCTCAGGAAAAGGTGTTCTTGCCTCAGGCAAAAATCAACTCCATAAGAGAGCTGGTGTGGGTGGTCAGGTCAAAAGGCGATCCCTCCATTCGCCTCTGCATGTGGTTGCTAGGAACCATGGTGGCTTCATTTGAAGCAGTTCCCTATGCCCAGTTCCATTCCAGACTGTTGCAAAAAAGTATCCTGTAGACTTGGAACAAAACAATTCAAGCTTTAGACTTGCCAATGTGGCTGTCCCCAAGAGTGTCCCAAGAGTGTCCCAAAGCCTCACTTGGTGGTTACCAACCCAGAATCTGCTGAAAGAAAAATCCTTCAGACCAATCATCTGGAAAGTGGTAACAATGGATGCCAGCCTTTCAGCCTGGGGAGCAGTACTAGAAAAGACAAGTGTCCAAGGAGGGTGGTTAAGAACTGAAAGATAAAAGTGGTCAGCCTTCGCGCCGCTAAGTGGTAATAAGTGACTAAAGTGGAACAAAATTCAAAATCAGATATAATGAAACACAGATGCTGTGAAAAAGAGCCTGAGTGATATAAAGTGCAAATGCTAACTAAAGGGATTGGCCAGAGGACGAACCGGAAGTAGAGTAAGGCGGGAGGAAGTTGTCATTATACCCTCTTCCTGATTGTGCTTGTTTTTGCAATTAAAATGTGAGAGTCTTTACTGCTTTTTAATAAATCTACCTGCCGTTTTTTAAACTACTACACTATGGAAGTCTCCTGTTTCTCCCTCTCTCCCCCTCCTCTCTCTTATTTTGAGCCATACACTGTGAAATAGAAGTGAAGATCCATTTCACCTGTTCTGGAAGCTGGGACTGGCCCTCTAGTGGCGGAATTGTATCATTGCATCCCTCCTTTGGATTTCCTGATGGCTATTATTTATTATTTATGAATGAAATAAGAGAATCCTGGAGTTTGTTTGATTTGCTTATTCACTTCGTTTAAAGGTGAGAGTTCTGGGAGCCTTGAGTAGCGGACATTTTATTATTGTTCTATCATTAAACCTTTTTTCCATTTTTTTATATATTTTTTATATATTTTTATGCGTGCTGTTTTTTGGACTATATTTTTTTTCACGGCATTGTATGTATGCACATATTTATATTATTTTGAATTTGTGTATTTTATTTGAGTGGCACGATTTGCGCAGGACCCACCCCTTTATAAGAACTGAAAGAACCTTGCCCATCAACATCCTAGAGATTCGGGCAGTGCGTCTGGCTCTAAAGGCCTGGACTCTCAGGTTACGGGATTGTCCTGTCAGGATTCAATCTGACAATGCCACAGCTGTGGCCTATATCAATCACCAAAGGGGCACCAAAAGTCTCTCAGCACAGAGAAAGGTGAACCATATTCTAACTTGGGCCAAAAGGAATGTTCCGTGGCTATCTGCAGTCTTCATTCCAGGAGTACAGAATTGGGGAATGGTCTTTTCACTCCGAAATATTTCTGGCTGTTTGCCAAAGATGGGGGACTCCGGACGTAGATCTTCTTCTAGCATCCAGGTTCAACATTAAGTTAGTCAACTTTGTGGCCAGAGCAAGGGATCCACTCGCATGTGGAACGGGTGCGTTGGTGACCCCGTGGGATCAGTTCCCATCTATGCAATCCCCCCTATTCAGTTGCTGCCTCGACTTCTTTGCAGGATCACGCTGGAAAGAAATCCGGTAATTCATGTGGCACCAGCATGGCCCAGAAGGTCGTGGTATGCAGAAATCATAAAGATGGCAGTGGAGGGCCCATGGTCCCTCCCACTACAGTCAGATCTGCTCTCACAATGACCGATATTCTGTCCTTCCTTGCAGTCTCTAAATTTAACAGCTTGGCTATTGAAACCCACATTCTGAAGATACGTGGGCTTTCCCGGGTCAGTTATCTCTTCCTTAATGCAAGGAAGCCACCCTCCAGAACTATATAGTATAGAGTCTGGAGGGCTTATGTTTCCTTGTGTGAATCCAAAGGTTGGCACCCTCGGAGATATATCATAGGCAAAATTCTTGCCTTTCTACAGTTAGGGGTAGAAATGAAATTGGCTTTGAGTACTATTAAAGGCCAAGTCTCAGCTTTATCGGTCTTATTTCAAAGATCGCTTTCTACACGTTCTTTAGTCCAAGGTTTTATGCAAGGGGTTATGCGGCTTAATCCGCCCTTCAAACCTCCCTTGAACCCTTGGAACTTGAACTTCGTTTTGTCTGTGTTACAAAAACAGCCATTTGAACCGATACAACATATTCCCTTAGTCCTTTTGACAAGGAAGTTAGTATTTTTGGTTGTTATATCCTCAGCAAGGAGGGTTTTGGAATTGGCTGCTCTTTCTTGTAGAGAGCCATGTTTGATTTTTCATGAGGACGTGTTATGCCCTCGTCCAGACTTTTTGCCAAAAGTGGTTTCAGGTTTTTACCTGAACCAAGATATTGTCCTGCCATCGTTTTTTCCAAAACCATGTTCCAGAGAAGAAAAGTCACTACATTGTCTTGATGTAGTGAGTGCAGTGAAAATCTATTTAAAGGCAACTGCTCCAATTCGTAAGACTGATGTCTTATTTATTCTGCCAGAGGGTCCTTTGAAAGGACAGGCAGCGTCGAAATCCACTGTCGCTAAGTGTATTTGGCTAGTTATAATTCAAACTTATGATTTAAGGGGTAAGATTCCCCCTTTTCAAGTTAAGGCGCACTCTACCAGGGTGGTTAGTGCTTCTTGGGCAGTGCGTCATCAGGCCTCCATGGCTCATCTGTAAAACCACAACTTGGTCTTCAATGCATACATTCACAAAATTTTATCAGGTGGATGTAAGGAGGTATGAGGATATCGCCTTCAGACGCAGTGTGCTGCAGGCAGCAATATAGGTCCTCAAGTCTGGGGGTACCCTCCGGGTTGTCTCCCCCTCCCCTCAAGTAGCATTGCTATGTAACGTCTCATTAAGTAATTACTTAAGGCTCTGTGTCCCATGATGTACAAAAAAGAAAATGGGATATTTATAACAGCTTACCTATAAAATCCTTTTCTTGGAGTACATCATGGGACACAGATCCCTCCCCTCTTTTTTGGCATTTAAGTATATATTGCTTTTGTTACAAAAACTGATGTGCTCCTGGAAGGAGGGGTTGTATAGGGAGTGAACTTCCTGGATTGGGTATACCAGTGTCCATCACCTGAAGGTGGCCTATAACCCATTAAATACTTAACCAGTTGCCAACCGCCGCACCCCGATGTACGTCCCTACTTTGGCTAGCTGCCATAACCCCGGTATCCCTGTGTTCGGCCTGGTGGTGGGCTACAAGATTCGCCGCAAGATCACTTTTATCGGTGGTGGGAGAGGGCCCCCCTTCCCGCCGCAATCCGGTGCCCTCCGCCACTTACGGGAGCCATCAGCAATGGCGGAGGTGCCCGCGTCTGTCCCCTGGGCTGACATGGAGACAAGTGAGGGGAAGATGGCCACCAGTCTCCATGACACTGCAGGGCGGAAGCGATGTCAAAACGTCACTTCCGCCCATATCTCTTAAAGGGCCAATTTTATATTTATTTTTTTAAATGCCAAATTGTTTATTATGTAGTTATTTTTATTGCATTTTAATGTAAATATGAGATCTGAGGTCTTTTTGACGCCAGATCTCATATTGAAGAGATCCTGTCTTGCTTTTTTTCAATTACAAGGGATGTTTACATTCCTTGTAATAGGAATAAAAGTGAAAAATAAAAAAAGTAAAAGGAAAAATAAGAAAAAAAAAATAACAATTTTTAAACGCGCCCCGTCCCGCCGAGCTTGCGTGCAGAAGCGAGCGCATATGTGAGTAGCGCCCACATATGAAAACAGTGTTCAAACCACACATGTGAGGTATTGCTGCGATCGGTAGAGCGAGAGAAATAATTCTAGTCCTAGACCTCCTCTGTAACACAAAACATGCAACCTGTATAATTTTTTAAATGTCGCTTTTTGGAGATTTTTAAAGGTAAAAGTTTATCGCCATTCCACGAGCGGGCACAATTTTGAAGCGTAACATGTTGGGTATCAATTTACTCAGCGTAACATTATCTTTCACAATATAAAAAGAAATTGGGCTAACTTTTTAGACCGCTGCACAAATATGGTGTGACAGAAAGTATTGCAACAACCGCCATTTTATTCTCTAGGATGTTAGAAAAAAATATATTTTGGGGGGGGTTCTAAGTAATTTCCTAGCGGAAAAAAAAACTGTTTTTAACTTGTAAACACCAGATCTAAAAAAGAGGCATGGTCCTAAAGTGGTTATGGCTCTGTGTCCCATGATGTACTCCAAGAAAAGGATTTTACAGGTAAGCTGTTATAAAAATCCTATTTTTTCAGTGCCAAAGGATTACAATTTCTGTCAACTATTTTTTTTCTATTTGGGTAGTTTCTCCTGTTTGGTTGATTTATGTCAGATAAAACGGGAAAGGAAAACTCCTACTCAATGACAACGAGAGCATGAGGAACACAGTGGTCGATGTTTGGGACTTACCAGTTCAGTAGATTTCTCCACAATTCCTTTTCAGGATAGGATAGGCAGTGAGGAGAAGACAGAGTTATAAATACCTCATAGATTTTAATCCTTCCCACTTTATCCAAACAAAATCAAAGTTTTGGCTCTTTTTTTTTTTTTTAAAGTGACACTGTTTTCAGCTTAAAGTGACAATGTCTGCTGATAGCCCACTCCCTCGGTAAAATATACTTACTGACCTGTGCTCATTCACAACCTCCCCGCTCCATTGCTGTAACAATGTATGTAACCTCCCCCATGTCAGTGCTTGTGCGTGAGCAGTCAGTCTTCAGGCCTGAACATTGTCACTCTGAAAGAGGAGCTTATCCACATTTACTTCTACAGCATAGAGTAATAGGGGGTGTGGATAGATAAACCTAGAGTGAATCTTGCTTGAGGGTTGGGTTATCAGGAGACCTTGTCACTCTGCCCTGAATGGGCAAACTGATAGGCCACTTTCACACTGAGGCAATTTACAGGCCTTTAGCACTAAAAAAACAGCGACTGCAAAGCGCCTAGCCCGAGTGCATTCACCCTGGAGTGGTGCACTTGCGAGACTTTAAAAAAAGTCCTGCAAGCACCATCTTTGTTGTTATTTAGGAGTGGTGTATACACCGCTCCTGCCCATTGTAATGCATGGGCAGCGCTGCCGAAGTGCCTGCAAATCGGTTTGGCAGCGGCGCTACACAGGCGCTATTAACCCCTTCGGCCACTAGCGGGGGTTAAAAGTGCCCCACTAGTGGGCGATTAGCCCTGCTAAAACTAGCAGCACTTTACCACCGATGCCCTCACCGCCCCAGTGTGAAAGTAGCCTTAAAGGGGTTGTAAACCCTTGTGTTTTTTCACCTATGCATTAAGGTGAAAAAACACCTGGCAGTCACCGGCCTCCCGCCCCCGCTTTACTTACCTGAGCCTCTTCATCTGCTCGGCGGGGACAGGCTGCCCCTCTCTCCACGGGGTCCCGGCTCCTGATTGGATAAATTGATAGCTGCGCAGCCATTGGCTCCCGCTGCTGTCAATCAAATCCAAATCCACTATTGTGAAAGATAATGTTACGCCGAGTAAACTGATACCAACTGTTACCCAACATGTCACGCTTCAAAATTGCGCCCACTCGTGGAATAGCGACACATTTTTACCCATAAAAAATCTCCATAGGCGACGTTTAAAAAATTCTACAGGTTGCATGTTTTGAGTTACAGAAGAGGTGTAGGGCTATAATTATTGCTCTCACTCTACCGATCGCAGCGATACCTCACATGTGTGGTTTGAACACCGTTTTCATTTACAGGCGTGTTCACTTCTGCACGTGAGCTCGGTGGGACGGGGCACGTTTTAAAAAAATATATTATTTTTTTTCTTATTTTACCTTTTTATTTTTATACTGTTCTTTTTAAAAAAAATGGCACTTTTATTCCTATTACAAGGAATGTAAACATCCCTTGTAATAGAAAAAAAGCATGACAGGACCTCTTAAATATGAGATCTGGGGTCAAAAAGACCTCAGATCTCATATTTAGACTAAAATGCAATAAAAAAAGAAAATTCTTTTTATTTAACCGCTTGCCAACCGCCTCGCGCCGATATACGTCGGCAGAAGGGCTCATACAGGCAAACTAATGTTCCTGTACGTGGCCCTTTTTAAGAGGCGGCCTGCAGGCGTGCGCCCGCAGCAAGCTCTGTGAGTCGGGTCGCAGGTCCCGCAGACTCAATCGGGGATACCCTCGATCTTCTCACGGGGAGGAAGAATGGGGAGATGCTAATGTAAACAAGCATCTCCCCCCCCCCCCCCCCCCGTTCTGCCTAGTGACAGTGTCGCTAATCTAAAAATAAAAAATGCAGGGGTGATCAAATACCACCAAAAGAAGGCTCTATTTGTGGGGAAAAAAGACGTCAATTTTGTTTGGGAGCCACGTCGCACGACCGCACAATTGTCGGCTGTTAAAGCGGCGCAGTGCCGAATCGCAAAAAGTGCTCTGGTCGGGAAGGGGGTAAATCCTTCCGTAGCTGAAGTGGTTAAAAATTTTTTTTTTAAATGGCCCTTTAAGAGCAATGGGCAGAAGTGACATTTTGACGTCGCTTCTGCCCTGCAGTGGTATGGAGACTGGTGGGGGCCATTTTCCCCTCACTCCTCTCCATACCCAGCAAGGAAGAGAATCCGATCGCCTTTGCCGATGCCGACAGCTCTGGTAAGTGGTCGAGGGCACTGGAGGGCGGGGGGGCCCTCTCCTGTCGCCGATTTAAATTGATCTTGCGGCGAATCCGCCACAGAGACCACCATTATCGGAAACTGGACCACCAGGCCGAAGAAGAGGATACAGGGGTTATGTCAGCTAGTTGCTGCCATAACAACAATATCCTTCGTCAAAGTTAGGGCGTATATCGGTAGCGGTCCGGAAGGGGTTAAACATTTACGGGCGAAGAAAGAGTGGAGAACAACAAATGGCGAGAAACATAACATCTCTATCCAAAGCGGGTCCACAACAATATGGCAAGTATCTAATCAATAATATTGGCTAACATCCCACTCAAAGTTGAGACCTGAAGGAATGCGAGTCTGGAGCCGGTGTATCCAGAACACCTCCCTTCCACATAACATCCCTTTTTGGTGCAAACCCCTTTTCTATAACCTGTGCTTTTATAGTCTTGATGGTACCATCATGGCGCACTCTAAGTGTTTGCTTCCCTAATTTTTGACTACACTGTATACGTGTTCGTAGAAACGGTCTTGCAGACGTCTTTTAGTCCTACCAACATATTGCATATAGCGAATGTCACAAGTAACTAGATATACTAAATAACTTGTGTTACAATTATAAAAGGACCTGTTTTCATATTCCCTCTGGTTGGATGATGCCCTAAACATATTTCCCACCAGAACATGGCAACAGCAGGGACTTCCTGACGACCCACATTTGAAATGCTAAACTAACCATGTGTGAAAGAAATGTTGATTCCGAGGCTTCCGACGCTTCATATCCCTCTTCTTCTTCGTTCTTGCTGGAGCCATTTCCTTCTTCCTTCTGGTGCTGGAGCCAATCACGGCGAGCAATGTATTCTATTAATGAATACAAAGCCTGCTGGGATTGGCGGAGGCTGTTACATCATCAGCCCGCGCCTCACTCTCAAAGCCAATCGGAGCAGGCTACTGTGTGTAGCCTGCTCGGATTGGCAGAGATTGCTGCTCCAATCCGAGCAGGCTCTGTATTCATTTGAATACATCGCTCACTGGGATTGGTTCAGTGGTATATACTGTATGTAGCCGAAGCTACATACAGTATTACCGGACAGCCAGAAGGCATCCCAGCAGCGGACCCGGCGTATAAGACGACCCGTCCTTTTTGCTCAGTTTTTTTAAGTGTAAAAGGTCGTCTTATACGCCGGCAAATACGATATATATATATATATATATATATATATATATATATATATATATATATATATATAATATGTGTGTACGCACTAACATAGCAGAATGAATTTTGCAATATGAACCTGAATTCCAGGTATGAATTTAATTCCATACTTGCATTGCTCTAGCTTGAACCAAGTAATTATGCCTTTTCCATACCTGAGTGACTGAGGTGGAAGCTGAAAATCCACTGTATTAGTCATAGATATTAAAGTAATTGTCACAATCTCCTGGGTCCTGTGCCTATGGCCGTCCTACTGTATACTGACCACAGGGGGTTGCTTGCTTGGAGAAGGCCTTGTATTTTCTTAAAGAATACAAGGCACAGTATTCTCTTATTGGAAGAGATAGAGATTGTGAAGTCACTGTCCCTCCTTTCCACCTGGTCCAATCCATTTGTTAAAAGAATACAAGGCATTCTATTAATAGCGGTAGTGCCAAGCAAGCCACCCACAGTGGTCACTATACAGAAAGGAGGTTGCAGGCACAGATTGCAGCGGTCACTCTACTTGCACCGACTACTACAGTGATTGTCAACTTCCACAGTTGACACTCAGATATGAGATTGTAACTATGCAATAAAAATCATACCTGGAATTCATCTTTAAGTTACATATATTAAGAAACAGCTTTTGTTTAAATACCATTGTAAAAAGAACTGCAGTAGTCCTTCGCATCCAATCAGAATTCACAGTATTGGGCTGTTGGTATGCTGCGCTGGAAGTTTTGTACAGCTATTTATCAGAAAGTATGAAAGTATGTTGATTGAATCGCAAAGATTCCCACTTGAAGTTTCATATTTGGATCAGTCATGTGTTTGCAGTTGTTTCTTGATATAACAACTTTTCCTTTTTCTGTGCAGTGTTTGTTGCGGTGGGGACAATTGCTGCAGGACGGCTTGGAACAATGCCCAGCTGGATGTTTTTCTGTTGCTTTATCAGCATGTTCATGTTTTTTTGTGCCCAGTGGCAGACCTATGTGTCGGGTACTCTGAGATTTGGAGTGTAAGTTGTTTTTGTATTTTCATCCTCTTGTACAGTGCCTAATAAATGTCCATTGAGTGGCAATAAAAATTTAAGAATTGGTTGCCTACTGTGTTTAACCACTTCAATACCAGGCACTTATACACCTTCCTGCCCAAGCCAATTTTCAGCTTTCAGCGCTGTCGCAATTTGAATGATAATTGCGCAGTCATGCTGCACTGCACCCAAACAATTTTTTTTATCATTTTGTTCCCACAAATAGAGCTTTCTTTTTAGTGGTATTTGATCACCTCTGTGATTTTTATTTTTTGCACAACAAATAAAAAATTTGTCCGAAAATTTTGAAAAAAAAAAAGTTTTTCTTTGTTTCTGTTAAATTTTTTTGTAAATAAGTAAGTTTTCTTCTTCAATGGTGGGCATTGATAAGGCGGCACTGATGGGCATAGATGAAGTGGCACCAATGAGGTCGCACTGATAGGCGGCACTTATGGGTGGCACTGATGGACCCTGATGGGTGGCATTGCTGGGCATCACTAATTTTATTTGTGCCATAGAGGTGCCAGTCAGTGCCCATTTCTGGGCACTGATTGGCATATGTTGGGCATTAATTTTCACATGTGAATGGCCATGGGGGATGTACCTGGCCATCCACACATTAGGTGCTTCCCTGGTGGTCCTGGTGGCTGTGCTCGCCCTCCGATTGGCTCTCCTCTACTCGCGTTTGTGAGATACGAGTGAAAAGCCGATCAACGGCTCTTCCTGATTCAAAACGGCTGAACACATGGTAAAGCGCCTCCTTCGGAGGTTCTTTACTGAGATGGGTGTAGCGGTGTGTCAGACTGACGCATCGCACCACCGATCTCCGCGATGTGTGCCCCTACGGGCACATGGCAGCTGTTATCCTGCTGGATGTCATATGATGCCCAATCAGGATAACTGAACCACCACCCGGCTGACATTCTGCTATAAGCCGGGCAGGAAGTGGTTAAAAGATAACATAAAAGAAATATATTCTTAATCCACTTTGTAAGAATGAATAAGAATTACTTACATATGGTGCCGGACCTACTTATATTGCATGTATATAACCAGTTTATATTACTGTATCTTTAACAGCAAAAACCTTATTTACATGAATATCATTAGACGGGATAGAGGCAGAACAGCAAGGAAAACATTTTCACAAAATTCATGGTACCATTGCCACTGACTGGTTACTGGTTATAAAACCAAACAACAATTAGTAATGCTTAAAGCTAAACTGCTTGTTTCTGTCTAGGGGTTTGGAGAGCTGAGATACACTCACCTAATCCTCCGACCCCGTCCAGTGCAAGACCGGTCCCTTCGGCTCCTGTGGTGGACTGTTCCTGATGACATGCTCATAGACTGGCTCTGAATGTGAAGACATCAGGTACGGCCCACCACTGGCCGTGGGTGAGTAAAGGCTCTGTGTTCACCCCTACACAAAACGAACAGTTAACCCATGCAGTTTATCAGGGCTATAACCAGCTAGTGTTTAGAAGTATGTTTGTATTCCGATTAGCAATGTGCTTCAGGGCTGAGTACCCATAGTGCCCTGATTTCTTACAAATATAGCCCTGCAGGCCTATATAATTTTATCATCGTGTGTAATGCTGTGTTACATATGAGTTGGCTGTATGGAAAAAACAATTTGACTGGTTTTGCACTGAATGTCATACTTTTAGAACACAACTATCTTCTTTTCTCCATAGGATTGATGTTACAGAGCTTCAGCTTTCAGTTACCACTCTATTTTTGTTGTCTGCATTTTTTGGGACTAGATTCTGGGACATTGAGGTAACATGTACACTTTTTAATCTCTGTGTTAGATCTACTCATTGTGTATATTTCCTGGTCCACCCTGCTGCTTTTGCCATGGTAGCTTTTTAAAATAAGAGGAAAGAAAAACAATTTTTCTGTTACATTACACCAAGGCATGATGATGTTGCTGTCATGTTCTTATGATTGTTTTAAAGGAGAAGTATAGCTAAAGCTTGTTTGGCTGTACTTCTATGGATCACAGGAGTGCAGCTTGTTCTGCACTTCTGCCACTAGTTTTCAGCCGACTGCAGGCTTTAGCTTGCTGTCAGATGGTGTCACTCAGTCAGTCCAGGCACGGTAAAGATACCGACCAACCATATGGTCGGGATCCACCCAGATGCACTGAGAGCCTGAGCCAGCCCCTCTCGCCTCTTTCACAGCCCAGCGCTGGAGGGGCAGATTAGAGAGCCAGTGACTGACTGGTCATGGCTCCCTACTCAGAGCAGAGAGGGAGAACTGCGCAATCAGTGGTGTTTGGTTCTCAGGCAGAGCTGATGGGGGACAGCTGCAGCTCGGATGTTCATATATTAGGGGCAAATCTTAGGGGTCTGTTTATAAATGTTTTAACACAACTTTCAATCAACAGTTAATAGGTCCCCCCCCCCCCCCCCCAGTCGTCTTCTAGGCAAGCCCTTGAGAGATGGAGCTCCTCCTCACACACAGGAAACGCATTGCCACTAATTTCTTTAAAAGGCGGTCCCCCAGGTTCCTGGTCAGTCTTAGTGTTTCCTCCATCCGGAGAAAATAAGGTTGCCTGAGGGACCGCTGGAGGCACCATCTCCAAAGGGCTGGGCTGGGACATGCGTCTCATGGCTGCAGCAGGGAGAGCACTTTGTGAGCCTATGGGCTGCGGGGGGCGAGTGCACCCTTTCCAGGATTGCTGAGCAGAGGAGGAAGGACATGCGGCCGCAGGCAACCCTCCTCAGTCTGAGTGCAGGAGGTGACCCGGATTCAGGCTTCTTCTGAGCCCAGGCATGGAGAGGCATCATCCCCTTGGTGGCTCCGGCGGGGGGGTCATGTACCCATGGCCAGCGGCTGCTTGAGCCAGAAGAAAAGGGGCATCATTTCTGGGACTGGGTGGTGTCATTGGTGCGCACGGGGAAACTGGTCCTACCCCTTAAAGGCGCGGGAAGCTTGAATGGCCAGCTAGTGCCATTATCGTGGACATGGCTGCAGGGGACAGCATGAATGCCACCGGAAGGTGTAGGATGCAAGAGGACAAGCTGTCCAGGATGCAAGAGGACACAGGCATCAGCAGGACACAGGTAGACACCAGAGGGTGACCTTTTGTTGTCTAATTTTGGGAACAGCTAGCTAGTGGTAGTGGTCTCTAGCAGGCTGAGGCATTACAGGTGGTAGTCCCCTGTGCTTTATGTCTCGGCAGGCCAAGCCTTCTAAAGAGCCTAAGCCCACTCCCACGAAGTGGTGTGCAAAATGTGCTACCAAGAAGTCCTGGAATACACAGAACCGATGTGTCAAGCTTGCATAGACAGACTGGTTAAAAAACAGATGCAATCTACACAAAAATCTTTGGATCTGTGAGGGATGACATGGCTACTACCTTTTTAAGGATCTTAAAATGTTTATTGCAGAGGTAAAACCTCCAGCAGCTCCCTCTGGAAGTTCCTCTACCATAGCCTCGCCAAGGTCAGTCGCCTCAGGGTCGCAGGAGCAAGCGAGGGAACGAGCAGGTAGCAGCGCAGCTTCAGAGCAGGAAGATGGGGAGAAGGAAAAAGAGGGCCCAAGTATAAATTGTCCCTAGAAGATGTAAAGGACATACTTGGGGCTATTTATGTAGTACTGTACCTACCCTCTCATCATCACACCGTACCTACTATTCGCAGAACCGTCAGAAGTACAGCTGGTAAAAGACCTGACAAAAGCTCAACTATGGCTGAAGTTATTAGGCTGGATTTTAAACATCAAAAAATCCAAGCTGTGTCCCATTCAGAACATGCAGTTTCTGGGATAGCTGCTCAACTCCATAGAGCAGAAAATGTCCCTACCAGAGAAGAAAATTCAAGGCCTCGCCAAAAGAGCAAGTTCTGTACAGAATAACCTCCCGATATCCATCAGGGAGCTGATATCGGTTCTGGGTCTGATGACGTCAACGATACCAGCAGTGCAACGGGCCAAGTTACAAGGCCCTTACAAATCTTTCTCCTAACAAAATAGCAAGAGGCTCCAGAGAGAACACTCTTATACTATACTTTTCTACATACTCCCAAACTCTGTGAAGAGTTCGTTCTGGTGGTGGAGGATCCACACAAATCTAAACCTGTGTCTGGCATGGTCTTTCCCAACCTCATGGAAGTTGACCACGGATGTGAGCAGTTGGGGATAGGCAGCCTATCTAGCAGGTTAGCCTGCTCAGGGGAAATGGTCCCTGAAAGAAGCCTAGGTGTCTTCAAATTGGAGGGAGCTTATGGCAATAGCCAAAACCTTAGAACACTTCCAAGACCAGCTGAGAAATCATCACACCCTGATCCTGCGACTCGGCAGTAGCTTATATGAACAAGCAAGGGGGCACGAGGAGCCCCTCCTTAAGCCAATCTTTCAATGGGCAGAAGGGAATCTACTTTAGTTGGGAGTGGTCCACCTAAAGGGGGGAAAACAAGTGGCAGACTTCTTCAGCCACCAAGAGATCTCCTAAGAGGAAGGGGAATAACACCCAGAGGTGTTCAAGGAAATTACAGCCCACTGGGAAATACCAAATATAGATCTATTTGCATCCCGGTAAAACACCAAGGTGAAGCGTTTCTACTCGCTAAACCCACAAGACCGGCCTCTGGGGATAGATGCACTTCAAAACTCGTGGGATTTCAAGATGTGCTACGCCCCGCCCCCCCCCCCCAGTATATCTGATTCCTCAAGTAATGAAGAAATTCCTACCGGAACAGACAAAGTTGATACTGATAGCACACCATATTGGCCCAAGAGAGCCTGGTTCTCTCAGATCCTCATTCTCTCAGCAGGAGAGCTGTGGCAACTTCCTCACAGGGATGACCTAATGTGTCAGGGACCCCTAACAGGCCTAAGACTAGAGAGCTTCAGATGGGTAGCCTGGTTACTGAGGAAGACATCTGGAGATCGAAAGGACTCTAAGATAAAGTGGTGGCGAGTCTTCTGGGCGCTTGAAAGCTGAACACCAGCGCCATCTACAAAAAGACCTGGAGAAAATGTAACAGCTGGTGCACTGAAAATAACAGACAAAAGATGGATGCACCGACTATTCTTGAGTTCCTACAGCAGGTCGCTGATAAAGGTCTAGCACTACGGTGTATCTAGAACGAACACTACAAAAAGACCTGTTGGTCTCTCGCTTTTGCAGACTGCTGGTTAAGTTTAGACCACACAAGACACAAAAATGTCCCACATGGGATCTGCCTGTGGTAATGAGAGGGATCATCAAAAGTCCTTTTGAAAACCACAATAGTGTGTGTGTGTATGTGTGTGTGTGTGTGTGTGTGTGTGTGTGTGTGTGTGTGTGTGTGTGTGTGTGTGTGTATATATATATATATATATATATATATATATATATATATATATATATATATATATATATATATATATAAAATATGTGTGTGTGTGTATGTAAATTAGTAGCGCTACAGATATAGTACACAGTAATAATACTCATATAAAAACCCCACAGTGATGTGGTGTAGCGAGAGAAGGTAAATAGTCGATGAGTAGTGTAATAATCAGACACTACGTTGCTGAGCTCCAACTGTCATAACACCATGTGAGCAAACGTGCCACCGCTTCCCCAATCAGATGTACATTCACCAGCTAATATTGCCTCGCACTCTCTTGTGTTTTGGCAAAAACAGCAAACCCTCAACGTTAAAACGATATCCCACCAGATAGGAGTCCAAAGATAGACGTAATATGTGGAGAAAATTAAGCTCCAAATAGTGTGATACCTTTATATAAAATTTTATTAAAACCATAGCATTACATCACCAGCCTAATGGTAGTGCACTTACCAGAAGGCAATATGACTCTCACATTGGTATCTTGTATGATGCCAGGGAAATCAAGTCGCGGCGAGCATAAGAAAAAAACTTTAAATTTCCCCCAACCTCCTCATCAAAACACTTGGACCGTCACTTCTGGTTGCTGTATAGCCATGTACCGATGCATTTCGTCATACCGACTTCGTCCTGGGATTGGAAAGTCCCTTTGAGCCTCTACAAGAAACATCTTTTTGCCTGCTGACACTCAAAACTGTGTTTTTCGTAGCTATGACTACAGCACGTAGAATAGGGGAACTCCAGGCTCTATCTGTCAGAAAGCCTTTTCTGAAGATTCACAATGACAGAATCGTCCTTCAAACAGATCCAGGATTTACACCAAAAGTGACGTCAGCTTTTCATAAATCCCAGGATATAATACTACCTTCATTTTGTAGTTCACCGGGCAAGAACCAAGCCTTCTAGATGTTAGAAGATGCCTTCTTCAGTACCTTGAAGTCACCAATGAGTTCAGAGCATCAGACGCTCTGTTCGTCCTGTACGCTGGAAAACAAAAAGGTAAACAAGCATCCAAATATCCGCTAGCTAGATGGAGCAAGTCAGTGATACTGGAGTGCTATGAAGTTCTGGAAGTAACACTACCAAAAGATCTAAGGGCTCATTTGAACAAGGGCTTCAGCGGCCTCGTGGGCAGAGAAGGCAGGAGCCACTCCAGAGCAAATTTGCAGGGCACCAACTTGGTTTAAAGATCTCTACCTTTTCAGCATTACAGACCAGATTTGATCTACAGTCAGGACCAGGCTTTTGGTGTGAAAGTCCTCCAAGCCGTTGTCCCACCCTAGTCTGGTGAGTACTTGGTTATCCTCTCAAGGGCTGACCTGGAAGATTACTGGGGGAAAAGCATAGTTGGTTCTTACCGGTAACTTTTTCCAGTAGTCTTCCAGGGCACGATCCCACCCTAATGTTTACCCTTGTGGAGTTGTTGTGTTTTTATGTTTTTCAGATTCCGACCTTCGGTTCTCTTGGATGACTGACCAGGGACCTGAGAACAGCCCTTTAAAGAAATTAGTGGCAATGTGTTTCCTGTGTGTGAGGAGGAGCTCCATCTCTCAAGGGCTGCCCTGGAAGACTACTGGAAACAGAGTTAACGGTAAGAACTAACTCTGCTTTTCTAATTTAATTTAATTAACTTAATTGGAAAAATGTGTGAATCCTGAGTGAAAGTTGTATGAATCGTGAAAATAATTTATCAATAGCTCCTCCATGCTGCTAGACCAGTCCCCGCCATTGCACTCCAGAGGTCTAAGGTCCTCTGATGTCATCAATACTGATGCAAGGACTATAACCCTGCATCTCATGTGAGTAGGTCATGAAACTTTTCATTGCCAGAGTGAAGGGAAGCAAAGCATCAGGTAGCTAAAAGGGCTTAAAATAGATGACCAGCTAACCCCTGGCAGTGCAGGTCATGCCCACTGTTAGGAGGAGCTTTATTATTACTGTAGTTGGGCTTTAAAGCAGTAGGAAACTGCTTTTTCACTTGTACTTCCAGGTAAGCTTATATTAAGTCTTACCTGTAGGTTCAGTGAATATCTCAGAAATGTGTACCTTTTTAGGAGATATTTGCATCGGCTGTAGCCGATTACTTCACTGCACATGCAAAGTACACTCTCTGCGTTTAAGGCACAGTGAGTGTGCCCGGAAGGTAGAGAGCGATGTGGAGCCGCTGTGGCGCCCATGCGTGGGAGTGACGTCTTCGCAGTCTGGGCCATTCAAGTGGCCAGAAAGAGTGAGCCTGGGAGGAAAACTGGGTCAAGATGCAATTGCTTGCAGTGGTCACACCTAGCCACTGAAGGGTTGTGTTTTAAAGGTAAGGTAGCACATACTAGCACATCATGTCATTAACCTGCAGGGCCCCAGCTAATTTTTTATTTTATTTTTTCTTTCAGAGTTTAATACTGCTTTAACCAACAAGACCAGAAAAGCAACATTTAAAACTTTTTGTTGGTTGTAACATATCCAAAAAATGGACATCTTATTTTATTACAATCACTGACACAGTTTTTCCATTTCTTGCGCTCATTGTGGTTCAAAATAATGTAAAATAAAAAAAGTACTTTTGAAATGTGATTATTTTATAAAATCGCTGCCCTCATGTAGAACAGGTTATGTCAGGAGAAGTTGTGGGTAAATGCTAAGGTACTGTTAATCATGCTCACTTTCAAATATTTTGCTCAATAATTGGCATTGGCTGGGCATTTCATTTTTCTCTCTTCACTTTACGCTGCCAATGGAAGTTTTCTTGCATCTGAAAAGAATGTTTCAGGTAATTATTTTAATAACTCATCATTCATCCTGTTATGTCTAACTGGCTGATGCAAATACATCTGCACAACACAAAAAAGGCAACTAATATGGTTTTGGCAATAAATACATATCACACTACACTTATTTTATGAAACCCTGATGGGCTACCAATTTCCTTCTTGCCAAAAATATATAATAATGTAAATACACAACCACCATGCACGGCACTCCTATATACACCCTCAAAGCCAGTTGCTGCATAAAGAAGTTCACACCTGGTCTTTCAAAGAATTTGCTTCATTTTCAGTTAAAATACACAGCAAGGCAATGATATAATGTGTCCAAACATCACCAAAAATGTGCAGATATATAATAGTTGCTATTCCTCCGCAAGCATCAATTAGTGTATATTACTACTCAAGCAGTATATGTAGCTAGGTCACTGCATTTGCCTATATAGTACACATGACTCTAAAGTTCCCACAGTAGCTGTGTATCAGTTACTCCAAGCAAATACCTTACTGCTGATCTTTTGACAAGGATGCAGTTTGTAGCATAACATGCTTGCATAAATTAGTGCAGTGTAATTTGTGTTTATTGTCCTGGAAGGGTGTTTGAACCTTCATATACCTGTTACTTGCATTTTAGTAATATATATATATATATATATATATATATGTGTGTGTATATATATATATATATATATATATATATATATATATATATATGCTAATATGAAAGAACCAATTAGGAGAACTAACAATTTGTGCAGTTGAATGGTGATTTGTATATGAGCCGTACACAGTCAAGAATGAATGCTAAGTCATTAGTAGGTTGCACAGGTGTATGCACTCAGCTGTGGCCACTCAGCCTTTCCAGTCCTATGACCGATTCCCTGGCTCTCTGCGTGTCAATACAAATCAAGCTCTTACATGCAGTTAGGGACAGGTAAGCAGCTCAGGAAGCATCCAGGGCTGCTCATCTGTCTCAAATCACATGCACCTACTCATCTCTGTGGTTACATGCATACAGCTGCAGTGCTTGTCAGCCACTTCTGATCACATGCACCTATGCTTGCAACAGAAATACATTCATTCTTGGTGGTGTTAGTGAAGTTATCCAATATTGGTTTTCTTGAGCATCTAATGTTTAGATCCTTCAGATATGGACAAAATGATGTATGAATGTATATGTTCCAGAGCTTTCTGTGCAATTATGCAGCATCTGAATCTCATGGTGTATTATGGAATATGTTTTAAACAGAAACATTTCTTTATTATTAACATTACTTTCTTTTTACTACATTTACAGATTCCTTTGACTGGACTACCTATGAAAGTCCTTCCTCTTATGGGTATTGTGTTTGGATCAATTTATTCCTGTAGCAATTACTTTAGAGTCATTCTCAGTGGTGGCATAGGAAAAAATGGATCTACTGTAGCTGTAAGTAAATTTGGAAATATTCTTTGCAGTAATATCTGCTTTTGTAAAGCAATTGTAATTTTTTTTTTTTCCCCTAAAAAAACAAACGTCATACTTGCCTGTTCTTTAGTGGTTTTGCACAGAGCAACCCCGATCCTTCTTTTCTGGGGTCCCTCACTGGCGGTCTCGACTTTTCCTCTTCTTTGAGTGGTTCAGATACAGCTAATTGCAGATCAAGGTAAAAAGCCAATCACAGAGGCCCTTTATCATGTGATAAGCTGTGTCCAGTCACAGCTCATAACATGTAAACAAATGCTGGTTATCTGCATTCCCTTTCTCAGTGATGTCGGTGTGTGAGGAGAGGAAAGCCAATAACTGACTTTCCTGTTTCAGGGGACATATACACTGATAATTGGGACACTGATCATCAGTGCCCTGATTATTTATGTAGTCCCATCAGTGGCAGGTAGTGTAGCCTCATCAGTGCAGCCTCATCAGGGCACATTAGTGAAGAAGAAAATTACTTATTTGCTAAATGCTAAACGGAAACAAATTTTCAATCTTTTTTTGTTTTTTGTCAAGTTTGCAACCTTAATGGTTGCAAAAAAAAGAAAGATGATGGAGTTTTTCTTCTACAGTCACTTCAAAAACTTACACCATTAAATCACTTATTACTTGTAGGACTACATATGTAGTATATATGCTTCAATGCTTTTGTGGGTTACAGTATGTTGGGCGTACCACCCGAGCATTGAATGTCAGACTCAGTGAGCACAATTCCTAAGGGCTACAAAAATCATAGTGTCTCCAGACACTATGATTTAGGTCATAATAGGTATCCAACTGGAATACTTTTCATAGGGATGGAAAGCTTTACCCCTCATTGAAGAGGAAATTTAAAAGTTGAACTGTCTAGAATTGAAACTAAATGTATTTATTGTTTAAAGAGTTACGTTCCGTTCTTCCCCAGAAGTGGTTTATTTTTGAGATGGGAGACACAGGTCTTCTATTTCCACCGCTGGTTAATACCAACTAATTGAGTCACTTTGTTTGGAATGTGAGTGACACGCACAGGCAGAAAGAGGCTTGGCTCAGGATGACGTTATGGTTAATCAGAGAGAGGTGTGGTAGAAACAGAGAGCCACAGAGCGAGGAGGTTGAGAGCGAAACTCTCTGGTAAGAGTACATCCCTCTTTATGGTGGTGGAGGAATTGAATGAGGAAGCATCCTTGCACATTTCATCATTTTGAAGACATTATACTGATGTGATTTTGAACACACATGGACTGATTGTGTTTCAATGCTGGTTCACACTGGGGCGGCTTCAAAGTTGCTTGATGCTGAAGCTGCCCCGCACAGTGCGACTTCAGCGCGGCTTGCAAACAACTTCTGTAATAGAAGTCAATGCAAGCTGATCCGAAATCACCCCCAAATAGTACAGGAACCTTTTACTAAGTCGAATGGTTCCATTGCACTGAATGGAGCGTGACTTGTCAGGCGGCTAAGTCACCTGACAGGTCACCCCAATGTGAACCGAGCCTAACTGACAGGGTAAATAATGACATTCATATAAATATTTACTGATGCAAAAGTATATCAACATGCTCAAAATACTGCAACAGTGAAAAAAAAAAACATATAGTAATCTTGTAGTGGTATTTGAACTGGCAGGAGGAACCGTAGTGTGTGTGGTGGTGGGGAGCTGGCATTCACACCCCAGGAATTGTTGAATACTTGCAGTAACTGAAAAAAGCACAGTGGCAGAATTTGAAAACCAAATGCCTTGATGCCAACAAGGAAGTGGCCTCTGCTGGGGATTATAAGGGACAAAGCGAAAGCTGTACAGTGCTCTTCCTGGAAGGTATGTTGTTGTGGTGTAATCGTATCAACCTCAAGTAGAAGGCAAGATTCCCCTTTACAAGGGGGACCGAATAGTTTTGATCATTGGTGAAGGAGGATTCTGGAAAGGAAATGCTAGAGTGCACATTGGGTGGTTTCCTGCAGAATATGTGGAAAAGGTTCAACCCAAGTCAAATGAAGGTTGGCAAGGAGGAACTGTGGGAACGTATCTGATCACTACTTTGCAGCCACTGGCAAAAATCAGCAAGGATATCTCTTGTGATGGCATAATTGTTACAGGCTGACATTCTTTGCTTGCTCTGGTAAATGCAGAGTGGTGGCAGTATTGGTGCACTTCTGGATATATGTGTGGCAGCTTTTTGCACTAATGCCGCGTACACATGATCAAACAATCGGGTGGAAAAGTCCGCCGGACAATCCCCCCGTGTGTAGCCTCCGGCATACTTTTTTGACCCGAAAGTACGGCGGACTTAGTAGTTTAGCACTCCAATCTTCCCGCCGGACTTGCATTTCGGCGGACAATCTGGCCGTGTGTATGCCAGTCCGCCGTACTTTTGGAATGAACGGACTTTTCCCGCCCGGAGAAAAGTCCGCTCATTTCGAGCGGTTCTCCAGGTAGGCTGGGCCCGTGAAGGAGACGTCGCTGGCCCCGCCACTTTGTATGGACTTAAAGGGGAACCCCAACGCCGAATAAAATCGGCGTGGGGGTTCCCCCCAGGTCCATATCAGACCCTTGTCCGAGCACGCTACCCGGCCGGCCAGGAAAGGGGTGGACGAGCGAGCACCCCCCCTCCTGAGCCGTACCAGGCCTCGTGCCCTCAACATGGGGGGTGCCTTGGGGAAGGGGGGGCCACGCGGCCCCCCCACCCCAAAGCACCTTGTCCCCATGTTGGTGAGGACAAGGGCCTCTTCCCGACAACCCTGGCCGTTGGTTGTCAGGGTCTGCGGGCGAGGGGCTTATCGGAATCCCGGAGCCCCCTTTAATAAGGGGGCCCCCGGGTACCGGCCCCCCACCCTATGTGAATGAGTATGGGGTACAATGTACCCCTACCCATTCACCTGTGAGAAAAGTACAAAAAAAACACAACACAGGGTAAAAATAGTTTATTGCACAGCTCCGGGGGTCTTCCGTATTCGGGGGGTCTTCTCGCCGGACTCCTCCGCTATCTTCTTCTAGCTCTTTTGCTAGCGGAGGAGCCCGGCTTTCTTCCTCGCCGCCGCCCTTCTTCCGACTTCGGGGGTCTTGTCCCCCTCTTCGGTTCTTCTGCCGGGCCACCGCGCCTTCTTATAGCTCTTTTACAGGCGGTGGCCCGGTCTTCTATCGACGCCGCCCCCTTCTGTTCTTCTGTTCTCTTCTTCTCTTCAGATCTTGACTCGTCGCTCCCTCCGCTCACAATGGCTCCGGCGCGGCGACTTATATAGGGACATCACCGGATGATGTCCCCGCCTATTATGATGTCACAGTCCCAGAGGATGCTGGGACTGTGACACCATAATGGGCGGGGACATCATCCGGTGATGTCCCTATATAAGTCGCCGCACGCCTGGTCCCCGTCATTGTGAGTGGAGCGAGCGACGAGGCAACATCTGAAGAGAAGAACAGAAGGCGGCGACAGAAGACCGGGCCACCGCCTGTAAAAGAGCTATAAGAAGGCGCGGTGGCCCGGCAGAAGAACCGAAGAGGGGGACAAGACCTCCGAAGTCGGAAGAAGAGGCCGCAGCGAGGAAGAAAGCCGGGCTGCTCCGCTAGCAAAAGAGCTAGAAGAAGATAGCGGAGGAGTCCGGCGAGAAGACCCCCGGAGCTGTGCAATAAACTATTTTATCTTGTGTGTTTTTTTTGTGTACTTTATTTTACAGGTGAATGGGTAGGGGTACATTGTACCCCATACTCATTCACATAGGGTGGGGGGCCGGGATCCGGGGGCCCCCTTATTAAAGGGGGCTCCCGGATTCCTATAAGCCCCCTGCCCGCAGACCCCGACAACCAACGGCCAGGGTTGTTGGGAAGAGGCCCTTGTCGTCATCAACATGGGAACAAGGTGATTTGGGGTGGGGGGGGCGCGGCCTCCCCCATGTTGAGGGCACGCGGCCTGGTACGGCTCGGAGGGGGGGCGCTCGCTCGTCCCCCCCTTTCCTGGCCGACCGGGTAGCGTGCTCGGACAAGGGTCTGATGTGGACCTGGGGGGGACCCCCACGCCGATTTTTTTCGGCATTGGGTTCCCCAGGTGGCAGGGCCAGCGACGTCTCCTTCGCGGGCCCCGCCTACCTGGAGATGCGCTCGAAATGAGCTGACTTTTCTCCGTGTGTGTGGGTGAGTCCATTCATTTCAAAAGTAGGGCGGATAGTACGGCGGACTTAGTCCGCCGTATTAGTCCACTGTAAAAGTGCTGTGTGTGGGCAAGTAGCTTGTTCGGAAAGTCCGACGGACAGTCTGGTGGGAAGTCCGCCAGACTAAGTCCGTCGGATAGTCGGCTACGTGTGTACGCGACATAAGGAGTACTTCCAACAATATTTACTTGTGAAAACAATATTTATGTTGGACATTTAATAATATGAACTTTTTTTTTATGATATACTTTACACTTTAAAGTGGTTGTAAACCCTTACAAACCACTTTGACCTACAGGTAAGCCTAGATTAAGGCTTTCCAGTAGGTCCAAGAAATATCTCCTAAACCTACACGGTTTAAGATATATTTACTAAAAGACATTCACTGCTGTCTACAGCGCATGCGCCATAGACAGTGGCGCGCAGGAGCACTATAGCAGTTAGCAGCATGCCGCTGCTAACGGTGATATGCCGTTAGTGGCAGCTCGCATGCGCGGGAGTGACGTCATCGCTGCTCCGGCGCTGTGAGTGGCCCGAGCAGTGACACCCGGAAGAAGATGGACGCTCCGTACTACAGGGGACAGTGGTGACATCACTGGCTCCTGTGTCAGGTAAGTGACATGCATAGTAGCCCATTATGCTTTACCGTTGCAGGGAGACAAAGAAGAAGTAAACCCATCAGGGTTTACTTCCTCTTTAAGCGCTTTATTATTGTGTGGACTGTTTTTTTTTTTCACTGCTGCACTATTTTGAGCACTTTGGTATACATTTGCATTAGTGAATATTCGTATGAATGTCATTATTTACACTGTCAGTTAATGTTTGAGCTCTGCACTTAATTTTTATTCAAGTGAGTTTTGTCATCTCTCAGTGCTAGCAGCCAGATATTCTCTAGCGCTCACTTTATCTCTTGCATTAAACATTTGTGGCTAGTTAATTCATTTTTATCTTACAAAAGGTTTAGTTTTTTTTTTATGCTTAGTGTAATAATGAATGTATATTAAATAAATGATGCAGTACATTCATTTTCACATTTTGTTTTTTTTTAATAAAAACAAATGAAATTGAGGTACTTGCACTTCTTTTGCTGTCATCCATTACCTAAACCAAACCCTAAATTTGAATGTAACTCTAAATTTACACTCAGACACTCATTGTGTCAAGTAGTTTACACAAATACAGCATTGGGAAACACATTTATATTACTTCGTATCAGCGCATATGTGGAATCTGTTTTTCCATCTCTTGCACAGCTCTTGAGTCCGCAATAGAAATTTCAGCATCTGACGCGTCGGGGGGTGTCAAATGCCTGTGTTTCCCTGTTGAATTTTGTGGTTCCTTCTTCCTAATCATTGCTGTATCCCTTTAGAGCAGTCAGGGGAGAAATACAAATATCAAACACTGGTGCACTACCAAACATTGTCAAAATCCAGCACTTCCTGTTCATAGAAAAAGTAGACCTCATGCATCCTTTCAATTAACCTAATTTACATTGTGTATATATAAATAACCTGTTTGGGATTTAGTGTTCTAAAAAATGGCAATATAACACAATATGTATAATATAAATTACAGCACAATCAATATCACATTGCACATCACATTGAGTCCACTTTACCCTCAAAGTCATTGTGGTCTGTATATATAGACATGAGCTTCTACCTCCATCCAGGAGGTATGCAGTCACCATCCTGGGCATCTCAAGATAAGGAGACCAGACCAAGATATATACGATTTTGATAAGTGAAATCTGTATATCCAAAACATTACATTTATGTGAAATAAGATGTTTTAATCGGTATGGTGAACTTCCAGGTTTTATTGTTTTTGTAATAAAGTATGTTATACTGTACAAATGGTTGCATTTTTATAAGAATCATGTACAAATTTAATGATTGCAGATGTTGATCTGTAATATAGCCCATTATCTAATGTAAAAATTGTGTAACTATATTAAAATACTTTTTAAAGGGTGATCAACACTGCATCAGCACTTTCAGTATTACCACTATCATATTCTAAGGGGACATTTTCACTGAATATTACAGTAAAATGTAATCTGGTTCATGGTCTTATCATGTAAGCCTATTTGTGATGATGTGTTTTTTGCTGTTATCTGCAATAAAGTAAAAGCCTTCACAGCAAAAAGCTTCATGCACACGAGACGCAGATGCAAACGCTGCTGGACACATGTTGAAACCGACGTTTAGAAACGCGCGTTTTGCCGCGATTTTTACCGCGATTTAGCGGCGTTTTACCGCGCTTGCGTCTAGAAGCGTTTAGTTAAGCTAACATCATAGACCCTCCCCAGCTCAAAAAAACTGTATTATTAACTATTTCAGCAATTTTGTGAGACCAGAGTGAGTAGCAGCAGCTGTGAGAGCTGCAGTGTACTTGTATTTAGCGTGTCACTTGCCACGGCACCTGCCACAAGTTGTGGATTGTCCACTTGCCACGTCACTTGCCACATCATCTGCCACAAGTTGTGGATTGTCCACTTGCCACGTGACTTGCCACATCACCTGCCACGTCACTTGCCACGTCACCTGCCACAAGTTTTGGATTGTCCACTTGCCACGTCACTTGCCACGTCACTTGCCACAAGTTGGGGCTTATCCACTTGCCACATCACCTGCCACGTCACCTGCCACAAGTTGTGGATTTCCACTTGCCACGTGACTTGCCACATCACCTGCCACGTCACTTGCCACGAGATGTGGATTGTCAACTTTCCACGTAATCTGCCATGCCACCTGCCACAAGCTGTGGATTGTCCACTTGCCACGTCACCAGCCACATCACCTGCCACAAGTAGTGGATTGTCCACTTGCCACGTCACTTGCCACATCACCTGCCACGTCACTTGCCACAAGTTGTGGATTGTCCACTTGCCACATCACTTGCCACCTGCCATGTCACTTGCCACAAGCTGTGGATTGTCCACTTGCCACGTCACTTGCCACATCACTTGCCACATCACCTGCCACGTCACCTGCCACAAGTTGTGGATTGTCCACTTGCCACGTCACTTGCCACATCACCTGCCATGTCACTTGCCACGAGATGTGGATTGTCCACTTTCCACGTCATCTGCCATGCCACCTGCCACAAGCTGTGGATTGTCCACTTGCCACGTCACCAGCCACATCACCTGCCACAAGTTGTGGATTGTCCACTTGCCACATCACCTGCCACGTCACTTGCCACATCACCTGCCACAAGTTGTGGATTGTCTACTTGCCACGTCACTTGCCACATCACCTGCCACGTCACTTTCCACAAGATGTGGATTGTCCACTTTCCACGTCACCTGCCATGCCACCTGCCACAAGTTGTGGATTGTCCACTTGCCACGTCACCAGCCACATCACCTGCCACAAGTTGTGGATTGTCCACTTGCCACGTGACTTGCCACATCACCTGCCACGTGACTTGCCACATCACCTGCAACAAGTTGTGGATTGTCTACTTGCCACGTCACTTGCCACATCACCTGCCACGTCACTTGCCACAAGATGTGGATTGTCCACTTTCCACGTCACCTGCCATGCCACCTGCCACAAGTTGTGGATTGTCCACTTGCCACGTCACCAGCCACATCACCTGCCACAAGTTGTGGATTGTCCACTTGCCACACCACTTTCCACGTCACCTGCCACGTCACCTGCCACAAGATGTGGATTGTCCACTTGCCACGTCACCAGCCACATCACCTGCCACAAGTTGTGGATTGTCCACTTGCCACATCACTTTCCACGTCACCTGCCACAAGTTGTGGATTGTCCACTTGCCACGTCCCTTGCCACGTCCCCTGCCACGTCACCTGCCACAAGTGGATTGTCCACTTGCAACATCACTTGCCATATCACCTGCCACAAGTTGTGGATTGTCCACTTGCCACGTCACCTGACACAAGTTGTGGATTGTCCACTCGCCACGTCACTTGCCATATCCCCTGCCACAAGTGGATTGTCCACTTGCCACGTCACTTGCCACGTCCCCTGCCACAAGTGGATTGTCCACTTGCCACGTCACTTGCCACGTCACCTGCCACGTCACCTGCCACAAGTTATGGATTGTCCACTTGCCACGTCACATGCCAGTCACCTGCCACAAGTTGTTGATTTTCCACTTGCCACGTCACCTGCCAGGTCACTTGCCGCGTCACCTGCCAGGTCACTTGCCACGTCACCTGCCACAAGTTGTGGATTGTCCACTTTCCACGTCACTTGCCACTTCACCTGCCACGTCACTTGCCACAAGTTGTGGATTGTCCACTTGCCACATCACTTGCCACCTGCCATGTCACTTGCCACAAGTTGTGGATTGTCCACTTGCCACGTCACTTGCCACCTGCCATGTCACTTGCCACAAGTTGTAGATTGTCCACTTGCAATTGCAATTGTTTAAAATATTTTTCTAATGGTTTTTCATCATTTGCAATCATTTTTGAGATTTTTAATGTAAAAAAAAAAGGTCACCTTTAAAAACGCATATAAACGCAAACGCGGCTAAACGCGGTAGCGGCGTTTTGCCGCGTTTTGCATCTGAAACGTGTTTTTTTTTTCTTCTGAACGCATTTTTTTGCTTCTGGAAAAACGAGATTAAACGCAACTGCATAAAAACGGAAAAAAACGAGACTGTGTGCATGGACACATAGGATAACATTGAATGAGTTCAGGGGCAGTTGAAAAAACTGTCCAACTGCATCTGAATGCGTGTTTAACTGCGTCTCGTGTGCATGAGGCCTTGGGCTTCATGCACACGAGATGCAGATGCAAACTGCTGGACACATGTTTTTAAAAGCTGAAACCGGCGTTTAGAAACGCGCGTTTTGCCGCGACTTTTACCGCGATTTAGCGGCGTTTTGCCGCGACTTTTACCGCGATTTAGCGGCGCTTTACCGCGTTTGCGTCTAGAAGCGTTTAGTTAAGCTAACATCATAGACCCTCCCCAGCTCAAAAAACAGTATTATTAACTATTTCAGCAATTTTGTGAGACCAGAGTGAGTAGCAGCAGCTGTGAGAGCTGCAGTGTACTTGTATTTAGCGTGTCACTTGCCACGGCACCTGCCACAAGTTGTGGATTGTCCACTTGCCACATGACTTGCCACGTCACTTGCCACGTCATCTGCCACAAGTTGTGGATTGTTCAACTGCCACGTCACCTGCCACAAGTTGTGGATTGTCCACTTGCCACGTGACTTGCCACATCACCTGCCACGTCACTTGCCACGTCACCTGCCACAAGTTTTGGATTGTCCACTTGCCACGTCACTTGCCACAAGTTGGGGATTGTCCACTTGCCACATCACCTGCCACGTCACCTGCCACAAGTTGTGGATTGTCCACTTGCCACGTCACTTGCCACATCACCTGCCACGTCACTTGCCACGAGATGTGGATTGTCCACTTTCCACGTCACCTGCCATGCCACCTGCCACAAGTTGTGGATTGTCCACTTGCCACGTCACCAGCCACATCACCTGCCACAAGTTGTGGATTGTCCACTTGCCACGTGACTTGCCACATCACCTGCCACAAGTTGTGGATTGTCTACTTGCCACGTCACTTGCCACATCACCTGCCACGTCACTTGCCACGTCACCTGCCACAAGTTGTGGATTGTCCACTTGCCACATCACCTGCCACGTCACTTGCCACAAGTTGTGGATTGTCCACTTGCCACGTCACCTGCCACAAGTTTTGGATTTTCCACTTGCCACGTCACTTTCCACGTCACCTGCCACAAGTTGGGGATTGTCCACTTGCCACATCACCTGCCACATCACCTGCCACAAGTTCTGGATTGTCCACTTGCCACGTCACTTGCCACATCACCTGCCACGTCACTTGCCACAAGATGTGGATTGTCAACTTTCCATGTCACCTGCCATGCCACCTGCCACAAGTTGTGGATTGTCCACTTGCCACGTCACCAGCCACATCACCTGCCACAAGTTGTGGATTTCCACTTGCCACGTGACTTGCCACATCACCTGCCACGTCACTTGCCATGTCACCTGCCACAAGTTTTGGATTGTCCACTTGCCAAGTCAGCTGCCACGTCACTTGCCACAAGATGTGGATTGTCCACTTGTCACATCACCTGCCACGTCACTTGCCACATCACCTGCCACGTCACCTGCCACAAGTTGTGGATTGTTCACTTGCCACGTCACTTGCCACATCACATGCCACGTCACTTGCCACAAGATGTGTATTGTCCACTTTCCACGTCACCTGCCATGCCACCTGCCACAAGTTGTGGATTGTCCACTTGCCACGTCACCAGCCACATCACCTGCCACAAGTTGTGGATTGTCCACTTGCCACACCACTTTCCACGTCACCTGCCACAAGTTGTGGATTGTCCACTTGCCACACCACTTTCCACGTCACTAGCCACATCACCTGCCACAAGTTGGGGATTGTCCACTTGCCACACCACTTTCCACGTCACCTGCCACAAGTTGTGGATTGTCCACTTGCCACGTCACCTACCACAAGTGGATTGTCCACTTGCCACATCACCTGCCACAAGTTGTGGATTGTCCACTTGCCACGTCATCTGACACAAGTTGTGGATTGTCCACTTGCCACGTCACTTGCCACGTCCCCTGCCACAAGTGGATTGTTCACTTGCCACGTCATTTGCCACGTCCCCTGCCACAAGTGGATTGTCCACTTGCCACGTCACCTGCCACAAGTTATGGATTTTCCACTTGCCACGTCACATGCCAGTCACCTGCCACAAGTTGTGGATTTTCCACTTGCCACGTCACCTGCCAGGTCACTTGCCACGTCACCTGCCACAAGTTGTGGATTGTCCACTTTCCACGTCACTTGCCACCTGCCATGTCACTTGCCACAAGTTGTGGATTGTCCACTTGCCTGGTCACTTGCCACCTGCCATGTCACTTGCCACAAGTTGTGGATTGTCCACTTGCAATTGCAATTGTTTAAAATATTTTTCTAATGTTTTTTTTATCATTTGCAATCATTTTTGAGATTTTTAATGTAAAAAAAAAAAAATACCTTTTGATAGGGAACCCCCAGAAATTAGGGGATTCCAATAACATGTTGACTGCTGAACCACATTATTAAAGATGTATTTAATATTCAAGCCTATGGTTTTAGCCATAGGCAGGGGAGCAAGCATATACAGTACATACAGTACATGGTGAAGTCATTGCTCTTCCTGAGGCTGGGAGCCTTAAAACATTTATACAATTCTAAAAGGGGGTGTGGAGGTCTTGTGAGTCTTCTTTGAAGGTCTGATCAAGTTGTAATTGTATTTATATTCACAAAGGGATGGTCACTTCGCACCTAGCTGTCACTTCCAGATTCTCTGGGAAAATGCCCATTCACAGCTGGAGGTGTGACTGGCATTTGGACACTATCAAGACAGTTATAAACACATCCTGTGTATTTGAAACAAATACTCTTGCTTAATCAGAATACATGTTTTTGATAATCATGACAAAATTGTTTATAAATAAATGGCAATTCCATTTACCCGCTCACCTTTAAAAACGCTTATAAACGAAAATGCGGCAAAACGCGGTAGCCGCGTTTGCCACGTTTTACGTCTGAAACGTGGAAACTTTTGCGTCTGAACCCATTTTTTTGCTTCTGGAAAAACGAGGTTAAACGCAACTGCATAAAAACGGCAAAAAACGAGACTGTATGCATGGATACATAGGATAACATTGAATGAGTTCAGGAGCAGTTGAAAAAAGTGTCCAACTGCCTCTGAACACACGTTTAACTGCGTCTCGTGTGCATGAGGCCTTACAGAAAAAGAAACTAAATTGCTATATATATGAATGAAAACTGAAAGTACAATAAGCATTTTTTTTTAATTCTCGCAGGGAACAAGTGTACTATCTCCTGGCCTCCATATTGGACTAGTGATCATATTAGGATTAATGATCTATCTAAAATCAACAACCGATTTATTACACAATCATCCATGTCTTTACACACTAACATTTGGATTTGTAAGTGCCAAGATTACTATTAAGCTTGTGGTAAGTTTTTCAATGTTTGTTTAGTGAAGTATTTCATACAACAATATAAATGTTCAAAGTGCAGTTCATGCATTGTAACCAACTAGAAGTTACTATTGTTTCAGCTGTTGTAAGAAAAAAATAAATCTTCATGATTTGGGTTACAGTACATAATTGCACCGATTAAGCCCTTAGCTCTTCATACATACTGTATAATCACAAAAAAGGGGACTTCACACTATTATACATCTATAGAATGTTGGGCTATGGAGTATGTGTATCAAAGATTATTAGTAGGCAGTCATCCAAATGCCTTGTTAGTGCTGCTTAGCAGGTTACTATTAGAAGAGTTGCTGTTGTTTACAGTGATCAACATTATTGTGGGAAAGCATAGATGCAGCGCCTACATTGAGAAAAGTATTCCATAGTCTTAAGCAGTCTCAGGCTAAAGTGTGATCACGTTACAACAACTTCTGCAGCGAGCGTAAAGCAGAATTTTAAGAGTTCAACTAATTACACGTTTATACAGTATCTCACAAAAGTAAGTACACCCCTTACATTTTTGTAAATATTCTATGGTATATTTTCATGTGACAACACTGAAGAAATTACACTTTGCTACAATGTAAAGTAGTGAGTGTACAGCTTTTATAACAGTGTGAATTTGCTGTCCCCTCAAAATAACTGAACACACTGAGTACACTCCTAGGTAAAAATGTCCAATTAACCATTTGTTAGTGTTACAAGGTTTCAGGTGTGAATGGGGAACAGGTGTGTTATTTGGTGTTATCGCTCTCACTCTCTCATACTGGTCACTGGAAGTTCAACATGGCACCTCATGGCAAAGAACTCTCTGAGGATCTGAAAAAAGGAATTGTTGCTCTACATAAAGATGGCCTAGGCTATAAGAAGATTGCCAAGACCCTGAAACTGAGCTGCAGCACAGTGGCCAAGACCATACAGCAGTTTAACAGGACAGGTTCCAACCAGAACAGGCCTCGCCATGGTCGACCAAAGAAGCTGAGTGCACGTGTTCAGCGTCATATCCAGAGGTTGTCTTTGGGAAATAGATGTATGAGCGTCGCCAGCATTGCTGCAGAGGTTGCAGAGGTGTGGGGTCAAGCCTGTCAGTTCTCAGACCACATGCTTCATCAAATTGGTCTGCATAGCTGTCATCTCAGAAGGAATCCTCTTCTAAAGATGATGCACAAGAAAGCCCGTAAACAGTGTGCTGAAGACAAGCAGACTAAGAACATGGATTACTGGAACCATGTCCTGTGGTCTGATGAGACCAAGATAAACTTATTTGGTTCAGATGGCGTAAAGTGTGTGTGTCGGCAACCAGGTGAGGAGTACAAAGACAAGTGTGTCTTGCCTACAGTCAAGCATGGTGATGGGAGTGTCATGGCCTGGAGCTGAATGAGTTCTGCCAGCGCTGGGAAGCTACATTTCATTGAGGGAACCCTAAATGCCAGCATGTACTGTGATATACTGAAGCAGAGCATGATCCCCTCCCTTCGGAGACTGGGCCGCGGGGTAGTATTCCAACATAACAAACCCAAACACATGTCCAAGGTAACCACTGCCTTGCTAAAGAAGCCGAGGGTAAAGGTGATGGACTGGCCAAACAGTCTCCAGACCTAAATCCTATTGAGCATCTGTGGGGTATCCTCAAACGGAAGGTGGAAAAGCGCAAGGTCTCTAACATCCACCAGCTCCTTGATGTCATCATGTCAGTGGCAACCTGTGAAGCTCTGGTGAACTCCATGCCGAAGAGGGTTAAGGCAGTGCTGGAAATTAATGGTGGCCACACAAATTATTGACACTTTAGGCCCAATTTGGGCATTTTCACTTAGGGGTGTACTCACTTTTGTTGCCAGCACTTTAGACATTAATGGCTGTGTGTTGCATTAGTTTGAGGGGACAGCAAATTTACACTGTTTTTATACAAGCTGTACAGTCACTACTTTACATTGTAGCAAATGTTCATTTCTCCAGTGTCACATGAAAAGATAAAATATTTACAAAAATATGAGGGGTGTACTCACTTTTGTGAGATAATGTATATGTGTTTATAGTGTTCCTGTTCTCATATGTGTAACACTACCCCCCCCCCCCCCCCCACCCCAGAAGAGTAGCTTAATTGTTTTGTAATTGCTCTGCACACCTGAAGATGATACACCTTGCTAAGCCATCACTTACTGACACCCTTAGATAGTTTAACCACTTCAGCTTCAGAAGGTTTACCCCCCTTCATGACCAGGCCATTTTTTTGCGATATGCCACTGCAGTACATTAAGTAACAATTGCATGGCCATGCAACACTGTACCCAGATAAAATGTTTGTCCTTTTGTCTTTTTGTTTTTTTTAGTAATGGTGGCAATTAGCGACTTATAGCGGGACTGCGATATTGCAGCGGACAAATCAGACATCTGACACTTAACACTTTTTGGGGACCAGTGACACTAATACAGTAACCAGTGCTTAAAATATGCACTGTCACTGTACTAATGACACTTAGCAGATACACAGGATCACTATATTCCCCTCTCACAGAACAGCAGTCTGCCTTGTTTACAGAGTGTAACAATCTTTGGCTTGTGACAATTCATCTACTAATAGCAGTCTCCAGATCCTAAAGAGAGGACTTGCGAACTACTGCTGATGGCTGAGGAGTTTTGAAGGATTACCTTCTTCCTCAGAGCAGCACTTGTCAAAAACAGTTTCCTGGGTTTCTTATTTTGACACTTTTTTTGGTGAATGGGTAGGGGTACGATGCCAACCCAATACCCATTTACATAGGAGGAGGGCAAGGTGCTTTGGAGTGAGGGGCGCAAAGAAATCACCACCCATGTTGAGGGCATGTGACACCCCCCCCCTTTCCTGACCTGCCAGGCTGCATGCTCAGGTAAGGGTCTTGTATGGATTTTGGAGGGGCCCCACTCCATTTTTATTTATTTTGTTGTGGGTTTACCCTTAAAATCCATACCAGACCCGTAGGGCCTGTTGTTGCCCGGCGAACCACATGAATGATCCCAGGGCACACCTGCGATTCACCCACGGCACACAGTTTTAGAAACACTGTGTTAACCCCTTCTCAGCCAGTGTCATTAGTACAGTGATAGTGTATAATATCACTGATCACTGTATTAATGTAAAGCCCCTTTCACACTGGGGCGATGGGTGCGTTGGTGGTAAAGCGCCGCTAAAAGCGGCGATTTACCGTCAATTTTGCAGCGCTAGTGGGGCGCTTTTACCCCCGCTAGCGGTCAAGAAAGGGTTAAAACCACCCACAAAAGGCTGCTGCAGCAGCGCTTTGCCGGCGGTTTAGCCACGCTGCCCATTGATTTCAATGTGCAGGAGCGGTATACGCACCGCTCCAAAGATGCTGCTAGCAGGACTTTTTTTAGCGTCCTGCCAGCGCACCGCTCCAGTGTGAAAGCCCTCCAGTGTGAAAAGGGTCTAACTGGTGAGGTCAGTGGAAATTAGTTCACCCCAGCTTCAGTTAGTGTCAGATTTCTCACCACACTATCGCAGTCCCATTACAAGTTGCTGATCCTTGCCAATAGTAGTTTAAAAAAAAATTCCAGTATATATCATGGTTTGTAGCCACTATAACTTTCATGCAAACCAATCAATATACACTTATTGGAATTTTTTAAATCAAAAACATATATAGCAGAATACATTTTGTCCAAAATTTATGAATGAATACGTTTTTTTTTTAAATATTGTATTAGATATGTTTTGTAGCAGAAAGTAAAAAAATATAGTATTTTTTTTTCAAAATTTTCAGTCTTTTTTTTTCATTTGTATTGGAAAACAAAAAAAAAAACTCAGTGATGATCAAATACCACCAAAAGAAAGCTCTATTTGTGTGCAAAAAAAGATATACAATTTGTTTGGGTACAGCATTGCCAGTGAAAGTAGTGCAGTGTTGAATGGCAAAAAATGGCCTGGTCGTGAAGGGGGTAAAATCTTAGAGGTCAAGTGGTTAATGAATGAGTAAGCCCTTGTACACACGGTCAGAGATTCCGACAGAATGTGTCCTATCGGACCGTTTTGTCGGATATTCCGACTGTGTGGTCTGCATCGGACTGTTTCCGTCGGAGTATCCGACGGACCAAGTTTTCCAACTTGCCGGTAAAATTTTCCGACAAAATGCTGCTATCGGACATACTCCGATCATGTGTAGCCTACTCCGAGGGACAAAGTGCCACGCATGCTCAGATCAAATTCCTAGACCAAAGCTATTGGCTACTAGCCTGAACGTAGTCCCGTCGTAACTAAATAACGTCCTCACGTTATGTACAGTCGGATTTTCCGACAATTTAGTCCGACCGTGTGTATGCAACATCACTTCCAGACCTCTTCCGGAATTAATCCGTCAGAATTACTCCGACGGATTTGGTTGTCGGAATCTCCGACCGTGTGTACAACGGCTAAGAGAACAGGATTTTTGTAATTGCTATAAAATCTGTTTCTTGAGGAAAGAAAATGATACTTTTTGTTTCTATGTTACTAGGTTACACTGAGTGTCCGCTGTATATTCTGATTTCAGAAGGTGTTATTTGACTTGCTAAATTATTATCCTGAGGCAGATTGCCAAACCAGGCAGTTTTTAACCCATGTTGAACAGCAGTGGGTGGGGTTTTATATGGCTTGTATGGCATCAAAATTATCATGGATTCCATTCAGGAACATCTGTGTCATTTTGTGACTGGTTAAAGTGATTGTAAACTAATGGTGGTTAAAAAAAAAAAAAATCCTGCAATGCAATGTCATAATGTGCTAGTATGCATTGCGTTATGAGAAACTTGCTTTAGAATGAAGCCCCTCCCAAGCTGCGATATCAGTGCTGAGGCAGCTGACATCTTGCCCCAGTCTTCCTTCCAGGTTTGCAGTTTCCGGCATGGGCTCTGAAGGTCCGGCACTGTAAGCCCTCCATGTAAGCCTTATTATGGGCATATGTGTAGGTACAAGTGGCAGGTACGGAGTTAACTACCACTTTAACAGTTTGCCTGCTTGTGTCATTCTCAGTGTATTTCATCTGTAAGGCCTCTTGTACACTGCTCAGTACACCTTTTTTTTTTTTCTTTACTGAGCTAAAATGCAGCCCACGCTGTGCATTCTTCAGTAAAAAAATAAATAGAAAAATATTTTTTTTTTGTTCAGTAAATTACAATTCGTGCACACAAATGCATGCAAATTCCCAATTGGATATTGTGCAGAACAAGAACGCGAAAATAAGTTTTTGCGAAAATGCACGCAAATACATGCAAAAAAAAACAACCCATCTAAAAAAGCAGATGCTCAAACAGGAGTATCATGTGCAAGAGGCCTAATACAAAGAACAATGCATGAGGTTTAATGAGCTCAATGACTATAACTGTAATGTCGCCTCCTATTTTATTTTTTCTTTGTTAATTCAAATTTTTTTTTTTTCTTCAGCTGGCATATATGACCAAAAGTGAACTGTATATTCAAGATGGTGCATTTATTGGACCAGGTCTTTTATTCCTAAACCAGTACTTCAACAGCTTTATAGATGAATACATTGTTTTGTGGTTAGCATTAGTAAGTATGTTTTTCGGTTATCGGACATGTAACTCTGCCCTTATCTTAAAAATCATAAGAAAGTAATGTGATTCTACATATACCTTTAGATAATTACAGGCTTTTTATTCTTTGCTTCCCTTTAATTAACTTTTCCTCACCATTCCTCTAAGGCCTGTTGCATACGGGAGTAAAAAATGCTCTTTTTTTCTGATCTGAAATGTTGGAAATGATCTGTAACATTGCACACAGCTGAGTAAAGATCAGCAATACAGCGTCGAGTACAGAGCAGTAAAATGGAAAAAAAATTCTACATTTTGAGTGCAGTAATTTACTTGTGTACTTACTCATTTAATGGTTACGTGAGTAAAAGTAAGTATATTACAGTGCTGGCAATAAAGAAGAATTTTACTCTTCTATACACTTGCGCACTTTTACACACCTATACTCAACATTACTCAGGTCTAGGAGCAAACATCAGAAAATTGACGCCATGTGCAAGGGGCCTAATGGTCGCCATTTTCACTAAGGGCAGATTAATCTACCTCCCTTTTACTTCCTAAACTATGGGTTTTCTTTCTCAAAAATGTAACCATGTATATCATCTGAGGGGAAGTCACTGGGGATGTAGTCTTCCTGGGATGCATCTATGAGGCCAGGGTTACATCACCAGTGCCTCAGGAAACCAGTAAGTGGAAAAATAAAGATTGTAAGTAAAAGCTAAAATTGCTTGATTAGTGAATGTAATAGGATTTCATATCAGCATGCTGATATATTTAAGAGAATAGGGGGAGTTGGGACATATAAGTGCCTCCATCCCGATGATAGATAGGTACAGTGCCTTGCGAAAGTATTCGGCCCCCTTGAACTTTTCAACCTTTTGCCACATTTCAGGCTTCAAACATAAAGATATAAAATTTGAATTTTTTGTGAAGAATCACCAACAAGTGGGACACAATTGTGAAGTGGCACGAAATCTATTGGATATTTTAAACTTTATTAGCAAATAAAAAACTGAAAAGTGGTGCGTGCAAAATTATTCGGCCCCTTTACTTTCAGTGCAGCAAACTCACTCCAGAAGTTCAGCGAGGATCTCTGAATGATCCAGTGTTGTCCTAAATGACTGATGGTGATAAATAGAATCCACCTGTGTGTAATCAACTCTCTGTATAGATGCATCTGCTCTGTGATAGTCTCAGGGTTCTGTTGAAAGCGCAGAGAGCATCATGAAGACCAAGGAACACACCAGGCAGGTCCGTAATACTGTTGTGGAGAAGTTTAAAGCCGGATTTGGATACAAAAAGATTTCCCAAGCTTTAAACATCCCAAGGAGCACTGTGCAAGTGATCATTTTGAAATGGAAGGAGTATCAGACCACTGCAAATCTACCAAGACCTGGCCGTCCCTCTAAACTTTCAGCTCAGACAAGGAGAAGACTGATCAGAGATGCAGCCAAGAGGCCCATGATCACTCTGGATGAACTGCAGAGAACTACAGCTGAGGTGGGAGAGTCTGTCCATAGGACAACAATCAGTCGTACACTGCACAAATCTGGCCTTTATGGAAGAGTGGCAAGTGTCAAAGTCCAGACTTGAATCCAATCGAAAATCTGTGGAAAGAGCTGAAAACTGCTGTTCACAAACGCTCTCCATCCAACCTCACTGAGCTCGAGCTGTTTTGCAAGGAAGAATGGGCAAGAATTTCAGTCTCTCGATGTGCAAAACTGATAGAGACATACCCCAAGCGACTTGCAGCTGTAATCGCAGCAAAAGGTGGCTCTACAAAGTTTTAATGCAAGGGGGCCGAATAATTTTGCACGCCCCACTTTTAATTTTTTTATTAGTTAAAAAAGTTTCAAAAATCCAATAGATTTCGTTCCACTTCACAATTGTGACCCACTTGTTGGTGATTCTTCACAAAAACTAAAAATTTTATATCTTTATGTTTGAAGCCTGAAATGTGGCAAAAGGTTGAAAAGTTCAAGGGGGCCGAATACTTTCGCAAGGCACTGTAGGTACAATAGGAAGTTTGGGACTTTAAATGAAGCACTTGGATAGTGGAGGTAAATTTGACCATGTTTAAGTTTCACCATGGAATGTGTATTAATTGTAAAATATACAGACAATAAAAAATGTTCATTTCATATGCATGTAAGGACGTGCACATAGCATAAGCGTAGTAAAAAAAGTACTCATACAACGCATGATTCTAAAAGTAAATATATTGAATAGTATAGCATCATAGTATCAGGGTAATAATATCAATGACAGCATGCCTAATATAGACAAATTTACCCACATGGTAAATATGCATCCACTAAGTAGGGAGAAGTTTATTATATATAATTTCATTTAAAGTCCCAAACTCCCTACTTTACCTGCTGATATATTTAGGGAATGGGGGAAAAAGTCAGATTTAAAGCAGGAGTAAACTCGCTGAGGTTTTTTTTTTTTTCATACCTGCAAGGGAAAAGGCATAATGAGCTAGTATACACCGCATACTAGCTCATTATGAAATACTTACCTTATAACGAGGCCCCGACATATCGCCTGATGCACGCAGAGGGAGCTGACATGTTCCCATGTGTGCCTCTGTGGGATTTGCACCTCCAGTAGAGGAACACTGGGAGTAGTTCATCTTATGTAGATGGACTGGGGTCACGTACTACCATCTTAGATTTTGTTATAAATGGATGAATTGTGCCCAACAAAAGGACCTAGCCAGTTCTGCAGTTGAGTGCAGTAAAGACCACAGGTAGGGTATTGGTGAATGATCATGCACCTCTAATAAGTGGGAGTGTGAAAGAGAAAGCATGTGGTAAATTCTAATGGAGAAAATTCTAGGCATAGCTTGCTCAAGAAAGGCAGTTAATTAACCATAATGCTGGAGCACTGTACAGAATTTAAGTTGAATAATCCCCTTCTTTGGTAAAATGTATGGCTGCAAAAGAGCCTGATCTATCTAAGCTGAGAAAGTGGTTATCAAAGTCGACCGAAAGGCTGTGGATCCCAAGGGGTGAGAAAGGACAAAATCAAGGACAGATTGTGGGATTTGAAAATTCTTACAAGGCATGTAGGCGTATGCCCAAGGTTGGCAACCCGTTGATGGCAGGAAGCCGACAGGTAGATCTTGATCAAGGCTGTGTGCCAATGCTTCCCCCTGTCTCCGACGGCGTTGCTCTCCCTTCACTAGCAGAGAGGAGTGAGGGGCAAAGCCGTGGAGCTGCGTTAATCACCGTTGCAAGTTAACTCTCAGATGATTGATTTGAAACGGGGCAGAAGACACTACTGCGACACACACTATGGCTCGCTCACACTGCAGCGATATGGGAACCTTGCGACTCCAGTACGGTTCCCTCATCACGTCTCCCACTGCAGTTCACACTGGTAGTGTCAGTACAAAGTTAATAACACCCCCAGATTGGTTCACATATCGCAGTGTGAACTATCAATTTGGGCAGGAATCTGAATGCATGAATGTGAACACCCATTCCTCTCCTGACATAATTACATACATCAGCACAGAACTATCAGCCCATCCCCTGCAGTCCCAGTTACATGCAGACGATATTGCATTAAAAAAACTAAAAACTGCCATTTACTATTGGCACAAAAGAGCACATATAATGGGAGTTTAACCACTTAACAATCGGCCCATAGCCAAATGACGGCTACAGGATGGTTGCTCAACTCTGGGAGGACTTACTATGACGTCCTCCCAGAATTGCGCTCTCGCGTGCCTCCTGGGGCACACACTCAAGAGCATCACGGCCGCTCATCGGAGCGATCACTTGTAAACAAACCGGTTCTTCCCTTCCCTGTGGGCTGGATCTGTAGTGCCCACAGCGCTGCTCACCGACAATTAACCCTGCAATCCCCTGCCAATACTCTGCAATACTCTGCCAATATACTCTGCAATACTCTGCCAATATACTCTGCAATACCCTGCCAATATACTCTGCAATACCCTGCCAATATACTCTGCAATACCCTGCCAATATACTCTGCAATACTCTACAATGCCCTGCCAATACTCTGCAATACCCTGCAATGCCTGTGGGCTCCTTGAGGGTAGGGACCGATGTGAGTGTGCAGTGTACAGAGACAATAGTAGACACTCACTCAGGTTGAACTGGTGTCTTTATTCAACCTTACTAACTATGAAACTAACTATGAAACTATGCCCTGCCAATACTCTGCAATACCCAGCAATAATCTGCAATACCCAGCCATACTCTGTGATACACTGCAATACCCAGCCATACTCGGCCATGCTCAGCCATACTCGGTGATACCCTGCAATACCCAGCCATACTCGGTGATATCCTGCAATACTCGGTGATACCCTGCAATACCTAGCCATACTCAGTGATACCCTGCACTACTCGTCCCCCTCCCGCCGCCCTCCGGTGCTTCTACTGACTCGCCAATACGATCAAAGCCAGAATAGTTTTTTCTATTTCAGGCTTTCCAGCCTAGAGGTGAGATGTGGGGTCGTATTGACCCCATATCTCACTGTAAAGAGGACCTGTCATGCCATATTCCTATTACAAGGAATGTTTACATTCCTTGTAATAGGAATAAAAGTAATCAAAAAATTTATTTTTTGGGAAAAAGTGTCAAACTAAAATAAAGTAAAATGAATAATAATAATAAAAAAAAAATGTTGTCCCCATGTGCTTGCATGCAGAAGCGAACGCATATGTAAGTCGCGCCCACATATGAATACGGTGTTCACACCACACATGTGAGGTATCGCTGTGAACGTTAGAGCGAGAGCAATAATTTTGTCCCTAGACCTTCTCTGTAACTCAAACATGTAACCAGTAAAAAATGTTAAAACGTTGCCTATGGGGATTTTTAAGTAGCGACGTTTTGGCACCATTCCACGAGCGTGTGCAATTTTGAAGGGTGACATGTTAGGTATCAATTTACTCGGCGTAACTTCATCTTTCATATTATGCAAAACCATTGGGCTAACTTTACTGTTTTTTTTTTTTGTTTTTTTTAAAGCACTTTTTTTGCGAAAAAAAACACGTTGGAAAAATTGCTGCGCAAATATCGTGCGAGATAGAGTTGCAACGACCACCATTGTATTTTCTAGGGTCTTTGCTAAAAAAAAACATATATAATGTTTTGGGGTTCTATGTAATTTTCTAGCAAATAAATGATGATTTTTACATGTAGGAGAGAAATGTCAGAATTGGCCTGGATTCTCCAGAACGCCTGATGGTGCTCCCTGCATGTTGGGCCTCTGTATGTGGCTGGGCTGTGTAAAAGTCTCACACGTGTGGTATCGCCATACTCGGGAGTAATAGCAGAATGTGTTTTGGGGTGTAATTTGTGGTATGCATATGCTGGGTATGAGAAATATCCTGATAATATGACAATTTTGTAAAAAAAAAAAAAGGAAAAAAAAACTTGATTTTGCAAAGAATTGTGGGAAAAAAATTACAAATACACATCATGCCTCTTACTAAATACCTTGGGATGTCTTCTTTCCAAAAAGGGGTCTTTTGTGGGGTATTTGTACTTTTCTGGCATGTTAGGGTCTAGATATTGGCACCATAGCTTGTGGACTTATTTTTATCAAAGATATGTAGTAGAATACATTTTGGCAAAAATGTATGAAGAAAAATTACTAATCTGCTAAATTTTATAACAAACGAAGAAAAATTTATTTTTTTTACAGAATTTTTGGTCTTTGTTCTTTTATAGCACAAAAAAACCCAGCGGTGATTAAATGCCACCAAAAGAAAGCTCTATTTGTGTGAACAAAAGGACAAAAATTTCATATAGGTACAGTTTTGCATGACTGAGTGACTGCCGAGTCCCCCCGATAGCGGCTGTTTACCACGTGATCGCTCCATCAAATGATGCAGCAATCACTTCTAAACAGCATGTCATGACGCCGGTTCCTCCCTCCCCTCTCTGTACCGATCAGTACAGTGTGAGGGGAGAGATTGTTTGCAGGGCTGTGGGCACTACAGATCGAGCCCACAGGGCTGCTCAGTGCCCATATTCTGGCAGTACTCTGCAATACTCGCCAACACTCTGCAATAAATTTTAACAAAAACAAATAATTTTTTATTTTATTTTTTAAAACAAATTTTCAGTCTTTTTTTGATTTATAGCGTAAAAAATAAACCCAGCTGTGATTAAATACCACCAAAAGAAAGCTCTATTTGTGTGAAAAAAGGACAAACCTTTAGCCTCTGTGGCGGTATGATTCAGTCTGGAATTAGGTGCTGAAAGCGGTACAATTATTTTGCATGGAAATTTGGCGTTTTATTTTGTAGTCCTGTAATTCTTAGGAATAACGCTCTTAAATCTTTTCAAACCAGAGTCTAGCAGACATCCCGGGGATGATAAAGTTTATAATATAATAAAGAATAATAAAAATTATTCAATAATGTAATCAAATCCTAAAACACTGAAAAAGGGACACGTTTTGGTTGCTATGGACAATCTCCAAATTCCAGGCAGAAAAAACAGTATTTATAATATAAAAGTGCATGCAGGGCACTGCACAGACCACTAGGGACAAAGGGGGTGTGTATTTTGTAATACAGCACTGTAATCTGTAAGATTACAGCGCTGTGTGTGTTTTGTGTCTTTTTACTTTTTTAAATTTGCCGCCGTTCTCCGCTCCCGTGCGCCGTAACGCCGCAGGGAACGGAGCTCAGCCACATTCGGCATTGTGAATCGAGCGGAGGACAACTCGATCACGCAGCGTGGGGGACATCGCTGGATCCAGGGGACAAGGTAAGTAAGTCTCCCTGTGTCCTCCCCTGCATCCAGCGAAGCGATCCCGAGTCTGGCTCGGGGTTACCGCTTCTATCAGTAAATTCCTAACCCGAGCCAGACTCGGTATTACCGCTAGGGGGGTTAATAAGGGTACAGTTTTGCATGACTGAGTAATTGTCATTCAAAGTCTAAGAGCACCGAAAGCTGAAAATTGGTCTGGTTATTAAGGGATTTAAGTGGTTAAGAGGCTTTACAACCACTTTAAATTGTAAGCTCCATCAGGGCAGGTGTAAACTCAAAACAAAAACACAAATATTGTATACAATGTAAAAAATGTATTATATTGAAAAAAAATAAACCAGTGGCATAATATCTCAAACTCTTATCACGCATGCACATAGAGGGCAAACTTCGGCAACCTGGTCAAGAGTCTCTTAAAGGTGCAGAAGCGCCAATAAATGTATGCTGGTTTACATTTGTCCAAATGTAAGAGATTCTATACAGGATGGAATAGAGAGCTGAGCTGAACTCCACGGCTTGGAGAGAGAAACTGCTAGTTGGGGTCCTTTTGAATAAAAGGGGTCATAAATCTCTGGTGAGTGTGCTATGTACCTATCTGGTGCAGAGAAAAAGCACTATTTATTTTGGTGTCACCTTTTTTTAGAGTTTTTTTGCACTGATCACTTTAACCACTTGCCTACTTAAACCCCCTCCCGCCCAGACCAATTTTCAGCTTTCGGTCCTCTCACATTTTGAATGACAATTAGTCATGTAACACTGTACCCAAATATTTTTTTTGTCCTTTTTTTCATACAAATAGAGCTTTCATTTGGTGTTTTTTTTATTTTTTTTTTGTTTGTGCTATAAATGGAAAAAAGACCGAAAATGTTGAAAAAAAACGCATTTTCTTTGTTTCTGTGATAAAATTTTGCAAATTATTATTTTTTTTCATGAATTTTGCCCACAATTTATACCTCTACATATCTTTGGTAAAAATAACCCAAATTAGTGGATATTATTTGGTCTTTGTGAAAGTTAGAGAGTCTACAAGCTGTGGTGCAAATCATAAAAAAATGGATCACATCTGATGTACTGGTGGCCTATCTCATTTCTTGCGACCCGAACAAGCCAGGAAAGTACAAATACCCCCCAAATGACCCCTTTTTGGAAAGTAGACATTCCAAGGTATTTAGTAAGAGGCATCGTGAGGTTTTTGGTGTTGTCATTTTTTCCCACGATTCTTTGCAAAATTAAGATTTTTTTTTATTTATTTGTTTTTTCCACAAAATTGTCATTGTAATAGGTTATTTCTCTCACATGGCATGAGTATACCACAAATGACACCCCAAAATAAATTCTGCTACTCCTCCTGAGTATTACAATACCACATGTGGACTTTTTCACAGCCTGGCCACTTTGAGAGGCCCAACATGCAGGGAGCGCCATCAGGTGTTCTAGGAGCATAAATTACACATCTAACTTGTTGACTACCTATTACACTTTTGAAAGCCCTGGAGCACCAGGACAATGACACGTGGCACTGATACGTGGCACTGGGGACAGATGGCACCGACAGGTGGCACTGGGGACAGATGGCACCGACAGGTGGCACTGGGGACAGATGGCACTGGGGACAGATGGCACTGGGGACAGATGGCACTGATATGTGGCACAGGGGACAGGTGGGCATATGTGTGTTTCACTCTGTGTATGTGTTCTTACTTTTCAGTGATGCTGCAGCTGTTCATCTCTCCCTCCTCACACGCTGTCTCTGTGTGATGAGGGAGAGCTGGCGATGAGAGATGAGCTCATATGTTTACATATGAGATCACCTCTCAATGGACATGCCGATTGAGTGCTAAATGGCCGCCGTGATTGGCCATTTAGCACGATCTGTGATTGGCTGTGTCCAAGGGACACGGGCAACGCAGAACTTCCCCGATGCATGCCCGCGCCCAGAGGGGAAGTAAACAGGATGACGTCCAGGGACGCTCTCCCGGCAATTAGCGTCCACGCTGTAGCCGTCTTTTTGCTATAGCGCGGGCGCGACGTGGTTGATTGGTATTTTTAGTTGTATGTATGATTTATGTTTTGATGACACTATAAATTTTTGTGGGGGTTGTGAAAGTGCAGTTTATTCTTTCTGGTTGATTCCCATGAGGACAGGGTCTGATATAAATGTACAGTATGAAAAGCCTTACGTAAGCTGTCGGCACTACATACTTGTTATTAGTAATTTATGAGCAAAGATTACAAAACCATTGCAGCTGACATTTCTTCACCATCCTTCCTTTTCCTTGTAGTCCTTCTTTCCCCGTCCCCATTCTCAGTGGCCAGGGGTATTTTCTGTTACCTAATTATTCTAGAAAATAATTTTAGTAAAACAGCTAAACCTGAAGTATAGTTTTTTGGGGATATAGCACCAAACAAGTTATACGTAATGGTGTGTATTCCATTACCTGCAGGTAGCTGCCTCCTAATAAATAAAATCTGTTGTGCCTCCTCTGAGCCACTGGATACTGTCCTAAGTGGCTGTCTTCTGGTGCTGTAAAGGTTAACAGCAGCCACTGCGAAAAGTAGCACATCTCTGCCATACACCAAGCTCCTACTATTATTGTCCCACAGCACGTTGTATTCTTTATATGGGGTGGAACAGTTGAATGACAGGATCTCCACTGTTTATTCAGAATGCAATGCATTGTGGGAAAATATCGGTAAGATTCCTGTAACTGGCGAAAGGGATCGGATGAGCAGTGCAACTTTTCTCAGTAACACTATCCTTCAGAGCACCAGGAGACCATCAACTCTGTGGAGGCACAGCAGGGAGAATCTTTACTAAAAGCAGCTGCTTGCAGGAAATTAGATACACATCCTTACATATAACTAATGTGTTTGGTGCAGTATACCAAAAACAAATACTTAACCTCAGCCTAAAGTGGTTGTAAAGGCAGAAGGTTTTTCATTTTAATGCATTCTATGCATTACAATAAAAAGCCTTCTGTGTGCAGCAGCCCCCTAATACTTACTTGAGCCCCCTCTCTATCCAGCGATGTTGTAGGATTGTCTCGGCTGCCCGGGACTCCCCTCCTCATTGGCTCATCCCCATTGGCTCCTGCTGCTGTCAATCAAAGTCAGCCAGTGAGGAGAGAAGGGGGGCAGGGCTGGGCCCCAGCTCTGTGTCTGAATGGATACACAGAGCTGCAGCTCGGCTGCTTGCTGTGGGGGCACTCATCAAGAGGGAGGGGCCAGGAGAGCTGAAGAGGATCCAGGCTGCTCTATGCAAAAAAAACACTGCAACAGAGCAGGCAAGTATAACATGTTTGTTACTTTTATACACTGGCCTTCGGAACATAATCTGGAAGGCCAAACAATTAGGCTCCGTTCACACCTTGGCGCTCCATTTTGCGGGCGGAAATGCCGCAAATCGCGGTAAAAACACGCAAACAGAATCATGGGACGCGCCGGGTGTCCCGCGATTCTCTTTACGTGTTTTTACCACGATTCATCGGGCGCCAATTGTGGGGATCAGAAGAGCGTTCCGCGATTTGCAGCGTTTCTGAATCGCGGGGAGAATCGCGACGATTCCGCCCGCAAAGCGGAATGCCAAGGTGTGAATGGAGCCTTAAAGATTGTCCTTGAATAGTGTTTAAGTGCAGTAAGACTAAAATTCCTAATTCCTGTAAATTAAACTCAGAAGGGCATAAGACTAATTGAATTTTTTTTTTTTTTTTTAGGTTATTTCGTTGTTTGAATTGACAAGATACTGCATAGGCATTTGTCTACAAATATCAACACACCTTCGGATATCTGTCTTCAGAATCCCTTCTATCCCAGCTGCTGTGCAGGTTCAAAATCAAAATCATACTGACTGACTGCTAAAACAAATGGAGGAAAAGAAACAGGGGGGAAAACAATGACATATTTATATGGTACCATAAAAATAATAGGACTCAATGAGACTTAAATCACTGGTTGCCTAATGAATAACTGTATGGCAATCCATTTTCCTAATTCAAATGTAATTGAAAAAAGAGCAAGTCCATTGGATTCTATACTTGAGCAGTGGTACGGAAAACAAATATCTGCTCTTTTGCTGATGAATTGTAGGAATATATGGGTAATATAATGCTCTTCTCAAACATATTTTTAATGACAGTATTTTCTGTCCATATTGCTTCAATTTTGGTAATGTGTTGTATCTGAAGCATCATTTGGTTCCCTTCACATTGTTCATGATTAGCTTATTGGGTTTGCCAAAAAGAAAAGATATACCTAACTTACTAAAATAACCACCATTTATTATTTTTTAATCTAAATGGATTTGCTTTTTCATTTAATAGCTTTTAATTGTTTAACAATTACAAGTTTCTTCTCCTCCATAAGAGCAGTTCTAAATTTTCTTATTCTTACCATAAAAGGAAATTAGTTTTAATTTGTTTTTATTTATTGCCTAATATAAAAAATTTAAGAAGTTTTTAAACGTTTTAAAATTACCATTACCAGCTAAAGATATGCTTCTGGACCAATGTGATTTTTCTTTTTTTTTCTTGCTTGTAATAACCCTTATAACACTGGGCAGGAATCCAGCTGTACAGTGTTCTTAAACTGGAAATAATCTTGTGAAGCACCAAGCCATGTGGTATTTGTGCTCTGTGGAGCTGATTCGTTTATTTTTGTTTTAAAAATGAAATTAAATTGATACGGTTTAATAAAAGGTTTTATTTTGTACAGGTAACTGTGTTTTGTTTGAAACTTAGCATACTTTGAAAACGACTTTAAAGCTCTAAAAATTATTACAGAAACCGCCTACAGAAGGCAAACTGCAGTAGAAAATCTTTAGGCTCTCAGGCTTGTAAGGATAGCACATAGCTGGGGATACAGTGTCTGCATGGCTGACAGCAATAACAATATAACAATACACATTTGTTCATTTTTTGGCAGCTGAGATTCCATATCCAAAAATACTTTTAAAAATCAGCATGGGTTACTTCTACATCCACTGTTATTTTGGTGGGTCCTGCGTTTTCACACATCTAAATTTATACTAACGTATGCGATATATAAAAAAAACTTTCTGGGACAGTGTGAGCAAAATGCTCTTAAAGCAGTCATAAACGCAGGTCCATTGTACTCAAACCCAGAGTAATTAGGGATGGAGAGCAGCTGCAATGGAGTGAACATAAACTTATACAAAGCAGGGTTGTATGGCACTTTGATTCAGGTCAAATGACTTGCATCAGCTGTGAATTATGGGAGTTGGCATCAGTGAAGTCTTCATTTACTTTAAACGTTTTTCTGACATCAACATCTTAGTACACTGCCATTACAGCTTAAAGTCATGGGGCCTGCTTTTTCAACTGATACTCACTTTCAGGGAGATTTACTAAGAATGGGGCACACAGAATCTGGTCCAACTGTGAATAGTAAGCAATCGGCCTTTAACTACCACTTGTGCTCCAGTTTTAGTAACCCCCCCCCCCCCCTTATCTCCCATACTCAATGCTTGCCTAATTGAGTTTAGGTTTGCCTTAATGATTTGCTTAATGTTCTTGCATTCCCTTCCTCTCTTTACCTGTAAATGTATACAAAAACAACTTGGATCATTGCCACTAGCAAGTTTTAGATTACATATTGTACACCACAAAGCAAAACTGTTTTACATATTAACATTTCATGTTTCTTTAAAACAAAACAAACTTTATTTAACTTTGTAAAATCAGAAGTCAAAATGGGACTTGTGTTCTTTTTTGGTGGATAATTATTTAATTATATGTTTAAATAGGTAGAAGTTATTCCTTCAGGGAGCCATCAGAATAACATTGACTGAAGCGACTTTCGAACACTTGCCATCTCTTGCTGTTGCTGACAGAAGAAAAAAAGAATGAAATAAAGTTAATATTTTTATATTTCTCATATATTTTGATAATAAAGCTGAAAGTAAAAAAAAAAAAAAAAATACTGTATTGAATGTCTCGCATGACAATGCAATCACTGGAATTTAACTTACGGTGTCCATAAGAATTTTCTTTTGTAACAAAGCCATTTCCTTTCTGAGTTCATTCTGAGCACCAGATAGAAGATTTTCTTGGTTCTTTTCCAGATCATGCATGTTCTATAAATATTGAGATTTCTTTTTTTTTTTTTTTTTTAAATACACTTTAAATTCTAAGACATATTATCTCCCTCCTGTCTTCATATGTGTTATAGCTGCTACTCCTTAACAAATGCAGATGTTTAGTATTAAAGTGTTCCTAAACCCACAACAGTAAAATTAGTCTGTATATGCAGTAAAACATGCTTGTCATACTCACTCTGGAACCTAAGGGGTTAATCCCCTGCATTATTTAAAAATGTTGTTTGATCCTGTCTTCTCTGATCCTCGTCTTCACTCATCCTCCCCTTCCCTCACAGTCCCCTGACCATCTCCTGATAGAACAGAACCTTGGATCAGCACTGTACAGACAGAGAGTCAGGGGTCCTGCAGCCTAATAAGAAAGTCCGAGTAGTATGAAAATAACTCCTAAAGACTTTAACCAGACACTGATGGAAGTCACAGGGCTGCTATATACTGCTGATGAGAAAAGGTATTTAGCAGTTTATATTTAGTAAAACTATTGCATTTTCGTGTACTGTGGGAGACCAGATATAGTGAATGCAGGGTCCTGGGTTTAGTAACACTTTAAGATCAGACATAATTTAAAGTTTTTTTTTATTTGTGAATAAAAAGTTCATTCAGTTTGTGAAAGTTGGTTAATATATTTGATCAAAATAACTGATAGGAATGGGTCTGGGGTGGGGTAACCTTGGATCATGCTCCTACTCACCAATCAAATGGATAAAATTACAAAATGTCTTTGGGACTGAAGGTGTAAAATGTGTAGCAAAGCAGATTCCACTTCAAATAAAAGGAGGATGTTAACTTGCATGCTTGTTCCAGGGTAGAGATTTCAAAAAGAATTAAAGCCATCCAACGGCAGCCTACAAGTTTACTTTAATACCTTGTGTGTTACAAAAGCCTTCACTACAGCCATGAGCCCTTGTTGATTGTCTAAGTTTTAATAGGCAGTCCATTAAGCTATGCAGTAAAACCTGTTTGGAGGTGACACTGTGGGTCATAATAATGCAATTTTAAATATATAATGAAAAATAAGGTAAATGCAGTGCATTAGAACATGTATTTCTCAAAAATATTGCTCAGTTTTCATTAAAATGAAAGAACACAGGGATATATTTTTAAAATGCTACAGGTCATTTGTTCTGTTATGGCTATAATAAATTTGGTTATTTTTAAATGCTGTACTTTATAAATCTTTAATAAAATGACTTTAAATGTTGGTGATCTAATTACAGTTGCATTTGTTTATGCCACTTTAGTAACCATGGCTCGTACTGCACTCTTTTCTTTCTTTTTATATGCTAATGAGTGAATAAAATAAGGAAACATATTTTCCAAATGCATATTTGTTATTCTGAGTAATATAGAGTATATTTTACCAAATCATTCAGGCTGAAAAATTTATATTACATAATATTGCTTTTGCAATTTCTAAGTTGTAGGTTGAAGTGAGCCAGCCACTCCTGCCCCCTCCACAGCCTGGTTCTGCAGTGAGGGGCAGAGCAGAGAGCCAGTGACTGACAGTCACCATCTCTGTGCAGGCTGAGGATAGAAAACTCTGCGATCAGCTGTTTGATTGCTCAGTTCTCGGTCTTTGAGGTGGCAGTGGGACAGCTGCAGCTGGAATTGTTGCTTCCTAAACTTCTCTTTTAAGCTACATGTAGACTGGTTTATAAAACTGAAACAGTAACACATAACAACCAGCTAGCAGAGGGAATGTTACTTTAATAAGTAAATAGCTACATGCCCAAGCATAACTTTTGTAGGCTACCTATCCCTTTAAGTTGAAAATGATCCCTGCAGCATTTCAGCTTTGTAATAGAGTTCTACATATTTATTTAGTGTAAATTGCTAGGATAACTCATATACTTTCCCCGCCACTTTTAAAGTTCCTCCCTAATGAAACAAAAAACTGACCATGGGTTGATAAAGGTCACTGACCAAGAGCATTTGGTACTTGGAGGAACCCAGTGTGTTAGCTGATTCACTAAAGTCATCTATTTGTGTTGTTACTGGATTGAATGAAGAGTCCCTCCTTTCCTGTCCATATCTTTGTAACAGCGCAGAGAATGAAGTGAAATCTCCCCTATTGGAACATAGACCACAATAACATGTTCTTGATGTCTCCATAAAGAGGAACTGTCCCCTGTCCAGTGCTATTACATACAGTGCCTTGCGAAAGTATTCGGTCCCCTTGAACTTTTCAACCTTTTGCCACATTTCAGGCTTCAAACAAAGATATAAAATTTTAATTTTTTGTGAAGAATCACCAACAAGTGGGACACAATTGTCAAGTGGAACGAAATCTATTGGATAATTTAAACTTTTTTAGCAAATAAAAAACTGAAAAGTGGTGCGTGCAAAATTATTCAGCCCCTTTACTTTCAGTGCAGCAAACTCACTCCAGAAGTTCAGCGAGGATCTCTGAATGATCCAATGTTGTCCTAAATGACTGATGGTGATAAATAGAATCCACCTGTGTGTAATCAAGTCTCTGTATAAATGCACCTGCTCTGTGATAGTCTCAGGGTTCTGTTGAAAGAGCAGAGAGCATCATGAAGACCAAGGAACACACCAGGCAGGTCCGTAATACTGTTGTGGAGAAGTTTAAAGCCGGATTTGGATACAAAAAGCTTTACACATCCCAAGGAGCACTGTGCAAGCAATCATTTTGAAATGGAAGGAGTATCAGACCACTGCAAATCTACCAAGACCTGGCCGTCCCTCTAAACTTTCAGCTCAAACAAGGAGAAGACTGATCAGAGATGCAGCCAAGAGGCCCATGATCACTCTGGATGAACTGCAGAGAACTACAGCTGAGGTGGGAGAGTCTGTCCATAGGACAACAATCAGTCGTACACTGCACAAATCTGGCCTTTATGGAGTGGCAAGAAGAAAGCCATTTCTCAAAGATATCCATAAAAAGTCTCATCTAAAGTTTGCCACAAGCCACCTGGGAGACACACCAAACATGTGGAAGAAGGTGCTCTGGTCAGATGAAACCAAAATCGAACTTTTTGCCCACAATGCAAAACGATATGTTTGGCGTAAAAGTAACACAGCTCATCACCCTCAACACACCATCCCCACTGTCAAACATGGTGGTGGCAGCATCATGGTTTGGGCCTGCTTTTTTTCAGCAGGGACAGGGAAGATGGTTAAAATTGAGGGGAAGATGGATGCAGCCAAATACAGGAGCATTCTGGATGAAAACCTGTTGGAGTCTGCAAAAGACCTGAAACTGGGACGGAGATTTATCTTCCAACAAGACAATGATCCCAAACATACAGCAAAATCTACAAAGGAATGGTTCACAAATAAACGTATCCAGGTGTTAGAATGGCCAAGTCAAAGTCCAGACCTGAATCCAATCGAGAATCTGTGGAAAGAGCTGAAAACTGCTGTTCACAAACGCTCTCCATCCAACCTCACTGAGCTTGAGCTGTTTTGCAAGGAAGAATGGGCAAGAATTTCAGTCTCTCGATGTGCAAAACTGATAGAGACATACCCCAAGCGACTTGCAGCTGTAATCGCAGCAAAAGGTGGCTCTACAAAGTATTAACGCAAGGTGGCCGAATAATTTTGCACGCCCCACTTTTCATTTTTTTATTAGTTAAAAAAGTTTCAAAAATCCAATAGATTTCGTTCCACTTCACAATTGTGTCCCACTTGTTGGTGATTCTTCACAAAAAATAACATTTTTATATCTTTATGTTTGAAGCCTGAAATGTGGCAAAAGGTTGAAAAGTTCAAGGGGGCCGAATACTTTCGCAAGGCACTGTAGGTTCTTGTAAGCCCTCTCTTAATGGCAATAAAGTTAAATTTAAAAAAAACATTTAAAGCATCTCTGTTGCCCTGTGCACATCTACAAATGCAAACACAGAGCACGGATATGTATGTAAGCAGTGATTGCACACACATTTGTTATATTTCCACAAACGTCAGAATGAGAGCAATAATTCTAGGCCCATACTTTATGGTTTACTCTAAAATGATGAGCTGAGGCATTTAAAGGGTCACAGACGCAGTTTTGAGGCTTGACATGTTTCTATCTATTTACTTTATACTACCTCATTTTTATTTCTTTTTTGTATTTAAAAAAAAAAAAGGGGGGGGGTTAAATTGTGTTTTTGTGTGCACTAAAATCAGTTTAAGTGTATTTTTTTTTTCCCTGAAAATTTAGAAGTAATAAACAGTTGTGCAAATATTGTGCAACATAAAAACGCAGCTAAAGTGAAGGACCTCTGCTTTCGGAACATATATAATCTTCTGGGGATTTTAAGTAATTTTATAGCCAAAAATGCAGATTTTGCAAAAAAAAAAAAAAAAATGAAAAAACTGATTTAGAGAGGAAGTGGTTAAAATAAAATGTAAAAGCTGGGGCTACACTTCCCTGCTCCTCATGGTAAACATTTAACATCCTTTTGTTTACAGAAGCACATATCAATAGCAAATATCTGGCAATCCTGCAGGTCCCCAATTTATTAACCCTTTCCTTGCCAGGCCTTATGCTCCATTTCTACCCTCAGGTGGCCAGACCATTTTTGCAATTTTTCCTTTGCTCTTTTATTTTTCACTTAGTTTTTAAATATATTTTCTGAAAGTACATGGGCAGTAGAATAAAAAGACTGCTACTGATTTCTACGGTCCCATGATATTTGCGCAAATGTTTATCAAATCAATATTTTTACTTAAAATCCACTAAAATCATGATTAGCAGATAAATACACAGCAAATATAAAAGCTTAACCTATATTGAGTTAATAACAAATATTTGTAATTTTTACATTGTGCCTTTTTGCAAAATGAACGTATCCCAAAAATGTGAATATCCAAATTTCTCTAACAAGCTGAAGATTAATTTTTCCCTTACAGCTTTTAGAATTTGTGAAAGACCCCCAAAACCAAATATTTTCTGAAAGCATGTGACCTCTAGAAAAAAAAAAAAAAAGGTGCTACTGATTTTTTTTTTTTTTTTTTTAGACCCCGCGGTATTTGCGAAAAGGTTTAGCAAATCAATATAATTGCAAAAAATACACTAAAACACAGCTAATTTTACAAAATTCCTGCTAAATCCCTACTACATATAAAAGCTTAACCTGTATGGAGTTAACAAGGAAAAAATATTTTTACATTGTGCCTTTTTGCAAAATGGTGAAAATTGAACTTACTCAAAAATTTCTCTAAAAATCTGGAGGTTTTAATTTTTCGCTTTCAGAATTTGTAAAAGACCCAAACCATATATTTTCTGAAAGCACATGGCCAGTAGAATAAAAAAAGGTGCTACTGATTTTAAAGGCAGCGTGCAAATGTTTTCAAATCAATATTTTCGCTAAAAATACCCTAAAATCTTTAATAGTGTACATTAAGCCAACATAACAAAATTCCTGCTAAATTGCTACTAAACCATCGTTCGCATGTGGCATAATAAAGTGTATGCCCATGGCGGGGAAATGTTTACCCGCACAGGAATGCACAGATGTTCCATGCATCCCTGTACAGGCAGTCCCATTTATGTCAATTGGGATGCAACGGCTGCACAGGCATAGCTGCTGTTCCCAATCTGACATCCATGTGGGTACTTCACCCCAAACTAGACAGTGTGAGCTCAGGGACATGCATGTGGACCTACATGGATGTAAAATTTGGAGCAACAACTCTCTTGATGCAGGTGCTACATCCCAAATGACATCAGTGGGACAGCCTGCACAGAGATGCGGTGAACATCTGCGCGTGTGTATGCTCTGTGTGAACAAGGCCTTAGGCCCCTTTCACACAAGCAGACTGATCAGGTCTGCCCGTCTGTTTTTCAGGCTGGCCCAATCGGACCACCCATTGTTCTCTATTGAGATACCGATGTAAATGGACATGTGTCCGATTACGCCTGCCTGCATCCGATCCAGTCCAGTCAGCTAAAAACAGATGGATGGGGATTCCATTACCCATCATCTAGCAGATAGTATCGGATGGAAATGGACAAGCGGTCCGGTTCCATTTTACTGCCCCATAGAGAATAGCGGGCGGTGTCCTAGGTTGTGCTCAGGGCGCAGAGCATTGCACCCCGAACCCACCCACTTGTGACAATAGCGAATTAATATTTGCTGTTGTCTTCCGGCTTCTCCTCCTGGCCAATCAGGACAGATCGGGTTGGCTGAGAGAAGAAGCTGAGGAAGCTGTGGAAGGGTGAGTGGCGGGACAGTCACAGTGAAGGGGGTGAGCATGTGTGGACCTGGGGGGGGTCTTACTTTGTTTTTAAAGAGATCTAAACAGACCCCAATATCTCTCTTTTTTTTGAGACAGAGAAAGGGACTGAAGATAGTCCCTTTCTCTGTAGCACTTTACATGAATAAATGGATCTGTATAGAGATTTCATTCATATAATGACAGTTTGATACATTGTAACTCTCGCGGTTAGAATGATCAGCTGTCAGTGGATATAAGCAATGATCGCTGCCTATATCCATTGTACGGGGGGTGGGTTTGGTGTACACATGTATACCAAGCTCCCCCAAGCCACAACTTCGACCACCCCCCCTCCCCCCACGATATCCAGCCTGATCACAGGATATCTGTACAGGAAGAAACTGCAGGCTGAGGGAGGGAAGGAGATATGCTGCTCAGAGTGGCCATGGATCGGGGGTGCGGGGGCAGTGTGGGGGGTGATTAGAGGTATTGAGGGGACACATCTTGATTCTCCCCAAGCCCCATGCAGCACCTGAAGCTGGAGTTATAGATTTCTGATATTGTCATTGAAGTGACCATAAGCTTTTATAGGAGAGGGAGATATGACGTCCGTACGGACTTGGCCACCTGCGGGCACTTCTATGAGTCCATACGGCGTACAGACCTGGCAGTGAAAGGGTTAAGGGGCTTGCTTTTAATACTGCCACACTAGACATGGAAGCAGATCTGTGCTAAGATGGTCAAATTCCATCCTTTACACTCTTCTCAGTAAAAATGCAGGATGCTTTTCTGCAGTAACGACTGTAGTCCCATTGCCAGCCAATTACATCACAGGCTGATATCCGAGTGTAAATAAATTGTATTAAAGTCTTTCTGTTTGGAAGAGCACTGAAGTTGCCTTATATTTGGTTCACCCAATTCCCTTGAAGAGCACAGAAGTTTTTTCACATACTTTGTTCACTTAGTTCCCTTTTGATATAAGGGGTTGCCAGTTGGATGTTTTTTTATGCACCTTTTATGAACTGAATCATATATTTTTCACTTTATTTCATCAATTTTTTTAATTTTTTTTTTATAGACTTGTTTTTGCAGGAGTGGACTTTATGCCCTTAAATTTTTGTTGTGTATTTTTGCACTGAATATTCTTATAGATTAGTGCACCTGTTTCTTTTAATTATCTATGCTTATGGTAGGGGTTCGGACCTTTTGGGTTGCAGCTTTTCTTCCTCTCTACATTTTCATTTATGTGTTTGATTTCTTAATTTCAATAATCACACTTCCCTTTATCAGGAGAGTAGGATAAGCACAGGATTTTAACCCTTTTTGACATTTTTAATATGAATACCCATTTCCTGCTGCGATCTCATCTTAATTATCAGTATGGATATTTTATAATATCATAAAAGTAGGAGGATTATTCCAGAAGAAATATTTGACAAGCCTGAATCTGAATCAAGTGGCATGAGAGGCATCTTTGACATTCAAAAATGTACTTGTCACAGAATTAAACACATCGTGGGATGTTGTATTTCTGGAAAAGATACATTAATGGCTTCACCCCCGGAGATTTTCCCCTCTTCCTGACCAGATCACTTTTTGCGATTTGGCACTGCGCTGCTTTAACTGACAATTGTGCAGTTGTGCGATGTTGCACCCAAACAAAATGTCTTTTTTGTTTCCCCCACAACTAGAGCTTTTTTTTGGTGGTATTTGATCGTCTCTGCGATTTTTTTATTTTTTGCGCTATAAACAAAATAAATAGCAACAATTTTGAAAAAAAAAAAACAATATTTAAAATTTTTTTGCTATAATAAATATCCTCCAAAAATATATTTAAAAAAAATGTTTTCCTCAGTTTAGGCCGATATGTCTTCTTCAAATTTTTGGTAAAAAAAAAAAATCGCAATAAGCGTATATTGATTGGTTTGCGCAAAAGTTATAGCGTCTACAAAATAGGGAATAGTTTTATGGCATTTTTATTAATTTTTTTTATTAGTAATGGCGGCGATTTTTATCATGACTGCAACATTATGGTGGACACATCGGACACTTTTGACACTATTTTGGGACCATTGTCATTTATAATAGCGATCATTCCAAAAAAAAAAGCACTGATTGCTGTGTAAATGACACTTGCAGGGAAGGGGTTAAACGTGTCATAGGAAGTGATTAATAACTGTGGGGGGATGGGCTACCACTCACATGACAGCAACTGAATATCAGTGCAGCCCCAACAGTGCCCACAAATACTGCAAATCTGTATCCATCGGTGCAGCCTCATTTAGTGCCCATCAATTCAGCCTAATCAGCACACATCAATGAAGGAGAAAAGTTACTTATTAGAGAATTTTATAACTGAAACTAAGCAAAACATTTTTTTTTTCAACATTTCTGTTCTTTACATTTAGAAAATAAAAAAAATCCCAGTGGTGATTAAATACCACCAAAAGAAAGCTCGGTCTCAAAAATATGATAAAAATGTTGTTTGGGTAGTGTTGCATGACTTTTCAATTGTCATTCAAAGTGTGACAGCGCTGAAAATTGGCATGGACAGGAAGGGGGTGAAAGTGCCCTGTAGGCAAGTGGTTAATTGGCTGCTATAGCGGAATTGTCTGATAGGAACTGTAAATGGTTACCTTTGACCTGATGCTGAATGACCAACAAGGCCTGGCCACTGCACTTAGTTCCCTCCCATTTGGATAAGGCTTTTGATTCCGCCAGAGACCATCTTCCCTGTGCCAAGTTGGACCCCAGCTGGGCTCTCTAATCCTATATGTTCCTGCATCCGTGCTCAATGACACTGGCCAGCGTTGGCGACCCATAAATCAGGGCACACAGGTGCCCCCCCATCCATGCATTTCCCCCCCCCATCTACATGCGGGGCACCAGACGCATGGATTTCAATGTTTTTTTTTCTTTTTAGCACGTGATTAGAGCCAGAGGCCCTAGGAGGGTTCAAAAAAGGGTGGGCTCGGGGCGCAGTGCACCGCACTCAGTTGTGTAATGATAGCGAATAAATATTCGCTATTGTCACACAGATTCTCCTCCCAGCCACTCAGGAAGCGGGTCCTGACTGGCCGAAAGGAGAAGTGAACCTAGGTGGAAGAGGGAGGAGACGCATGGCCGCTGTGAGGAGACACGGGAAAAGCTGGAGGGAATTGATGCTCACGCCATAGATGGGGTAAGTGCAGAACTGACCGCGCCCCCCCCCCCAAAAAACAAAGTTACTTCTTGGTAACATTCTTTCCTGGAGTCTCTCAGGACAGCATCTGAGAGACCTTGGCTCCTCCCCTCTGCAGGAAACACTGCACCAGCCCCTTTTAAAATTCCTCCTTCCCTGCTGGTTCCTCAGTTGTTTTAGAGCACCTCCAGTCTGCTGGGGAGACACAAGAACACGTGATACACATAATCAACAAAATACCACAGTTCCTGTTTCAGGAAATCTCAAATCATTTACATTCGGATGGGTACTAGTGCTGTCCTGAAAGACTCCAGGAAAGAACGTTACCAGTAAGTAACTTCGTTTTTCCCTTAATCGTCTTTCAGGAATGCCACCTGAAAGCATAAGTGAGCACTTACCCTTAGGGCGGGACTACAGCTTGTAAGACCTTGTATTCAAAGACTTGCTCCTTGGTCGACAAGAGATCCACTCTGTAGTGTTTGACAAAGGTATCAAAGCTGGACCAGGTTGCCGCTTTGGCATTGCTCCAGCCCTCTGCCTGTGAGTTTGCCATTGACCTTGTCGAATGTGCCCTAATACCATCTGGGATCTGCTACCCCCCAACATGTAGGCCTGGCTAATCACTTCTCTGAGACACCTGGCTATAATGCACCTTGAGGCTTTCTGGCCTTTTTTAGCCCCTAAAAATAAAACAAACAGGGAATCTGTCTTCCTGAAAGGTTTGGTTTCCTTTAAATAATGCAGGATGCGCCTCCTTGCATCTAACTTATGAAACTTATTCTCCTGTTCCAAGAAGGATTTGCACAAAAAGAAGGTAAAATAATATCTTGACCTCTGTGAAACTTTGAGATAACTTTAGGTAAAAAGGCTGGATCTAGCTTAACCACTTCAATACAGGGCACTTTCACCCCCTTCCTTCCCAGCCCAATTTTCAGCTTTCAGCGCTCTAGCGCTTTCAGTGACAATTGCGCGGTCATGCTACACTGTACCCAAATGAAATTGTTATCATTTTGTTCGCACAAATAGAGCTTTATTTTGGTGGTATTTATTCACGACTCCGTTTTTTTTTTTGTGATATAAGCGCAAAAAAAGCGGAAATTTGGGAAAAAAACAATATTTTCTTTTTTCTATTTGAAAAGAAATCCAATAAAACCAAATTTTGTCATAAATTTTAGCCAAAATGTATTCTGCTACATGTTTTTGGTAAAAAAAATTCCGTTAAGTGTATAATAATTGGTTTGTGTGATCACGGACATATGTACGCAAATAATCATGTACATATGTGTGCAGGTGATCACGTACATATGTGTGCAGATAATCATTGGGACATGTGATTTTAGTGGGACATATGTGGGGGACATGTTTTTATTATTAGGGACATGTGTTTTTATTATTTGGGGACATGTATGTTTTGGGGACATGTGTGTTTTGGGGACATATGTGGGGACTGTGTTTGTACTGTGTGGTGTGTTGTGTGTTTACACTACACTGATGATCAGTGAGTAAAAAGCTGTAAAAAGCAGCTCATACTCACTGATCATCAGCCGGCTGCAGCGTTCTGCTCTCCTCTCCTCAGCGGTGACTTCCGTGTGAGGAGAGGAGAGCCGATTGCCTAGCAACCGGCTGTTTGTTTACATCACATGACGGCCGTGATTGGACACGGCCGTCATGTGATCAGGAGGGCCAATCACAGAGCCCTCCTGCCGATCTGAGATGTGCCGTGTCCGGGTGACACGAGCACATCAGGATCGCGCCGCTGCGCGGGCGCGCGCGCGCGAACCCGCTACTCCTGAAGGACGTTCCTGAACGTCCTATCAGGATTAGACGGCTCCCACCCGGCCGTATATATGCATTGGCCGGGTGGGAAGTGGTTAAAAATGATATGATCCGGAAAAACTTAGGAAAAAGGAGGCTTGGTTGATAAGGCCTCCATTTCATAAACTCTTCTGGCGGTCGTGACCGCCACCAGAAAAACTGCTTTAAGCGTCAGTTTCATTGGACAAATTTCTTGCAGTTCGAATAGGTCCCCTGTCAAGGTTTGGAGCACCAATGACCGGCCCCATTTGGGAAAAGGTGATCTCTGTACTGGCCTTTGTCTACTTAAGGTTTGAAAAATCTAATTATCCATGGATTGGAAGCTAGCTTCTTTTCCTGATAAACAGAAATTGCCGATACCCGACTCTTCAATGTACTGATGCTCAGGTCCTTATCTGCCCCGTATTGTAGATATTCTAGGACCGCCTCTAAACTTTGTGCTGCACAGTATTTCTCGCTAGTTGTTGAATTGTATACATACTTTTCTATATATGGTGTGAGTCTCCATCTTTCTACTATTCAGCAATGTATTGATCAGCTGGTCTGAGAATCCCTTGGCCTTCAACAACTCCAGGTCCCATCTTTCTACCTGGGGACACCATACTGGTCCCTGAAAGAGGAGATCCTCTCTGGATGGTAGAAACTATGCAGGTTCTATAGTCAGTTCTGTTAGTATGGAGAACCATGACCTTCTGGGCCAGTGTGGTGCAATGAGAATCATTGATGTATTCTCTGTTCTGAGTTTCCTTAGTACCGCTGGTATGAGTACTGACCCTTCAGTTGTTCCTCGAAGCGTTTGAGTGCCAGAAAGACTGCCTTTGGTACTTAACAAATTCGAAGATCTTTTCATTTCTTCGTCTTTCCACACTCCTTGTGTTATCTGTGGACCTAGATGGGCCCCCCAACCTACGCCACTTGCATCTGTAGTCATTTGTTGAGTGACTGGTATGGTCCACATACGTCCTTTGGTTAAATTTTCTGGCTTCCTCCACCATCATAAGGACTTTTTGGTATATGTATCTGAGTGTCTAGTGAATCTTGTCTGTGATTCCATATTTTTAAGATAAAGCCATCGCCCTTCTTATTGTGCGTGGTTGGTTATTTTGTAGAATTTTCATTGCTTCTTGAATTTTTTGTACTTTTTCTCTGGGTAAAATCACCTTTTGTTTTGAATCTAGGGTGTATCCCAAGTACGTTAGCTGTTGGGAGGGGAGCAGGTTGGACTTCTCCAGATTTAATAACTATCCCAGTTTTTGGAGGAAATCCTGGGTGTAACTCAGATCTTTGGTTAATTTTTCTGGAGTGGTGGCAAAGATCAGCACGTCGTCGAGGTAAGTGATGACTGCGATGCCCCTGAGTCGGAGTGTCGCCAAAGGTTCTACCAATATCTTTGTGAATTTTTGAGGTGAAGATGAAAGCCCAAAAGGAAGAGCCTGAAACTGAAGGTGGCACATCTCTTCCTTTGTCTTTATTGCCAATCTTAGATATCTTTGGCATTTTGCTCTATTGGGATGTGTAAATATGCATCCTTTAGGTCCAGGGAAGCCATGTAGCAATTTGGGTGTAATAATGCCTTTACAGAAAAGACAGTCCATCCTGAACCGTCTGTAGGTCACTGACTGGTTTAAGGGCTTGAGATTTAGTATCGGTCTGAATTTCCCTGAGGGTTTCTGGACCACAAACACATGCCTATTTTTTCTTGTGGTACATAGCTTACCACTTCTTGTTTTATTAGTTCCCTTATGGCTTCCAATAGACCCCTGGCCTTTTCTTTGTTTTTTGGCAGTTACGTGGCATAAAATCTGCTTGGGGGTAGAGTAGAAAATTCCAAGCGATACCCTTGACGCACAATTCTTAGTATGAATCTGCTTGAGGAAATCGCCTCCCGTTGTGGGAGGGAGGCCCCCAATCTTCCCCCCACCACGACCAACTTGTCACTGTTTGTTACGGGTTTGCTCAGAAGGAAAAAAAATGCTCCTCCTTTGCCTTTCTGGTTCCAGGGTCTCTTGACTCACAGCCCTGGATGTGAGGCCTCGTATCTGTTCTTGGTCTTTTCTTCCCTTATTGCGGTTAACCCCAGGTTGGTTTTATGTTTCAACAGAAATGCTTTTTATCTGCTCTGCGGTCTAGTACTTTTTCCAATGCTAGCCAGAACTCCATGTTTCTAGTCACTACATTTACTGCCATAGCTGACTTTAGACACCCTACTGTAGAATCCCATGATTTTTTCAGAAGGGAATCCATTCTTTTGTTCTTTGGGTCAGACAGCACTCCCATGTCTTCGAAGGCTAGGTCTGTATGCCTTGAGACCTGGGCAAATGCTGCGTCTAGTTTGGGAACCTTGTTCCAAATCGACACAGGGTCATCCGCAAATGGAAATCTTCTTTTTAAAGCTTTTGAAAAGGAAGAGTTTCCTCTCCGGATCCAGACATTCTTCCTTGTCTCTACTAAGACATCATGGACCAGAAAAATGTCCTTTCTTGTTCTCCTAGACCCTGGTACATGTGGTCATGTAATGTTAGGGTCTTCTTTTCAGGTTGCATAACTAGGGTGGTATAGATGGCCCCCAGGAGGCTCTCTACTTCTTGCGAAAGATTATACCTGGAGGGATTTTCTGCCATCACCTTAAAGAGCTTCTCCCTCTGATTCTTGGGTAGCGGAAGCTGCACTATCTGGCTCCTCCTCCCTGGAGACTTCTGGTGGGCCCGCACTTGTTGAGCGTACCTGCAAGTTTGGCAATTCTACCTGTTGAAGTGGTAGCGGAGCAGTTTGAGGCTGCGGGATCTGAAAACCTGTGAACAATGTTTTGACAGACTGAAAGGTATTGGCTAGTTCTTTAACTGAAGCTGCTAACTCTCTGCCTTGGTCAGTGGAATGTTCCTGAACTACCTTGTCTATGCATTCTTTACATAGCGTCTTTACCCAGGAGCCTCCAAGTGTGACTTTACATGAAGGGCACCTCCTCTTGGAACTATGAGGTGGTTTGGTTTTGTCTGTTTTGCACTGAAATACACAATTGCAGGTATCAAAAACAAATTCAAGTTTACAATTTCCTGTATACATCCTCTTCAGTGTGCAGTTTTAAAAAAGAAACGTGGATTTTCTTACCCAGGGTCCTGTGTTTATCCCTTGGCACTAAGGATATGCTTCCCCCCCCCCGCTGAAACAGAAGAAGACATGAGGATGTCAGATCTGTAGAGCAGAGTGGGAGCTCTGTTACATTAAATGCACTGAGCTGCTGCTCTCTTGAAAATGACTAAGATTGGTCAGGAGAGTAGTAAGGTAAGGGGAGCTCCTCCTTAGGTCCCCCTTACCTTTGAGTGACTGGAGCTGGCCTCCGTGGGAGCAGTCTGCCGCTCCTCTGCCTTGGACATGTTCCAAACGGTTTCTTCCTTGTGCCACCAATGGAGCCTAATGCTGTCTCTATAGCAATGTGGCTCCTCTCCAGTCCTCGCCAAACATTGCGGTACGGCTTGCTTTGTACAGCAAGCGCGGATGCCCCTGCCCTTTCTTGTGGGGCCGGTACCTCCTTGCCACACTTCAGCAGGTAAAAGCCTTTCTGGTCAAGGGTCCTAGGAGCTCTGTACTGTACTTTCAGGATATCCATCTGAGCTTTCCTTGCTCCTGGACAGGTTCCTCTGTCGGTGTCTCCCCTCTGGAGGAAACACAATAACTGAGGAACCAGCACGGGAGGAGAAATTTTAAAAGGGGCTGGCGCAGTGTTTCCTGCAGAGGGGAGGAGCCAAGGTCTCAAGTGGCTGTCCTGAAAGATGATTAAGGGAAAAAATCGACCAGGCGCCACTGCTAGCCGAGTACATAGAAGTCGCCTTTAGAAATGTGAATGCTCCACCACCAGAGAGTTTGCTAGACCCTCCTTAGAATATAAGCATGATTGTCTAGAGATTGTAGGTTTCCCTTATAAAACTGGAGGAGAAATCCCTGGCGGGGTCTTTGGTGGAAAATTGCCCACTGCACCACAAGAATTTAGCATGTCATAAGACTGAGTGCTGAGAGAGGGGTTGATTTACTAAAACTGGAGAGTGGAAAATCTGGTGCTGCTCTGCATGGAAACCACTCTGCTTCCAGTTTTTTTGTCAAAGCTTAATTGAACACGCTAAAGTTAGAAACTGATTGGCTACAATACACAGCTGCACCAGAATGTGTGCACTCGATGAGGTTGTTTTACTAAAACGAATGTCCCTTATTGGAATTGAGTGGTTACGCTGAAGCTGGGCCATATATGTGCAGATCTTTTTAATCTTTTCTTCTGGGAGAAAAATCTCTCAACAATGAAGGTTTTAAACACAGAAAAAAAATAGCTTGGGGAGGCTGGAGATTGATTTCTCTAAATGTATTAACTATCCCAAGTCTTTCAACCACTGTAGAGTCTGAAAAATATTTCTCTGTGGTTATTCTTTCAAAGCGGCTGTTAACATGAAGTTGTACAGATAAGGAAAGATTGTAATCGAATGCAGCCTCAGATGAGCTAGGACCTCTGCTAGCAGTTTGGAAAAAAATCCTGGAGTTGAAAACCCTAATAGTAGAGCTCTGCATTGTTAACGATAAACCACTCCCTCTATATCAACAGCCAGCCGCAAAAAGTTTTGAGAGATTTCCCTGATCAGCATTTGCAGATGCACATCCTTTAAATCCAAGGTCACCATGAAACAATCTTGTTGTAAAATATTCTTCAGAGAAAAGATGGATTCCATACAGAATTCGTTGTCTCCTATTGCTTTGTTTAAAGGTTTGAGCTTGAAGAGCAATCAAAATTTCCCTGATGGTTTTTGACCCAAAAAACGCATAAAATAAATACCGTCTCCCTTGCTTTAAGACAGGGACTAAAACCTTCTGCTCTACAACATCCCCCATAGGAAGAGTTAGCGTACTGGCCTTCTAAAAATATTTGGGTAGCTTCGTTACCAACAATCTCTTTGGGGAATTGCTGTTGAATTCTAAAGTGTACTCATCTTCTATAATCTTAAGAATAAAACTGTTTTCCACTGTGGAAGGAAACCACTTAATCTTCCTCCCACAGATTGCATCTTGTCATTGGGACTTGGTGGTCTGATCAGGGGGTTAAAAAGAATGCCCTCCTTCCCTTTATTACCCTTGTGGCCAATCCAGTGCTTTTTTGGTTTAGCGTCTTTATTCTCTTGAGATTGAAACTTTTAGGGCTTCTTCTAGCTCAGGACTGAAAAGCAAATCCCTCAAAAATGGCAGACTACATGGCCACAGTTTAGAGGATGCATCCCCACACCAGGTCTTAAAAAGGAAGTAAACACTGATGGGTTTACTTCTTTGTCTCCCTGCAAAGGTAAACCATAATGGGCTACTATGCATCGCATTGTAGCCCATTATGTGTCACTTACCTGACACAGGAGCCAGCGATGTCACCAATGTCCCCTCTTCTTCCGGGTGTTGCTGCTTCAGTTACTCACAGCGCCGAAGCAACGATGACGTCCCTCCCACGCATGCGCATGGGAGCCGACACTAACGGCATATCGCCGTTAGCGGTATGCTCCTAACAGCGATAGTGCGCCTGCACGCATGCGCCGTAGACAGCAGTGCCTGTCTATTAGTAAATATCTCCTAAACCGTGTAGGTTTAGGAGATATTTCTTGAACCTAAAGGTAAGCCTTAATCTAGGCTTACCTGTAGGTCAAAGTGGTCTGTAAGAGTTTACAACCACTTTAAGTCACAGTGATATTCTTACCACAACAACTAAGGGCATGAACTCTTGCTGACATCTGATTCTGCAGAAGCATCTTCAATATATGTAACTGCTTTGAATAGCATAGGAAGAGATTCTAGCACAGGGATATGCAATTAGCGGACCTCCAGCTGTTGCAGAACTACAAATCCTATGAGGCATAGCAAGACTCTGACAGCCACAAGCATGACACCCAGAGGCAGAGGCATGATGGGATTTGTAGTTTTGCAACAGCTGGAGGTCCGCTAATTGCAGATCCCTGTTCTAGCAGTTGCTCTGTAGGTTCTCCAGCCATCAAATTAGCCTGCAATTGTGACAGCTAAAACTGCAGATCTCTTACAACACAATTAGTGGCCAAAGCCAACTTCATTTTTTTTCATGTTGCACTCCTAGGCCCATTTAAGAAGATCACCTCTTCTTTTTTTTTTTTCCAGAAATTTTTTATTGAGTTTTATATAACACAAACAGTTATAATGAGGCACATAGGGTAAGTTTCACAGCATTTGCATAGTACCAATATGCACAAAAGTCTTACAATTGCCATCAATTGATAAACAATAGACAATACTGTTATGTGTCACCTATAAGCAATATAGTGCATATAATATTAGTAGAAAGGTGAACACGAAATACCGTAGCAAAAATAGGCAATTAACTGCTAGATTAGAAAAAACAAAAACAAAAAAAAACTTCAAACCAAGGGGAAGTTATATAGATGGCTAAACATGGCCAGGGTCCGAAAGCATGTCTCATCTCCTTACGTCCACCCCTACAGGGAACTTGCTGTGGAAGATCACCTCTTCTATCCATAGAATCTTTTAGTAACCCCATGTCCTCAAAAGGCAAGAGCCCTTTTCTTTTTTTAAATTTCAGATAAAGAGGCATTCTGCCATGGATGCTTATATTCCAGACTAGGCTAGGATCTCCATTAAATAAATTGAAATCTCCCTTTGATACTGTTGGAGAAAGGTTACTTTTCTGAATCAGACCACTCTTTAAGGATCAAAAGGATAAAAGATGGAAGCAATCAGATAAAACTTTATGCACTGGAAAAACTCAGGATTTTTTCCTTTGCAGCCCCTGATACATTTGACCATGTCTTGACAATTGGACTTTTTCTTTGTTAATATCAAATGTCTTGTAACTGGAAACTGGTAGTTCATCTACCTTTCCCTAGGACAATTTGAAACTGGAAATCTTGTCAGCTTCTTCCTGGTCTTCATCATGGTCAGACACAGACTGAGAAGGTCCGGGTCACTGACAACTGTCTTGACCTCTTTCCCCTGAAAATTCTGTCCCAAACCGAATGGCACCAGATTGGAAGGAATGTGCACTGATAGAAGACTGACTGACTGGCTGGGTTTGCTGAGCCATGCATATCAGACAAAAAGGATTGGAAGGTATGAAATATGGATGCCAAGTTTTTGACCAATGTCAGAAATGTGGTGCATACTGCGACTGATTCTTCTTTAAGAAGATCCCCAATACAAGTGTCAGAGCAGTTTAGAATAATTGGATCTAAACTTAACTACGCACCGCAGTCATTTTCTTTTTAGGAGTAGTACACTTATCCTACTCTAGGCCCTTAGTTTGAATCAAACCAGCAAAAGGACCAAATGACCATGTTTACAGGGACAAGACTCCATACCCCATACCCAACTGAATCACAAATGCAGCCGAACAGTGTCTGACCAGCACAGTTCCACCACCAAGGAGACCCAGGTGACCTCTTCAATCCAACCACTAGTAAAACAACACAGTATACCCAGCAGCACAGAAACCAGCATTACCGCTTACCTGTGAGGTGCTGATGCCTGCTTCCACCAAAGCTTTCGAATGGGAGGAAGCCCCATAGCCACATGCACCAAACAACCAGGAGGGAATGATCCTCTCCCATGCCGCTGCCTGGGCGCATGGAATGGTCAGCCAAAAAAAGATAACCATCCACGGTATAGACCTTCGCCAGGCACAGAGAAGGTAATGGGTCTCTTCCTGTTCCCTCACTAGGAGGGATCCCAAAACAACAGACAAGTTAGGTGAGGAACTCGGCTACATGCTAAAGAGATGGCCAGTTCCCCAGGCAACATGTTCTTCCAGATGGAGAAAACACTCAAAATTGTGTGCCTGGAAGACAGCCTTTTAGCTCTGATGTGGCAATGTGTTTCCTGTCCTGGTGGGAGGAGCTCCATTTCTTAAAGGCTGTCCAGGAAGATGACTGGGGGGAAAAAAAATCAAGCTGGTGATGATATTGTCCAAAGATATACAGGAAACTAATGATGTGAAAGTACTAATTTATACATGTGGTGGTACCTGCACATACCTTCAAATGTGCCTTGTGCCGCGTACACACGATCAAACAATCGGGTGGAAAAGTCCGGCAAACTCAAGTCCGCCGGACAATCCCCCGTGTGTAGCCTCCGGCATACTTTTTTGACCCGAAAGTATGGCGGACTTAGAAAGTAGCTTTGCACTCCAATCTTCCCGCCAGACTCGCATTTCGGCGGACAATCCAGCCGTGCGTATGTCAGTCCGCCGTACTTTTGAAATGAACGGACTTTTCCCGTCCGGAGAAAAGTCCGCTCATTTCGAGCGGGTCTCCAGGTAGGCGAGGCCCGCGAAGGAGACGTTGCTGGCCCCGCCACCTGGTATGGACTTACAGGGGAACCCCAACGCCGAAAAAAATCGGCGTTGGGGTTCCCCCCAGGTCCACATCAGACCCTTGTTCGAGCATGCTACCCAGCCGGCCAGGAAAGGGGGGACGATGGAGCGCCCCACCCCTGAGCCGTACCAGGCCACGTGCCCTCAACATGGGGGGTGCACCTTGTCCCCATGTTGATGAGGACAAGGGCCTCTTCCCCACAACCCTGGCCGTTGGTTGTCGGGGTCTGCGGGCGGGGGGCTTATCGGAATCCAGGAGCCCCCTTTAATAAGGGGGACCCCGGATACCTGCCCCCCACCCTATGTGAATGAGTATGGGGTACAATGTACCCCTACCCATTCACCTGTGAAAAAAAGTACAAAAAAAACACAACACAGGGTAAAAATAGTTTATTGCACAGCTCCGGGGGTCTTCCGTCTTCGGGGGTCTTCTCGCCGGAAGTGAGCGGAGGGAGCGACGAGTCAACATCTGAAGAGAAGAAGAACAGAAGGCGGCGACGACGACGACAGCGGCGACAGAAGACCGGAGAGGGGGACAAGAACCCCGAAGTCGGAAGAAGAGGCCGCGGCTAGGAAGAAAGCCGGGCTCCTCCGCTAGCAAAAGAGCTAGAAGAAGATAGCGGAGGAGTCCGGCGAGAAGACCCCCGGAGCTGTGCAATAAAATATTTTTACCCTGTGTTGTGTTTTTTTTGTACTTTTTTTTTTACAGGTGAATGGGTAGGGGTACATTGTACCCCATACTCATTCACATAGGGTGGAGGGCCGGTATCCGGGGGCCCCCTTATTAAAGGGGGCTCCCGGATTCCGATAAGCCCCCCGCCCACAGACCCCGACAACCAACGGCCAGGGTTGTCGGGAAGAGGCCCTTGTCCTCATCAACATGGGGACAAGGTGCTTTGGGGTGGGGGGGCCATGTGGCCCCCCTTCCCCAAGGCGCTCCCCCATGTTGAGGGCACGCGGCCTGGTACAGCTCAGGAGGGGGGGGGCGATTTTTTCGGCGTTGGGGTTCCCCTTTAAGTCCATACCAGGTGGCGGGGCCAGCGACGTCTCCTTCGCGGGCCCCACCTACCTGGAGACGCGCTCGAAATCAGTGGACTTTCCTCCACGTGTGTGGGCGAGTCCGTTCATTTTAAAAGTACGTCGGACTTAGTACGCCGTATTAGTCCGCTGAAAAAGTGCCGCGTGTGGGCAAGTAGCCCGTTCGGAAAGTCGGACGGACAGTCCGGCGGGAAGTCCGCCAGACTAAGTCCGCCGGATAGTCGGCTACGTGTGTACGCGGCATTGGAAACCCTGAAACCTATGGCATGCTAATCTGTAAGATTCAACACTGACTAAACCGGACCACAACCCCCCACTGCTTCCTTTTCTTCATCTGCCAAGATTGGCAGCCTCACCATTCAAGGGGAGGCGAGGTTTCCGGGAACTCTGGCTGCACTCCAGTAGGGCTGAAAGCATATGCAGGCTACTCCTTGCACCTGCACTGTATAAATATATTTACTTCACACAGATTTTGTTTTTAAATTATTGATGGATATACTTAAGCACTGATTTCCAATCAACACTGTTATTGTAGGGCTGTGGAAATTAAAGATTAATTCCTCGATTAATTTTTTTGATCGATCAAAATTCTTTTGATCGGTACTCACCTCTCCACCGGCTTCCAGGTCTTCAGGGAGTTCCATCAGAGATCCGGTGACATCACGGACATCGACGTCACTGGACTCCTCCCTTCCCCAAATGCCTCCATCTGCAAATGAAGGGAAGGGGGGAGGAGTCCGATGACTAAGTTCTGATTGAAAGTAACGCGTACGGGGGAGGAGTTATGCATGACATCACCCGCTGCTGCCCTATGGAACTAACACGATTGTCGGTTTTACATGCTGTGTTTTTATCATCTTTATGCAAGTAGTTTCTGTTTGAACACAAAAATGTTATCTTATACTTAAGCTGTAAGCACTTAGATTTTTTCTTTCTATCCATGACCTGGCATCCTTGCTGAGATCTAAGGAGATGTGAGAGAAGTTTATGGTTCGTGTTAACCCTTTTGATACCCACTTGCATGACCACCTGTTTGCACAGGGGTCCATGCCATAAGGTGAGAGTGATTAGTTAGACCGGGGGTGGAGGGATTGTCACTGTGGAAAAAAAAATTACTTACGCCAGTGCAACAGTTTGAATTTAAAATGTATTTGTGTGAACTGTAAAGTTAAGTCATGGATTGTGGAAACTAACTAGGGTCGGGTGATTGTATATAGCGTATACCACATTTACCACTGACTAATGCAGAGTTGCAATGCAAGGAGATCAGCTAAAAGTAGTTGGATCTGTATGTGTGTTATGATCAAAATTAGTCAATTAATCGATTTAAAAATAAATCGATTAATCGAACACGGAAATTTGAATCAGTAACAGCCCTATGTTATTGCAATACTTCAGTTTGGACACATAATGGTGTTGAAATAAATAACACATTTTTCAGCTTATATCTGTCTAAAGTAGAACACCAATTTTCAAAGAATGCCTTAGAAGACATGCATGTCAGACTGTACTAACTTATAGAAAAGACACAACAGCTGTGTCATATTGAAAGCCATTGGGGTTGATTTACTAAAGGAAATAGACTGTGCACTTTGCAAGTGCGGTCCCACTCATTTTCCCCAGAGCTTAGTGAATGTGGTGAAGCTTCACTTTAAAGAATATCCAATCATGTGTATGGAAAATAAACAGTATTTTTGCTTGCACAACTGGATAATGGAAAACAGTATAGCTTCACCACATATGCTCTGGGTAAAATAAGTGCAACTGCACTTGCAAAGTGCACAGTTTATTTGCCTTTAGTAAATCAACCCCAATGACTTTCTATATGACACAGCTGTTCTGTCTTTTCTATAAGTTAGTACAGTCTGACATGCATGTCTTCTAGGGCATTCTTCGAAAATTGCTGTTCTACTTCAGACAGATATAAGCTGAAAAATTTGCTATTTATTTCTGTTCAACAATATTGAATATTACTTTAGGATATAACAGCACATATGTTTAAAATATTTTTGCACAATGATATTTAAATTACATACCTTGACATTTACTCTTCTGTACATATTTGTCTATGTACCTAAATTGTCCATTCATTCATAATAATCATGAGAAATACCTTTAAGAACTGTTCATACAGTTGCTTGATTGTTTTCAGTCTATGGTTCTGCACTATTCTGGCCTGTTGAAAAAGTTTCTGCTGTTGGCGGAACATAGTCTAATATGGAAGGCAAAAGGAAATAAGGGTTTAGACTGATGTAATTGGTAACATTTTAACTACAAGTATGCAGTGAATTTCTTTACAGATGGAAAATCCTTCCTTTATTTTAGCTCTAACAATAAAGACTGTGCAAAGTTTTAACAAAAAATGCCTAGATATCCCTGCACTTCAGTTATAAAGTAGGGTGTGCCTCAGAAGCCCTAACATGGTGTGCCTCTTGGGCTCTATTTTTTAACCCATTCACACCTACCATGTGCAAATTTGTGTTCATGGCTTTTTAGAGTGGGCGGTTGGCTTTTTAGTGATAACAGATGCGGCTAAAAGGAGCAGGAGGGGACTCCCCCCCCCCCTCCCTCCGCCACTCCACCCAGGCCTCCCACCCCCCCCCGGGAAACCCAGGCCATCAGCCGGCACTTTAGTCGCCTAGGCTGAGACCCATAAGTTTTTGGCGAAATGTAAACTGTGTTCAAATCACACATGTGCGGTATCGCCGCGATCGTCAGAGTGAGAGCAATAATTCTAGTGAAAGACCTCCTCTGTAACTCTAACCTGGTAACCATTAATTTTTTTTTTTAAAACGTCGCCTATAGAGATTTTTAGGTACTGTCATTTGTCACCATTCCACAATTTCAAAAGAAATTGGACTAACTTTACTATTTAACTTTCCTTTTGTGATTCTCAACCAGGGTTCCATGGAACCCTAGGATTCCTCCAGAGGTTGCCAGGGGTTCCTTCAGCATTGGGCAATTTCTGTCTCTCAGATAAGTTCCCACTGACACCCCTGATCTTTTTAACTATCTGTAAAGAGGTAATTCTTCCCAATTACTAGAAGTGTAAGGACCATTCTTCCCACTCACCATCACACTAATGTATAATAAGTTGTAGATTTCTAATTTTTAGCAGAGGTTCCCTGAGACCGGAGAACTATTTCAAGGGTTCCTCTGTGATGAGAAAGGCTGCATTAAAGTGTTTTTTTTCCTCCAAAAAAGTGGGTTTGAAAGACCGCTGCGCAAATATCGGGTGACATAAAATATTGCAACGATAACCATTTATTCCATAGGGTCTCTGATAAATATAAATATATATATATATTTGAGGGTTCTAAGTAATTTTCTAGAAAAAAATACAGATTTTTAACCTGTAAGCAACAAATGTCTGAAATAGGCTTAGGCGTGAAAGGCATAAATACAGACTTCAGCAAGAAAGACCAAGTTAGACTTACCGGTAACTTGTTTTCCAGAAGTCTTTCAGGACAGCACCTGAGAGATAGTGACTCCTCCCTCCTCGTTAGGAAACACCTTCTTCCTCCAAACTTTAAAGGGAGGCACCTCCCTACCACACCTCAGTTGTAGAAGAGAACCTCCGGCCCCGGCTGGAACACATAAACATATACGTTAGTCACAGCGTAGCATAATACAATACAATAGGGCGGGATGTTGCTGTCCTGAAAGACTTCTGGAAAACAAGTTACCGGTAAGTCTAACTTGATCTTTCCCAAGGCGTCTTTCAGGACAGCACCTGAGAGGATAACAGAGACTTACCCCTTAGGGCGGGAACAACAGCTTGCAGGACCTTTCTGGCAAACGCTTGATCGCTGGCCGATGTGAGGTCCAATCTATAATGTTTCACAAATGTGTGAAAACTCGACCATGTCGCCGCCTTGCAGATCTGCTCAGGGGTGGCACCAGCTCTCTCTGCCCATGTAGACCCCAGAGCCCTGGTTGAGTGTGCACAAATTCCTGCCGGAGGGGATAACCCTGCTTGGGAATATGCCTCCGAGATAGATAATTTCAGCCATCTAGCTAAAGTAACTTTAGAAGCCTGGAAACCCTTTTTATTTCCTGAAAAAAGTACAAACAGTGAATCTGAATGTCTGAAAGGCTCTGTCCTTTCTAGATAACTCAACAGAGTCCTCCTGACGTCCAACATGTGGAAAAGAGTCTCCTTATCTCCTTTTGGGTTAACGCAAAAGGTTGGAAGTACTATGTCCTGTATACGGTTCTGAACTGAAGCTGCCTTCGGTAAGAACTTTGCATCTGTTCTAAGAATAACTGTCAGGAAAAATGGACAGATACGGTTCTTTAATTGACAGAGCATTTAGCTCACTGATCCTGCGTGCAGAGACAATGACAATCATAAAAACGGTCTTTAATGTGAGAAACCTAAGGGGCGCCTCCTCCAGGGGCTCAAAAGGACCCCTTGTTAGAAACTGTAGGACTACCGACAAATCCCATCTAGGAAAAACGCTGGTCTAGACCTCTTGAGAGCTCTAAAGAATCTGATTACCAGCGGATCTGAGGCCACAGATCTTTCTAAGAACACTGTCAGTGCCGCTTACTGTACCTTCAGGGTACTAACTGCTAGTCCCTTGTCTGCTCCATCTTGTAAAAACTCCAAGATGGAGACAAGGCTCCCTGGCACCTGGGCAGCTGAAAAACACCACGTTTTATAACGCTTCCAAACCTTAGAGTAAATGACCCCTGTAACCCTTTTCCTACTTGCCAAAAGGGTTGAGATCAAACGGCTGGAAAAACCCTTGCTCTTAAGGAGCTGCTCTTCAGAAACCAGGCTGTGAGGGCCAAGCTGGCCACTCCTGGATGGTTTACTGGGCCCTGCAACAACAGATCGTGCCTGAGGGGCAGATGCCAACAAGGCTTGATTGCCAGACTTAGAATGGTCGAAAACCAGGCCCTCTTTGGCCAAAAGGGCGTGATTAGTATAACTGGCACTCTTTCCTTCTGAATTTTTCTTAAAATTAACGGAATTAACTGAAATGGGAGGAAAGCGTAGCAAAGACGGAATTCCCATGGATATGCTAGCGCATCTGTGCCCAGTGACCCATCGCGACTGTCCAGGGAAAAGAACTGGGGAACCTGGGCGTTCTCCTTTGAGGCGAACAGGTCCACCTCTGGTAGCCCCCATTTCCCGGCAATCATTGCGAAGACCTCTGGGTTTAGAGACCGCTTACCGAATATGGTTTCTGCTTAGGAAGCCTGCTAACCTGTTTAGATCCCCTTTTAGGTGGACTGTTGATAGAGACAAATGCTTTTCCGCCCACCGAAGGATCTCCATGGCCAGTACTTGGAGCAACCTGCTTCTTGTACCCCCCTGCCTGTTTAAATAAGCCACCGCCGTGGCATTGTCTGTTAGGATTGATGTATAAAATACCTCTGCGCCAACCAACCAAACAAAGAAAAAGAAAACTGCTGCGTACACTAGAAAAGGGGTTTGCCTACCCCAAAAGTTTTGCCAATTATAGATGATAGTGTCGCGCAGTATGAGACAAGAAAGAAATAGGGAGAAAGAAAAAGGGGAGAAAAAAGAAGGGAAGGGGTGGGGGGAAAAAGCAAATAGGGGGGTAGATAATGGAGCTATAGATGAAAGGTAGTGAAAGAGAACTATATAAATTAATATGGACTTGATATAAAAAATAACCTTTTACCTTATATGTTTCGTAATGAGCTATGTAAATAAATATATAGTAGCAATCATAGGCTAGTATCTGGACAACAGAAATCCATATACGTACACTCTAATAGTAGTACACACAACTGTGCAAAAAATGCAATATAGCGTGCCAAGTGAATGTGCAAAATATAGAACAAATCTAAATATATCAAATACATTAACTAAGAAAAAGTAGTGGCAGCAAAAAAGAAAAAAAAAAAAAATTAAACATGGACTACTAGTTCATACAGTGCATTACATTGTGCAAATACTGCTAGCAGCAAAAAAAGCAGTGCATAGTTTTGTGTAAACGTTGCAAAGTGGCAAAAAGGAAAAATAAAGTGCTAATGATACAACTTGATTAGTCCTGAAATATTAAAAATAGGCGTGCAAAATTCTGCAAAATAAAAGTTCAACTTTGTTTCAAACTTAAGTGTTGGTGTTATCATGCAAACACATCAGTGCAGTGGTTGTTTCTTTCCTCCGTCCAATAAGTGAGAGGATGTGCCCTTACCTCACGGCTGTGAGGTTACAGCCTTATTATAGTGTAGGTGTGTGTATCCTATCGCTCCAGTTCTGCAATCTTAGGATGGGTATACCTCACAAGATATAAAGATGGTAATCCATAGTGTAGTAGTTCAGCAAAACAAATTTTATTTAAGATATAACAACAGGGTACTCACATTATGGAGCACTCATATACAGCGGTGTATGAATAAAAACGAGCGGTGCACTCCAGCACTCCATTGTCTGTTAGGACCTGAACATGATGGGACTTATGCTCCTGAACAAACAACTCCAGAGCCAAGGCAATCGCCTTGAGCTCCCTCCAGTTTGAGGACCTTACTGCCTCCTCTTTGGCCCAGGATCCCTGAGTAAAACGTGTTCCTAGGTGGGCTCCCCACCCCCAGAAACTGGCGTCGGTTGTTAGTCTTTTCTCGACTGGAAAGGCCCAGACTAACCCCTCTGATAGGACATCCTGTCTTTTCCACCACCATAGGGACCTTTTCACCTGGGTTGGCACTCTTACCTCTGCCTCTAGGGATGCCACTGTGTGATCCCAAGATCTTAGAAGAAAAGCCTGCAGACACCTGAAATGCAGCCTTGCCCACTGGACTGCCGGCATTGTTGAGGTTAGAACCCCCAAAGCTGACATAACCTGTCTTACCGTCAGATTTTGACTGGTCCGCAGTAAAGACACTGCACTGGAAATCCTGTCCTTTTAGTCTAAGGGAAGGAAGATCTTTTGATCCACTGAATTTATTAGATCCCCTAAAAACCGAATCTCCTGGGATGGGTTTAGGGAAGACTTTTGGAGGTTCAAAATCCACCCCAGAGCCTCTAGATGGCTGCGAGCTTTGCCCAGATTGATCTGCAATTCTTCGCTGGATGGGGCGAAAAACAGCAGATCGTCTAAAAAAGGAATAACTGTGATTCCCTGAAGTTGCAGCGGAGCTAAAGCTTCTGCCATCACTTTGGTAAAAATCCGGGGGGGGGGGGGGGGATGATGACAGACCGAAGGGTAAGGCCCTGAACTGGAAATGATGAACCACAACCCCCAACCTCACCGCCAGCCTGAGGAACCTCTGAGACTGGGGCGAGAACGGAACATGCAGGTATGCATCCTTTAAATCCACTGACGCCATAAAACATCCTGGCGTCAGTAGATTCCTGACTGAGAAAACTGAGTCCATCTTGAACCTTCTGTACCTGAAGGACTAGTTTAAAGGTTTTAGGTTGAGAATCAACCGAAATTTTTCTGTCGGTTTTTTTACTAGGAAAACATGCGAATAAAACCCCTCCTGCTGCTCTTGCAGGGGCACCTGTACTACTACACCCTGCTGTATCAGTTCCTCGAGAGAGGACTTTATGGCTAGGGCCATTAACGAGTCCTGCGGGTGTTTGTAATCAAGAACCTTCTTGGGGGGTTGTTGGCAAACTCGAGTGTGTAACCCTGCGAGAGAGTGGTCAGAATAAACTGATTTGAAGTTATCCCTGGCCACTGCGGAAGAAATTCTTGTAGTCTTCCGCCCACCCGCAGAGACGAGTCATTGGGATTTTTCGGCCTGTGTAGGAGGTCGGAAGAGAATTCCGCCTCTACCTTTCGGCTTCGGGGCGGACCAATTTTTCCTTCTCCCCTGCAACTTGCTGTCTTGATCCTGAGTTTTTTGAGGTTGAAAAAGACGTTTTGGTAGCTGTTTTTTCTTTTTGACCGGGAAGGATCTCTTTTTATCGGCTGTCCTGTCAAGAATATTATCGAGGTCAGGGCCGAAGAGAAGGTCACCCGAGAAGGGTAACCCACACAGCTTGTTCTTTGATGCCGAATCACCGGGCCAGGTTTTAAGCCATAAGGCTCTTCTTGCAGCAATAGTTAGAGCTGCTGACCTGGCTGACATCTTAATTGCCTCAGCTGAGGCGTCTGCAATATAAGCGACTGCCGCAGTCAGGGTAGGAAAAGAATCTAAGATTTCCTGTTTGGGGGAATCTGCAGCTATATGCGACTTTAGCTGGTTGATCCAGTATTCTAAATTCCTGGCTACACAAGTTGTGGCCATTTCTGGCTTTAAATTGCTCATAACTGATTGCCATGATCTCTTGAGCAAAAGATCCATGCGTTTGTCCATCGGATCCTTTAAAACTCCCATGTCTTCGAAGGACAGATCCGTGGACCTTGAAACCTGGGAGAAGGTGGCATCCAGTCTGGGCACCTTGTTCCACACTGCTGCAGGGTCCTCCTCGAAAGGAAAACGCCTCTTGTGGGCTTTGGATAAAAGGGATTTCTCTCTGGATCCTGCCATTCTTTCCTAATGGCCTCAGAGATGACCGGATGAACTGGGAACGTTCGGCCCTTAGGCTCGTCCAACCCAGCATACATGCGGTCATGGAGTGATAATTCCTTTCTTTCCTCACTTAAACCAAGCGTAGCATGAATAGCTTTAAGGAGCCCATCTACCTCTTCAAGGGACAGTTTGAATTTAGAGGGGACCACCTCAGTCTCCTCCAACTCCTCTTTTCCGAATCCTTAACGGAAGAGCAGTGGACTGCTTTTCCCTATCTGAAGGGTCCTCAGGCAGAGATTCCAACACTGGGATAGAGAACAACCCCTGGAAAGACTCTGAAGTGGAAGGCTGACTAGCAGCCGGGTTTACTAGTGAGTCACGAAAATTCTGAATCGTGGCGTATAGCTCCTTCTTTACAGAGGCAACCAGATCCTCACATACACAGGCTGATTCCTCTTTAACCAAAGAAGTAATGCAGGCACTGCATAAGGTTTTCTTCCAATTTTCTCCCAGCTTGGCCCTGCAAGAAGGGCATCTCTTCTTTGGGTCAGAGCTCTTAGCCTATGAAGAAAAAGACAAAAAAGGGAAAAAAAACAGGGGACCCTTAGTGAAACCCAGTCTCAGCCTTGATAGGGATCACCACACAGGTGCACTGAGAAGAAACCAGTCAGCCTCCAGTGCCCAGACAGGCCCCTTGCCACCAGGGGGGAAAGAAAAAAAGAGAGAGAGACCAAAAGCCAGGAAATGGGAGAAAAAGGCAGACTTTAACCGCTGCCTCCTACCTGGACTTTGCTGGTGCCTGTGCCTGTCCCCACTGCTGCAGACGCTGATTCTTCCATAGCAGGTGTGCAGAATTCCATTTGTGGCTTCACACGCCGCCTCCGGACTCCCATAATGCATCTGCACCGGACCGGAAGCGGAAATAGGCACCGGCTCCTGTCCTCCCTCCTCTCCCCTGCGTCCACGCCGGAAACAGCGTTTTCGCCGACCCAGTGACCCGCTCTGTCTGCCTACGGACGTGCGGGCGACTGAATCTTCGGCTCTCTCCGAGCAACAAGAGGGGAAGAGGAGCCCGCTTGCTACCGCTGCCGAGGCCTGGGTAGGTCTGGAGGACAGCGGGTCCCTAAGGAGGAAAAAAAGGGAAGGAAGCCCTGTCCCTCAGGAACACCCAAGAGATCTTGACTCCCTCCCAAAAGATGTTCCCTCCGGGCCGGAGGAAACACAATAACTGAGGTGTGGTAGGGAGGTGCCTCCCTTTAAAGTTTGGAGGAAGAAGGTGTTTCCTAACGAGGAGGGAGGAGTCACTATCTCTCAGGTGCTGTCCTGAAAGACGTCTTGGGAAAGTGGCTTGCACCCGCACTTTTGGTCAGTCATGCCGCCAATCATATATACAGACCGATAGTGAGACTCAAGAGGGAACATCCTAGAGTTGGAACAGGTGGAATATAGGGCGCGCTGGGTAAAGGTAGACCCTCTTAAGGGTAAAGATCCACAATGTGGCCCAGGCAGGAAATGGAATCGGCAGGCAGATGTCTGTACAGCACTTCAGTAGAGGGAAGCACACGCTGGTAAAAGCAGAACACAAAGAAGGTGCTTCTAATGCCGCATACACACGATCAGACTATCCGGCGGACTTAGTCTGGTGGACAAACTGCCGGAAAGACTTTCCGAACGAGCGGACCTGCCCACACACCGCCGGACTACGGCGGGAGTCCGCCGTACTTTTGAAATGAAGTACCTTGCCCACACACGGAGGAACGTCCATTCATTTTGAATGTGGCTCCAGGTAGCCAGGACTAGCGCAGGGGGTCAATTTTGCCACCTCCATGGGCGAGATTGACACCTGGTATGCACTTAAAGGGGAAGCCCTATGCCGAAAAAACGGCGTGGGGTCCCCCCAAGGTCCATACTTATCAGACCCTTATCCGAGCATGCAGCCCGGTCGGCCGTACCAGGCCACATGCCCTCAACATGGGGGGGTGCTTTGGGGAAGGGGGGGCCAAAGCCCAACACCACACAACGCGTCCCTGTCATTGCGGCCAGAGAGATCGTTGAGTCAACATCTCAAGGAAGAAGAAGAAGAACAGAAGAAGAGAAGGCGACGGCGGCGACAGAAGACCGGGCCACAGAAGATAGCGGAGGAGTCTGGCGAGAAGACCCCCAAGACGGAAGAAGACCACCGGAGCTGTGCAATAAATTATTTTAAAAAGATGTGTTGTGGTTTTTTTTTTTCACCAGGTGAATGGGTAGGGGTACATGGTACCCCAATACTCATTCACATAGGGTGGGGGGCCGGTATCTGGGGGCCCCCGGAACATGGGGACAAGGTGCTTTGGGGTGGGGGGGCCGCAGGGCCCCCCTTTCCCAAGGCACCCCCCATGTTGAGGGCACGGGGCCTGGTACAGCTCAGGAGGGGGGACGCTCGCTCATCCCCACCCTCTTTCCTGACCGTCCGGGCTGCGTGCTCGGATAAGGGTCTGATATGGACCTGGGGGGGACCCCCACGCAGTTTTTTCAGCGTAGGGCTTCCCCTTTAAGTCCATACCAGGTGACAGGACAGCGAGGTGTCAATCTCGTCCATGGAGGCGGCGACATTGACCTCCTGCGCTAGTCCCGGAGGACTGGAGCCACGTTCAAAATAAACAGACTTTTCTCCGTGTAAGCAAGTCCGTTCATTTCAAACGTCAGGCGGACTAGCGCACAGACGGCCGGATTGTCCGTCTGACAATTTTTGAGTCAAAACTACTTTCTAAGTCCGCCGGACTTTTGGGGAAAAAAAGTCTGCCGGAGCCCACACATGGGCGGATTGTCCAGCGGGTCTGATTGTGTGTACGCAAGACTTCAATTGCCCATAGAAGAATAAAAATGCTTACAAGAGATAAAGAGTAAACCGTCTCATCAATATGCATAGGACGTCCAGTCCAGCGGGTTTCCTATAGGATGTAGCAGTCACAGCATGTACTCCAGCTGGCCAGCGGTGAGGAGCTGTGTTTCAGAGTATTTAAAAAATAACCAGACATGTACCCTATAACAGACCCTATATTGCATGGATTATTGGTGTGACCTGTGATGTGTTTCAGAGTATTTAAAAAATGACCAGACATGTACCCTATATTGCATGGATTATTGGTGTGACGTTTTAAACTGTGTCAGATGTTTTGGTATTGTAACCAACTGTGGATTCATTGGAAACTGTCATATAGAATGGCTCAATGAGTTTATGAACCACTTAACAACCGAACCATAGACGAATGACGGCTACAGGGCAGTTGCTCAACTCTGGGAGGCCGTCATATGACGTCCTCCCAGAATTCCGCCCTTACGCACACTCAAGAGCATCCGACGGATCACGGTAAACGCCCACTCATCGTGGCCATTTACCACGTGATCACTCCATCAAATGACGGAGCGATCACTTGTAAACAAACCGGTGTCATGTTATGACGCCGGTCCCTCCCCTCTCTGTACCGATCGGTACAGTGAGAGGGGAGAGATCGGTGTCAGCAGTGCTGTGGGCTGGATCTGCAGTGCCCACAGCGCTGCTCACCAACAATTAACCCTACAATGCCCTGCCAATACTCTGCAATACCCAGCAATGCCCTGCCAATACCCAGCAATTCTCTGCAATACCCTGCAATAATCTGCAATAGCCTGCAATACCCTGCCAATACTCTGCCATAAATTGCAATACCCGGTGATACCCTGCAATACCCAGCCATACTCGGTGATACCCTGCAATACCCAGCCATACTCGGTGATACCCAGCCATGCTCAGCCATGCTTGGCCTCTGTATGTGGCCAGGCTGTGGAAGTCTCACACATGTGGTATCCCCGTACTCAGGAGGAGTAGGAGAATCTATTTTGGGGTGTCATTTTTGGTATGTACATGCTATGTGTTAGAAATATTGTACAAATGGACAACTTTGTGTTAAAAAAAAAAATACATTTTAACCACTTTCCGCCCGCCGGCCGTCATGATGTCCTTGACTTTGTGCGGGTATATCTGAATGATGCCTGTAGCTACAGGCATCATTCAGATATCAGCTTTTACAGCCGGCGATTCCCTACATCATAAGAATGATCATAGCGGCTGTTCCGCTGCTTGATTGTTCTTACAGGAGGCGAGAGGGGACGTCCCCCTCCCCTCCCGCCACCCTCCGGTGCTTCTACCGAATCGCCAATACGATCAAAGCCAGAATCGTTTTTTTTTTTATTATTTCAGGCTTCCCAGCCTAGAGGTGAGATGTGGGGTCTTATTGACCCAATATCTCACTGTAAAGAGGACCTGTCATGCCATATTCCTATTACAAGGGATGTTTACATTCCTTGTAATAGGAATAAAAGTGATCAAAAAATTTATTTTTGGGGAAAAAAGTGTCAAACTAAAATAAATAAAGTAAAATGAATACAATAAAAAAAAAAATAATAATAATAATAATTTTAAAGAGCCCCTGTCCACATGTGCTCGCATGCAGAAGCGAACGCATACGTAAGTCCCGCCCACATATGAAAACGGTGTTCACACCACACATGTGAGGTATCGCTGCGAACATTAGAGCGAGAACAATAATTTTGGCCCTAGACCTCCTCTGTAACTCAAAACATGTAACCAGTAAAAAAATTTAAAGCGTCGCCTATGGGGATATTTAATTAGCGATGTTTGGCGCCATTCCACGAGCATCTGCAATTTTGAAGGGTGACATGTTAGGTATCTATTTACTCGGCGTAACTTCATCTTTCACATTATGCAAAAACATTGGGCTAACTTTACTGTTTTTTTTTTTTAAAGCACAAAACTGATTTTTTTTCCCCAAAAAAACACGTTTGAAAAATTGCTGTGCAAATATTATGTGAGATAAAAAGCAACCACCATTGTATTCTCTAGGGTCTTTGCTAAAAAAACATATATAATGTTTTGGGGTTCTATGTAATTTTCTAGCAAATAAATGTTGATTTTTACACGTAGGAGAGAAATGTCAGAATTGGCCTGGGTGCTCCAGAAAGCCTAATGGTACTCCCTGCATGTTGGGCCTCTGTATGTGGCCACACTGTGTAAAAAAAAGTCTCACACATGTGGTATCGCCATACTCGGGAGTAATAGCAGAATGTGTTTTGGGGTGTAATTTGTGGTATGCATATGCATATAACCTGATAATATGACAATTTTGTGAAAAAAAACCTTCATTTTGCAAAGAATTGTGGGAAAAAAATGAAAACTTCAAAAAACTCATCATGCCTCCTACTAAATACCTTGGAATGTCTTGTTTCTAAAAAGGGGTCATTTGGGGGTACTTTCCTGGCTTGTTAGGGTCTCAAGAAACGAGATAAGCCGTCAGTACTTCAGGTGTGATCAATTTTCAGATATTGGCACCATAGCTTGTGGACTCTAACGTACTAGTACGTCCCTCCCCGTAGGGCGGGGGGCGTGACAGCAACAATCACTCCCCTTCCCCCGTGGCAGGTGGGTTTATTAGAGGAGCGATCAGTCTCCAGGGCGAGACCAATGATTTATGGTCTGGCCCTGGCGATCGCTCCCAATGAATGAAAACCTTCCCCTACCTGTGTAAGTGTAAACACAGGCAGAAGGAAGTGATGTCACCTCTTCTCGTGGAGTCTTTTGGATTCCAACAAGAGAGGAGACATCTAAACGTGAATTGCACCAACAACACACTAACACCAGCACACATAGTTACACTTTCCACCTCCCTGATCACCCCCAGTTAACCCCTTCACTCCCTGTCACTGTGTCACCAATTGCAGTTTTCAGATTTTTCACTGATCACTGCATTGGTGTCATTTGTGACTTCAATAACTGTTAGGTCTAGGTTACCCCCCCCAAACTCCCCTAATAAAGGTTTAACCCCTTGATCACCCCCCAGGTAACCCTTTCACCCCCTGTCGCCAGCGTCACTAATTGACCACCGTATTTGTCACTGGTGACACTAATTAGCCAGTTAGGTGATTAGTTTCACCATCAGGTTTTTATAGCCTTGGGTACCCCAATATATACTACCTAATAAAGGTTTTAACCCCCTGATTAACCCTTTCACCCCATTGGCAGTGTCACTAATTGATCGCCGTATTTGTGTTACTGGTGACGCTAATTAGTCAGTTAGGTGATTAGTTATACCGTCAGGTTTTTATAGCCTCAGGTATCCCCATATTATCTATTAAAGGTTTTAACCCCCGATTGCCCCCTAGTTAACCCTTTCACCCTGTCACCAGTGATCAGCGTATTAGTGTTACAGGTGATGCTGGTTAGTTTGCTTTTTATAGCATCAGGGCACCCGCCGTAAATTAGCCAATAAAGGTTTAACCCCGATCACCCGGTGGGTGATATAAGTTAGGTTTTAGCATCAAATAGGGTCTGCGTCGACCCAGGCAGCGTCAGATTAGTGCCAGTAGCGCTAACACCCACGCAACATACACCTCCCTTAGTAGTATAGAGTCTGAACGGATCTATATCTGATCAGATCTACAGATCCGGCTTCAAGAAAATGGCCGCCAGTGTTCTGAATAGGGAATCACCGGGAAAATGGCAGTTTAAAGCCCAGAAGCATGCTGTCCTTTGCCCACACTGAAAATGGCCGTCAGCCAGCGCCATGAGAGACAGAAAAAAACATGTGGCAGAGACACAGCGCTGCACCGACACAGGGGCAAACTTCACAGGCACCTCCCGGGAGTTTAGCACTCAGGATCCAGGCACCCCCAGACAGCCAGAACCCAGGTGAGAGTCCAGGGGCACACACACACCGCTCAGTATCCATGCACAGCCCCCCCCCCCGTGAGGGGGGAAGGAGGGGACATAGGGACAGGGGAGAGAAGAGAGGGGGTGAGGGGGCCCCCGAATCGACCTCACTGGGAATGCCCAGCTGCTCAACCCTGCCGAGACCGGGAGAGCTGTACTTACCAGTCCTGAAGAGCTGGGAGACATTCCATTGTAGCCAACTCCTGATCAGTACAGGAAAGATTACTGGCCTGGCATACTGTGACGCAGACATCATTAGCCCGGTCATATATATGCCCCGGAGCATAAAAGCTCACCGACCACCTCTGGAGCTGAGGTATGTTGTGGCCTGCCGAGCCATAGCTGTGACTTGCACACGCTCGATGGCCGGACTGGGGAGACTACAAGGATAAGTGAACCAGCCTGTTACCCAGCCGGGTGTTGATAGAAGATCACAGGATCATTCATCTTGCGCAAAAAGCCAAGCTTCTACATAAAAAAAACACATGGACCTATGGGCCCGCAGGGTTCCTAGGTCTATCTCCCTCACTAGGCAAAATAAAACTGAGGCTGCTAGGGCAGAGTGTGGGGATTGTAGCCGAAGGGACCACCCCCCTGGGTGGAACTAAGAGTTCTGTAGTGTTGTATTACAACTTTGCCTAGTATCTCCTAGTGATAGGGCTAACAACCCACTTTGTTACAGAGAGGAGCTGTGTCGGTCGGTGAATATAAGAGAAAAGTGTCTGTTTATTTATTTCAATTGGCTTTGCTGAATGCCTTTCTGCTATACAAAGCTTCAGGACGAACTGGATCCTTCCTTAGATTCCAGGAAGAGGTCATCAGAGCCCTTCTGTTTCCAGACGGTGGTTTGGCCCAACTTCCCACTGCAAATGCAGTAAGCTGGCTGCATGAGAGGCATTTTCCATATGCCATCCCTGGTAACCCTACCCAAAGAGCCCCCCAAAGAAAATGTTGTGTTTGTAGAAAGCGCAGATATAGGCGTGACACCAGCTATTTTTGTCCCTCCTGTCCTGTCCATCCTGGTCTTTGCATTGGTGAATGTTTTGAACGCTACCACTCACTAGTGGAGTTTTAGCGTAGGGTACCGCACTGCACAGACTATCTCTCTATTGTTCTGCTCTTTTTACTGTATTCTACAATGCAATGTTTTATTGTTACTATGTTTTATCATGTTTGCTTTTCGGGTATTCTTTTATACTTTACTGTTTACTGTGTTTTACTGTTAACCATTTTTTCGTTTTCAGGTACGCCATTCAGAACGGGTTTATTTATCTTAACAGCAACAGCGTTTGCTCCCACGATATGTAAAGCTGTGACTCAAGTGCTGTCGGAGGTGATTTCACCACCACAGTTAAAAAAAAAAAAAAAGCATATATGCCGAAGCATGGGGGCAGTGGTGAAGGAGTGGTTTGCTCCTAACATTAGGGGCGGATGTCCCCATGGTTTGGCATATATATTTTAGCCACAAATTGCGTTAAAAAATGTTTTGTTTTTACTATGTTTTATTGTATTTGCTTTGCAGGTGTGGTAAGTCTTACTGTTATACTGTAATGTTTTATTGTTAAACATCATTTGCTTAGCAAGTATGCCATTCAGCTGCAGCACTGATTTATTTATCTTGACAGCAACAGCGTTTGCTCCCACGATACGTAAATCAGCAACTCCAGCGCTGTAGGACGTGATTTCACCACCACAGTTAAAAGAAAATCGTGCATGTATGCCCATCATTAGAAGTGGATGGATGAAGGAGTGGTATTCTAATGGTGGGCATTCCCACCAATCAGTCTCTTTTTTTGTTCAGCCCACAGGCTGCATGAAAAAAAGAACATTACAATGTATACCCAACAAGGACCAGCAACGTACTGGTATGTTGCTGGACTTTGAGTGGTTATACCAGAATGATGCCTGCAGGTTTAGGTATCATCTTGGTATTATTCTTTTCAGCCAACGGTCGACTTTCATGTAAAAGCAATCCTAGCGGCTAACTAGCCTCTAGACTGCTTTTATAAGCAGTGGGGTGGAACATCCCCCCCCCCCTTCCATGGTTTTCTCTGGCTCTCTTGTCCCAACAAGGAACCCAAGACTGCAGCCGGTGGTTCCGCCAGCTGACCATAGAGCTGATCAGAGACCAGAACGGCTCCAATCATCTCTATAGCCTAAGAAACCAGGAAGCTATGAGCATTTCATGATTTAGGTTTCGCCGGATATAAACAGCGCCATTGGGAAATTGGCAAAGCATTTTATCACACCGATCTTGGTATGGTCAGATGCTTTGAGGGCAGAGGAGAGATCTAGGCTCTAATATACCCCAATTAGAAAAAAAAAAAAAAGAGGAGTACCTGTCACTACCTATTGCTATCATAGGGGATATTTATATTCCCTGAGATAACAATAAAAATGATAAAAAAAATTAAAGGAACAGTTTAAAAATATAATAAAAAAGCAAAATAAATAATAAAAAAAGAAAAGTGCACCCCTGTCCCCCCGTGCTCACACGCAAAGGCGAATGCAAGCATCGGTCTGGTGTCATATGTAAACAGCAATTGCACCACGCAAAGGTCAGATCGAGGGCAGTCATTTTAGCAGTAGACCTCCTCTATAAATCTAAAATGGTAACCTGTAAAGGCTTTTAAAAATGTATGCAGTTGGTCGCCGCTGCACGTTTGTGTGCAATTTTAAAGTGTGTCGTGTTTGATATTCATGTTCTCGGCATAAGATCATCTTTTTTATTTCATCAAACATTTGGGCAATATAGTGGGTTTTAGTGCATTAAAATTAAAAAAAGTGTTTTTTTTCCACAAAAAATTGCGTTTTGAAAAATCTCTGCACAAATACTGTGTGAAGAAAAAAATTGCAACACCCACCATTTTAATCTTTGGGGCCTTTGCTTTAAAAAAATATATATATAATGTTTGGGGGTTCAAAGTAATTTTCTTGCAAAAAAAAATATTTTTTCATGTTCTATTTGCTGATAGGCATTTTGAGTCCATGGAATATTTTATATTTTGCCACAAGTTTGGGGAAAATTACACTTTTTTTTTTTTTGCACAAAGTTGTCACTAAATGATATATTGTTCAAACATGGCATGGTCATATGTGGAATTACACCCCAAAATATATTCTGCTTCTCCTGAGTGCGGGGATACCTCATGTGTGAGACTTTTTGGGAGCCTAGCCGTGTACAGGACCCCGAAAACCAATCACTGCCCTCAGGCTTTCTAAGGGCGTACATTTTTTATTTCACTCCTCACTACCTATCACAGTTTTGAAGGCCATAAAATGGCAAGATAGCACAAAACCACCCCAAATGACCCCATTTTGGAAAGAAGACATTCCAAGCTATTTGCTGATAGGCATGTTGGGTCCATGGAATATTTTATATTTTGCCACAAGTTGCAGGAACATAAATTTTTTATTTTTTGCGCAAAGTTGTCACTAAATGATCTATTGCTCAAACATACCATGGGCATATGTGGAATTGCACCCCAAAATACATTCTGCTGCTTCTCCTGAGTATGGGGATACCACAGGTGTGAGACTTTTTTGGAGCCTAGCCACGTACAGGACCCCAAAAACCAACCAAGTACGTTGTTTCCGGCAATAGATATGTGGTGGGCGGTCTTTAACCACCTCAATACAGTGCACTTACACCCCCTTCCTGACCAGACCAATTTTCAGCTTTCAGCGCTCTCACAGTATGAATGACAATTACTCAGTCATGCAACACTGTACCCATATGAAAACTGCGTCCTTTTTTCCACACAAATAGAGCTTTCTTTTAGTGGTATTTAATCACTAGTGGGTTTTTTATTTTTTGTGCTATAAATAAAAAAAACTGGGGGGGCGTGGCTTGGTGCCGGGACGAGATGGCCGCGTTCTAAAACAGCTCCGTCCGCGGGAGTCCTCAAGCCCTTTATCTCGCAGCCTACCTTTCGCTCACGATGGGGAAATCAAGGGGACAAGGCTCCCAGTCCCGTTCTAGATCCCCGAGAGGATCCGACGCTCCGATCGGCCGCGGCATCCCGGAACTCTTTCGGCCCCGCTCACGAGAGGCCGAGGCCTCACTTCAGGCCTACGCAGAGGAGCCTTCTCCCAGCAGAAGCCCACCGCCCACCGCGCGCTCACACACGGCGGAAAGTCCACCGGGCAGAAACACCCTCACCATGGCTGACCTTAGGGATGTGGCTGCGGACATCAAAAACTCGCTGACAGCGGTAATCACAGATCTCAGAAGAGACATCCATGCCATGCATGCCCGAGTGGCGGAAGTAGAGGAAACAACAGCCTGCCATGACACCGCCATATTGCAGCTCCAGCAATCCTCCCTATCATACAACACACAGTTGAGGGATGTCAATCGTTACATAGAGGACCTGGACAACAGAGGACGCCGTCACAACATCAGGGTAAGAGGCATCCCCGAATCTGTTGATCAGGCAAAATTGGCTCAGGTCACCATACAAATATTTAATGATCTGCTAGGCAGACCTTCAGAATCGCCTCTTGAGTACGAGAGACTGCACAGGGCCTTGAGACCTAGAGGCAGGGACACTGATCCCCCTAGGGATGTTGTATGTTGCCTGGTGAATTACAGAGTCAAGGAGGACATTCTGAAAAGAGCCAGGGACAGACGCCACCTCCTATACCAGGGTTCTGAGATTAACATTTTTCAGAACTTATCACCTGTAACCCTCCAGAACAGAAGGGACCTGCGCCCCCTGCTGGACATCCTTCGCCGTAAAGGTATCCAATATAAATGGAGGTTCCCATTTGGCTTAACTGCTACAGTGGCAGGTCGCACTGCAATCCTGAGAGTCCCTGAGGAACTGGCAAGATTCTGCGACACGCTTCAGATTCCCATTGTTGATCTTCCAGACTGGTATAAGGCTTTCCGTCCTACCCAGCTTCAGAGAGCTTCCTCAATGGATACCATTCCTGAAAGGGAGGAATTTCACATCAGGAGACGCAGATCCTCTTCACCAAGGCCACCACCGCAAAGGAACCGAGAGGACAGATCGTATACTAGTCCCACTGCCTCCCCCGCTCACAGGCGAGCCAGACCAGACTGTCCTTAATTCATTAATCTCCTTTGACTTTCACTTTGCTCATTAGCCCTTACAAGAGCTCTTACCTGTTCGGCTCCTGCTCCCCCCCCCCCTTCCCTATTTTTTCTTTATTATCATCTATTTATTTTTATGCCTCTCCTGGTCCCCTCACCCATTTTTTTGCCCCCTTCCCCACCGCGACCTTCTGACCTGTGGCCCTCACAGAAGTAGCCATTTGCCTGTGGGCTAGAAACGCACAATTACGCACGCCCTAGCGATCTTCTGGACTCTAAATCTCTCATGCTCAGTTAAATGTGACTGTATTCTTATATTGCTGCCCTAACTATATCGGCAGAGGAAAGTCGCTTCTTTACTTTTCAATCCCGATCCCCCCCTTTTTTTTTTTTTTTTTTTTTTTTTTTTATTATATTGTATATCTATATGCCTTCTGTGTTTGTACATTATTCGGCCTCTTGAGTTTTGACCGGCCGACTCCTCCTGGCTACCGCCAATCTAGGCCTTTGTTTTTGCTGGTAAAATGCGGGGAGCGGCTCCAGCTGCTGTATCTGCCGAAGAAGCCTACCCTTCCCCCCTTTTCTTTTTTTACTTCTTCTTCAGACGGCGTAGTTTGCTATGTTTGCAGTTGTTTAACTTGTTTCTTTTTTTTTATTATTTTATTTATTTTTTTTCTTTCTTAAAGTAGGAAAATTATGTATGGTCTTATTTGAAGGGTGGGCTACAGGTTCTGATTGTTTTAACGACAAAGTTAGGCAAGATTAGTACTTTGGGGACACCCCCTGACAAACGTATGTTGTATTCCATTATACTGTTATCTCACCTGTTAGGACTATTGTTGGTTAATCACTCTGACCTTTTTCTCTGTTTTTGCACTCGGGTTGCTCTTCCCCTCTACCTTCGTTCCTTAGCCTCATGTTAATCTCATGTGCTGTGTTCCTCCGGTGCTTAATTATTTTTGTCCCCATTGCCTTATTTATTTTAGCAGGCTCCCTTGTGCCTCCCTGGATATATCTGAGGACTCCCGTTGGACTGACCCCGATCAGGACTTGACCCGGACCACCCTCTACTCCCCCACTCAACGGAAGGTATCCCCGACCGTTGACCACACCCGGATCCCCCGACTCAAGTCAGGGTAAGGTAGCCAGCTACCCAGCCCTCCGGTATTTACTGTTCCCTCTCCTCCCTACCCCCTCCTCTTCTGCCTCCCCACATTCCTTGATCCCCCCCCTATAGGCCTTTCCCACCTCCTGTTTATTTCCCTTTCCCTTAACTCTGTTCTCTCCGGTCTCCTCCACACCACATAGAGGCTCGTAAGCCTATACCCCCGCTCTCTTGTCAGCTGTTTGATTTGTTCCCTCACTGTGACGCTATCACTGGGGTTAGAGTCCCAATTCTGGTTGATTCGCGCTATGTTACCCACCCTCCCTTTTTACACCATGCACACTTCGAACACAGGTGATCGTCCTGCCACTCTAAAAATAGTGTCCCAAAACGCGAAAGGCCTTAATGTGCCTGAAAAGCGCAGCCAAATCTTGAGCCTGATGTCACAACAAAAGGCAGATATTATCTTTCTTCAAGAAACCCACTTTTGCACTAAACATATACCCAACCTTGTCAGTCGCAAATATCCCACGGTCTACCACGCTACTAACCCTTTGGCAAAAACTAAGGGCGTCTCTATCCTTCTAGCGAAACATTTACCTTGGCAATTGGAGGACTCCCTAATTGACCCTAATTGAGGGAGATATGTAATCCTAAAAGGGCGTCTTCATAACCTCCCTGTCACCTTGGCAAATATCTATAGCCCCAACACAGCTCAACTAAGCTTTTTTCGCTCAATTTCAGACCTACTAACAAGCTTTGGGAAAGGGCTGATCATCTTTGGTGGGGACTTTAATATTACGCTACAACCCCTTCTAGATTCCTCGTCAGGTACTTCATCCCTCCCCTATCGAAACTTGCGGCAAATTAGAACCCTCTTACAAAACCTCACTCTGCATGACTCCTGGCGCACCCTGCACCCCAATGCCAAAGACTACACCTTCTTCTCGCCTCCACACAATAGGTATTCCCGTTTAGATTATCTATTTGTTTCCCAGGGTGACCTTCCCCTTCTTAGAGCCGCCACGATTGAACCCCTTGTTATAGCTGACCATCACCCTATTTCGATACTACTTACCCTCCCACACCAGAGACAGGCCACAAAGATCTGGCGTCTAGACGCCTCCCTACTCTCCTCGGAGGCTAACATTAACCTCATTAATTCTAGCTTGGCCCATTTTTTCCGAGAAAATGTAGACCCCTCGATCTCGCCAATAACGACCTGGGAAGCCCACAAGTGCACAATACGGGGAAAGTTTCTTGAACTTTCTGCAATCAGGAAAAGAGCAAACCAAGCTAAAACCTCGGAGTTGATACAGAAAATCCAAAGGCTCGAACGGTCCCACAAACAATCGTTAGCTCAGGATACCCTTCAAGATCTGACTGAAACTAGAAAACTTCTTTTAGAGACATTGAACTATAAAGCCCGGCGTAAACTAGTCTTGAGTCAGAAGCTGTTCTACGAACAAAGTAATAAGTGCGGTAGACTTCTAGCCCGTGCCTTACGCACTAGAAATGCCTCCACAAATGTACACACTATAACCGACTCGTCGGGAAACGCACATACTTCATCAGAGGACATAGCTGCCCAGTTCGAACGCTACTACAAAGACCTGTATAATTTACCTTGTCATACTGCTTCTAGCTCTACAAAGCGACAAAGGGAGACCCTTATCTCCCAGTTTCTTGATCAATTTAGCCCCGATAAATTATCCAGGCCTGACAAATCCATCTCAGAACTGGAATTAAGACAGGCTATCAAACAATTGAAGCCGGGTAAGAGTCCAGGCCCTGATGGCTTCTCCGCCCCATACTACAAAACCTTCACTGATGTCTTAGTAACCCCCTTCCTTAGCGCCTTTAACTCTCTAAATAATATGCCCACTCCATTCCACAGGCTTTTAGAAGCACATATAACGGTCATCCCCAAGCAAGGTAAAGATGCCTCCTCAGTTGCCAGTTATAGGCCCATCTCGCTTCTCAATTCGGACATAAAACTCTTCGCAAAGATCTTGGCTAATCGCTTACTCCCATTCCTCCCCTCCCTTATAGGAAACTACCAAGTGGGCTTTGTCCCTGGTAGAGAAGCCAGGGACAATACTACCAAGGCCATTAACTTGCACCACTGGCTCACGTCCCGAAAACAGAAGGGCTTCTTCCTGTCCCTGGATGCGGAGAAGGCATTTGACAGGCTCACCTGGGATTACCTGGAGGCGGTACTTCGTCACCTGGGGTTACCCGAAAGAATGCTTAATCTCATCATGTCCCTTTATTCGGTCCCGACTGCTAGCATACGAGTTAATGGCCGCCTGTCAAATGCCTTCCCCATCCGCAACGGAACGAGACAGGGCTGCCCGCTGTCCCCCATTTTATTTATTCTGACGCTAGAACCCCTGCTCAGACGTATTCAAGCAAACGACAATATTAGAGGAATTCCAGTGGCTGGGCGTATCCATAAATTAGCTGCATACGCAGACGATATCCTGCTTTTTCTCAGTGACCCGTTAGTAACGATCCCAAACCTACTCAAAGATTTTGAAACCTTTGGCCGTATCTCCAATCTCAAAATAAACTTCTCCAAATCTAGCGCCCTGAATGTCACCCTGCCTGAAGTGTTAGTCTCCCAATGCCAAAGCTCATTCCCGTTCTCCTGGCAACGGGAAGCTATAACGTACCTAGGAATCCAACTTCCCACACGCCTTAGCGATCTATTCACTAAAAATGTTCTCCCCCTCTCTCGGATCATTGCCGAAGACTTACGGAAATGGGATAAATCCCACTTCTCGTGGTTTGGTCGTGCAGCAATTCTCAAAATGAATGTTCTCCCACGAGTCCTCTATCTTCTACAAACTATCCCCATCCAGCTATCGCCCTCCTTCTTTCGACTTGTTAAACGCTTATCTACCCAATTTCTGTGGAAACACAGGTGCCCTAGGATTAGCTACAATCAGCTCACACTCCCCAAGAGCGCAGGTTGAATCGGCCTCCCTGACCTCAAAAATCATTATCTGGCCTGCCACATGGTTAGAATAGTGGACTGGTCCACCCGTAAAGGGGATAAGGATTGGATCCACATAGATGACTCACTTTCTGCCATACCCATCAAAAACGCCCCGTGGATCCTCTCCGCCAAGATTCCCAAGCCGCTTAAAGATCACCCCCTTGTAAGTGCTACTCTGAATAATTTCAAAGAAGCTTGCCGTAAATTCCAGATCTCCACCACTCCGGGTCCTTTCACACCCATCCGATTAAACCCAGCCTTCCCCCCGGGAATGTCTAACAATTTTCTCAAAGATTGCTGGGTGCACCAGGAAGTCCAAGCCCACCACTTCTACAGCAATGAGGGACTTTTGGAATATAGCGCTCTCCCCACCAGGGATGACTGCCCCCCCTGCCCTCTGTGGACATACTTTCAAATTCGCCACTTCCTTAGAGCGGAAAACACAGATGGCAAATTGTCCAGACGGCTAACATTATTTGAGAATCTCTGTTCCCAAACCACTCCTCAACGTCATTTAATTTTTATAATCTATTCCCTATTCTTTCAGTCCGCCTCCCCGAAGGACTGGAAAGCTTGTCAGGCTTGGGGGAGAGATTTACAAATAGACCTCTCTGAGGACGACTGGGAAAGGATTTTAATAATCACACACAAAGGCTCGCTGAACGTCCACACACAGGAAAACAACTTCAAACTTCTATCTAGATGGTATAGGCCGCCTGAACTGTTACATAAATTTAAGCCTGATGTCCCTAACAAATGTTGAAGATGCTTACATGATGGGGGATTGCTCTTACATATATGGTGGACTTGCCCCAAAATCCAAACCTTTTGGACACGGGTTCATAGAATATCTAGCACCATCACCAGTAGCACGATAGAATATACACCAGCTTGCATGCTTCTCCACCATACCTCTGTCCCCACACGCCTCTACCTGAAATCATTGACCCTACATCTCCTTAACGCCGCCAAGCTCTGCATCCCTATCCATTGGGGCTCCCCCAATATCCCCTCCGTTACTGACTGGCTAAACAAGGTAGCGAAAATAGCAGAAATGGAGGAGCTCATTCACATTGCCCGGGACTCCCCACAGAAGTATGCACGGACCTGGGATAAATGGACACAGTTCCGAGACTATGGTTGCCTTTTCTCATCGAATAGCTCTCACAATTGAGTACACTGCTAGTTCACCCCTGTGTGTTTTGCTATATGACCTGGTACTGGCCCAGGTAGTGCAAGTCTTATCTTTATTTTCTTGCATTTTTGCACTCTTTCCCCTTTCGAAGGAACTTGAGCGGACGGCCGTACGCACCTATACAACGGTGCATATTTGGTGGAGGAGCCCGGAGAGACGACACCCCTCCCCTTCCCTTACCCCTTCCTCATCCCCTATCCCCCCCCATACCTGTCCCATTCACTTTCCCTTCTTCCCCTAGTATCCCACTGATCTCCCCCCGGTGGGAAGTTAGCCCAGACACAGATGACTTCGCTCTCGGCCCGACTGACTGGTTCCAGTCAGCCGCTTACCCATTTGTTATGCCCCCCATACCGTACTATCGCCCGACAGTTTTACCATTCCCCCCGTGCCCTCACTCATTGACACAATCCCTTAGGGATATGACAATACCCACAACTAATGACGAACCCCGACAGCTTCAACTGTGGGTTGTATACAATATGATGCGCTGTGACAGGTACTCGGGTACTCTGATGAACTGGGACAGGTACTCGGGTACTCTGATGGACCATGAGTGACAGGTACTATAATGGGTGGTGACAGGTCATCTTTATTGGGGGGGGGCAATCAGTGTGATTTGTGTGTACTGTAAGCTCTAACGAGATGTTACCACAATCTCCTTCTCACACACGATCGATGTGTGAGAAGGAGAACCTGGTAACATCTCGTTACCGCGGTTTGTTTACATTTAGTGATCGGCTGTGAAAGGATCACAGCCAATCATGTGGGTAAACAGACAGCCAATGGCTGTTTACAGCGTCGGTGACGAGCAGTGTTCCCGAGAACACACCGCCACCGACGTACGCACGCGCCGTGCACAGTGGGGGTGGAACCATCTGTGATCGGCCGTGATGAAATCATGTGGTAAACAGCCATGTCCAATGGCTGTTCACCCCCCTCGGTGGCGAGCGGTGCCTCCGTGACACACCGCCACTGAAGGAACAGGGATGATTGCGCGCATTCCGTTTAAACGGGAGGACATCATATGATGGCCTCCTGCAACAATAGGTGTGCCGCCTGGCCGTCATTTGACGGCCGGCGGTCAGCAACTAGTTAAGTGGTTAAAGGAAGTTTAAAAATAATAGGCTTACTGGCTGGATCACTAGATGAAAATAAAGGAAAAAAATGCAGCCACCACAGTTATGAATAGTAAACTGCAAAAACAGGATTTTTAAAACAGCTTACCTGTAAAATCCTTTTCTTGGAGTACATCATAGGACACAGAGCCTCAAGTATTTACTTAGTGGGTTATGGGCCTACCTTCAGTTGTGGACACTGGTATAACCAATACAGGAATTTGACTCCCCTATATAACCCCTCCTCCTACCAGGAGCACTCAGTTTTTGTATTCAAGCAATAAAAGCAATATACTCTCACCCCATAAAACAAAGGGGCGGGAGCTCTATGTCCTATCATGTACTCCAAGAAAAGGATTTTACAGGTAAGCTGTTTTAGAAATCCTGTTTTCTTTATCATACATCATAGGACACAGAGCCTCAAGTATTTACTTAGTGGGATGTCCCATAGCAATGCTACTTGAGGGGAGGGAGACACAACCCGTAGGGTAACCCCCAGACCTGAGGACTTATACTGCTGCCTGCAGCACACTGCGCCCGAAGGCAATATCCTCATTCCATCTTACATTCACTTGATAACATTTTGCAAATGTATGTACTGAAGACCAATTTGCGGCCTTGCAGATCTGAGACATGGAGGCCTGGTAATGCATTGCCCAAGAAGCACCAACCGCTCTGGTAGAGTGCGCCTTAACTTGAAAAGGGAGACTGTTTCCATTTAAATCATAAGTTTGAATTATAACTTGCCGAATCCACTTAGCAACAGTGGATTTCGATACTGCCTGTCCTTTTTTAGGACCCTCTGGCAGAAGAAATGAGACATTAGTCTTACGAATCTGAGCAGTTTTCTTTAAATAGATTTTCACTGCTCTCACTACATCAAGACAATATAGTGACCTTTCTTCCCTGGAACATGGTCTTGGGAAAAACCATGGCAGGACAATATCTTCATTCAGATGAAAGCCTGAAACCACTTTTGGCAAAAAGCCTGGACGAGGGCGTAACACCACTCTGTCCTCACGAATAATCAAATATGGCTCTTTACTAGAAAGAGCAGCCAATTCTGAAACCCTCCTTGCTGAGGATATAGCAACCAAAAATATCAGCTTCCTAGTCAGAAGGACTAAGGGAACATGCTGTAACGGTTCGCATGGCTGTTTTTGTAACACTGACAAAACTAAATTTAAGGCCAAGGGCTTAAGGGTGATTTAACTGGTGGATTAATCCACAGCACTCTTTGCATGAAACCCCGGACTAAAGAATGCATAGCAAGCGTCTTTGAAATAAAAATTGATAAGACTGAGATTTGGCCCTTAATAGTACTCAGGGCCAACTTCATCTCTACGCTTAATTGTAGAAAGGCAAGAATTCTGCCTATGATATATCTCCGAGTGTACCAACCCTTGGATTCACTCCAGGAAACATAAACTTTCCAGACTCTATAATATATAGCTCTAGAAGCTGGCTTTCTAGCATTAATCAAAGTAGAGATAACTGACCTGGAAAGCCCACATTTATTCAGAATGTGGGTTCAATAGCCAAGCCATTAAATTTAACGTTCGTAAAGTAGGATGGAATATCGGCCCCTGAGATAGCAGGTCTGGCCTTAGTGGGAAGAGCCCTGGACCCTCCACTGCCATCTTTACGATCTCTGCGTACCATGACCTACTGGGCCATTCTGGTGCTACCAATATTACAGACTTTCTTTCCAGCTTGATCCTGCAAAGAACGCGAGGTAGCAACTGAATCAGGGGAAAATGCACAGATCAGTGGAAACTGATCCCACGGGGTCACCAACGCATCTGTTCCGTATGCGAGTGGGTCCCTTGTCCTGGACACAAAGTTGGTTAGCTTTGTGTTGAATCTGGATGCTAGAAGGTCTATGTCCGGAGTCCCCCAACTTTGGCAAACAGCCCGAAACACTTCTGGGTGAAGAGACCATTCCCCCCTGGGAATAACTGCTGGCGACTTAGATAGTCCGCCTGCCAATTCTCTACTCCTGGAATGAAAACTGCCGATAGGCATGGGACATTCTCTTCTGCCCAAGTTAGAATCTGGTTCCCCTCTCTCTGAGCTGAGACTCATGGGGTCAGCCACATTGGCAAGTCCAAAGCTTGAATCGTTTTGTTCCAAGCAGACAGGATACTGTTTTGAAACACTCTTGAATGGAATTGGGCATAGGGAACTGCTTAGAATTAAGCTACCATCTTCCCTAACAACCTCATGCAAAGGTGAATTGAAGGATTTCTCTTTGACCTGATCATCCTCACCAGCTCTTGTATGGAGCTGATCCTTGCGGGAGGCAAGAACACTCTTTTCTGGGCTGTGTCTATGATCAGGCCCAGATACTCCAGCCTTCTTAGTGGCTTTAAAGGGGTTGTAAAGGTAAATGTTTTTTCACCTTAATGCATTCTATGCATTAAGGTGAAAAAACATCTCACACTGCTGGCACCCCCAGTCCCCCCATTTTACTTACCTGACCCTTCGAAAATCTTGCTTCAAGCGAGCCACTGACTGGTCTATTAACAATAGATCGTCTAAGTAAGCCAAGACAGTTATGCCCTGTGCCCTTAACCTGGCTAGAGTTGGAGCTAATACCTTAGTGAATACCTGAGGTGCTGTAGCAAGCCCGAAGGGCAAGGCTATAAACTGAAAATGCTTCTGTTCTACTTCGAACCGCAGAAAACTCTGGTGAGGAGGAAATATAGGGACATGCAGATATGCATCTCTGATATGCGATGGATATCAGAAGTTCTCCTTCTTGGACTCCTGACTTGATTGACTCCATGTGAGCGGATCTTCAGGAACTGATTTAGATTCCGTAGATCTAGTCTTGGTCTGATATCTCCATTTGGCTTTGGCACCAAAAATAAGTTTGAGTAAAACCGGAAACCTTGCTCTTGTTTGGGAATCTGTCTGATCACCCCTTGAGCCAATAATCGGTCTAATGCTTGCAACAGGGATTGCCTTTTCCCTGGATCCTTGGGAACGTTTGATCTCAGAAAACGAGACAGAAACTCTCGAAGCTCTAGCTTATATCCTAGAGACACTGTGGAGAGAGTTCATTTGTCCTGAATCTCCCTTTGCCAGACTTCTGAGTACATCAGAAGTCTTCCCCCTACCTTGGTGAGGGGAGATGCCTCTTCATAACGAGGTCTTGTATTCTGTTTTGCAGACTTGCGGCCCCAGGTCTTCCTTTATGCCTGGTCTGATGGCAGAGGCCGAACAGTTTAAATGAAGGACTCTTATATTTTTGATTGGCAAAAGAATACTCTTTCCGCTGGAAATTGTTTGAATGTATTTATCCAAACTATCGCCAAATAATCGTTCTGCCTTAAAGGGGAAACTAGTTAAAAGGTTCTTACAAGGCGTTTCAGCTGACCAACCCTTTAACCAAAGGGTCCTTTGCATATGTACAAGTACAAGTGCAAGGCGTGATGCCTGGTGAATAGAATCCTTCATAGCATCTATAGCAAAGCATAATGCTTTAGGTAGCTCGGCCAGTTCCCATGCTTGTTGTGCAGGGAGCTCATTTGAGAGCATCTGTGAACTGGTCCTTTAAGGACTGACAGATGCCTATAGCTGCAATTGCAGGCTGAGCAACAGTACCTGCTAAGGAAAAGAGGATTTTAACAGACCTTCCAACTTCTCATCAGTTGGATTTTTAAGCATAAGCACATTGTCCACTGGGCAAGTTAATCTTTTTTTTTTCACACTGGAAATCGCAGCATCAACTGCTAGAACTTTCCATCTTTTAGTGAATTTTTACTCCATAGGATAGAGACTTGAGAGTCTCTGGGGGGGGGGGCTATGCTTATCCAGATGATCCCATTCGGTATAAATAAGCGTTTTTAGTAATGCATGGACGGGAAATGCATGCAAAGGCTTTAAAATCTTCAAGGAACCCAAGGAGGAGACCGGACCTTCAACTAACCCTGTTAAGGGTAGCATGAAAGCAAAGCAAACCATCTTTGTAAGGCTCTGTACTTCAGATTGTGAAGTAGGATCTTCAAGTATTGTTTACTCCTCTGAGGAATAATCAGCATGTCTTTCCTCTTGATCATCTGAGGGCAATACCCCATCCTTTCCCCATAATTATTTTGGGCCCTCCACTGACTATAAAGAGTCTAAGGTGGGAGAGGGGGATCTAGGACGCTTCCTATACACTTGGATGGAGGATGCGATTAAAGCCGCTAATCTTCCTTCTAAGCCTTGCAAGGCAGAGGAAAATGCATCTTCAGTCACATATACAGGGGCTGAAGTGTGTGAAGCAGTTGCACCACCGCTAGCTTCCAATGACTCACCCTGGCTTGCCATGTCTAATCTCTCCGAAGAGGAAGACAGTATGGAGGCATAACTGGGATTCCCAGCACCTGGGAGTGACACCTTAGGTACCTTTACGGTAGGTCTGGAAGACATAGTGTAAAGCACAAAGCAGAGGTACACACAAAATATGTGCTTGACAACAATTCTAGCAAAGACAATGTCACCAAAATAACAGTTCTTTTACAGCTAAGTAACAATAGTTTTTTTCCTGTCTGGAAATGCCTGTTTACACCCTTACATGCCCAGCGCTCTGGTGTCTCTTATGCCGCGTACACACAATCAAACTATCCGGCGGATAGTTCGGCTGGACAATCCACCCATGTGTGAGCTCCGGTGGACTTTTTCTTTCCAAAAGTCCGACAGACTTAGAAAGAAGTTTTGACTCAAAATTGTCCGCCGGAAAATCCGGCCGTCTGTGTGCTAGTCTGCCGGACTTTTGAAATGAACGAACTTGGCCACACACGGAGAAAAGTCAGTTCATTTTGAATGCGGCTCCAGGTAGACGGGACTAGCGAAGGGGGTCAATGTCGCCGCCTCCATCGGTGAGATTGACACGTCGCTGGCCCCGTCACCTATTATGGACTTAAAGGGGAAGCCTTACGTCGAAAAAACAGCGTGGGAGTCCCCCCAAAGTCCATATTAGACCCTTATCCGAGCACGCAGCCTGGCTGGTCAGGAAAGGGGGTGGGGACGAGCGAGCACCCCCCCCTCCTGAGCCGTACCAGGCCGCATGCCCTCAACATGGGGGTGTGCTTTGGGGAAGGGTGGGCCTTGCGGCCCCCCACTCCAAAGCACCTTGTCCCCATGTTGATGAGGACAAGGGCCTCTTCCCGACAACCCTGGCTGTTGGTTGTTGGGGTCTGCGGGCGGGGGACTTATCGGAATCTGGGAGACCCCAGATACCGGCCCCCCACCCTATGTGAATGAGTATTCACCTGGTGAAAAAAAAAAGTGTAAAGAAAAAAACAGAACACGTTTTTTAAATAATTGCACAGCTCCGGTGGTCTTCCGTCTTGGGGGGTCTCCTCTTCGGACTCCCAGCTTTCTTCTTCGTTGTCCAGGGGTCTTCTTCCAACTTCGGGGGTCTTGTCCCCCTCTTCGGTACTTCTTGCTGGGCCTCCGCTTTCTTCTTCCAGCTCTTTTAATAGGAATCTATTGTGACAGGTCCTCTTTATGGAGAGATGTGGGGTGAATAAGACCCCACATCTCTCCTCCAGGCCGGAAAGCATGAGATCGAGAAAAAAAATTCACTGATATAATGATGACAGCTGCAACCGCGGCTTTGTTTACATCCGAGAACCCGGCGTGGCGTCATAACGTCACGCCCGGGCCTCCGACAGTCATAAAGATGACTGGTGACCATCTGGTCACCGGAAATCTCTATCATCGTAATCCAGCACCGGCCAATTCTTTCTCCGGGCCCCCGATGGCACGGGAGAGCCTGGAGAAGCACCGGATGGCGGCAGGAGGATGTCCCCTCCTGTTGCCTATAAGAATGATCAAGCAGTGGAACTGCCGCTATGATTGTTCTTATCGTGCACAGAATTGCCGGCTGGAAAGAATGATATCTGAATGATGCCTGTAGCTGCAGGCATCATTCAGATATTCCCGCACAAAGTCAAGGACGTCAAATGACTATGTGCGGTAGGGAAGTGGTTAAGTAGGTTTATCTTTTGTTCTCACGGCTGACAATGGACTTTAAAGGATAACTGTACCAAAACACAAACCTCTTTTACAGCTAAACTCAAGCCAAACTGCTAAATACACAGCTAAAATACAGATACAAAAACAAATGATTTGTAATTGTGTTCAGCTAGTCTTATGATCCACCCCTGCCAGACCAGTGACCTTGTTTCTCTAGAAGTTGTCACTCTTGCATTGGAGCCCTGGCTCTTTGGTTTGAATTCCACTCATGACACTATCTGCATGGAGTGTGTGTTTTTTCCATGTCTCCAGTTTCCCTCCAGGTACTCCCAATTTCTCCCTCAAGCTAAAAGCATAATGGTAGATTAACTGGCTTCCACTCACAATTGCTCCTAATGTGAAATAACGTGGTAAGGACAATAGACTGTAAGCTCATTCAAAAGACAAGTACTGATGTTAATAAATCTATGTTCTCTGTAAATCCAGTGTAACATGTCTGTGTTATTTACACTCATCAGCCACAACTTCATGACTACCCACCTAATATCCAGTAGGTCCCTCTTTTTCTGCCAAAACAGTCCTGACAAGGCATGGATGCCACTAGACTTCTGAAGTTATCCTATGGTATCTGGCACCAAGCAGTCAGTAGTGGATCCTTTAACCACTTGACAACTGGGCACTTAAACCCCCCTCGTGACCAGACCAATTTTCAGCTTTCAGTGCTCTCATACTTTGAATGACAATTACTAGTCATGTAATACTATACCCAAATCAATTTTTTGTCCTTTTGTTCATACAAATAGTGCTTTCTTTTGGTCCTATATGATCACCTCTGGGTTTTTTTATTTTTTGCGCTATCAATGAACAAAGACCGAAAATTTTGAAAAAAAAAACATAGTTTTCTTAGTTTCTGTGATAAAATTTTGCAAATTATTAATTCTTCTTCATAAATTTTGGCCACAATTTATACTGATACATATCTTTGGTAAAAATAACCCAAATTAGTGGATATTATTTGGTCTTTGTGAAAGCTATGTGGTGCAAATCATAAAAAAATGATCACACCTGATGTACTGGTGGCCTATCTCATTTCTTGCGACCCGAACAAGCCAGGAAAGTACAAATACCCCCCAAATGACCCCTTTTCAGAAAAGGAGCTCCAAGGTATTTAGCAAGATGCATGGTGAGGTTTTTTTTTCCCTACAATTCTTTGCAAAATTAAGATTTTTTTCCACAAAATTGTCATTGTAATAGATTATTTCTCTCACAGGGCATGTGTATACCACAAATGACACCCCAAAATACATTCTGCTACTCCTCCTGAGTATTACGATACCACATGTTTGGGATGTTTTCACAGCCTAGCCACATAGAGGGGCCCAACATGCAGGGAGTTGCATACTAGCCCATTATGCTTTTAATTTGCAGGGAAAAAAAGAGGAAATAAAACCCATCAGGGTTTACTTCCTCTTTAAGTACTGTAACTTGTTAGGTGGGGTCTCCATGGTTCGGGCTTGTTTTTCCAGCACATCCCACAGATGCTCAATGAATTTAGAGCTAGAGAATTTGGAGGCCAAATCAACCTTGGACTTGTTGCTGTGTTCCTCGAACCATTCTTGAACCATTTTTGCAGGTATAGCATGGTGCATTTTCCTGCTGATCAGGGAATACCATTTCCAGGAAGGGATGTACTTGGTCAGCAACAACGTTGCCTAAAGCATCAAAATGCCTCTACCGACTTACCTTCTCCTCATAGTGCATCTTGGTGCTAATTCTTCCCCAGGTAAGTGACGCACATGCACCGGGCCATCCACATAAAGTAAAAGAAAATGCGATTCATTAGATCAGTCCACCTTCCATTGCTCTGTGGTCCAGTTCTGAAGCTCATGGCTCATTTGGCTGTGGACATGGGTCAGTATGGGCACCCTGGCTGGTCTGCGGCTTTGCAGTCCCATACACAACAAACTGCATTGCCCATTTTTTCTACTTTCAATGCAACTGCAGGGATAACATGTTCACTTGCTGCCTAATTTATCCCACCAACTTTTAGATGCCATTGTAATGAGGTAATCATTATTATTCATTTTAATTTGTCAGTGGACATAAACATATGGCTGTTCAGTTTATACACAGTGTCTAGCTTGGTCACCAGCTGGGCACAGACTATCCGTTTTTGTTTTTTTTCCATTAGACAACGGCTGAACAAAAAAAAAAAAAAAAGCTATCCACACAAGTAAGACAGATGGAGGCTCCCGCTAATGTCAGAATACACATTAAGTACTAAAAATAAGTGCCTGGTCTGTCCCTTTAGCAGACTAAAAATGCCCACAGTGCATAATACATTCATATGAAAATTACCTATACCACATACTGTTAAAGCAATTGATTTTACCACATATAAGTCCAGTGCTCCAAATTATTGTGCATAACGTGCATGTGCTATAAATAAATTAAATCATTTTTATATATGAAATACACTTGATATTCAAAAATAATGCTGTGAACCAAACACTGCACAGTAATTCACATGCTCCTCCACCCTGCGGTGCTCAGACTCCTTACTAAACCAGAGGAACCTCTAAATAATAGGAGGTCATAACAGCACAAGTTGAAACAAACGATCTCAATGTCAATAGCATATGACACACACGGGAAAACCTTCCACCACTAGGGGGCTCCTAAGGGATCAGTGTGTGTGTGATCAACAGAGATCACACACTGATCCATTTAGACAACTGTTTACCTCAGTCTAAGTAAGCACTGGTGGGCGGTAGGGGTGAGGATGGTGTAGAAATAAGTACTGGTGAAAAAGGTACAGGGCACATTGCACTGTAATATTTATTTTAGCACAAAAGTACAGAAGTGAGCTGTGGGCAGCGGTGAGATGTGCGCTTGGTACAGGGGTGAGCTGTGGGCAAAGTACAAAAGTGAGTTGTGGGCAGGGTAGAGGTGAGCTGTGGGCAGGGTACAAAAGTGAGCTGTGAGTGGGGGGGTTCAGGGGTGAGCTATGGGCAGGGTATATGGGTGAGCTGTGGGCAAAATACTAAAGTGAGCTGTGGGCAGGGCACAGGGGTGAGCGGTGGGCAGGGGTACAAGGGTGAGCTGTGGGCAAGGTACAGAGGTGAGCTTTGGATGATGGAATGCAGAGGTGAGCTTTGAACATGGGGAAGAGGAGCAGTGGATGGTGCAAAGGTGAGGGATGGGTGTTGCTTTTCTTATAGGAGAAAAGTTGTAAGGTTTTGACTGGAGAAGATTGTTCATTTGTAGGGAGGGACAGTACAGCATGAAGAAGAGATCAGTTGTTTAACAATGCCCCTAAAACTCCACTGTGGAATTAGGATACACCCACTCTGACACATACCGCGTCACTACTACTAACCCCCCCGGTCCCCCAGGGTTTTAGTTCCTACACCTTCTCTCTAAGGAAAAAAAGCCTATACTGTTTAAAATCCAGTAATACATCGTCTCACACTGCTGTTCAGGGACTTCAGCAAAATGGTGACATCCAGCAAGAAGAAACAGGAACAATGCTATTGGCAATTTACAGCACACATTCACTTTGGTAGTATAAGTATTAATGTGGAATGTCTGTTCCTTGCTAAAGAAAATAATTTTTTTTTATCAAATTGTAATGGGTAAAGCTCCACTTTAATTTGCTGCAGAATTGTTCCAGGACATTTATAGAAGCCAAAGACAGCCATGCAACTGGCATTTTTATCAAAAGGTCAGCGCTGCCAACCTATATATTTCTGTCATGCCAGGCTTCCTTCAATTAGCATAGTCTTTCAACAGTTATAACCCCAATGCTAATGTTATTTTGTAACACCTAGTGAAATCAGTGCTATAGCGTATCAACACATGTTATGGCTTCAAACATACATTACTCATCAATTAGTGCCAAGAAGCCTAAATTCAATCAATTAATAATATATTTGGCTTGAAAGTGACTACTCAGTAACATGTAGAACTGACTCTTTCATAGAGAGCTTGAGTTGAGGATTTTTAGATACGTCTCATAACTAGTAAAAACAAGCACAGGCAACTTGTTGAAAGAATAGACTAGAGAGTAATGCCGCGTACACACGACTGGACTTTTTGACAGCAAAGGTCCGACGGAACGAGTCCGTCAGACAATTCGATCATGTGTGGGCTCCATCAGACCTTTGCTTGCCACAAATCTGGCGGACTTTAGAAATAGAACATGTTGTAAATTTTCCCGCCGGAACACCGCTGGACTGAGAAATCCTTTCGTGTGTATGCTAGTCCGACGGACAAAAACCGACGCTAGGGCAGCTATTGGCTACTGGCTATGAACTTCCTTATTCTAGTCCGGTCGTACGGCATCACGTTCGAATCCATCGGACTTTGGTGTGATTGTGTGTGTCCAAGTCCGTTCATTCAGAAAGTCCGCCGGAACTCCACCGAAAGTCCGTAAGGAAGACTGTCGGACCTAGTCCGTCAAAAAGTCCAGTCGTGTGTACGTGGCATAACAGGACTAAAAAAGGCATTAGGCTGTTATTCTTTGTTAGTGATAAATGTATGGATTATTTTTAAGTCTAGCAGCAATATATATTTGATTTTGCTAGGTGTTCAGCTTTTTAACAATGATATAAAATAGTAAAATGGCAAGTGATGGAAAGGCATTACAAAATCTGTTCACAATAGTTAACCCTACATTGATAAATATTTCTTCTGTAGCTTCCCTTCTTTGTAAGCATAACCCTAAGTTTAGATATATAATGGTTTCAGCAAACTGTATACTAACAGTGAACTTTTCTTCTTGTGCTTCTGTTTTCTGTACGTCAGCTTCCCACTGTTCAAATATTGCCTGAAATTGCTGAGAATATTCATTGCTCAACTTCTGCCTAAAGTATATATATATAAAATAAACATGATAACAAGTTAAGAAGGGTATAAAAAATGCAAATGTTTTTAGTCGCACAGTACAGGACATAGAATGTTTAGTCTTTAACCATACCAACCCCCCACCCCCTGCTCGTCCTGCTGCTGCCAGTTCCCTATTGGTCACACTGAGAACCAATCAGTGGCAGAAGAAAGGAGCACCATGGGACATGTAATCCCAGAACACAAGCGGTCCCAATTAATTTTATTGGGGCAGACTACAGCCCCCCTGCACACTGAAAAGCAGGGTAGAGTGAGCTAGGAGCACGGAAAGGGGGAGGGAAATACTCAAGGCAGGAGAGAGGTCACGAGGTGCCCTAGTAGAGCAAGAGAGAGGAGACCATGAGACCAGAAGCGGGAGAAGGATCTCTTGCACTTGCCTGCTGTGTGGGTACATTGCGGTCTGGACAGAGGGAGGTTCATTCCGGCCACCAAGCTTCACCCCTGGATGCAGATCCACAGCCATCTTATCAGTGGTGTGGCTACTCAGGGTTACCTCCTGGCATACCTGCACAGATATAGCTAAGTCCCTAGGTCATCAGGCCGTCAATCAGGTCTTTCAGAAGCCTGTTTCGGGACAACCCATTCCTTTGAGCCTTGGTATTATCAGGACTGGTGAGCGAGTGGAAGCCCACCCTGCTACATAATACAAAGAAACTGCATGTAGACACCTTTATCCCATCTCTGTACATGAGAGCTTCCAAAGGAAACACTTTGAACACATTATGCTTTATTGCCCAACACCATTGCACAGCAGTTACCATATGCGCTTGTTGATCTAGCTGAAGACTCTGGACATCTACACTACAAGGCCTTCTCCACTTTCTCCCCTCAACTTAAAGGAGCCTTAAAGTGCATAACATCTGTGCACTTTAAGGAGGAACTCTACTCAGATGCTGATTATTTGTTGTTTTATAAATTGTGCTGTTTACTTTTTGGGCCCCTGGCAGCAAGATTTTAAGAGAGCAGTTGATACGGAAAGGTCATTCTCTTCCCTTTTTTTACCTGGTGTCATAGGTTCTTCCAGAGCCTACAGGTTATTACCAGTTGATTTACTGTGATCTTTCTTACATTGCATGTCTTTTGTATACTTGCTTAGACCAACTTTGAGATAGAATATATCTGCATTAACATTCCTTTCTTTTTGTTTCCTTAAAAAAAACCCTTGTAAAATATTAATTTGCTTTGCATTTGCAGTGATTTTGTTTAACCATTTGACCACTGGGCACTTAAACCCCCTTCCTAAACCAGACCAATTTTCAGCTTTCGGTGCTCTCAGACTTGAGACAGAATGACAATTACTCAGTCATGCAAAACCGTACCCTTATTAAATGTTTGCCCTTTTTTCACACAAATAGAGCTTTCTTTTGGTGGTATTTAATCACTGCTGGGTTTATTTTTTATGCTATAAATCAAAAAAAGACTTTGTTAAAAAAAGACTTTTGTTAAAAAAAAAATAAAATAAAAAATCTTTGTTTCTGTTAAAATTTATTGCAGAGTGTTGGCAAGTATTGCAGAGTATTACATAGTTTTGCATAGTACTGCCAGAATATGGGCACTGAGCAGCCCTGTGGGCTGGATCTGTAGTGCCCACAGCACTGCAAACAATCTTTCCCCTCTCCTTTCACACAGTACTGATCGGTACAGAGAGGGGACGGAGGAACCGGCGTCATGACATGACGCCAGTTTTACAAGTGATCGCTGCATCATTTGACAGAGCGATCACGTGGTAAACAGGGGGACCCGGCGGTCACAGATGTTCCCATGTGCGCACCCCAGGGGGCGCAGGGGAGCACAATTCTGTGAGGACGTCCCATGGACGTCCACCCAGAATAAGCGAACCGCGCAGTAGCTGTCTCTCAGCTATGGCCCGGTCGGCATGTGGTTAACCAAGTGTGTGAAAGAGGGTGAGATTGTTCTTGAGGTTGAGGCGCAGAACAGAGAACCTAAAATTACAGAGCAGCTCCTTCGGGTGGCGCTACACTGGCAAAAAAGGCTGCAGGGACATCCTTCTCATTACCCATCCCACTCCCTGTTAGTCTTAGTTTTTTACTAGTGTTCTTAAATGCTGGATGTCTTCTGTCTGCTGAGAAAAGCGTATTTATTTTCCGTTTTTTTAAAAAAAAAAAAGATTCTTCTATCAAGATTCCTAGCTGCACCATGGCCATTACAGCTTTCAGATCAGTTGACTTCTCATCTATGTCTTGGGGAACCATACCTGGACCCGGCCTGGAGATGATGCAGCATTGCTTCGGGCTCTAGATCCTACAAGGGAGCGGTTCACCATGATGAGTTAGCTATGGGGGTGCTATACAAATTCAGGGTTGTGGTCTTTAACCACTTTAGCCCCAGAAGGTTTTACCCCCTTAATGACCAGAGAACTTTTTACAATTTGGCACTGCGCTGCTTTAACTGGTAATTGTAGCATTGCTGTACCCAAATGAAATTTGCATCCTTTTTTCCCCACAAACAGAGCTTTCTTTTACTGGTATTTGATCACCTCTAGGATCTTTATTTTTTGCGATATAAATGAAAAGACTGAAAATTTTGAAAAAAATTATATTTTCTATTTTTTGTCATAAAAAAAATCCAAAAAACTCAATTTTAGTCATACATTTAGGCCAAAATGTATTCAGCCACATCTTGGGTAAAAAAAATAAAAATAAAAATCAGTAAGCTTATATTTATTGGTTTGCGCAAAAGTTATAGCGTCTACAAACTATGATCCATCTTCTTGAATTTACACAGCTTTTAGTTTATGACTGCCTGTCTCATTTCTTGAGGTGTTAAAATGGCAGGTTAGTACAAAACCCTTCCAAATTACCCCTTTTTGGAAAGTAGACAGCCCAAGGAATTTGCCGAGAGGCATGTTGAGCCCATTGAATATACAGTGCCTTGCGAAAGTATTCGACCCCCTTGAACTTTTCAACCTTTTGCCACATTTCAGGCTTCAAACATAAAGATATAAAATTTTAATTTTTTGTGAAGAATCACCAAGTGGGACACAATTGTGAAGTGGAGCGAAATCTATTGGATTTTTGAAACTTTTTTAACTAATAAAAAAGTGAAAAGTGGGGCGTGCAAAATTATTCGGCCCCCTTGCGTTAATACTTTGTAGAGCCTCCTTTTGCTGCGATTACAGCAGCAAGTCGCTTGGGGTATGTCTCTATCAGTTTTGCACATCGAGAGACTGAAATTCTTGCCCATTCTTCCTTGCAAAACAGCTCAAGCTCAGTGAGGTTGGATGGAGAGTGTTTGTGAAGAGCAGTTTTCAGCTCTTTCCACAGATTCTCGATTGGATTCAGGTCTGGACTTTGACTTGGCCATTCTAACACCTGGATACGTTTATTTGTGAACCATTCCTTTGTAGATTTTGCTGTATGTTTGAGATCATTGTCTTGTTGGAAGATAAATCTCCGTCCCAGTTTCAGGTCTTTTGCAGACTCCAACAGGTTTTCATCCAATGGTCCTGTACTTGGCTGCATCCATCTTCCCCTCAATTTTAACCATCTTCCCTGTCCCTGCTGAAGAAAAGCAGGCCCAAACCATGATGCTGCCACCACCATGTTTGACAGTGGGGATGGTGTGTTGAGGGTGACGAGCTGTGTTGCTTTTACGCCAAACATATCATTTTGCATTGTGGGCAAAAAGTTCGATTTTGGTTTCATTTGACCAGAGCACCTTCTTCCACATGTTTGGTGTGTCTCCCAAGTGGCTTGTGGCAAACTTTAGACGAGACTTTTTATGGATATCTTTGAGAAATGGCTTTCTTCTTGCCACTCTACCATAAAGGCCAGATTTGGCCAGGTCTTGGTAGATTTGCAGTGGTCTGATACTCCTTCCATTTCAAATTGATTGCTTGCACAGTGCTCCTTGGGATGTGTAAAGCTTTTTGTATCCAAATCTGGCTTTAACCACTTGAGATCCGCGTTATAGCCAAATGACGGCTACAGCGCGGATCTCCTTTGCCGGGACTACGTCTATGGACGTCGTCCCGTGCACGAGCGGCCTGCGCGCCCCCTGAGGGGCGCACGCGGCGCGCTCTGTGATCGGCAAGTCCATGAGACTCGCCAGATCACCGATCCGTGCAAGGGGTCGATCCCGACCCCTTATCACGTGATCAGCTGTCAGCCAATGACAGCTGATCATGTGATATAACGGAGCCGGTAATCGGCTATTATCCGATCCACCGGCGGCCGTGATCGGGACATCAGTCCCGATCACGGCCAGGCCTGCTAGTGCCCACCTGCCAGTGCCCACCTGCCCCCTGCAGTGCCAAATGTTTAAAAAGTGCCCCCCGTCAGTGCCACCCAGCAGTGCCCACAGTGCCACCCAGCAGTGCCCACAGTGCCAATCTGCCTCAAAGGTGCTGCACCCCAGTGCCACTTATCCGTGCCCATCAGTGTCATCTACCAGTGCCCAGCAGTGCCGCCCATCAGTGCCTAGCAGTGCCACCTATCAGAGCCACCTATCAGTGCCACCTATCAGTGCCCATCAGTCCCATCTATCAGTGGTACCTATCAGTGCCCATCCGTGCCACCCATCCGTGCCACCCATCCGTGCCCATCTTTGCCCATCAGTGCCGCCTTATCTGTGCCCATCGGTGCCGCCTTATCTGTGCCTATCAGTGCTGCCTTAACTATGCCTATCAGTGCCCACCAGTGCAGCCTATCAGTGCCCACCAATGCAGCCTATCAGTGCCCACCAATGCAGCCCATCAGTGCCCACCAGTGCAGCCTATCAGTGCCGCCTAATCAGCGCACTTCAATGAAGGAGAAAAATTACCCGTTTGCAAAATTTTATAACAAACTATTAAACGTGATTTTTTTTTTGCATCTTTTTTTGTTTGTTTAGCAAAAAATAAAACTCCCAGCTGTAACTAAATACCACCAAAAGAAAGCTCTATTTGTGGGAAAAAAATGATAAAAATTTCATTTGGGTACAGTGTTGTATGCCCGCGCAATTGTCATTCAAAGTGCATCAGCGCTGAAAGCTGAAAATTGGTCTGGGACTGAGGGGGGTTTAAGTGCCCAGTAAGCAAGTGGTTAAACTTCTCCACAACAGTATTATGGACCTGCCTGGTGTGTTCCTTGGTCTTCATGATGCTCTCTGCGCTTTCAACAGAACCCTGAGACTATCACAGAGCAGGTGCATTTATACAGAGACTTGATTACACACAGGTGGATTCTATTTATCACCATCAGTCATTTAGGACAACATTGGATCATTCAGAGATCCTCGCTGAACTTCTGGAGTGAGTTTGCTGCACTGAAAGTAAAGGGGCCGAATAATTTTGCACGCACCACTTTTCAGTTTTTAATTTGCTAAAGAAGTTTAAAATATCCAATAGATTTCGTTCCACTTCACAATTGTGTCCCACTTGTTGGTGATTCTTCACAAAAAAATAAAAATTTTATATCTTTATGTTTGAAGCCTGAAATGTGGCAAATGATGAACTACTGATATAATATTTTCCTTTTCTTTCTTCATTTTTCAAAACAAATGAGAGCTGCAAAATACTCATCATGCCTCTTAGAAAATGCCTTAGGTTGTCTACATTCCAAAATGGGGTTGTTGGGGTGGGGGGGGGTTTGGTTGTGCTGACTTGACACTTCAGGGCCTCTGAAACTGTGATAGGTAGTGAGGAGTGAAATCACCATTTTATGCCCTTAAAAAGCCTGAAGGCGGTGATTGGTTTTCGGGGTCCTGTACATGGCTAGGCTCCCAATAATTCTCACACATGTGGTATCCCAGTACTGAGAAGCCGCAGAATTTATTTTGGGGGTGTCCTTTCACATATATCCATGCCATGTGTGAGCAATATATAATTTAGTGATAACTTTGTGTAAAAAAAAAAAAAAAAATTCCAGAAACTTGTGGCAAAACCGTCCTGGTATTTTATGCCCAATAATTAGAAGCTTATGCCACACATCGCCCACTTTTCTAACCACTTAAACCACCAAGTCCTTTCTGACACTTTTTGCTTACATGAAAAAACATTTTTTTTGCTAGAAAATTACTTTGGACCCCCAAACATTATATATATTTTTTTAAAGCAGAGATCCTACAGATTAATATGGTGGGTGTTGCAAATTTTTTTCACAAAGTATTTGCGCTGCAATTTTTCTAATGCAGATTTTGGGGGGGGAAACAAAACTTTTTATGAATTTTAATGCACGAAAACACATTATATTGCCCAAATGTTTGGTGAACTATAAAAGATGTTCCTATGCCAAGTATATAGATACAAAACACGACATGCTTTAAAATTATGCACACCCGTGCAGAGGCGGCAGACTATATACATTTTTAAAAGCCTTTACAGGTTACCACTTTAGATTTACAAAGGAAGTCTACTAGAATTACTGCCCTCTATCTGACATTCGCGGTGATCCCTCAAATGCATGGTGCAACGGTTGTTTACATATGACACAAGATTGATGCTTGCGTTCGCCTTTGCACGCATGCAGGGGGAGACAGGGGTTTTGCTTTTATATTTTTACACTGTCCCGTACACTGTCCCTTTCATTTTTTTTACATTTTTTTATATTTTTTTGTTATCACAGGGAATGTAGTGACGGGTACATTTTTTTGGGGTCTATTAGACTCTAGATCACTCTTCAACCCTTAAAGCATCTGACCACACCAAGATCGGTGTGATAAGTTGCTTTCCCAATGGTGCTGTTTTTTATCCAGCGAAACCAAAGTCATTAAATGATGGCAGCTTCCGGTTTATTAGGCCATAGTGATAATTGGAGCTGTTGGTCTCCAATCAGCTGGCAGAACCAGTGGCTGCATTCTCGGGTTCCCGGGCGGGACAGGAGAGCCTGAGAAAACCATGGAAGACGGCTGCTTGTAAAAGCAAAAAAAAAAACAATACCAAGATGATACATATACCTGCAGGCATCATTCTGGTATAACCGCTCAAAGTCCAGCAACATACCAGTATGTCGCTGGTCCTTGTTGGGCATATATTATTATGTTCTTTTTTTTCATGCAGGCCGTGGGCTAAACGAAAAAAGAGAACCTAACAGATTTCTCCATTCACATCATTCGGTGGTATGCCCACCATTAGAATACCGCCTAGCATCCAGCCACTTCTAATGATGGGCATACAATAAATAAAAAAAATATATGTCCACCCCTGCCCCTATGCTTTGGCATATATGCTTTCACATGCGTTTGCAAATGTGTGCTAACTAAACCCCTGCTTTTAACAGACGGTTAGAAAGGTTAATTTGGTTGGTCAGCAGACTGGTTGGTGAGTTGAGCTAAAGAATTGTCTTTGTTTTATATGTATATACCCTCCATGGGCTCCTCACTGTGAAGGCCAGTTTTGGGTGTGGGCAGTGGCCAGTTTTTTGTTACTGTTTGTATATATGGTCAGGGGACATACTGGGCATCTTCGCTGCCATTGTGCTCTTGCTGGGTGTCCAGTGTGCTCCTGTTCCTTTAAGGGGGCTTGGGCAGTCTCCAGACACCCGTTCCACATATATCCATTCCATGCATGTGCTTCCACTGTGGAGACACTTATAAATTTGTAGTGTTAGGACTGCAAGCAACGCGGGGTGCCGTGACAAGGCCTTGCAGCTTTCGCATGCGTTTGCAAATGTATGCTAACTAAACCCCTGCTTTTAACAGATGGTTAGACAGGCTAATTTGGTTGGTCAGCAGACTTGTTGGTGAGTTGAGCTATGGAATTGTCTTTGTTTTATATGTACATGCCCCCCATGGGCTCCTCACTGTGAAGGCCAGTTATGGATGTGGGCAGTGGCCAGTTTTTTGTTCGGCATATATGCTGCTGCAAAGCAAAGAATTGTAGCAATAAATCACAGTATAAATAAAACATTAACTCAATAAAACAACTTATGCCAAATCATTGGCACAATCCGCCCCTAACGTCCACCCCTGCCCCTATGCTTCAGCATATATGCTTTTTATTTTATTTTAAACTGTGATGGTGAAATCACCTCCTACAGCGCTGGAGTCACGGATATATGTATCATGAGAGCCACCCCTGTTGCTTTTAAAATAAATAAATCAGTGCTGCAGCTGAATGGTTTACCTGCAAAGCAAATTATAGTTAACAATAAAACACAGTAACAGTACAATATAAACAGTAGAATGACATACCTGCAAAGCAAATATGATAAAACATTACAATCAAGCATAAAATACAGTAAAAACAGAGCAGAACAATAGAGAGAAGAACCATAAAACGACAACTATTTTGGCTTTTTTATACACATATTTTTTACACTTTTATTTGTTACTGTAAGGGTTCCAGGTTCAGGTCTCTAAAAATGTAATGGCCATCTCATCTTTCGAGACCCTGTTTGAAAATGTGCCCTAGGACTGTGCGGTGCTGTACCCTATGCTAAAACTCCACTAGTCTGTGGTAGCAACGGAAACAGTACCTGTTGCAGAGATCAGGTTGGTCAGGTTAGGAGGGACAATAATAGTGGGTGTCACGCCTATATTCGTGTTTTTTTTACAGAAACAACATCTTCTTTGGGGTAATCTTTTGACAGCACCTTCTAGAAACAGAAAGGCTGTGATGTTCTCTTCCTGGAATTTTAGGAAGGATCCAGTTCATCCAGATGATTTGTATAGCACATAAGCATTATACAGAGGCAATTGGAATAGGTATACAGACACTTTTTTGTACCAGCGTCTGGCCTTATGGGCAATTAAGTACGGCCACATAATCTGGTCATTGAAGTCCACCCCTCCCATTTTAAGGTTGTATTTGTGGAAACAGAGCTGCTTCTCAACACCAGTCGCTGTAGTAATTTGGACTGCCGTGTCTGCGTGAATGGAAGACAGAACAAAAACGTTCCATTTGTCTTTCCATCTCACGGCAAGCAATTTGTTGGACCTCAAGCAGGCTCTCTCCCCCTGTCTAAGTTGGGTAGCTACAAGCCGTTTGGGGTCGCACTGTGCCACATGCACCAATTCCTAATTGTAAGAGGTGTCTAAAAAGTGGAACGCTTGTATAAAAATTGTCCACGTATAAATGGTACCCCTTTCGGAATAAGGGTGACACCAAGTCCCAAACAATCTTGTCCCTGCTCTCTATGTAGTCTGGGCAATCATGGGGCTCTATGCTTCTATCTTTTCCCTCGTAAACCAGGAAACTATATGTGTAGGATATTGCCCTATCACAGAGCTTATACATCTTGACCCAATATCTGGCACGCTTGCTGGGTAGAAACTGTTTGAACACAAGGTGGCCAGAAAATGTAATCAGGGACTCATCAATGAAGACATCTTGATCAGGAATAAACAAGGCTGCAAATTGTTGGTTGAAGTGGTTTATGAGGGGCCGAATTTTATGGAGCCGATCATATTTAAGGTCACCCCAAGGTTGACAGAATTCATTGTCATTGAAATGCATGAACTGCAAGATTTGCTCATATCGAGTCCTGGTCATGGATGCAGAGAACGGGCATATAGTGAATGGGATCAGTGGACCAATATGACCAAAACTCACTCTTTTTAGTGATGCCCATGAGGAGGGATAGGCCCAGAAGTGTTTTAAATTCGGGAACTGTAATAGGTTTCCAGCCAAATTCTCTGGCAAGGATAACATTTGGATTTGCGGTGATAAATTGACAAGCATATAAATTGCTTTGGTCCACAATAGCTCTGTACAGATCTTCTGTGAAAAACAGCGTGTAAAAGTCAAGGGAAGTAAAATACGCTGTTTTCACCTGAACTCCGGGTTGGCCAGTGAATGGAGGAAGTATGAGCGCTGCAGAAGTGGTGGGCTGCCAATCAGCATCTGCAAACATATCAGGAAGGGCCCTATGGGCTCTACAGGCCCGTCTTTGAATTCTTGGTGGCTGTAGGGCACTACAAGTGCTAGCCACCGCTCCAGCTTGAACTGCACTTACGGGACTTGCCACGTCACCAAGTGTTACTGCTGTGCTGGTTTGTCTATGACTAGAATGTACTAGGCCGCTGGTGCTTGCCAGTTCACTTGAAAGTTGAGCAGCACTAGTTCTGGCTCTCTGCTCCATACGAGAACCCTGTGGTTGTTGCACCTCGACAACAGAAGAACGAGGTCGGGTACGCCTGTCCTTAGCAGTGACCACTACTCCATCGTCAGGACTATCTGTCAGGGTGCCGCTTCTCTCTACCAGTTCGTATACTGAGCCTGAATATGACGATGAGGCTTCCTCTTCGCTCTCATCTGTCATGCTCAGCAACGCTTAGGCCTTTTCACTAGTGTACCTCTGTTTGGACATTTTGGCCTCTAAATTTGCAGGTACTAGTGCAATCACAGGAAAAAGAGCAACTGGTTGTCAGCAACTGCTTGTATCGCAAAAAAAAAATTAACTGTTGGCGCTAACAGGGATCAGGCCTGACTCTGTTAACGCTGCAGTTTTGTGTGTTGTGTTTTGTAAGTGACAGTGATCGAGTGATACTGCACTTGGGTGGGCTGGGCGGAGTGGCTAAACGCAGTTGCTAGCAGGTGTCTGGACTGATCCTGCTAACGGAGCACTAGTATAGATCTGATCAAATATATTGATCCGTTCAAACACTAAACTAATAAGAGAGGTGTGTGCGTGGGTGTTATTGCTACTGCCAATAATCTGACACTGCCTGGGATTGACGCTGACTCTGACACTAAAACCTGTACTGGGGGGGGGATCAGGGTGTTAAACCTTTAGGCGGGTACCCTGACACTATAAAAAAACTGATGATGACAGTAACTAGCTAACTGATGTCACCAGTGATACTGATAAGGTGATCAGAAAAGAGATCTGTACACTATACTAGTGACAGGGGGTGAAATGCTGATGCTGATTAGTGTCACAAGTGACACCAGTACACTGATCAATAAAAAAATCTGAAAACTACACTTGGTGGCACTGTGACAGGGAGTTAAAGTGTTAACTGGGGGGGGGGGGGGGGGGTTCACGTGGTGACAAGTGTGCCTATTTGTACTGGTGTTAGTGTAGTGTTGGTGCAACTCATGGTTAGATGTCATCTCTCCTCTCACTGGAACTGAAAAGGGCTCCACGAGGGGAGGTGACATCACTTGTCTGCCTGTGTTTACATTCACAGGCAGAGGACAGTCTCCCATTTGTTAGAACAGATCACCAGGTCCAGGCCAGAAATCATAGACCTGGGCCTGTAGACTGGTCGGTTCTCTACTGAATCCGATCGCCGTGGGGACGCCAGGAGCATGACCTATACCTACAGGGATTTGCCCAGGAGAGCTGACCTGCCGCAGTATAATGATGGTGGCTATTTGGCAAATGGTTAAAGCAATCTACTGAGATGGCCAGAACCAGCTCTTGAGGGAGTCTATTCCACATTTTCATAGCTTACTGTGAAACCTTTCCAAATTTGTAGATAAAATCTCTTTTCCTCTGGACTCTGTGATGACCTTCAGCCCACGTGCACATTGGGCCAATTTGACATGCGATTTGACATGTCAAATCGCATGCCAAATCAGTGCCTATTGCTGGCAATGGCATCTTCCGAATCGGTGCGACACCGGCTTTGCAGCACCGCACTGATTCCCCAAAGTAGTTTCTGCTCTACTTTTGGCAACTTCTAGTCATTTCAATAGACAGCTGTGCATGAACCCACACACAGATGACTGTCAAATCACTCTCGAATTTGGACTGTTTGAAATCATGCAAGTTCACCCGAACTTGCTCAATTTCAAACCCACCCTTTGTGTGAAAGTGGGCTAAAGTGAAAAACTCAACACTAAGTTCGATATACAGTGCCTTGAAAAAGTATTCATACCCCTTGACATTTTCCTCATTTTGTCATGTTACAACCAAAAACGTAAATGTATTTTATTGGGATTTTATGTAACAGACCAATACAAAGTGGCACATAATTTTGAAGTAGAAGGATAATGATAAATGGTTTTCCATATTTTTTTTTACAATTAAATACCTGAAAAGTCTGGCGTGCATTTGCATTTAGCCCCCTTTACTCTGATACCCCTAACTAAAATCTAGTATAACAAATTGTCCTCAAAAGTCATCTAATTAGTAAATAGAATCCACCTGTGTGTAATGTAATCTCAGTATAAATACAGCTGTTCTTTGAAGCCCTCAGAGGTTTGTTAGAGAATAAGGATGAGCTCAGGTGTGTTTGCATGGAACACATGCAGAGGCCGCCAGGAAGTGGGCGCAGGACCTCTTAAATATGAGATCTAGGGTCAAAAAAATGCAAAAAAAATAAAAAAAATTGTCATTTAATAAAAATGGCCCTTTAAGAGCTGTGGGCGGAAGTGACGTTTTGATGTCGCTTCCGTCCAGCAATTATATGGAGACGGGTGGGGGCCATCTTCCCCTCACTCATCTCCATACCTGACAAGAGACAATACGCAATCGCCTCCGCCGCTGCTGACAGCTTGGTAAACGGCGGCGGGGGGTCCCTCTCCCACCACCAACAACAGTGATCTTGCGGCGAATCCGCTTCAGAGACCACTTTTATCTTGTAGTGGACTACCCGCTGAAGATACCGGGGTTATGGCAGCTAGCTGCTGCCATAACAGCGATATCCTCCTTCAAACAGCTGACGTTAAACTGCAGCGGGCGGTCCGTAAGTGGTTAAGCAGAGAGCAGCCAATAGGCCCATGGTAACTCTGGAGGAGCTGCAGAGATCTACAGCTCAAATGGGAGAATCTATCCACAGGACAACCATTATTCGTGTACTTGACAATTCTGGTCTTTATGGAGAAGTGACAAAAAGAAAGTCATTACTGAAAAAAGCCATAAGACATCCCATTTGCAGTTTGCGAGAAGCCAGGTGGGGGACACAGCAGACATGTGGAAGAAGATGTCCTGGTCAGATGAGAAATGTAACTTTTTGGCCTAAAAGCAAAACGCTATGTATGGCGGAAAACTAACACTGTACATCACCCAGAACACACCATCCCCACCGCAAAATATGGTGGTGGGGATTCTTTTCTTTAGCAGGGACAGGGAAGCCGGTCAGAGTTGTTGGGAAGATGGATGGAGCCAAATGCAGGGCACCCTTATGCCACGTACACACGATCGGACTTTCCGGCAGACTTGGTCCGGTGGACTTTCCAAACGAGCAGACTTGCACACACATGAACGAACTTTCCAGCGGACTAGGTCCGACAGACTTCTCGCGGGACTTTTGGCAGAGGTCCGTTGGACTTTCCAAATGAACGAACTTGCCCACACACGGACTAAAGTCTGTTCATTTTGAACGGGACTTCAGGTACGACGGGACTAGAGAAGAAAGTCAATGTCGCCGCTTTCATCGGCGAGATTGACACCTTGCGAGCCCCATTGCCTGGTATGGGTTTTTAGGGTAACCCTCACACCGAAAAAACGGAGTGGGGGTCCCCCCAAAGTCCATACCAGACCCTTATATGTGCACGCAGCCCAGCCGGTCAGGAAAGGGGGTGGGGACGAGCGAGCGCCCCCCTCCTCCTGAGCCGTACCAGGTCGCGTGCCCTCAACATGGGGGGTGCTTTGGGGAAGGGGGGCCCCCCACCCCAAAGCACCTTGGAGAAGGGGAGGCCCACTTTATCTTTTTGCAAAAAAATGTAAAAAACTTTTTTTACTTAACTCCCCCCCCCCCCCCATCACGTCTGCTCTTCTCCCCTGACTCTGGGTCAAGCTCTCGGTGTGCCCAGCTAGCTTAGCCAGGAAATGTTTCGCAATTCGATCTCGATTGCAAAACATTTGAGCACAGGGGAGACATGCAAGGTCTTTTATACCGTGAATATCTCAATAAAGAGAACCTGTCACCAAAAACATCACATAGGAAACTCTGTCCCCTATTTGATGGAAAAAAAAAAAAGTTAAGTAAAAAAGTTTTTTACACTTTTTTGCAAGAAGATAAAGTTACTCCCAAGCTCATAAAATACCCCCCCCCCCCCCCAACGTAAATGGATGCGTCGGGCGCCTATGCGTGAAAACGTTGATTGCACTACACTTTACATGTAACCACGCACGCAGGAGTGAGAGCAATAATTCTAACACAAGACCTCCTCCATAACAGTAAACTGATGCCTATAGGGGGCTTTTAAAGCTTCACCCATAGAAAATATAGGGTACTAAAGCTTGATGCCATTACATTGAAGTTTGGCATGTTGGGTATCCATTTACTTGGTGCAACCTCGTCTTTTATACTTTAGCAAAAATTTGGGTAATTTATTGCGTTTGTTTGCCCTAAAATTCACATTAGTGTGTTTTTTTACAGAAATTTTGCATTTCCTAGATCTTTACGGTAATATTGTGTGGGCGGAGCGACGCACTGACGTCACCTCGTGCTAGTGGTCGGAGGATCCAGGAAGGACAGGTTTGTCCGTGTGTGTGCCGGCCGGCGCATCGGACTTAAGGCTCTTGTCTTTTCGCATATTCCATTATATCTTTTTTATGATACTAATACGCAGTGCCGGGACAAGGTCATCCAGAGCCTAGGACAAACACGCCAAACTGCGCCCCAAACCCCCCCCCCCCAATGTGTATGAGCATTATGTGTCATCAAAAGTCCCCCCCCCCCCCCAAAAAAAACAAAAAACTGAGCACTAATCTTTTTCATCCCCCTAAGCATAAATTCCCCCTCCTCCTAGTGCAAATCTGTTCCCCTGCTGAAATCCCCACTCCATCCCCCAAATCCCCCCAATTCAAGTGCCCCCCCCCCAAAAAAAGAAAAAAAAATCACTCCTCCTAGCACATATTCTCTACCCCCAAAATTGCCCCTCCCAATAAGCCCACTGAAAATCCCTCCTTCCAGCACAAAGTGCCCCAATCATCCCTCCTAGCACAAATCTTCTCCCCCCATTCCTTCTCCCCTTACATTTTAGCATACCCCTCAAATTTCCCCTCCCAGAACAATACTTACTCCCTGCTGCCCCCCAAATCCCCTCCCCCCCAATTTCCATGTGGTGCCCCCCCACCTCACAAGAAACCACAGTGCCCAGGGCAGCCTCCCCTCCTGCCCACCCCTTGTCCCGGCCCTGCTAATACGTACCCATGAGTCCTGGGTTATGTGGGACAAGCTGAAGAGCTCCTGTTTCACAATCTGTTTGGTGGAGATGGTGGTTTAAGGAGATCAGCAGGATCGGTTTGAGAACTTGGGAAACACATACATTTACACGTTTTCTGCGTCCCTCTGTAGCGGCGGACTTCTGGTAAGAAGTAAATCTTGACACAGTGGTGGTGGATCATACATAGTTTACAAGCGGAGGAATCTGCTCTCTTTTTCGTCTTTTATTGAAAGGACTTTCATTTTATTTTTATTTTGTATATTTAATATATATTTTTATTTGTTTATATCAATGCACATGGGTAGAAGTCACACTGTTTTTTCACTAGCAATTGGACTGTATTGCAACAGTTATTATTTATAATTGTGTTGTTTTTATAAAGTCCATCCAAGTTTGAATTCATTGCTGCATATGTATATGGTTTTATCTTAGATTGGGTATTGTGATATTTGCACCACTCTTGCTACTTGATGTAGCCTTTGTGACACAGCATGTAGGTGTTTTTACACGATTTTTAATGTCACTATTGTAGCGCAGCTTATTTATATTTCTCCTTTGTATTTTTCTGTAGTTATGTGGTACAGTTAAGCTGCAGCTCTCAACAGGTCCCCACATAGACCACCTATTACGCAGTTTGCGTACATTTAATATATTTGCACACTGTAGCGCAGTTTCTTTTTCTATTTTTCCGGTAATATTGTGTGACATAAAAGATTGAAACTACCACTATTTTATTCTCTGGGGTATCTGCTTTCAGAAAGTATATCATATTTGTGGGTTTTCTGCAATCTTCAGACATAAAATTATTTTTCAAACGTGTGCAAAAACGGCTCTGGCAGTGAAAGGATAATCTGTACACAACCCGATGTCTCTGAGCACCAAAACGCTGCAACCAATGATGACGCTTTACAGTGCCATGAATTTATTATTAATTTAATGACTGCCAAATCCTTTTGTCTGCCAAAGTATTTTTTCAGTACTCACCTGAGCTAAGCATGTATTGCAACTTGCATTGAGGATGAATGGCAGCCATCCTGCATGATCCAGTGCATATCAGTACAATGCATGCTTACTGAATGTGGGGATAGAAGCATATGCATCAGCCCTATAGCTAGCTATAAATAGGAAGATCTCTAATGTCACCCTAAGTTAAAGTGAAAGTGAGATATATGCCCTAGTAATGAGCACCCAATCCTGTTAAAACCCTTTCTTTTAACTCATGCATTATTTTTTTTCATCAGTGCCTTTGCAGTGAAACAACTGTTTCCTTGTCTATGATACAATTACTGAAATATTTTCAGCAATATTACAACCCCAAATCCAAAAAAAGTCGGGACGCTGTGTAAAATCTACAGAATGGTTTGCAAATCTCATAAACCCATATTTTATTCACCATACAAAATAGAAAACATATTAAATGTTTAAACTAAGAAATTGTACCATTTTAAGGAAAAAAAAAAAAGGTAATTTTGAAATTTATGGCAGCAACACGGCCCAGTCTTCTGACGCCGCCGCCTCTTCTTCAGACTTTGGGGTCTTGTCCCCCTCTTCGGTTCTTCTTGCCAGGCCTCCGCTCCTTCTTCCAGCTCTTTTACTAGCGGTGGCCCGGTCTTCTGTCGCCGCCTTCTCTTCTTCTTTCTTGAGATGTTGACTCGACGCTGTCTCTGGCTGCAATGACAGGGACATGTTGCGCAGCGACTTATATAGGGACAATGGGTGGGGTCATCAGGTGATGTCCCCGCCCATTATGATGTCACAGTCCCAGAGGATGCTGGAAGAAGGAGCGGAGGACCGGCAAGAAGAACCGAAGAGGGGGACAAAACCCCCAAAGTCGGAAGAAGACCCCTGGGCGGCGACGAAGAAGAAAGCCGGGCTCCTCCGCTAGTAAAAGAGCTAGCAGAAGATAGCAGAGGAGTCCGGCGGGAAGACCCCACCCCCTTTCCTGACCGGCCGGTCTGCGTGCTAGGATAAGGATCTGATATGGACCTTGTGGGGGACCCCCACGCCGTTTTTTCGGGCGTAGGGCTTCCCCTTTAAGTCCATACCAGGTTACCAGGAAGCCCTACGCCCGAAAAAACGGCGTGGGGGTCCCCCTTTAAGTCCATACCAGGTGACGGGACCAGCGACGTGTCAATCTCGCCCATGGAGGCTGCGACATGACCTCCAAAATGAACGGATTTTCCTCCGTGTGGGGACAAGTCTGTACATTTCAAAAGTCCAGCCATAGTCCGGCGGTTTGTCCGCCGCACCTAGTCCGCCGGAAAAGTCCGGTCGTATGTGGGCAGGTCCGCTCGTTTTGAAGTCCGCTTCAAAGTCCGGAGGTTTGTCCGCCGGACTAAGTCCACCAGATAGTCCGGTCGTGTGTACGCGGCATCAGTGGCACTAACAAGGAATAGCTGGAAGAACATTTTGCAACTAATTAGGTTAATTGGCTAAGGTCAGTAACATAATTGGGTAGGAAAAGTGCATCTAAAGCCTCATACACACGATCGGATTTTCGGCAGGGAATTGTGTGATGACAGACTGTTTGCCTGAAAATCCGACCATTAGTACGCTCCATCAGACAATTGTCGTACAACTTTCGGCCAACAAATGTTGGATGGCAGGCTAGTAAATTTTTGGCTGACAACAGTCTGTTGTCAGATTTTCGTATCGTCTGTACACAAGTCCATCACACAAAAGTCCAAAGTACAAACATGCATGCTCGGAATCAATGCTCACTAAACACAACATTAGCAGAAGGTGCCCAAAGGGTGGCGCTCAAGAGCTGAAATTCCATGTAATACGTCACTATGTTTGTGTTTGTTGGCCAACAATTGTGTGTCATTAGTATGCAAGACAAGTTCCAGGCACACACTCTTCGGACAAAAGTCTGACGCACTGTTGGCCAACAATCCGATCGTGTTTACGAGGCTTAAGTCTAGATTCACACTGATGCGGGTTTGAAATTCAGCTGCACAAGCACCATGCAGTCCATTTTCGGGGGTGATTTGGCAGACATCTGTGCAGGTTCATGCACAAATGTATATTCAAATCGCCCCTGAAGTTGGCAAAAGTAGTACAGGAACTACTAATAATTAGGGTTGCTACCTCATCCCTTTAAACCCAAACACATATTAATTCCACAGGTTCAGTGGCTGATTGAGGTGCTAATTAAACTCACTTGGTGCCTTATCCGCATTAAATTAGCCTCAGAACCTGTGGAAATTGTAATACATATGTGTTTGGGTTTAAAGGGATGAGGTGTCAACCCTACTAATAATATCAAAGGATTCCGAGAACCTGGAGAAATCTCTGTGCACAAGGGACAAGGCTGAAACACAATATAAAGTCTGGCCTTCAGATGACACTGCATTAAAAACAGGCATGGTTCTGTGATGGATATCACTGCATGGGCTCAGGAATACTTTCAAAAATCATTGTCTGTGAACACAGTTCACTGTGCCACCTAAAAATACAAAGTAAAGCAAAGAAACCACATCTGAATATGATCCATAAACGCCTCCCTCTTCTCTGGCCAAAGCTCATTTAAAATGGTCTGTTGCAAAGTGGAAAACTGTTCTGTGATCAGACAAATAAAAATTTTACATTCTTAATGGCAACCATGCACGCCGCATTCTCAGAGGAGAAGGAGCTTCCGGCTTGTTACTCAGTTCAAAAGCCTGCATCGCTGATGTTATGGGGGTGCACAAGTGTGTATGGAATGGGAGCTTGCACATCTGGAAACCACCATTAATGCTGAAAGATATATCCAGGTTTTAGAGCAGCTTATGCTCCCATCCAGACAATGTGTTCTTCAGGGAAGGCCTTGCATTTTTCAGCAGGACAATGCAAAACAGCATGGCTTCATAGTAGATGAGTCCAGGTGCTTAACTGGTGTGCCTGCAGTCCAGACCTTTCACCAACTGAAAATATTTGGCACATCTTGAAATGAATGAAAAATATGACCCAGGAGTGTTGAGCAGTTAGAATACTATATTAGGCAAGAATAGGCAAGAATAGGACAACATTCCTCCCACAAAACTCCAGCAACTGGTCTCCTCAGTTCCCAGACATTAAGAGAGTGTTGTTAAAAAAAGAGGGGATGCTACACTGTGGTAAACATGGCCCTGTCCCAATTTTTGTGTTAAAAATGAGCTTATTTTTTTTCTTAACCATTTGCCATCTGGGCCATTTCGGGAACTTTGCTCCTACATGTAAAAATCTACTTTTTTTGCTAGAAAAATACTTAGAACCCCCAAACATTATATATATAATTTTTTTTTAGCAGAGACCCTAGGGAATAAAATGATGGGTGTTGCATTTTTTTTATATCAGAGTGTATTCACGCAAATTAGGCTTATTTCAGCTCAAAATGTACCAATCTCTCAAAGCCACTTTAAAATTTTGACTGGTCTTAACGATATGCTGGATTCCCAAGTTAACACTCGCCACCGTCCCTGCATGCAGACTCATACAATAAAGCAGAAACACATATCATAGCGCAATATGTATAATATGCACCAACGAATATGTAAAAGCAAAGATTCCACTCACAAAACCTCAGCTTAATATGCACTTCCAGGTAAAAAAGCCATTGCTATTCCTTGAAAATGTCACGTGACATATGATGCAACACGTAGGAGGAGCCAGTGACGCGGATCAGTGAGGCTGGTGTCAGCAATAAATTAGCGGTGTGTTTTGTAAAACGCTGTAGCTGGCAGGCTATTTTTTTTATCATATGTTTAATGTATGGCGGATTTTTTTGGAGCACGCTGATTGGAGCATACTAAGCACATCAGCACTTTATTGATTTAGCACCATTTAATTACAAAGTATGTGGGAGTTCATTAACCACTTCAGCCCCGGAGGATTTTACCCCCTTCCATACCAGAGCACTTTTTGTGATTTGGCACTGCGTCGCTTTAACTGACAATTGTGCATTCGTGCGATGTTGCACCCAAGCAAAATTTATTTTTTTCCCACAAATAGAGCTTTATTTTGGTGGTATTTGATCACCTCTGCAGTTTTTATTTTTTGCACTATAAACAAAAGAAGAGCGGCAATTTTGAAAAAAACCACAATATTTTTTACTTTTTGCTATAATAAATGTCCTATTTAAAAAAAATAAGAATTATAATTTTTTTCCTCAGTTTAGGCCGATACGTATTCTTCTATATATTTTTGGTAAAAAAATAAATAAAAAATAAATAAAAAAATCGCAATAAAGAGTCTATTGATTGGTTTGTGCAAAAGTTATAGCATCTACAAAATAGGGGGTAGATTTATGGCATTTTTATTTTTTTTTACTAGTAATGGCGGAGATCTGCGATTTTTTTTTTGTGACTGCAACATTATGTTGGACACATCAGACACTTTTGACAAATTTTTGGGACCATTCACATTTACACAGCGATCGGTGCTATAAAATTGCACTGATTACTGTGTAAATGTGACAGGCAGGGAAGGGGTTAACACTAGGGGGCGCTGCAGGGGTTATCTTTCCTGGGAGTGATTCTAACTGTGGCAGGGGGGGGGGGGGACTCACAAGGGGAGGAGACCAATCAATGTTCCTCTGTACTGAGAACACACCATTGGTCTCCTCTCCACTGACAGGACGTGGATCTGTGTGTTTACATACACAAATCCACGGTCCCGCTGTGTTCCCGGGCATTCGCGGGTGCCTGGCGGACATCGCGGCCGCCAGGCAAGCGCACCGGGTCCCGAGCGATGGCGCGGGTGCACACGCGCCCCCTAGACAGCCGGGAATGAGAGGATGTCATATGACGCCCGCCTAGGATGGGAGATCCCATCTGCGGGCGTCACATGACTATACGCCATTGTTGAAGTGGTTAAGCACATTAGCACATATTGGATCAATTATCAAGCACCCAGCACTTTATTATATTATTAAGCACATAGTACTTTTGTAGGAAGTGGGGCATATTGTGCATTGGATTATTTATGGCTATTTCAAGCACTTAAGCCCCATACACACTATCAGTTTTTCTGCTGAGTTTTTCCTTCAGGTTTACCAAAACCATGTAGTACAAGGGCCTGCCTGATTGCATACACATTGAAACTCCTAAGATTTGACCTCATATTATATGGTTTTGGTAAATCTGAAGGAAAAACTCAGAGGAAAAACTGATAGTGTGTATGGGGCTTTAGCACTTTGTTTGCTAATTGCACACAATCACTTTTATTAAGTATTGTTATGCTGTCTATTTTGTACTACTGATGCACTAGGTTGGAAGTTGATTAGAGCGCATCATTTGTAATTTTCAACTGGTGCTAGAATAATTGCTCTTGCTCTGACGTTCACAACAATACTTCACATGTGTGGTTCGATCGCCGTTTACATATGCGTGCGAGTAATGTATGCGTTCGCATTTGCACGTAAACACTGCGGGATGGGGGTGCACTTTAAATGTTATTACTTATTTATTTTACAGAAAAAAAAAAGTACACTTTTTTTTGTTGTACTTAATTGCTATCACAAGGGATGAACAACATCCCCTGATAGCATGGGTCGTGACAGGTCCTCTTTATGGTGAGATTTGTGGTCTATTAGACCTCAAATTTCTTCTCTGGCCTCCCATGTAGCCGTTCAGACAGAGATCGATCTGATCGGCTACTTACATGGCCGCTGGTGGCCAGGTAAAAACAAAGGGGCAGAATTCGGAGGGGATGATCTACTCGCCGCTCCCGGTTTCCGGGGTTACAGAGAGAGGGGAACAACGTCTCGCTGTACAGGGCAGCTGCATTGCTCCCAGCTTCTGCAATGTCCACTGACATCTGATCCAATCCGCTGAGTCTAGATGGATGGAAACCCTATTTTCTATCCATCTGGCGGATTGGATGAAAACGGACAGGCGGATCCATTTTCATCCAATCCCCCATAGAGGAGAGCTCACGACCCAGTGCTGTCCCAGCTGCAGCTCTTCTTCCTTCACTTTCTAGTTTCACAGGCAGCTGCTGTCAGTCATGTCCTGTGAAGAGGAAGTGAGAAGCGTGGCCGAGCCATGCTGTGTATCTATGGAGCACATGGCTTGCTGAGGGGACCAGCAGGGGACTCCAGAAGAGAAGGTAAGGGACCGCTTGCACAGAGCAGGTAAGTAGAACGTCTTTTTTTATTTTAATGTAAAAAAAACTCCTTTAAAAAAAAAATCCCTACTCTATGTGCTTATGTTACACACATCAGCTTATTCAGGGCTTCTTTACATGGGTATTAGATTTTGATGCTTGTCAAAAGCAGGATGCTTTCAGGTTCTTCTCAGCTGCTTTGATTTGCCCATGAGTAGCTCAGGGATTTTCTCTAAACTGCTTTCAGCTGCTTTGGCATGTACGTTAAAGTGATATGAAAGGCGGATTAAAAAAAAAAAAAAAAAAATTTAAATAGCAAACATGTTATGCTTACCTGTTCTGTGCAATTGTAACCTCCTCTTGTGGGGTCCCCAGCTGGTGCTCTCTGCTCCTCCTCTTCTGCGTCTTCACCCATAGCAAGCGCTTGTTATGGTGGTGGACACGCAGGTTTGCTCACGAGCCAGGCTCTGTGAATCCATAGACACACACCAGCGCAGCTCAGCCTCACCTCCACTTCCTTCTCACAGGATTTGATTGGAAGCAGCAGAAGCCAATGGCTCCCACTGCTGCCTCTGTGCCTGTGAGGAGAGAGAGCAGCAACGCTGCTCTGGGGCACAGCACTATATTTAAAGAAGAGCTAGGTGGGGGCGGTGACCGGATGTGTGAGGGGGCGTGGTGCGGGTGGGAAGATGTGGCAGGGCTGAGGTGAGTGAGACGCCGCTGCTCTGTCTCCTCCTCGCCCTATTCCCGAGAGACACACGCTGGATGGCTGCGAAACCCGAGGACCGGGAGGTCGGAAGTGCCGGCATAAGCCGAGTCTGTCCGAATACGGCCGAAGATTTCTAGAAGCATGGCGAGCCCGGCCGAGGACTTTCGGGATATCGCTAGAGTGAAGGCATGGTAATCTTCGCCAGCTACTAACGGCCGAAGTTACAGATAGACCAGCGTGGGCATTATCCAGACGTCGTCTCCTCCCAGTCTATGGTAGCCGTGAGTACCCCCGGTGCCCCCAGTGGGGGAATATAGCTGAGGAATACCCTCCCTCGGTGAGAGGAGAGGAGTCAAGCTTAGTACACTGAGTGTTTCTGTGATGGTTTGAAAGATCATTACACTGGGGTCTTTTCCGTTCCACTTCTGGTATACAAAAGCTAAATCAGCTGGATGCAATCTACACTCCCCCTGTGTTCCATACATTGTTGTGTATTCCTCTGTGTCGGGATCTAAGGCTTATACAGATATAATGCCATATTTTGAACTGTAATTAGCTCTGCTTCTCTGAAGTTGATAAGGACTATTTTTTTTTTTTTTTTTTTTTTTTTTCTCTTCTATAGAAGCTGGCTCGGCAGGACGCAATCTATATTTTACATGTGTTTTATACCTGTTACACTTTCCCCGGTGCTGGGATTTAAGGCTTACACAGTTATAATGTTTTACACTGAACTGTTATCAGCTCTGTTCCCTTGATGTTGATAAAGACTATCCTTTTTTTTTTTTTTTTTCAAACCCCCTGAATGATATTCCGTTGATATTTTTTATATAACTGATTAACGGCAAGCTTACTACCGGTTAACTACTCCTGATTAAGGTCATTAGTGGTCACAGCCTTGCACGGGTTTTTTTTTTTTTTTTTTTTTTTTTTTTTTTTTTGTATAAAAACATAGGGCTTTAGCAGGAATTCTCTAGAGGACGGTGTGAAAAAGGGAGACATTTTTTTTTCTCTTGGAGGGGTATTTCTTCTTTTTCCTCTCTCAGTGGTTTTCCTCCTGTGTATGGTAAGGAGCTGGGGGTCCCCTGGGGAGGTTTTGATACTGGTACACCAGGTCTCCAGCTATATTTCAGGCTCTATCTTGGGGGAACGGCCTACATAAGTAAATATGTCTAGACGCCGCGGGGAAGACCAGGGGCAGCAGGAGGGGCAGGGGATACAACATCTCCGCTCCTCTAAAGAAAAAGAAAAAAGTACACAAGCAGCAAGCTCAGCCGCGGCAAAACTAGAGCGGTTTGCGCATGCCTCGATGCATACCCCAGATCAAACACCAATAAAAGGGGCTCAGGCGGTACAAACCAAATCTCACCCCGGGGGTTCCACGGATAGAAAAAGTCAAGGCCAAGTGGCCCCATTGTCTACCTTGGTTCCTGAGGGTAAGAGTAAGAAGAGCATGGGCGGTACCCAAGGAGAATTGGAGGCTGATAGACCTGGCAGGCCGCAAGAGGAGGCCCCAACCCTGAGGGATGTATTACAGGCGGTTAATGTATGCCAACAGTCTTTGGGAGACCTGGCAGCTCAGCTAACAGGAATGAAGGAGGACATACTGTTAGTGCGACAGGACATCCAGAAAGTAATTGAAAGAACAGCGGAGCTGGAAGTTAGAATAAGCCAGCTGGAGGACGATTTAAACCCAATACAGCATACGGTTAAGAATATGCAAAAAAACTTGGACAGCTACGCCTTTAAAATGGATGAGTTAGAAAATAGAGCACGCCGGGTCAATATTAGACTCCTGGGGCTACCTGAGAAAAGTGAAGGCCCAGACGCCGTAAAATTCTTGGAGTCCTGGTTGCCAGACAAGTTTGGAAAGGAAGGTTTTTCACCGTTTTTCTCGATAGAGAGGGCCCACAGGTATCCCTCTAGAATACCACCGCCAGGGGGACGCCCCAGACCTCTAATGTTGAAGTTCTTTAACTATAAGGACAAGGTGACATTAATGCGTAAGGCAAGGGAGATGGGGGATATCTCCTTTAATGGTTCAAGGATCTCTTTTTATCCAGACTATTCTCCTGACTTACAGAGGCGCAGAGCGGAATTCCGGACAATTAAAGCCACTTTTCAGACATATAACTTAACATATGCCCTCTTATACCCAGCAAGGCTGCGAGTGGTAACCCCCTCTGGGGTTCAGATTTTTGACTCAGCAGCCGGAGCACTGAAATGGCTGGAGGATAACAAGGAGTCTTTACGGACTAGCCACGGGGAAAGGGAGGGGCGATAGGGGAAGAGAGTGCTTGTAAATGAGTTTGATAAATTCATGGCTGGATAATGTAGCTTTCAGGATGGGGAGGGGGGGGATCACTGTGGCGGTGTTTGTGAGATAGGGTGTGAGGAGGGTTATGGATGGTTCGGTCACGTTAAACTCCCGTAAGGGATACCTGGTTAGGTGGGGGGGAGGAAGGGAGGGTTTGTTCTTAAATGGGCGGGAAGGCGGGCTGTGGGAGGGAGGAGGGTTTAGAGGGGCAGGGACGGGGGGGATGGAGGGGGGAGGCGGGCTGGGTGGAGTTGGGCTGGGTGGGGAAGAAAAATTGTTTGTAAAAAGAAAACACGTAGAGGTAGAATTGGAAAATAGCACGATAATTACACAAGAGAGTAAATACCTGAAGGGGAAATTTGTAGGTGGTAGGATAAACGCACAGGAGAGAAGGAATACAAACACAAAGCACCATTATAAGACATTCTTTAGGGTTAAATTTAATTGCGTGTTATTATGGCACAAAGCTGGGAAACACCAATGGGTTATGATATTTGGGAATCACCAATGGGTTATGATATTAAGTGGGCTGTACTTAACGAGGATAGGTATCCTAGTAGACCCTATATCTGATAAGTCTTATATACTCCCTTCTTGCTTGGTTGCGTGGTGCTTTCTGTTTGTCAGCATGTCTTCTTTTATAACAGATGGTAAATCTGGTGCAGGGTAAATCTATTAACATTGGATCTTGGAACGTGAGGGGCTTGGGTACTCCAGCAAAAAAAGCGATAGTCTTTGCTATGCTGGAGAGATTTGATATTGGATTAGCATGTTTGCAGGAGACCCACCTAACTAATATGTCTAAATCACTGTTAAACTATAGGAAATATCAACAACAATACCACTCAGTTTATTCCTCCTATTCAAGAGGAGTAAGCGTGTTAATAAAGGACGGGGTGAGTTTCTCCTGCACCCAGGTTAGCATAGATGAGTTGGGGCGATATGTTTTCCTGTTTGGTAAACTTGAGGGTAATAGCTGTATTTTGGCAAATATATATATACCCCCCCCGTTTAAAATGGAAGTTATCTACAAACTGATGGAATTTATTGGGGACAAAGAGGATATTCCTATTATCGCGATGGGGGACTTCAACGAAGTCCTAGATGTAAACTATGATAGGTTTCCCCCTAAGGGGCGGTCTGGGGACTTGGGTGAAACTAGGCTGAGTTGCTTCCTGAGTGAAATAGGTTTGAGGGATCTTTGGAGAGAGAGACACCCGAGAGTTAAGCAATATTCCTGCTTGTCAGGATCGTATGGTACCCTGTCTAGGATAGACATGGTTATAGGAAATTTGGAAATGGCACAAAAAATAAGGGAGATAGAATATCTGCCAAGGGGGGTCTCAGACCACTCTTTGGTGAGGGCTGTGTTCAACACGGGGGTTAAAAAAGTTCAAGGGGGTTGGAAGATTAGTCCTTTTTGGCTAGAACTCATGAAGGATGAAATGGAAGTTAAATTAAGATTAAGAGAATTCATAAGCTTTAATTTGGGCTCGGCGCCAATGAATGTGGTCTGGGATACCCTAAAGGCGTTTATTAGGGGCGTGTTGATTCAACAGGTAGCAAGAATGAAGAGAAAATCCAGAATATGGGAGGAGAACATCAGGAAGGAACTCTTAGAAGCAGAGAATACCTATGTCATGGACCCAACTCCAGAAAATCAAAAAATTTGGTTAAATAAACAACAAGGTTATAAAACAGCGATAGTAAAAAAAGAAGAGAGTAAACGAATCTTCGTGAAACAGCGATACTTTGGAGAAGGAGAAGGGGTGGGAAGATTGCTTGCACAGTTGGTTAAGACAAATTCCTCACCCTCATTCATTTCAAATATTAGAAATATAAATGGGGCGACAACATGCAATAGTGAAGAGATAGTAGAAATCTTCGGAAATTACTATAGGGAGCTGTACCAGTCACAAGGTACAGGCGAGCCAGGGGCAATGGATAGCTTCTTGGAAAACTTAGAAATGGTGACCCTTACCCGGGAGGAACGGGAAGTTCTAGATGCCCCGATAACCCTTAGTGAGCTTCAACAGGCAGTGGCCGGAATGCCAAATTGTAAGGCTCCAGGCCCGGATGGGCTCCCGGTAGAATTATATAAATACTATGGAGAATTGTTACTCCCTGAGTTGTATAAAACTCTAATAGACATAACGGATGGGAAACACCTACCGGCATCAATGACAGAGGCAACGATTATAGTGATCCCCAAAATGGATAAGGATCCGCTGGAAGTGGCCTCGTATAGGCCAATTTCACTACTGAATGCGGATGAAAAATTTTTAGCTAAAGTACTTTCAAATAGGCTGAATCAATTTATGACAAAGTTAATACACCCAGATCAAACAGGGTTTATTATGGGAAGATCTACTAGTATGAACATCAGAAGAACTTTCCTAAACATGCAGATCCCAGCAGAGAATGCAGGAGAGAGGGCTATAATGTCTCTGGATGTAACGAAAGCTTTTGACAGCTTAGAATGGAACTTTCTGTGGCGGGTGTTGGAGAAAGTAGGAATGGGCCCCAACTTTATTGGTTGGATCAAAAGGATGTATAACGCCCCTAGTGCTAGGGTAAGGGCCAATGGCAGGTATTCTGAGAGGATCGAGATGAGTAGAGGGACAAGACAGGGTTGTCCCCTGTCCCCTCTACTCTTTGCGTTGGCCATAGAGCCTTTGGCCATAGCCATTAGGGCAAACTCCGGGATTAAGGGCTTTCAAAGAAGCGGAGGGAGACAGGAAAAGATAGCCCTATACGCAGACGATGTGTTACTGTTTCTGGGAGATACTGGTCCATCCTTGACGCAGGCAGTCACTTTAGTAGAAAGCTTTGGAGGTCTCTCAGGGTTGGCCATTAACTGGGCGAAATCCGAACTGCTCCGAGTCGATCCCCCGGTTGTTGCGTCTTCGCCGCCGGGGATAAAGGTAAGAGAGGTAGATGCGTTGAAATACCTTGGCATATTCTTGACACAGAACCCTGATCAATATATCAACAAAAATTTAATTCCCCTCCTGCATAAATTTAAGCGTAAATGCGACGTCTGGAGTAAACTTCCGCTCTCAGTAATGGGCCGTTGCAGCCTGATTAAGATGATTTGGTTGCCACAGCTGCTGTACGTTTTGCATAATGCGCCGGTATGGATTTGTAAAAAATGGTTTAGGAAATTGGAGACCCTCTTTCGCGAACTGATCTGGAAGAAAGGCAAGGCCCGGATACGACTCCGGACGCTGCAAATGCCAATAGATAGAGGAGGCCTAGCGGTTCCACATCCTAGGAGCTACTACTTGGCGGCGCAGATGCAGCACCTGGCGGGTTGCGACTCGGAGCAGGGAAGGAAGCTAAAAGGAGGGATTAGAATGATAGGAGCCCCACATGAGTTCATGGCTGAGGTCCTGGAGGCCGACTCCTTTCGACATAACAACTCGATAACTAAAATGCTAACCAAGGTATGGAAAGCGGTGAAGTTAAAACTGGGTTATTCGGGGTTATTAGAATCTATACCCCTCTGGGACAATAAAAATCTACCTGAAATATTAACCATTGGTAAGATTAAATCATGGGAAAAAAAGGGTATAACTAAGTTGATCCAGCTTTATGATGGAGGGGCCTTAAGGACATTTTCGGATTTAAAAAATATATATGATATACCACAATATTCATTCTTTAGCTACCTGAGGGTGAGACACGCCCTGGCAGCACAATTTGGGGGAAATATGCCCACGTGGGATAAAATACCTTTACTTCAGAAGTGGCTTACTACAGATGGGGTAAAGGGGTTTATCTCAGGTATTTACAATCAATTAGGTATGGTTCTTAATCAGGAAACTGTTCATCCGAACTTGAAGAAGAAATGGGAAGAGGATTTAGGAGAAATATTAGATACACAGTGGAGGAGAATTATGGAATTAGGGCCGGTAACTTCAATCTCCCCTTCCCAAAAGGTTTCACAGTTGATGTTGGTGCACAGGGCTTACTACACACCCAAGAAATTATGTCAGTTTGGTAGGAGGATAGACGACAGATGCCCTAGGTGTCAGGGACAGGGAGATCTCCTACACATGTTGTGGCGTTGTCCGAAGCTTTTTCGTTATTGGAGAGATGTGTTGGCGAGTATTAATAGGGTTTTTAAGTTAGAAATGGTAATGGACCCGATTCTGTGTGTACTGGGATGCAGGCAAGAGCCGAGAGAAGGGAAATGTGTCACGGTGGCAGTGGTAAGATGTCTGTTTCAGGCACGTAGATTGATCATGCAAAGATGGCAAGCTGAAAGAGCCCCCACAGGAGGAGAATGGATCCAATGTATTGATGAATTAATCTGGAAAGAGAAGACACTGTATGTAAGGAGAGGAAACTATAGAGAGTGGAAGGGAATATGGACCCCTTGGATAACAGAGATGGGACATCCTATAGATTAGTCTGATTAAGAGATCTAGTGGTAGAATACCGATGTGTTTGAGTACATGGGTGCTTGGGAGGCCTACGGGAAGGGGGGGGTGGGGGGGAGGATTTAGGATGGGTAGGGGTGGGGTGAGTTTGCTTGGGAGGGTTCGGGAAGGGGGGGGCGGGGGGGAGGAATTAGGACGGGTAGGGGTAGGGGGGGTAGGAGATAAATTTCACTGGGAGTTTGTTGCCGGTTAGATATGATTTAGGAAGGTTTGTAAATGCTGTTCGGTTATTTAATAAAAAAAGAATAAAAAGATTTAAAAAAAAATAAATAAAAAAAAAATAAATAATAATGCATAAACCACAATGATGAGATATTGTGCAGTGATATAGATGAGAGGCAATATGAATGAGTCTCTAGCACACGAACTCTGACGTGGGATAAAAAATTAAAAAAAAAAAAAAAAAAAAATCAAAAAAAAAAAAAAAAAAAAAGAAGAGCTAGGTAAGTAGTATTTGGGTTGGGGGACTGGAGGGAGCCGATCATGGAAGTTTTTTTTTACCTTAATGCATGGAATACATTAGGGTAAAGAACCTTAAGCCTTTGAAATCACTTTACCTTATGGGGAAGAAAAGCAGATGAAATGCAAATAAACGCCTATGCACATGATACATTACTATCGAGCAACATATAGCCAGCTTATGTATGTATCCCACCTTTGTTCTTGCTGTGTTTTCCAAACATGTTCAATTTTTTGGCTGCTGGTCTTTAGAGAAGCCTTTGTATACATCTCCAATCTCTTTCGTTTTGCTAAAAGTGCCTTGCTAATATCCGCTGTATTGGAAGATTTTATGAAATGTAGTTAAAACAGTGTCTGGAAGGAAATAATCACTGCCTCAAGCTGACTGATGAAGACATTAGAAATAATGATTAACATTTACTTGCCTCCAAATCTTTCCAACATATTTTGTACTTCACCACTAGAAGAGAAAAGCACACAGTAAAATATTTTGACAACTGCATGCTAACCTTTCTCTTCAGCTGAAAGAAAATATCTAGGAAAATAAAAGGAAATGTGTGATGCTATGCTAAGTATTGGGTGAATTAGTAATTGTAAGGGAATTGCTGAACTGGGGATGGAAGTTAGTAATATTTTCTAGAATATTACATAGAACCACTGCTAAGTAATACTTACAGAAATAGCCTGCTGCTAAGCCAAAGACAGGGTATCCCCACGACGATCGAGTCCGCGGGACCCGCGGCCAGACTCACAGGGGTCCTGGCCGGTACGTGCATGCAATGGCAGGGCGGCAAATACAAATGGACGTACCTGTACGCCAATTTGCCTGCCCGTGCCATTCTGCCGACGTACATCGGCGTGCGCCAGTCAGGAAGTGGTTAAGCGAATAATATCTACATATAGTGTTCTCCTTATACAGGGATGGAAGGGACAATAGTGTTGAGCCAGTATTTGGGAGAGTGATGGGGCAATGGCGTTTGCAAGGGCATGTCTAAGTAAAGGATACATCAAAATTTCCAACTGGGTTGCCAACTGTCTGTATTTTACAGACAGTTTGTAAAAAAAAGTAAATGTTTGGGAAGGTAGCAACTGCCCTTATCATTACTGATTTGGCAGCTTTCAGACAATAGATTTGCAAAGCATGGAGGACAGCCTACACCAGTCTCTAGAGAACCATAATGAAGAGGAGCCACTTCTACACCGAGAACTGAGCCATCAGAGACCATTGATCGCTCAATTCTCAGATCTGCACAGAGCGGTGACTATCACTGCTCTGTGCTCTACCTCTACACCCAGCATCTGGTTGGATCCTGACATTGTTGGGATGCTTGCAGAGTCTGGACCAGCTCTATGACGTCAGCCAACAGCAGACTTTAGCCTGCTGTCAGCTGAATCTGGGTCACAAAAGTGCAGAACTAACATCTAGTACACGATCAGAAAATTTGATGACAAAAATCACTTAAGTTATATTACAATACAACATATTACATCACTTTCCAAGTTGTATGAGAATTTTCGTAACTTTAGTAACCTCTTAATTTTTGATATGAGCCTAGCATTCAACAAAAAACGGACCGTAATTCGTCTGATAATCTCATCGTGTGTACGAGGCATTAGTGCGCTGCTGTGACCCATAAATAGCTTTGGCCAAACTTCTCCGTCGATATACAGCTGTCTCTACTAGAAGAGCGGATTATAACTGAAGAGGTTAGAAATGCAGACCTACTGCTCTAAAAATATTATTACCCCACATGTTCTTCATCTATTCCTTGATCTGTAACAGATGCAGGACGTTTTTTTCCATGTTTCTCCAAACCTGGAGCCTTTTCTGTATTCTGTATATATTCTGTATTAAAAAAAAAACCCTAGTTAGACTTACCGGTAACGGTATTTCTACGAGTCTTTCAGGACAGCACCTGGAGAGAGCGCAGCTCCACCCATTTTCCCAGGAAACACTGCAGATCACTTTAAAGACCGGACACTTCAACCATGGCCTCAGTTGTTCATAGAGTACCCCCAGCCATGCTGAAATTAAATAAGCAGAACATAGCAATAACACCACATTTTTCAAATACAATCTAGGGTGGGTCATCCGCGCTGTCCTGAAAGACTCGTAAAAATACCGTTACCGGTAAGTCTAACTAGGGTTTTCTCCCTTTGTCTTTCAGGACAGCACCTGGAGATGATAGGAGAGTACTTACTCTAGGGTGGGACCACCGCCTGCAGAACCTTTCTGCCAAACGATTGATCTAAAGCTGAAAGCAGGTCCAACCTGTAGTGACGGGTGAAGGTGGAGAAGCTTGTCCACGTAGCCGCTTTACAGATCCGACTCGGAGAGGCCCCTGCTCTTTCCGCCCAGAATGTTGCTACTGCCCGAGTGGAATGGGCGACTACCCCTGAGGGGGGCTCTATTCTGGATGCTCTATAGGCTTCCCTAATAGCCATTCGTAGCCACCTAGCTATAGTATTCTTGGACGCACTATAGCCCTTCCGTGGTCCTGAGAATACGATAAAGAGAGAGTTTGACTTCCTGAACTTACTTGTGATCCCTAGATAGTGTAATAGACACCTTCTTACATCTAGGCTATGAAAAGACCTCTCCTTAGCATTTGAAGGTGAAGGACAAAAGGTAGATAGAATTATTTCCTGTGTCCTATGGAAGGCTGTTGAGACTTTTGGTAGGAAACCCGGGTCAGTTTTAAGAACCACCCGGTCCGGAAATATGCAACAGAAAGGCTCCACTATTGATAAGGCTTGTAACTCGCTTACTCTTCTAGCAGATGTAATAGCCACTAAAAGAATTAACTTAAGCGACCAAAACCTGATAGTCGCTTCCTCTGGGGGTTCAAAAGGTTCTCTGGTCAATGCCTGTAGAACCAATGATAAGTCCCATTTTGGAAAAAAACTTAAATGGTACAGGCCTAGCTCTGGCCAATGCCTTAAAAAATCTAATAATAAGCGGTTCTTGAGATAACTGTCTCTCAAGAAAAACCGATAAAGCAGCCACCTGTGCCTTCAGGGTACTGGCTGCCAACCCTAGTTCCATGCCCTCATGGAGAAATTCTAGAACCGAAAGTATCTCCTGGGAGGGAATTCCTTTCATAGGTACCAGGAGTTAAAAACGTTTCCACGTTTTAAAATAAATTGACCTAGTAGTATCTTTTCTACTTCCTAAGAGGGTTGTGACGAGCTTATCAGATAACCCCTTTCTTTTTAAGATTTGCTCCTCAGTAACCACCCAGTTAGGTTGAGTTGCCCGATATTCGGATGCTGAAGAGGTCCCTGGGTTAGTAGATCTCTTCGAAGCAGAAGAACCCAGAGGGGTCCCACCGCCATCCTCTGTAGGGTTGCAAACCATGTCCTTTTGGGCCAAAAGGGAGCCACTAGAATCAGACTTGTGGATTCCCCCTGCAATTTCTTCAGAACCAAAGGGATCATCTGAGTGGAAGTTCCACGGTTGTGCTAGGGCATCCAGTCCCCTTGCTTGATCTTGCCTGTTTAAAGAGAAGAAGGCCTTCACGTTGGTGTTGCTCCGTGACGCGAATAGATCTATCTGAGGTAGTCCCAATTTCACTGTCAGATCTTGAAAAACCTCGGGGTTCAGACTCCATTCTGACTCACGAATTTTTTCCCTGCTCAAAAAATCCGCTACAAAATTCAGGTCTCTTTTAGGTGTACTGCTGATATGGACCTCAGGTTGCTTTCTGCCCATGACAGAATCTGACTGGCCAGGGATAGCAGCACCCTGCTTCTCGTGCCCCCCTGCCTTGTTATATAGGATACAGCTGTGGCGTTGTCGGATAAGACCTGGATATGGAGACCTTGAACCACTTCTTTGAAGGCCCATAGTCCCAGCAGGATGGCCCTGGAGGATCTCCTGGCCTCTTTGACAGTCCAGCTCCTCTGGGCCATCTGTCCTTCCAGGTGGGCACCCCACCCCCAGGAGCTTGCATCTGTAGTCAACCTCCGGTCTCCCGGAAAACACCAAAGTAGACCCTTGTCTAGATTTGAGTGACTCCTCCACCACCAGAGCTTTCTCTGAACCTGAGGGGGCATCCTGAATTGCTTCTCCAGGGACTCCCCGTAGGACCAATTCGTCAATATTGCCTGTTGGAGATCCCTTGCATGGAGGCGTGCCCATTGCACTGCAGGGATGGATGCTGCGAGGAGGCCCAAAACTGACACGGCTGCCCTGATAGAAATAGTCAGGTTTGTCTGGGTCCTCTTCACGGCACTCTGAACCTTTTCTATTTTCTCTACTGGGAGAAAAATATTTTCCTGTCTGGAGTCGATGGTGTATCCCAGGAACTTTATCGACTGAGATGCAATCATGCTTGATTTCTCCCTGTTTATCAGCCAACCGAGACCCTCTAAGTGTCTTACTGTCCTTCCCAGGTCCCTCTCCAATAGATGTTTTGTATTGGCAAAAATTAAAAGGTCGTCCAAGTATGGAACGATTGATATACCTTCTACTCTGTGGGGGGCTAGGGCCTCTGCTACGATCTTTGTAAATATCCTCAGAGATGAGGATAGACCGAACGGGAGAGCTCTGAACTGGAGATGTAGCACCGAGCCTCCCGTCCTGACCGCAAACCTCAGATATTTCTGTGAAGCTATGGCCATAGGCACATGGAGATATGCATCTCTTAGGTCTATGGATGCCATAAAACAGTTTGGCATCAGAAGACTCTTCACTGAGAAAATTGTATCCATCTTGAATCTCTTGTATCTGATCGATTTGTTTAAAATCTTCAGATTCAAAATCAATCTGAATTTGCCAAATGGTTTCTTTACAAGGAAGATGTGTGAGTAGCAGCCCAGCCCTACCTCCTCGGGGGGAACGTACATGATCACCCTTTGCTGCATCAGTTCTTGCAAAATAGAGATCATGGCTACTGATTTTTCTGGGTCTCGAGGAGCCTGGGTTACATAAAACCGTGCGGGGGGGGGGGGGGGATGAGCGAATTCCAGCCTGTAACCCTCCTTTATTGTTTTGAGGATGAACATACTGTTTGTCACTGACTTCCACTGTGGAAAAAAGGCCTGTAACCTTGCTCCCACAGTTGGAAGACTGTCACTTTGGGTTTGGGGTAGGGGGGCGGAATAACACTCCCAACTTGCGCCTTCCTCTCTGCGGCTTCCAGGGCCTTCTATATCCTGTCTCTTTGGTTTCCGAGGTTTTTCGAAAAGCACCTGGCTGACATCTTAATTGATTCTGCCGAGGCATCTGCCATATACCCCACTGCTTTTAAGAGGGCAGGCAAGGTATCGAGCAGGTCCTTTCTAGGCGTTCCTGCCTCGATATGGTCTTTTAACTGTTCCAACCAGTGCTCCAGATTTCTGGCTACTACTGTTGAAGCCATCGCTGGTTTGAGGTTTGCCAATGTTGAGTCCCAAGCCTTCCTTAGGAGAGAATCAGCCCTTTTGTCCATGGAATCCTTGAGGATACCCATGTCCTCAAAACGCAAAATCCGTATTCCTTGAAACCTGAGAAAAGGCCACGTCAAGCTTAGGTTTCTTGTTCCATACCTGAGAGCTATCCTCTTCAAAGGGAAACCTGCATTTGAGGGACCTGGAAAAGAAAGGGGCCCTCTCTGGGTCTCTCCATTCCTTTTTGATAGTTTCGGATAAAAAACGTATGCACCGGGAACACTCTGTGTTTCACCTCGCCTAAACCCTGAAACATTTTGTCATGTAGTGACAGTTGGGCTTTATCCTCTGTGAGAGTAGTGTGGATATTTTTAAGTAGGTCATCCACCTCCTCTAGGGATAACTTATACCGGGATGATGAAGCAGAAGCCTCCTTTACCTCCTCTGCCTCCTCCTCAGAAGCAGAGGACCTACTAAGTTCCTCATCATCCGAGTCACTGCCCCCCCTGGATGCAGATGCTGGGGAGTGAGAACGGGGCACTGAGCTACTACCTGCAGCTGGGCGTCTGTCTAAATTAGACCGGAAAGATTCAAAATTATCTGATAATTCTTTCCTAAAAGAACTTAGCAGCTCTCCCTGCTGAGACGCAGGGGTAGTGGAAGCTGCTTCTTCCTCGACCAAGTCGCTTATGCAGGACCTGCATAACACCTTGGTCCAAGAATCTCTAAGTACATTTTTACATGATGGACACCTCTTCTTGGGGAGACATGTTTGGTCTTTTCTTTCACCTTCTGAAATACACCAAGGAAAAAACCCCAAAACCTCAGTTACAATACACACACATGAACAAAGAGAAAAAAGACATGCTGCCAAATAGAACAGATTAAACATTTTCAAATTCTATTTGCTCTTCAGCCAGTGAATCCCCCCACAGACTCACTAAACAACTATTGAAAAGCATTATTCCTAAATAGCAACATAGGAAAAGAATGCTGCAGGCTTCCCAGTGCAAGGAAGGGAGGAAACGACATGCCTCAAACAGTAATGACAGAGACCACTGCCCCTGCTTACCTGAGCCTGGCTGACAATCGTGGCTCCTGCTCCTGCCACCGCCGATTGATCCTCTTCCATCGTTCAGCGAGGATCAATGGCATCTGGGCGCTTTTATCAGTTTAAATTCCGCGCCAATCCCGGAAGTGATGTCAGCCGAAGAGACCGCCCCCTCTCCCTGCGTTCTAGCGGCCGGAACCCGCGTCGCACCGTCGAAAGTTCGGCCCCCGGCCGGAATGACGCGCTCGTCATCCGGACCCGGAAGACATGAGCCTGAAACGGACGGCGCGAGATATGAATCCCAGCCGCGTCTCAGACCCAGCCGCCGGTCTAGAAGAGGGGGGGCCTCCACAGCCTGACCCCCCTGGGTATGAAGGAGAGCAGACACCGGAGCGACCCCCGCACGTGAAGGGAGGAAGCTGGGCCAGGTCTGTAGCAAAAAGATTCAATGGTATGCCTCCAACTCTCCCCACCTGGAGAGAGCGCAGCACCCCTTGGTTCCCTGCAGCGCTTCCCCCATGGCCGGAGGAAACACTACAACTGAGGCCATGGTGGAAGTGTCCGGTCTTTAAAGTGATCTGCAGTGTTTCCTGGGAAAATGGGTGGAGCTGCGCTCTCTCCAGGTGCTCTCCTGAAAGACGAAGGGAGAAAATAAACTTAGCAATTATTTGGAACATCTAAGGCACCATTCATACCTTGCATAGGTGAACGCTAGATTTTCTTTTTTGTGCATTTTGCGTGTCACGCATAGGGCAGCCCGATTACTTGAATAGGTTGCCCTTTGCGTGACAAACACAACAAAGAAGCTAGAGAACCTTTTCGGCACAGAGCTTTGTGCATTTTGTAGCATGCAAAAGTGCACAACTGCTGGTTGTGAATGGGATGCCATTAGGAAATGACACTTCGACCATTTCTGCAGAATGCGCAGGTGTGATTGTGGGCCTAAAATGTACTTGGTTATACATAAGAAATATAACAGTCCAAAAATCATGGGTGCTGTTTGAGTATAGTATAAAAACTGGGCTAAAACTAAAACGTTCCGGCACTTTGTTAAAAAAAAGTGATACTTTGCTAATTATTTACGTCATTATTTAAGTAATAAAAAACTTACACCTGCACCATATAAAATAAGCACTTTAGAGAAAGAAAAAAAAAAACACAGAAACTCTGTAATCGTTAGTTTTATCCTGGAATTCCACTTTAATACATAAAGTGTCTCTCCTGGCAAAAATGAAAATCTTTATTGTTCAATGTGCCCATAATCTGTGTGCATTACATTATGCTCCTTCAAATTAGTCGTTATTAATATCAATAGCAAAGCCCTGCACAGCTGTGCAGTGGCTGCAGGGGAGAGGGACCCCATCCATTGTCACAGGGGGAGGGCTTAAGAGTGAGGATTGCATGTTACCAAATTTTCAACGGCGATAGGATTTTCTGTAAAAATGATGCAAATATGTAAAACCAACACCACAATCACAAAACGTTGCAGCAATGAGACCTGTATACCTTCTGTTGTATCTTCTTCTGATCCAGAAAGGGTTTTTTCCTCTATCTCTTGAAACTTGTAGGATAGCACCTTCTCCTCTTGAATGGCCTTTACAGATTTTCCTGTCTTCCTTCCAGGAGCCATGACTGTTATCTAACATCAACATCATAATTCCTAGTCACATTCAAGTTATATGTGGATATTGTAGGATTAATCACACACTGGCTCTTATTACTTCCTGGTGAAGTTTAAAATAGAAATGCAATGGAAAACATTTGTGTGTGTTTGTATATATTCTAAATGTTTTGTTTTTTAATTGATCACATGACCTCTGTTCTCTACTGCATAAGGGGCTGGGGGTGCAGACTGCAGATGGGCGCGTCAGAAAGAGGCAGAGAAATATCAATACACTGATCTTCCCAGTGAATGGCTGTGCAGAGGGACATGTCAACTTCTACAACAGATGTACTTTGAGGTGTGGTTAGATTGTGCTGTGATAGCAGACATTTTTGTGAATTCTCTGCAAGATGGATTTATATACTTCGATTTGACACTTGACTTGGTCCAGCTTACCTTGGCTGAAACAAAAATCTTTGCCACTGGTAATAATGCTTAATGCCTCTGATCCTACCTGCCACTGTTAGTATTACTGTCTGGCTGATGCCTTTGCCTGCACACAGAAGCAAATGGTGTTACCACACGATTGCTCTGTACAACCAGGAAGTGGATGGAGCTGCTCTGTCCTAGTTCTCTATAATATCACAGTGCATTCTGGGATGCCAGAGCCCCCCACTGTCTCTCTCCCAATGCCCAGCTAACACTTTATAAATGCTTCACTAATGCCATAAATGCTATAGGCGTGGTTCAGTAGTTTGAAACGCAGAGTTTAGTAGTTTGAAACAAAGATTTCTTTGCATTACAATCTACTGATCTCTGAACTGTGTTACAAACTACTGAACGCACTACTGAACACAGAGTTCTGTAGTTGGTATCGCAGAGTTCAGTAGTTGGTAAAACAGAGTTCAGAGATCAGTAGTTTATAAGTCAGATAACTCTGCCTTACAAACTCCTGACCTCTGCACACTGTTACAATTAACTGAACTTAAAGCGGGATTCCACCCTAAAGTGGAACCTCCGCTGATCGGATCCCTCCCCCCCTCCGGTGTCACAATTGACACCTTTCAGGGGGGAGGGGGGTGGAGATACCTGTCAAAGACAGGTATTTTCACCCACTTCCGGGCATAGACTCCCGTGGGAGTCTATGCCATTTCCTGCCCTGCCGCGCTGTCTGCTGGGACACACACGGGTCCCAGTGACAGCGCGGAGATTTCCTATTGCGCGGCGCGGCTCGCACATGCGCAGTAGGGAACCGGGAAGTGAAGCCGATTCGCTTCACTTCCTGATTCCCTCACCTAGAATGGTGACTGCAGCAGCCGAGAGGCGAGCGATCGATCGGCCTCGGCTGCCGGCATCGCTGGAACCCAGGACAGGTGAGTGTCCATTTATTAAAAGTCAGCAGCTGTAGTATTTATAGCTGCTGGCTTTTAATATTTTTTTTTTTGGTGGAATCCCTCTTTAAGAGTTCAGTAGTTTGTAATGCAGAGGTCTGTCGAATTAAACTGATCTCTGAATTCTGTGTGATAAACTACTAAACTCTGGACTTTAGTTTTGGATAGATTGGTTATGTTACTAATTTTGTTTAGTTGATTTGTTTCGGATTTTTTCTAGTTTTGTTTCTTTTATTAATTTTCTAACGAATTCCAAATTTTAGGAATGATTTGAATTTGTACTGGTCGAAAATGATCAACCGATTTGAATTCTGTGTGAAGAATAGCTGGTTGTTAACCACTTGCCGACCAGCTGCCGCAGTTTTACTGCAGCACAATGGCACGGCTGGGCGAAACGACATTATATTACGTCGGCCACAAGGCATGCTCGCCCCCCGGAGCTGATGCAAGTGCCCGGCCATCACGATAACCGCCGGGTTCCTGCGATTGCTGGTTACACACCGAGAACCAGGATCTGTGTGTGTTAACACAGTTTCCGGTTCTCTGAGGGGAGAAGGGACTAATCGTCTGTTACAGAGTATGAACAGTGATCTGTCCTCTCTCCTACAGTCCCCTGCCCCCTTCAGTTAGAACACATTCTAGGTAACACAATTAACCCCTTCCCTGCAAGTGAAATTTTTACAGTAATCAGTGCATTATTATAGCACTGAACTCTGTATAACTGCCAATGGTCCTAAAAATGTGTCAAAAGTGTCCGCCATAATGTCACAGTCCAGATAAAAATTGCAGATCGCCGCCATTACTAGTAAAAAAAAAAAAAAAAGGATTTTTTTTTGTACTCACAGTAAAATCCTTTTCTCTGTAATTCACTGACTGACACAGCCTTCTCTCTTTAGACCATTGGGACCTCCCCAAGCAGTGCCAAAACGAGGGGTGGGAAAACAGCATAAAACTTCATTGACCATGGCATGTGGGAGCTAGTACAAACTTCACTCACAGAAAACTACAGAGTATGGAAAAAAACACCACAAAAAAACAGGGTGCTCCTCAATGGAGAAGCACTACCCTCAAAGCACACCAAAGACTGCGGTAACAAATGCAACAGTGCATTAACTTAAAGGTACTGCGTTTTTACCCCAAAAAACTGGAAAAAAAGGGAAAAAATGCATATACAATTACAACTATACAGCTGCCTGCAAAAGTTTGTGGCCAAACAGGCATCACCCGATGCACTGACATCTACCTTGTAGAACTTTGTAAACGGGTGGACAGGCGACCAGGTCGCCGCTTTACACACTTGAGCAACAGACGCTTGATGTCAGAAGGCCCAAGACATTCCAATTGCCCTCATGGAGTGGGCCGTAACCGGAAAGGGGGGCACCTGCCCCTTCAAAGCGTAGACTTGTACTACAATCTCTCTGATCCACCTGGAAATGGTGGCCGACGAGACCGCTATGCCTTTCTTTGGACCAGCCACCGAACCAAACAGTGAGTCTGACTTCCGGAAGGGAGCCGTGGCAGACAAATACACCTTCAGAGCCCAAATCACCTCCAGAGGGGCCACCTCCTTAGGATGTGCCGCGTAGGACACAGAGATGGTAACACAATGTCCTCATTGATGTGAAACGCCGAGACCACCTTCGGTAGAAAAGACAGTTGCGGACGCAACACCACCTTATCCTTGTGGATAACCAGATAGGGCGACTTGCAAGACAAGGCCGCCAGTTCCGAAATCCTCCTGGCCGATGTGATGACCACTAGAAAGAACGCTTTCTGGGAAAGAGTCAACAGGGGAAACTCTGATATTTATGGGGTAATCAGAATTACTGGGATCCCCTCAGCCTCCACTCTGCGGAGCAGACGTGGTAACAGTTTTAGTAGAGGAAAGGCATAGATCAGCTGGTACTGATCCCACGGAGCACCCAGCGCGAAGTTTGCAGTCAGGGTGTTCAAGCTGAGGTGTCCTCCCACACACCAATAGACAAACGGTCATTGAGTAAAAGAAGCAGCTGGCAACTCCATAACATTAAGCGTATTTACTTTCAAGCCTTCACAGTGAGTACAGTCAGCAACAGACCAGTTTCAGCGATAAGCCTTGTTCACAGCACTCCTTGTGCTGTGAACAAGGCTTATCACCAAAACTAGTCTGCTGCTGACTTTACTCACTGTGAACACTTGAAGGCTGTGAAGGCTTGAAATAAATATGCTTGATGTTATGGAGTTTCCGGCTGCTTTTTTTACTCAGTTTTGTTTGGGTGGAACGTTGCACGACCGTGCAATTGACGGTTAAAGCGACGCAGTGCCGAATTGCAAAAAGTGCTCTGGTCAGGTCAGGAAGGGGCTAAAACCTTCTGGGGCTGAAGTGGTTAAGGAGCGGGCTGGGAAGCTCACTACAGCTACCCCACTGTTAGATAAATGTAAACAGAACTGCTGGCAAATAAAAAATTAGAAAAAAAAAGCACCCCATGTTGATGGCGACAGTGGCCTCTTCCCCACAACTCTGGCCTGGTGGCTGTGGGGGTGACTTATCGGAATCTGGTAGCCCGTAGATCCCTCCAGCCCACACTATGCAAATGAGTATGGACCCCTACTCATTCACCAAAAATAAAGTCAAAGTTAATTAACCACTTGACAACTGGGCACTTAAACCCCCCTCCTGCCCAGACCAATTTTCAGCTTTTGGTGCTCTCACACTTTGAATGACAATTACTCAGTCATGCAACACTATACCCAAATTAATTTTTTGTCCTTTTTTTCCCACAAATAGAGCTTTCTTTTGGTGGTATTTGATCACCTCTGGGTTTTTTATTTTTTGTGCTATAAATAAAAAAAACTTGAAGAGTGTCGGGAGTATGGAGAGGATTTGTCAGTGTTGCTGTGCAAGTGTCGGACATGGAGGCCGGGAGGAGCGGGGTTTGAGGAAATGTGACTACTGCCATACAACTATCCAATGTGGGTACTCCACGAACTTGTCAGTTGATTTGACTCTGAGTGGGAGAAAGCTGTATCTTCGATTGTGAACCGGTCGGACATTATCTGTGAGGAGGAATACAGCAATTGGATGAGTTGATAAGCATTCGCTGATATTAAGTGCATGTGACCCTCTGTAATTTAAAGGGTCCATACGATGAGGTGAGCAGCCAATTCTACCATTGGTGGCGGTCCCCCCCCCCCCCGGCACTAAGTCACTTTATGCATACTCTGACTGTATACCACTGAAGATTTCTCACGTGGATTTTTTGACACATAAGCTATTTTGGACTTTTAATTAATTTTAATATGTTAGAAATTATTTTATTTTAGTTAGAGCGCTGTACCATCTGTTGGATATATCTGATGTACTGGTGGCCTATCTCATTTCTTGCGACCCGAACAAGCCAGGAAAGTACAAATACCCCCCAAATGACCCATTTTTTGAAAGTAGACATTCCAAGGTATTTAGTAAGAGGCATGGTGAGCTTTTTGATGTTGTTATGTTTTCCCACAATTCTTTGCAAAATGAAGATTTTTTATTTTATTTTAATTTTTTCCAGAAAATTGTCATTGTAATAGGTTATTTCTTTCACATGGCATGTGTATATCACATATAATGCCCCAAAATAAATTCTACTACTCCTCCTGAGTATTACGATACCACATGTGTGGGACTTTTCCACAGCCTGGCCACTTAGAGAGGCCCAACATGCAGGGAGCACAGTCACGTGTTCTAGAAGCATAAATTACACACCTAACTTGTTGACTATCTATTACACTTTTGAAGGCCCTGGAGCACCTGGACAATGACACGTGACACCGATGTGGCACTGATGACAGATGCCACTAATACGTGGCACTGATGACAGATGCCACTAATACGTGGTACTGATGACACGTGACACTGATGACAGATGGCATTAATATGTGGCACTGATGACACGTGGCTCTAATACATGGCACTGATGACACATGGCACTAATATGTGGCACTGACGACACGACACTGATATGGCACTGATGACAGATGGCACTATGCGACACTGATGGCACTTATATGTGTCACTGAGGACAGGTGGCAGTGGGGACAGATGGACACTTTATTTTCATTTTTTTTTTTCACTAACCGCTGTGGTTATCTCACAGCGGTTCATCCTTACTTCCTCACACGCTGTCTGTGTGAGGAGAGAGAGCCGGCGATGATCTCATGTGTTTACATATGAGATCATCTCTCATTGGACACACCGATCGCGCTGTAAACGGTCGCTGTGATTGGCCGTTTACAGCGATCTGTGACTGGCTGTGTCCGAGGGACACATGGCACTTATACATACTATATATATATATATATATATATATATATATATATATATATATATATACACACTTATACATACCTCTACTCATTCACATGGGGGGTGGGATCTGGGGGCCCCCTTGTTAAAGGGTGCTTTCAGATTCCAATAAGCCTCCACCCACAGAACCCCGCAACCACCGGGCAAGTGTTGTGGGGAAGAGGCTCTTTTTGCCATCAACATCGGAACAAGGTGCTTTGTGGGGGCCTGGTATGGGACCCCACGCTGGTTTTTAATCAGATTTTTTATTTGCCAGAAGTTGTGTTTTCATTGAGCTGATGGGTTCGATATTTTGATTCTTTTTCGACCAATCCAAATTTGATTCATTCTGAAATTTTAAATTCGTTAGAAAACGAATATATGAAACTAAATAAATTTCAATTAAATTCATTACTATTTTATTCGGAGACTTGGATACATCCAAATCTCAGAATAACCAAAAATGTGTCTGAATTTATATTGGGACCAAAACTAAATGCACGTCTAATGCAGAGTTCAGTAGTTTATAACACAGAATTTAGTATTTTGAAATACACAGTTCAGAGTTTTTTTCATTATAAACTACTGAAGTCTGCATTACCAACTATTGTGCTGCGAGTTTAGTACAGTTCCTTGAAAAAGTATTCATATCCTTTGAAATTTTCCACATTTTGTCACGCTCAAACCAAAAACGTAAATGATTTTTATTGGGATTTTATGTGATAGACCAACACAAAGTGGCACATAATTGTGAAGTGGATGGAAAATGATCAAGGTTTTTGAAACTTTTTTACAAATAAATACCAGTATGTGAAGTGTCGCGTGCATTTGTATTCAGCCTTCCTGAGTCAATACTTTGTAGAACCACCTTTCGCTGCAATTACAGCTCAAAGTCTTTTTGGTTATGTCTCTACAAACTTTGATCATCTAGAGAGTGACATTCTTCTTTGCAAAATAGCTCAAGCTCTGTCAGATTGGATGGAGATCGTCTGTGAACAGCAATTTTCAAGTCTTGCCACAGATTCTCAATTGGATTTAGGTCTGCACTTTGACTGGGACATTCTAACACATGAACATGCTTTGATCTAAACCATTCCATTGTAGCTCTGTCTGTATGTTTAGGGTCATTGTCCTGCTGGAAAGTAAACCCTTGCCCCAGTCTCAAGTCTTTTGCAAAATCTAAAAGATTTTTTTCTAAGATTGCCACCCATCTTCCCATCAATTCTGATCATCTTCCCCCCCACGGAAGAAACACAACCACACATGATGCTGCCCCCACCATGTTTCGTGGTGGGGATGGTGTGTTCAGGGTGATGTGCAGTGTTAGTTTTCCACCACACATTGTATTTTGCTTATAGGCTGTGTCCTCCACATGGCTTCTCGCAAACAGGACTTTTTATGGCTTATTTTCAACAATGGCTTTCTTCGTGCTACTCTTCCATAAAAGGCCAGATTTGTGGAGTATCACGACTAATAGTTGTCCTGTGGACAGATTCACCCACCTGAGCTGTGGATCGCTGCAGTTCCTCCAGAGTTACCATGGGCCTCTTGGCTGCTTCTCTGATTAATGCTTTCCTTGCCCGGCTTGTCAGTTTAGGTGGATGGCCATGTCTTGGTAGGTTTGCAGTTGTGCCATTTCCCAATGATGGATTGAACAGTGCTCCATGAGATGTTCAAAGCGTGGGATATATTTTTTATAATCTAACCCCACTTTAAACATCTTCACAACATTATCTCTGACCTGTCTGATGTGTTCCTTGGCCTTTATGATGCTGTTTTCTCACTAATGCCGGCCATACACGGTTCGAATTTCGAAAGAATTTTCTTTCGAAAATCGTATCTAAGAATTTTCGTATGAATTTCGCACCATTAGTGGGCTGCAGCAACAGCCGATTTTCGTGCAGAAATAAAATTTGAGGAATCGGACATGTTGGAAATTTTTAGAAAAACGAACGATTTTCTAATCAATGATGGGAGAATCGTGCGAGAAACGTAAGAAAATGTACGGAGATAAAAGAAAATGTACGGAGATAAAAGAAAATGTACGGAGAGAAAAGAAGATTCCCAGCCAAGAAAATTCTTTTCTGTAGCAACATGAGGTGAAATTGAAGGCTTGGTCGGCCGAATTTCGAAAATCAATGGTGGCATCATCGGATCACAAAAAAAACGAATTTTCTGATTTTGAAAAGAAAATTCGTTCGAAATTCGACCGTGTATGGCCTGCATAAGAGTCTCTAACAAACCTCTGAGTGCTTAAAAGAACAGCTGTATTTAAACTGAGATTAAGTTACACACAGGTGGACTCTATTTACTAATTAGGTGACTTCTAAAGGCAATTGGTTCCACTAGATTTTAGTTAGGGCTATCAGAGTAAAGGGGGCTGAATACAAATGCACACCACACTTTTCATATATTTATTTGTAAAACATTTTGAAAACCATTATGATTTTCCTTCCACTTTACAATTATGTGCCACCTTGTGTTGGTCTATCACTTAAAATCCCAATAAAATACATTTACATTTTTAGTTGTAACATGACAAAATGTGGAAAACTACTGATCTCTGAATTACAAACTACTGAAGTCTGCATTATAAACTATTGTACTCTGGACTGGCTGGTGTGCCCCAAGATTCTGCATAATTTTAAAGTTTTTTGGGGGAAATGCCTGCTTTGTCAATGCAGGGCCTCCTACCATGCAACAATGCTGATGCTTGGTGGTAGCACTGCCACATAGGCATGGGGAATGAGTCTTCTTAATTTCCAGTGCTTGAACAGCATAAGTACAACATAGGTTTACGTTAAGCAGACCATGTAACCAAGTCAAACATAGCGAGTAAATTTACTTACATACCAATAAGTCAATGTGCCTTTATTAAAGTAAAATTAAACTCCGCTATTTTTTAAAATTAAATGGGCCCCCGGGAGGCTTATGCCATAATATGCTGGTATACACTGCATATTAGCATACTATGGCAGATTTACTTGTCAAATGATGCCCTCCAGAGCTGTGATGTCAGTGCTGTCGCTGGTCACAGGCACTTCCATTTTCTGCCCGATCTTTCTTCTGGGTTTGGTTAATTTTTGACCATCTGAATGGCTTGGCTGCATTGATGTCACTCCCACACGTGTGCACAGGTGTCACATTATCACAACAGAGGGTCTCTTCTTTTCTAAAAAAAAAAAAACCCTGTCATAATTTTTTTGTTGTTCAATTCCAACTTAGTGCTGAACTCCAGCCACAGACATAAATATTATATATATATATATATATATATATATATATATATATATATATATATATATATATATATATATATATATTCATAAGATCCCTTTCACACTGGGTCGTTTTGCAGGGGCTATAGCGCTAAAAATAGCTCCTGCAAACTGACCTGAAACAACCACTGCTGTCTCTCCAATGAGGGCTTTCACACTGGAGCGGTGCCACCTATTGGAGTGAGGAATAAGGTAATAAGTGTAACAGCTTGTGTAACCCTTAGGTATAACAAGCATTTAACTCTTGCAGTGTGGTAGACTTCACTGCAAAGTATTCTTCCTGTCTGGAGTGGGGCTTTAACCACTTGGTGACTACCCTATAGCAGTTTTACTGCTAAAGGGTGCCAACAGTGCACCGAATCACAATATATATATATATATATATATATATATATATATATATATATATATAGGATTACGGACTTCTGCCTGGCAGGATGCTTCTGCTGTGATAATCGACAACAGAATCTGTTCTACGGGTGCTGGGCACTCAATGTCTCCCGGCACCCGCCGATCATTGGTAAAGTACACAGAACGGGAATCTGCCTGTAAATAAGTCAGATCCCTGTTCTGACGGGGTGGGGGGAGGGATGGATTTAGTGTTCCTGCAAAGCAGGGACTAGAATCCATCTCTTGCCTTAGTAAAAGCAGCACACATAGTAAACATAAGACACTAGCTAGGCTCACATTTAACCCCTTGATCGGCCTAGTTGTTTAACCCCCTTCCCAGCCAGTGTCATTGTGACAGTGCATATTTTTAGCAAACAGTGTCTCTGGTGCCCAAAACATGTCAGTTAGTGTCAGAATGTCCACCATCATCAAAGTCCCACTGTAAGTCACCGATAGCCACCATGGCTAGTATAAAAAAACATAAACAAACACAAATTCCATAAGGGCCAGTTCACCCCACATGCAGTCCAGTGCGGTTTTTTTCCTGCATCAAAAATGCATGGAAAGTAGGTTATATGGTTTTCAATAGCATAGTTCACATCAGTGCGTTCCAGTGCCAGAAAAAAAAAAAAAAGTAGAGCATGCTGCATTTTTCCTGCAGTGGACTGTACTGGAACGTACAGTGCCTTGCGAAAGTATTCCGCCCCCTTGAACTTTTCAACCTTTTGCCACATTTCAGGCTTCAAACATAAAGATATAACATTTTTATTTTTTGTGAAGAATCACCAACAAGTGGGACACAATTGTGAAGTGGAAATAAATCTATTGGATTTTTGAAACTTTAACTAATAAAAAAATGAAAAGTGGGGCTTGCAAAATTATTCGGCCCCCTTGCGTTAATACCGTATTTTTCGGACTATAAGGCGCACCGGATTATAAGGCGCACTAGCAACGACCGGCTGATAAAATGGATATTTCCATATATAAGGCGCATCGGACTATAAGGCGCACCGGATTATAAGGCGCACTAGCAACGACCGGCTGATAAAATGGATATTTCCATATATATAAGGCGCATCGGACTATAAGGCGCACGGTCGATTTTGTGAGAAAATTTAGGCTTTTACGTGCGCCTTATAGTCCGAAGGTTAACGTCAAGAGACTTGATCTGTGACTCCATGCGCGCCCATCTGACAGATACTGTTAACAAAGAACTCCAGCGATGTCAACAGGTCATATATAAGGCGCACCGGATTATAAGGCGCACGGTCGTTTTTGGGAGAAAATTTAGGCTTTTACGTGCGCCTTATAGTCCGAAAAATACGGTACTTTGTAGAGCCACCTTTTGCTGCGATTACAGCTGCAAGTCGCTTGGGGTATGTCTCTATCAGTTTTGCACATCGAGAGACTGAAATTCTTGCCTATTCTTCCTTGCAAAACAGCTCGAGCTCAGTGAGGTTGGATGGAGAGCGTTTGTGAACAGCAGTTTTCAGCTCTTTCCACAGATTCTAGATTGGATTCAGGTCTGGACTTTGACTTGGCCATTCTAACACCTGGATACGTTTATTTGTGAACCATTCCTTTGTAGATTTTGCTGTATGTTTGGGATCATTGTCTTGTTGGAAGATAAATCTCCGTCCCAGTTTCAGGTCTTTTGCAGACTCCAACAGGTTTTCATCCAGAATGGTCCTGTGTTTGGCTGCATCCATCTTCCCCTCAATTTTAACCATCTTTCCTGTCCCTGCTGAAGAAAAGCAGGCCCAAACCATGATGCTGCCACCACCATGTTTGACAGTGGGGATGGTGTGTTGAGGGTGATGAGCTGTGTTGCTTTTACGCCAAACATATCGTTTTGCATTGTGGGCAAAAAGTTTGATTTTGGTTTCATCTGAGCAGAGCACCTTCTTCCACATGTTTGGTGTGTCTCCCAGGTGGCTTGTGGCAAACTTTAGACGAGACTTTTTATGGATATCTTTGAGAAATGGCTTTCTTCTTGCCACTCTTCCAAAAAGGCCAGATTTGTGCAGTGTACGACTGATTGTTGTCCTATGGACAGACTCTCCCACCTCAGCTGTAGTTCTCTGCAGTTCATCCAGAGTGATCATGGGCCTCTTGGCTGCATCTCTGATCAGTCTTCTCCTTGTCTGAGCTGAAAGTTTAGAGGGACGGCCAGGTCTTGGTAGATTTGCAGTGGTCTGATACTCCTTCCATTTCAAAATGATCGCTTGCACAGTGCTCCTTGGGATGTTTAAAGCTTGGGAAATCTTTTTGTAATCAAATCCGGCTTTAAACTTCTCCACAACAGTATTACGGACCTGCCTGGTGTGTTCCTTGGTCTTCATGATGCTCTCTGCGCTTTCAACAGAACCCTGAGACTATCACAGAGCAGGTGCATTTATACAGAGACTTGATTACACACAGGTGGATTCTATTTATCACCATCAGTCATTTAGGACAACATTGGATCATTCAGAGATCCTCGCTGAACTTCTGGAGTGAGTTTGCTGCACTGAAAGTAAAGGGGCCGAATAATTTTGCACGCACCACTTTTCAGTTTTTTATTTGCTAAAAAAGTTTAAAATATCCAATAGATTTCGTTTCACTTCACAATTGTGTCCCACTTGTTGGTGATTCTTCACAAAAAATTTACATTTTATATCTTTATGTTTGAAGCCTGAAATGTGGCAAAAGGTTGAGAAGTTCAAGGGGGCCGAATACTTTCGCAAGGCACTGTATCTCTATTTATATACATATTTTCAGAAACCCTGGAGAATAAAATGGCGGTTGTTGCAATACTTTATGTCACACCGTATTTGCGCAGCGGTCTTACAAGAACAATTTTTGGGGAAAATAAACTTTTTTGAATTAAGACAACAGTAAAGTTAGGGCATTTTTTTATATTGTGAAAGATAATGTTACGCCGAGTAAACTGATACCCCAAAATGTCACGCTTCAAAATTGCGCCTGCTCGTGGAATGGCAACAAATTTTGATCTTTAAAAATCTTCATAGGCAACGTTTAAAACGGTCTCCAGGTTACTAGTTTTGCATTAGAGAGGGGATCTAGTGCTAGAATTACTGCTCTCATGCGTATGATCGCGGCAATACCTCACGTGTGTGGTTTGAACACCGTTTTTTTTTTTTTCAAATTTTTTATTTAATACAAGGAAGACCAGGGTACATGAATCAGTACAACCAAAAGTATAGAAAACAATACAACTGCAAAATAAACAAACGGCAACATTTCTATACCCATGTAGGCATAACGCCCTTCGTTAAGGTCTCACCACTAGGGAAGTCTAGAGGGTAGGGTCAGTTTGACACATATAGTTCCCGCGGCCGACACCGTCTCCTCCAGGGAGGTGAACAGCCCGTCCACGTGCGGGTGAGCAGCAATGTATCTGACCATGCACACGTGGTCCCTCCTTCTTTTTTATATTTTTTGTTTTTTATTTTGTAATCTCAAACTCTCCCTACAGCGGTCCCCCCAGGGATACTAAAAGACCGGAGGAGGTCCGCTGAGCAAGAGTGTAACCTAGCAAAAGGGACAGGCCAGTAAAGAGGAGGAAGGGGGGGAAGGGAGAAGGGGGGAAAGAGGGTAGGTAAGAAGGATTCTGTAACAATATCCCGAAAAGGTCATCATTCAGCGCTCCTGAGAGCACGACCTTCAGTGGAATACCTGAAGGCATTCCATGCCTGCCATGTCTTAGAGAACGCTTCCTGTCGGTGTTGGCTGGTGAGGATCAGGTCCTCCAGCCTGCTGATGTCATCTACTTTGTGTAGCCATTGAGCGACAGTCGGCGGGTTAGAGGATTTCCAGTTGAGAGGTATGCACGCCTTAGCAGCATCCAGTAGGTGTCGTATCACGGATCTGCCATATTTCCGGGCCGGAATATCCGTCATATGAAAAAGAAAATAGGCAGGTGAAAACGGCACCTCCCTGTCAGTGAATGTCTGGGTAATGCGCCACACCTCTCTCCAGAAATTATGTAATCGGGGGCAGGACCAGAATATATGCAGGAGGGTACCTTCTTCTGAGTGGCACCTCCAGCATCTGTCCGAGGTCGTCGGGAAGATCTTGTGCAGGAGAGCGGGAGTTCTATACCAGCGGGAGATAATTTTAAAGTTTGTTTCCTGTTGTCCAGTGCATAGTGAGGATTTGTGGGTGTAATTGATTATTTGTCGCTTCTGACTGTCTGTGAAGGTGACCGCAAGGTCCTCTTCCCACTTAGCAAGATATGGGGGCTGGAAATCCCTTGGGGGTTCAATCAACATGTCATATGCCATAGACAATGTGTGGGCGAGGGTCCCGGTCTCTGTGCAGAGCTTCTCCAGGCAAGTAAGGGGTCTCTGTGAGTCAGTGGGTGGCGGCGGCATACTCTGGAGAAAATGGGATAGCTGGGAAGCCCGTAGAAAGTCAAGGCGGTATGGGCCCCCCGGGTCCGTCAAGTCCGCGAGCGTCTTCCATCTACCCAGTTGACTAAAATGGGACGCTTGGGAGAGACCCTGTCTACAAAGGTCCCGGAAACACTTGTCTCTGAGACCAGGAGTGAAATTCGGGTGACCGATCACCGGCCGCACCGGCGCGTCAGGTGTCGACAGGTCCGGGTCAGTTAAAAGGAGTGAGCAAATCTTTGCAGTATTGCCTATCAGTGGGTGACGTCTAAGCTCAATAGGTAAGTCTCCATAGCACCACGGGCTGCCCGTCAATGGAATGTCAGATTGGTCCTGTTCTAACTGCGTCCAAAGTTTGGTGTCTTTATGGCGGCACCAGTCTAGGAGTCTACTGAGATGGGCAGCATAATAGTATTTCCGAATCTCCGGCATCGCCAAACCCCCCCGATGCTTAGGGTTGGAAAGCATACTCCTGGGTAGACGTGGATGCTTGCCCGCCCACAAAAAGCGGGTGAAAAGTGAGTGAACCTGCCCGAAAAAGGCCCTGGGAATGTGGACCGGGAGGGCCTGGAGTAGATAGAGAAATTTTGGTAGGATCGACATTTTAAGAATATTACATCTGCCCAGCCAGGAGTGCATTCCGCCCACCCAATCATCCAAAAGCTTTTGTACGGTTTTCAGTAAGGGGGGAAAATTAAGTTTAAAAAGTTGCGAAATGGAAGGGGGAATAAAGGTGCCCAGATACTTCAGAGCAGTATCTGACCATTTCAGCGCAAAGGAGGTCTTTAGACGCTGCAAACGTGCGGGTGGTATCCCCACACCCATAGCTTCGGATTTCGAAAAATTTATCCGCAGGTTAGAAAGTTGGCCGTAAGCATGAAATTCCTGCAAAAGGGTCTTAAGGGAAGTCTCAGGTTCTGCCAAGGAGAACATAAGGTCATCAGCATAAGCAGACACCTTATGCCTAGTTCCCCCCGATCCCTATTCCCTTAATTGCCACGTTACTACGAACATGGCACAGAAAGGGCTCCAAGGTCAGAGCGAACAGCAAGGGGGACAGAGGGCAACCCTGACGAGTACCATTCGTAATAGGAAACACGTCAGAGAGCATCCCGTTTACCCGTACCCTCGCCGTTGGCCCCGAATAGGCTGCTGAAATCCAGCGTATCATTTTATCTCCGAGGCCTACATGTTTAAGGGTGGCAAACATAAAGGACCACTCAACCCGATCGAATGCCTTCTCGGCATCTGTGCCAAGAAACACACTCGGGGTCCGGGTCTTGGAAGCTATATGGAGCAGGTTAAGGACCTTCGTAGTGTTGTCCCTTGCCTCTCTAGACGGGACAAAACCCACCTGATCCAGATGGATCAACTGAGGAAGATATTGTTGTAGCCTCGTGCCCAGAACTTTAGTAAAAAGCTTCAGGTCTGAGTTCAGGAGGGAGATCGGGCGGTAGCTCCCGCACTGAGACAGGTCCTTGCCTTCCTTGGGGATAACCGAGATATGCGCCCGCAGAGTAGTGTCGTGAAGTCTGGTCCCCGTCCCCAGCCCATTAAAGAGGTCTACTAAAGGGCCCCCCAGGGTCGGCAGCAGGATTTTGTAGTAAGCGAGAGTCAACCCGTCAGGGCCCGGCGCTTTACCCGGTTTCGTACTCTTCAAGGCTGCTTGGATTTCCGACAACGTAATGGGCTCCTCCAGAGTGGCACTCGCCTCCGGAGACAGGGATGTCATTTTGGACTCGGTAAGATACTGCGAGACGACGGAGGGCGACGGCGGCAAACCGGACAGGTTGTACAGAGAGCTGTAATAGTCCCTGAACTCCTGTGAGATCTGCAGGGGAAGCGACCGTTTTTGTCCCGACGGGGTCACAATCTCGGGAACGTAGGAAGCCAAACGCTGTGCTTTCAAGGTCTGAGCAAGGTGTCGCCCGCATTTATTACCCGACTCGTATACCGTCCGTCTACATCTCTGCAGCGCAGCCTTAGCTCTGTGTTGAAGTAGGTCGTTAATTTGTGAGCGGAGAACGTCCAACTCCACGCCGAGGGCCGACGACGGAGATGTTTTATGCGTCTGTTCTGTGACATGGAGCTTCGCTAGTAGGGAGTCCAATTGTTCAGTCCTCTGTCTCTTCAGTCTGGCCCCGTGTTTTATAAGGACCCCCCTGATTACCGCCTTATGGGCTTCCCACACTACGCCCATGTCACTGCCTGGGGTGCTGTTCGTGGCAAAATAGTGACCTATTTCCTTGGTCACGTCTGCCAGAACTACAGGGTCCTGTAGCAAACTCTCGTTAAGGCGCCACTGCGCTTGAGGATGTGTAAGGTTGTCTGACAGTGTATACTGCATGCTGATCGGGGCGTGGTCGGACCACGTAATCGACCCTATGGAAGTGTGTGACACTGCATGTAACTGCCCGTGTGGTATTAGAAAATAGTCCAGACGTGAATAAGTCTGGTGTGGTCTGGAAAAGAATGTGAAGTCACGTTCCCCCGGGTGGAAAAGTCGCCAGACGTCGATAAGTTGTGCCGAGTGTAGAGATAAGCCTATACGTTTGCGCATGTCTCTCGATGTAGTAGATGTACCGGACGAGGTGTCTTCCAGAGGGTTGAGGGGGATGTTCAAGTCGCCCCCAACTATCAACTGACCTTCCGCATAACGCTGAAGATGATCCAGACGCTTGCGAAGGAATACATCCTGGCGGTCGTTTGGGGCATAAAGATTTGCTAGTGTGACCTTCCTACCCCCAATCAGTCCCTTTAAATACAGGAAGCGGCCCTCTTCATCTGTTCGGGAGCCGATCAGCGTCCACGGTACCCTCGCCGAGATTAAGATCGTCACCCCTCTCGCTTTGGCTACCGCATATTTGGAGTGGTATGCAAAAGGATAATGTCGACTCTTAAGGAATGGTACACTACCGTCTCTAAAATGAGTTTCCTGGATAAAAACTACGTCCGCTTTGGCCCGACGCATGTCATGTATGAGAATCCTACGCTTTTCGGGTATATTGAGGCCCTTCGCGTTAACTGAGAGTATGTGAATGGCGTCCATCGCTACAAGCGAAAGAGAGAATAGCAAGTCAAAGGGTAGGGGTGGGGGAGGGGAGGAGGGGAAGGGGAAGTAAAAGAAAAGTAACAAAACAGGGGGAAGGGAAAGGGAATGGAAGGGAGTTATAAAAATTGGGGAGTCTCGGGAAAGAAGGAGGGGCGTAAAAAACCTAAATAAGGGGAAGGGGGCCGTCACAGTCCTGAGCGGCCAAGTAAGCAAAACTAAAGTAGCCTAGACGGCTGCAACGCTCACCAGAGCTATGCCTGGTAACTGAGCGAAAACCTAAGTGGGAGCTGGAGTGAACCGAGTTGTAAGGGTGAACTCCCGGTCCTGTATAGCATCTCACCCCCGGCAACCAACAATCACATGTGAAAATAGATAAAGACAGACATAATAATATGAAAATATATAAACCGGCATAACAGTAGAAAATTAAAAGCAAAGACATTAGGTAAGCAAATGCATAGAACGTCCCATGCGGCAGTAGGTACAGCCAGGGGGGAGGGAGACCACCAAGGCAGGGGGCCATATAGACCAAAAGAGTCTATCATGTGGGAGCGGGGGCCGCGGAGGGTCCTCAGCACCCACCACCAAACACTAAGTCCAGCCGAACGTGCTTCTCCCCCACGGCCTCCCGCCTCCCCAAAACAACCCCCTCCCCCCCAGGTGCACGCCACAATGCCGAGGCATAGGTCAATAGAAAAGGAGGAGACCCCCTCTACCCAGCACCTCTCGGTAATGTGCCCTATCGGGCGGGAAAGGCTCCCGCAGGCTCCACGGTATACCCGAGGGTCCCCCCCCCCACATAGAAGATTAAACAGGTCAAAACATAGCCCAGTGCTCCCCCCCACAAGCAACCAGCGCAGCACGAACAGGCCGCAAATCCCCTATGACAGAAGTCCCGTTTGCCGCCCCCGACCTGGGAGCAAAAAGTTCCTGCAAATGGTGGACCCGCTAATCCGTGATGGTGGGTTGCAGTCCGGTCCCCTGTACCAGCAAAACATGGATCAGAGCTGACAGTTTGGTCCTCCAGACAGCAGCGCGTTGCCCAGCGCAGTGCAGAACAAAACAGGTGACAGTAGTGGCATCCGGGAGTAGTCCATTGCAGACAGCACGGGGCGGTTTGCACTGGCCGGGGTGTGGGGTTGTAGGGAGCGGAGGGCAGCATCAAAAAGAAAGTAAAAAACAGAAAAGACCTGTCCGGGAGGTGTCCCAATAGTCCGCGACAGTCGCCCACGCCAGAGAGGCCACCAGGGGCCCCCGGGGGGGGGGGAATCCCACGGGATCAGCGGGGGGTCCGATTGGCAAGGGGGACGGTGCGGGGGGATGCCCAGAAAAACAAAACGAAAACAAGGTGGCATAGAGGACAAGGGGGTGCGTACAACCATAGCAAAGTGTGCATATCACCTATGTCAGCGTGGCTTCCGCCATGTAGAAGTGGGGCGAGTAGCTGGAGTGTGTGGCCCAGGGCCTACTCACGTGGGGCTCCTCCCGAAGCCGATCGGTGTCTCCGACGTCCTCGTTGCTGGCGGGGGGGCTGGGGGCCCCGGTTAACCGATGCACCCGATCTGCCCACTTGCCGAGGGAGTAGCTGTAGCCAGTCCGGGATCGGGATGGGTTCTGTCCCCAGAAACCGAAAAAGAGCCGGTAGGTCGGCGGCTGTCTGCAGGGTGAAGCTGCCAGCGTCTTTGCGGAACATGACGGACAGGGGGTACCCCCAGCGGTATGTGTAACCCAGCCGTTTGGCCAGGTCAAGGAGTGGTCGAAGAAGGGCTCTCCGTCGCAGCGTAGAGCGGGACAGGTCCTGCAGAACACGGATGGTCGCCCCATTCACCTCCACATCACCAAGCTCCCAGGCACGTCTCAAGATGGCTTCCTTCTGCCCATAACGGTGCAGTCTGCACACAATGTCCCGCGGTCTGTCCGGGTCTGTCGGTCTCGGGCCGAGAGCTCTATGCGCTCTGTCCAGGGGGACCACCACATCCGGATCTCCGAGCACCGTGTGGATAATAGCGCCAACTACCGCACTCACGTCCTCCGGACCTGCTGTCTCCGGGACCCCACGGAGCCGCAGGTTGTTGCGGCGGCTCCGGTCTTCCAGGTCCTCCACGTGTAGTTGGAGGGAGATGGCGGCGTCTCTGTGCTGGTCCCTCGATTGTTCCAGCGCGGTGACCCTGGCCTCCAAGGTCGTCAGAGAGGACTCCCCCGCTGTCACTCTGTCCGCAATACCGGAGACCTCTCCGCGGACCTCCTGGATGTCCCGCCTGTGCGTTTCCTCCAGCCGCAGAATCAACGCCTCAACGGCAGACTGTGTTGGGAGGGCCTGGAGCATGTCTCTAATGTCCTGGTCTAGCATGGAGGGCCCAGGAGCCGCCGGGACAGGCATCACCCCCGCTCCCTGCTCCGTCTCCGCCATACAAAACTCCGGAGGTGTCTCCCCGCCGGGCTGGAGCGAGCCCAAGAGTTCCGAACGTGAATGCCTCGGTGAGGCCTGCAAGGCCTCTCGTGGAGCTGCGACGGCCGCTCCCGGTGGGGATCCCTCTCCGCGCCCGAAGTAGCGGCGGAACGAACCGGCGGATTTACTGTGGGGGGTCCCTCGTGTTGCTCCCCGTGTCCGGTGCTTCTTGGATGAGCTCATGCCGGTGGAAAGGACTATCAGCGCCGGGGCATGAGGCCTTGGACCGGGAGCTCCAAGAAAAAGCTGCCTCACTCGGCCATTCCTTAGCCACGCCCCCTGAACACCGTTTTTATATGCGGGCGCGACTTGCGTATGTGGGAGCTTCTGCACACAAGCTTGGCGGGACAGGGCGCTTTAACCACTTGCGACCGCTGCATATATACATCGGCAGAAGGGCACGGCTGGGCAAAGTAACGTAACCCGTACGTTACTTTGAAATTCCCACCGTAAGCTCCTTGACCGTGCCTGCAGGACCCGTGGATTCGATCGTGGCCGGAAATCCCCGTGATCGTGTCACAGAGCTCAAGAACGGGGAGATGCCAATGTAAACAGCATCTCCCCGTTCTGCCTAATGACAGGATACTGATTGTCTACTCCCTGTCATCGGGTGCAGCGATCAGTGTCCATGTCACACAGCCCATCCCCCAGTCAGTTATAAACACTCCCTAGGACACACTTAACCCCTCTCCGCCCCCTAGTGGTTAACCCCTTCACTACCAGTGACATTTTTACAGTAATCAATGCAATTTTAAAGCATTGATCGCTGTATTAATGCCAATGGTCCCAAAAATGTGTCACAAATGTCCGATGTGTCCGCCATAATGTCGCAGTCACAATAAAAATCGTTGATCGCCATTACTAGTAGAAAAAAAAAATATTAATAAAAATGCCATAAAACTATCCCCTATTTTGTAGAGGTTATAACTTTTGCACAAACCAATCAATAAATGCTTATTGCAATTTTTTTTAATCAAAAATATGTAAAAGAATACGTATCAGCCTAAACTAAGGGAAAAAATTTTTTTTATATATTTTTGGGGGATATTTATTATAGCAAAAAGTTAAAAATAATGTGTTTTTTTCAAAATTGTCGCTATTTTTTTGTTTATAGTGCAAAAAAAAAAAAAAAAACGCAGGGGTGATCAAATACCACCAAAAGAACACTCTGTTTGTGGGAAAAAAAAGGATGCAAATTGGGAGCCACGTCGCACAACCACGCAATTGTCAGGTAAAGCGACGCAGTGCCGAATCACAAAAAGTGCTCTGGTAAGGAAGGGGGTAAATAAAAATCGTTTTTATTTTATTTTCACGCTGTCCTTTTAAAAAAAAAAAAAATTGGGTCGCTTTTATTCCTATTACAAGGAATGTAAAGCATGACAGGACCTTTTAAATATGAGATCTGGGGTCAAAAAGACCTCAGATGTAACATTTACACTAAAATGCAATAAAAAATAAATACTTATAATAATAATTAGTAATTTTTTTTTGGTAAAAAAAAATAAAAAAATAAAAATAAGCTCCTTTAAGACCATTGGGTGGAAGTGACGTTTGACGTCACTTCTGTCATCCCATGGTGTGGAGCCGAGCAGGGGCCATCTTTCCCTCACCTGGCATCCAGCCTGTGAGGGGAGAGGACCCGATCATCTCCAGGTAAGCGGCAGGGACAACTGGAGCACAGTGGGGGGCCCTCTCCCACTCCCGATAAAAGTGATCTTGCTGCGAATGAGAGACCACTTTTATTTGAAAGAGGATCGCCCACTGATGAAGAGGATACCAGGGTTATGGCAGCTAGCTGCTGCTATAACAACGGTACCCCTCTTCAAACAGCTGATGTACAACTGGGGGTGGGGGAGTTCTTAAGTGGTTAAAGTTAATAAAAAAGGGGGGGATGCACTGGAGTGCATCAAAAATGCGAATGCAGAAAAGCATCTGGAATGCACCCGGACTGTGTTTCTAAGGTGTGAACAGGCCCTTACTGCTAAATCACACCAGATGCAGTCCAGTGCATGTCTGTTCTGCATAAAAAAACCGCATGCAGTGTTTTCCATGTATTCCACTGACCCTAGTTCACACCAGTGCAGTCAGTTTTCAGTGCAGAGGAAAAAAATAAAAAAGCACATGCTGCATTTTGTCTGTTCTTGAACACAGCAAAACATAATAAAAACGCACTGGAACTGCATGTGGCATGAACTGTAAGTAAAAACTCGTCTGGAATGTATCCGGAGTGCATTTTTGTGGCGTGAAATGACCCTTATAGCAGATAGTAAAAAAAAAAAAAATAGTCCGTCTTTTTTTGTTTATAGTGCAAAAAAAAAAAAAGAAAACACAGTGGTGATCAAATACCACCAAAAGAAAGCTCTATTTGTAGGGAAAACAAGGACACATTTTATTTGGGTACGGCGTCACACGACCACACACTTTACAGTTAAAGTAATTCAGTGCTGTATTGCATTAAATGGTCTGTGTCGGAGGGGGGGGGGGGGGGAATCTTCCGGTCAAGTGGTTAACTCGCTGTGCAGAGGGTGGGGACAAGTTCTCTTTAAGGGTTAGCTTACCTTTACTGACTTTTGACTTTTCTACTGAGCATTACAGCTCCCTCAATACAGTACCATGCTGTGTTCCATTTTGAAAAGGAATGCCTATTTTTTGCAGCTGCTCATTCCATTGCCCTCCCCTGTCCATCCTGCAGATGGTAGGATGTACCAAGCCTCGGATACACAGCCCCCACAATCTCTCAGACAAGTGGCTGACTCCATGCCTTATCCCACACATGCGCAGTCTGCTGTCTCTTGCAGCTCTATGCTCTGCAAGAGTAAAAGAGAGCCAATAGCAGGTAGGGAATGGAGCCAAGCGCTTTTTCTGCACACGCCTTCTACGTCTTACCATCTGCAGGAAGGACAGGGGAGGGCAATGGAATGAGCAGCTGCAAAAAAGCATTCTTTTATACAATCATACCTCCCAACATTTTGAGAAATGGGAATGAGGGGCATCTGCTTACAAATGTATGTAGGCATAGGACATGCCCCTGGCACGCCCACTTAAAGGGGAATTAACAAAAAACAAAAGTTAATTAAATCCACAAGGGTTTTTTTTTTACCACTACTGTTCCTTTATATTGGCTCTTAAAATGTACAAATGCAGCAATTTAGAAATTGGATGAAACGTTTAGCACTGGGAAACACTTTTTGAAAGATAAAAAAGAGAGACGGAGGAACATTGCTCTAAATCAGGGACAGTCCCTAAAAATCAGGGGTAATCCCTCAAAATCAGGGACAGTCAGGAGCTATGCAAAATGGAAGATGCCATAATGCAAGTGGAAGTCTTTGACAAAAGTCCATAAGGCCAATCGCACAAAGATGCATTTTTTCACTTTTTGTGCACATTTTCACATGAGAAACGCACCAAAGTTCCAGGACCTTTTTGGGCATGGAGCTTCACATTTGTGTGCCAGCTGCGTTTAGGATGCCATTAAATGCCTGGCAAACGTGACACGCATTATTCACGTGTTCTGGGCAAAGCATGTGGAAATACACTTGTGCACGTGTTCCAAGAATGTGCAGATGTGAATGGAGCTTTAAGATGAACTCACCCTACTAGATAGCTTCCTGAGTAAATGAATAATGATAGAATACATAGAGGTGTAGAGAGGATGAGGAGATGTGAGGTGTAATTGTGTGTAGCTGGCTTCCCTCAGAGGAAGGCAAACATTCCCCCCTCCTAGTCCTGCCAGGTGATAGGCTTCCTCACAGGAGGGAAGGCGGGCTGCTCTCATTCACAAAGACTGCTGACTTTCTATAGAAGATGAAGGGCCACCCGGCCGCCTTCCCTCCTGAGTTGGTGACCAGCTCTGAGAACACATAAGAAGCTGACAGGAGAACCTCTTACTAGGACCGCTGGAAATCTGAGGTGAAGACTGACTCTCCGCTATAATGATTTCCACACGCCGCGCTCCACCTTCACACAGCACAGCCACCACAGAGCGCGCCCGCCTGCAACCAACCAATCAGGGGCCGGGGAAGGGGTGGAGCTGCGGACTGAGCGGGAACAAAACACACTGAGAGGCAGGTGTACACAGTTTACACAGGCAGCTTCACCTTCTGTACGGAGATAGAAGGGCAGTGGTCTCACTCCCTTCTCTCTCGAACAATGGCTCCTGTTATTATTATCTGTAGTCTTTTAGCCCCTAGAAGAGTCGGCCAGGCTGCAGCTTCTCTCGTTACCCCTTTAACACTATTTTTAACCTTTTCATTGCCATTGCATTTTTCTGAACTGATGTTTAACCACTTCAGCCCTGGACGATTTTACCCCCTTCCTTACCAGAGCACTTTTTTGCGATTGGGCACTGCGTCACTTTAACTGACAATTGCGCGGTCGTGCGATGTTGCACCCAAACAAAATTGACGCAATTTTTTTCCCACAAATAGAGCTTTCTTTTGGTGGTATTTGATCACCTCTGCGGTTTTTATTTTTTGCGCTATAAACAAAAGAGCGACAATTTTGAAAAAAGCACAATATTTTTTACTTTTTGCTATAATAAATATCCAATTTGTTTTTTTTAAAAAAGCAACAATTTTATCCCTCAGTTTAGGCCCATACGTATGCTTCTACATATTTTTGGTAAAAAGATTTCCAATAAGTGTACATTGATTGGTTTGCGAAAAAGTTATAGCGTCTACAAAACAGGGAATACATTTATGGCATTTTTTTTTTTTTTTTACTAGTAATGGTGGCGATCTGTGATTTATTTTTTATATTTTTTTTTTGTGACGAACATATCGGACACTTTTGACACATTTTTGGGACCATTCACGTTTACACAGCAATCGGTGCTATAAAATTGCACTGATTACTGTGTAAATGTGACTGGCAGGGAAGGGGTTAACACCAGGGGGCACTGCAGGGGTTAATTATGTTCCTTGGGAGTGATTCTAACTGTGGGGGGAGGGGACTCACAAGGGGAGGAGACCAATCGGTGTTCCTCTGTACTGGGAACACACCATCGGTCTCTCCTCTCCTCTGACAGGACATGGATCTGTGTGTTTACATACACATCCATGGTCCTGCTGTGTTCCCAGGCAATCGCGCGTGCCTGGCGGACATCGCAGCCGCTGGGCACGTGCACCAGGGCCCGAGCAACGCCCCCTAAGTGGCTGGGAATGGGAGGACGTCATATGACGCCCGCCCAGGATGGGAGATCCCATCTGCAGGCGTCATATTACTATAGGTGGGTAGGGAATTGGTAAATCACCTGGATACTGGACATTTACACCCCCTTCCTGCCCAGGTCATTTTTCAGCTCTGTCACACTTTGAATGACAATTGCACGGTCATGCTATACTGTACCCAGGTGAAATTTTTTTAATTTTCTAGAACTTTTTGGTGGTATTTAATCACTTCTGGGTTTTTTATTTTTTCCAAAAAAAAAAAATAAAAGACCAAAAAGTTTGAAAAATAAAGTTTTTCTTATGCCCCATAAACGCAGTCGGATTTTTCGACGGAAAATGTGCAATCGGATCATGTTGTCGACCGCGTGTGGGCTACATCTGACTTTTGCCGTTGGATTTTGAGACACAACGTTTGAGAGCAGGATCTAAAATTTTCCGACCACAAAATCCGATCGTGTGTAGACAAATCCGACGCACAAAGTGCCACGCATGCTCAGAATAAATTACGAGACAGAAGCGTTCGGTCTGGTAAAACTAGCGTTCGTAATTGATATAGCACATTCGTCATGCTGCAATGTTAAAAATTGTTTAATGCAGCGCATTCTCTTTTTCTTTATAATGCTAGAAGTATGTTTTGCTGCTCATATTCACACAGACATCTCACAAACTTCTTTCTTTATTCTTTCTCCTGATTTCATGAATAGAATTATCATCAGATCCCCAGAATCATTTTTAATTTTTATGTTTTAATGTAAAATTTTGTGGTTGTTTTTTTAATCAAGATCTCCTTTTTTTTTTTTTTTGGTCATCTTCGTAGTTTTTTTTGTGTGTCAACTTACCACAACACCATTATTATCTTTTTATTTTATCGTTTTATTTTTTAATCTCGAGGAGGTTGTTTATTGTTGGTGTCCCTTGTTAAAGTGGTTGTATAGTCTTTTTTACAACTTTTACCTACAGGCTTGCCTGTAGGTAAAAAAAAAATATCTCCTAAACCTGTATGGAGGAGATATTCCCCTCGCAATGGGATTCTTGGCTGAAAGTCCGGCTGACGGCAGACCCTGCCGGAAAGAAATCTCCCGTGTGCATGCGCGGGAGTGACGATATCGCGGCTCTGGCCACTCATTGCGCCAGAGCCGCGATACCCGGAAGACACGCCGAGGGAACATGTCAGCTCCCTCGGCGTGGATCGGCGAGATGTTGGGGCGTCGTTCTAAGGTATTTCATAATGAGCTAGTATGCGGTGCATACTAGCTCATTATGCCCTTTCCCTTGCAGGTATGAAAAAAAAAAAAACCCTCAGCGGGTATACTACCGCTTTAATTTGACTTTGTATTTTTGAAATGTACCTACTCACAAATAAACTGTCCTTTTTGAAGTAAAACACATAGGCAAGTATTTCTTTAACCAGTTCCCAACCGGCGCATGACGATGTACGTCAGCAGAATGGCACGGGCAGACAAACTGGCGTACAGGTACGTCCAGTTGAAATAGCCGCCCTGCCATCATGTGTGTGCCGCCGTTGGCGTGCGTGTGCCGGTTGGGACCCCGTGAGTCCGGTCGCGGGTCCCGCGGACTCAATCGCCGCGGGGATACCCGCGATCGTCTCACAGGGAGGCTGAACGGGGAGATGCCGATGTAAACAGCATCTCCCCGTTCTGCCTAGCAACAAGTGACTATGATCTCTGCTCCCTGTGATTGGAGAAGAGATCAGTGTTCACTAACACACAGCCCAGCCCCCCACAGTTAGTAACACGCTCCTGGGGCACACTTAACCCCTACACTGCCACCCCCTGGTTAACCCCTTCACTGCCAGTGTCATTTACACAGGAATCAGTGCATTTGTATAGCACTGATTGCTGTATAAATCACAATGGTCCCAAAAATGTCCGATGTGTCTGCCATAATGTCGCAGTCACAATAAAAATCACTGATCTCCGCCATTACTAGTAAAAAAAAAAAAATTATTAATAAAAATGCCATAAACTATCCCCTATTTTGTAAACGCTATAATTTTTGCACAAACCAATCAATAATCGCTAATTGCAATTTTTTTTTACCAAAATATGTAGAAGAATACGTATCGGCCTAAACTGAGGAAATAAAAAGTTTTTTTATATATATTTTTGGGGGATATTTATTGTAGCAAAAAGTAAAAAATAATGCGTTTTTTTTTCAAAATTGTCTCTCTTTTTTTGTTTATAGTGCAAAAAATAAAAACTGCAGGGGTGATCAAATACCACCAAAAGAAAGCTCTATTTGTAGGAAAAAAAGGACGTCAATTTTGTTTGGAAGCCATGTCGCACTACCGTGTAATTGTCAGTTAAAGTGACGCAGTGCCGAATCGCAAAAAGTGGTCTGGTCTTAAGCCAGCAAAAAAAACCTTTATTAGGTGTCATAACCAAATAAAGAGGAAGACAACGCTGGAGAAACTGGTGAAATTCGCGAAGCCTTTGGTCCCCAGGGCACACATCAACTATTTAAAGGCAAAATTGTTGGCCTGAGGAGTCCATATATAAGGGAATACAATCTGGTCCAGAAGTCCAAGAGATCAGGAACAGCAGCAGATGGCATCTATGTCCCCAGGCTGTGGTCATACAAGAGCCTGTATCTTTTGTCAGACCAGACTGAACCCAGGCCATCACTCTCTGGTCTTCCTTCCACGCTTCCTTCCAGGCTGTGGCTGGGGTGTTGGAGGTGTGGCAGAAGGAGGGAGAGGAGTATGGTCCAACTCACACAGGTGTTTTTTTTTTTGGGTTAGTTCGCCCCTCAACCCCTTGTTTAATGTGAGTGTCACGTACCTTAAGGCAGAGCCCGGAATGCAGGGAGCGGCCTCTCGTAGACCTCTGACTCGGGAGGCCCTGGTAGTGATGACAGGGGCTCGGGAGCACAGAGGAGCACAAGTGCCTGACTGGATGGTTGATGTAGGAAGCAGCAGACCGTTGGTAATGGGAGGTGTCCTGTAGTCCAGCAGCGGAGTGCAGGTGATGGCAAGGTACAGCAGACAGCGGGAGGATTCCTGTAGTCCGACAGCAGAGTGCAAGTGGCCGCAGGATACAGCGGACAACGGGAGGAGTTTTGTAGTCCAACAACGGAGTGCAGGTGCAAACAGGATATAGTGGGAAGTGGAAGAAGTCCTGTAGTCCGCAGCAAGAGATAAGAGGCAACAGGTCACAAAGGAAGACAACAGCCGGGTACGGTGGCGGACTGGGATGTGTCCTGTAGTCCAGCAGCGGTAAACGGGAAACTGGCAGGTAACGGAGTAGTACAACGGTCCAGGTCAGGCACAGGCGAGCAGATCAGGTACAGAAACTAAATCCAGAAGAGTAGTCGGGTACAAAGCCAAAAGTCGGGGGCAGGTAGCAAACAGCGAAGTCAGGAACAAGCTGGGTTCAATACAGATCAGGATACGGATCAGGTGAATTCAGATACAGGATACCAGAGTACACGGGAACGCTGTTGATCGGGCAGCAAGACAGCAAAGCAAGGATCCACTTTAAATAGCGCTATTGGCGCCAATTGCGTCAAACGGCCGCGCCCGCTCCCGCCGACCGCGATAACGCTCTTCTTACCGCACAGATGATCTTCTGCGACTGACGCCGCTCGGATGCCGGTGAGAAGGATCTTCCTGACATTGCCCCCCTCCAATGGGCAGCCTTAGGATGCCCAACTGGGACATCTTACCCGGGTGAGATCTCTTGAAGGCCAGAACCAACCTCTTGGCGTGGATACCAGTCTCTGGTTCCCAGGAGTTCTCTTCTGGCCCATACCCCTTCCACTTCACCAGATATTGGACTTGGTTGCGTCTCTTTCTGCAATCTAAAATCGCTTCAACCTCGAATTCTTCCTCACCGTTAATAAGCACAGGTTCAGGGGGACCAACATTCCGATTGGTGAAGGGATCCTGGATTGAGGGTTTTAGGAGGGCCACATGGAACACGGGTGGATACGAAACGACTCCGGTAGTTTCAGTTCATAGGCCACGTTATTAATTTTCCTGGTTACTGGGAAGGGACCCACAAATTTTGGGCCCAGTTTTCTGGATGGGCATGCCAATTTCAAATTCAGGGTAGACAGCCAGACTAAATCCCCGGGTTTTAGATTGAGCTCCCCTCTCCTCTTTTTGTCAAAAGCCACCTTGTTGCGTTCTTGGGTCCTTGCCATCGTCTCTTGAAGCAGCTTGTTTATTGGTGCAGAAAAAGTTCAAGGTTTCCTGAGCCGCCAGAAACCGTACATTCTGGAATGTTGTTTGATAAGAACAGAGGGTGAAAACCATAATTCGCAAAAAAGGGAGATTGATTTGTTGCAGAATGAATGAGTTGTTGTAGGCGAACTCGGCAAGTGGTAAAAGGGATACCCAATCGTCTTGCGAAAAGGAAGAATAACATCGCAAATATTGCTCGAGGGTCTGGCCATTGGTCTGGGGGTGGTAGGCAGAGGAGAACGAAAGATCAATCTTCAGGGACTCACACAAAGCTCTCCAAAATTTAGATGTAAATTGCACCCCACGATCGGAAACAATGTTTGCAGGTATACCGTGGAGTCTTACTATTTCCTTAATGAAGATCCTTGCGGTCTCAGGGGCAGAAGGTGTACCCTTCATGGGGAGAAAATGAGCCATCTTGGAGAATCTATCAACCACCACAAAGATAGTGGTGTAGCCTTCTGACGGTGGTAATTCAACAATAAAGTCCATGGAAATCATTTTCCATGGCCTTTCCGGAATAGGGAGTGGTTTCAGCAACCCCCAGGCTTTGGTCTTGCTACCCTTGTTCTGGGTACAGGTGGTGCATGATTCAACATAAAGCTTGCAATCTCTTAGCAGCTGAGGCCACCAGAAGGTGCGTTGGAGGAGTTCGGCAGTCTTGTGTACCCCAAAATGGCCGGCTAGTCTGAAAGCAGCCTGAGCTTCCGGAGTCCACTGGAACTTGATACCCTGTCTGGTCAATCTTGTGATTGGGGCGATGATAGTAGAGAAACCCTTGATGAACTTGCGATAAAAATTCGCAAACCCCACAAAACATTGGATTCCTCTCTTATCTGTAGGAGCTGGCCAATCCAGGATGGCGGAAACTTTTTGTGGATCCATCTTGATTCCATCCACCGAAATAATCAGCCCCAGAAACTGAATGCTGCTACGTTCAAACTCGCACTTCTCAGGTTTCACATACAAGCCGTGTTGACGAAGCCGAGTAAGAACCTTTCTAACGTGTTCCCTGTGAACGGGCAGAGAGGGGGAGAAGATCAAGATGGCGTCCAAATATACTATGACAAACAGGTCGAGATAGTCTCTGAAAATATCATTCACAAAATGCTGGAAGGTCGCAGGAGCGTTGCATAGCCCAAAGGGCATTACGAGATATTCGAAGTGTCCGAAGCGGGTGCAGAAGGCAGTCTTCCATTCGTCCCTGCTTCGGATACGGACCAAATTGTAGGCTCCGTGAAGATCCAGTTTTGTGAAGATAACGGCTGATCCGAGTCGCTGAAATAATTCGGGCACCAAAGGCAATGGGTACCGGTTCTTGACTGTAACTTTATTTAAGTCCCGATAGTCGACACAAGGGCGCAGGGAATGGTCCTTCTTTTCTACAAAAAAGATTCCTGCTCCTGCTGGGGAGGTAGAAGGGCGTATGAACCCCTTTTTCAGATTGTCATCAATGTAAGTCCTGAGAGTCTCAAGTTCCACTTCCGTTAAGGGGAAAATCCTCCCGAAAGGGATTTCAGCTCCGGGGAGTATCTCAATTGGACAGTCATAGGGTCTATGGGGAGGAAGCGTTTCCGCCCCCTTCTTGCTGAACACGTCCAAGAAACTATGGTAGGCCTCTGGAACATACTGGCGAGTTTCAACATCGATCTCCATACACATTAAGTGGGGCGAGACCTTAATTGCTTCTTGCAGGCAGGGCTGACGGCAATAGGGAGAAGGAAAGTTAATGTTCCCGGTGGACCAGTCAATTTGCGGGTTGTGTGCCCGAAGCCAGGGCATGCCCAGTATAATAGGGAAAAGGGAAGACTCAATAATGTCCAGGCAGAGTAGTTCCTGATGGTTACCGGAAATAGTGGCAGTCAAAGGAAGCGCCTCTTGTGTCACCGGCCCGGATTTGATGGCCGTTACATCGGCAAGGTGTACAGTCAATCCCTTCGCCCTGGGCCGTAGGGGGACTCGGAATTTTCGGGCAAAAGACAAGTCCATGAACCCACTGCACGCTCCTGAATCAATTATCGCGGTGACTTGAGTATTCCCTCCTGGAAGCTGAAGAGAAACGGTAATAGCCAGGTGAGTGGTATTACTAAGCACAGCAGGTAAAACAGTAGTAGACAAAGAAGAGTGCTTACGGAGTTTGGCGGGACAGGATCTCACGTAGTGTCCGGACTCCCCACAGTAAAGACACAGATTGTTGAGCTGCCGGCGTTGTCGTTCTTCGGTAGTGAGAGTAGGTCTAAGTAAGCCCAGTTGCATGGGCTCAGGAGTGTCAGCTGCGGAATGTGCAGGAGGGTTGGGAACACGGGGTAACATCCAGACTGGTCCGGAAGGACCGGCAGTGCGTTCTGCTTTCCGTTCTCTCAGGCGTCTGTCAATCTGGATGGACAGGTTAATAAGGGATTCAAGCGTTGCTGGGATACCAACCCGGGCCAATTCATCCTTTAAGGGTTCAGAGAGTCCCATGCGAAACTGATAACGTAGAGCGGCATCGTTCCAGGTAGTATCGGAACTCCAGCGCAGGAATTCGGACGCATAGTCCTCTGCCACTCTACGACCTTGCTGAAGTGAATATAACGCTGCTTCCGCAGTAGCCGCTTGTTGTGGATCCTCATAGAGCAAACCCATTGCTTGGAAGAAGGTACTCAGGTTGTTAAGGCACGTACCAAGAGGTGGTGGGCCCATGCCTGGGGCTCACCCAGTAGGAGGGAGATGACAAAACCCACCTTAGTGGATTCAAGGGAAAAAGTTCTGGGTTGGAGTGCAAAAAATATTTCACAGGCATTGCGGAAAGCCTTGCTGCGATTTCCCGAAAACCTCTCCGGAGTTGGGACCTTAGGCTCAGGGGGCATCATAACCACTGATGGTGCAGAAGAAGTTCCCGGCACGGTAGGGCCTGTGGTAGATAAGACCTGGACATGCTCTTCCAACCGGGAATAGCCCTCTTGTAGGGATTTAACGGCCTGGGTAAGTCCAGCAAGATGACGGCATAAATCATCCATAGCAGAATCTCCCTGCGTGGGCTCAGACATGGCTGCCCGATACTGTCACATACCTTAAGGCAGAGCCCGGAATGCAGGGAGCGGCCTCTCGTAGACCTCTGACTCGGGAGGCCCTGGTAGTGATGACAGGGGCTCGGGAGCACAGAGGAGCACAAGTGCCTGACTGGATGGTTGATGTAGGAAGCAGCAGACCGTTGGTGATGGGAGGTGTCCTGTAGTCCAGCAGCGGAGTGCAGGTGATGGCAAGGTACAGCAGACAGCGGGAGGATTCCTGTAGTCCGACAGCAGAGTGCAAGTGGCCGCAGGATACAGCGGACAACGGGAGAAGTTTTGTAGTCCAACAACAGAGTGCAGGTGCAAACAGGATATAGCGGGAAGTGGAAGAAGTCCTGTAGTCCGCAGCAAGAGATAAGAGGCAACAGGTCACAAAGGAAGACAACAGCCGGGTACGGTGGCGGACTGGGAGGTGTCCTGTAGTCCAGCAGCGGTAAACAGGAAACTGGCAGGTAACGGAGTAGTACAACGGTCCAGGTCAGGCACAGGCGAGCAGATCAGGTACAGAAACGAAATCCAGAAGAGTAGTCGGGTACAAAGCCAAAAGTCAGGGGCAGGCAGCAAACAGCGAAGTCAGGAACAAGCCGGGTTCAATACAGATCAGGATAAGGATCAGGTGAATTCAGATACAGGGTACCAGAGTACACGGGAACGCTGTTGATCGGGCAGCAAGGCAGCAAAGCAAGGATCCACTTTAAATAGCGCTATTGGCGCCAATTGCTTCAAACGGCCGCGCGCGCTCCCGCCGACCGCGATAACGCTCTTCTTACCGCACAGATGATCTTCTGCGACTTACGCCGCTCAGATGCCGGTGAGAAGGATCTTCCTGACAGTGAGGTAAGTTTGCAGTCAGCCAAGGTGGCAAAGGTCTCTTGATGAGTGGGGGTGGTTTTGAGGGCAACAGAAGCCTCCCCAATCAGCCTGAGTGCTGACTCCTCCACGCCCCCCCCCCCTTTCTGGGCCTTTTGATTGGAAGGCGGAGGGGAGGGACCTGAGATTCTGTCAGGCTTCTAGGCCTGCCCTCCTCCTGGCTGCAATTAACCCCTGCCTCCTCCTGGCTGCCACTAACCCCTACCTCCTCCTGGCTGCCACATTCCACAGCCACCTCCTCGTTGCCACATACCACGCCCTCCTCCTGGCTGAGGTCTTTATGTGTATGAAAATGGGACATACTTTTAGTTTTTGGTTCATCAATCACACACAATTTTCAGCTCATGTCTGTCGCAAATTGAATGTTAACAAATAGAAAAGACTATCATTCTGAGCCCAGCATTTTTCATTCTTGTCCCAATTATTTATTATTATTGATATGTAAAACACTTTATTAAATCAGTAATTAGTGATCAATAATCACATCTAGTTAAGCTCATTCATTTTTACTCAAAAAATATGTCGAACAATACTATACCTGGCTCAAGCTGGGCTCCTCCTGGCTGGAAGGCCCAGGGTGGGCATCGGAAGCCTCAGATGGGGTGCAACAAAGCGTGGAAGGAAACATGGAGGGAAGGGTTGAGAGGGATTCCCTGACTTCAGTCTGGTCTGACAGAAAATGCAGTCTCTCATAGTACCACAGCCTGGAGACATAAATGTCATCTGCTGCAGTTCCTGATCTCATGGAGTCCTGGACCTTCTTGCACTCCCTCAGATATGTACTCCTCAGGCCACCAATTTTGGCTTTTAAATAGGGGATGTCTGCTGTGGGGACCACCGGCTTCACCAACTCCAGCGGTTTCTTCAGCGCTGCCTGCCTCTTTAATTTATTTTTATAATGGGGGTGTTTCACCTGCCATAGACAGGGCAGCTCCCTGTACTTGTGTATGAAAATAGGCAGAAAACTGTGGCCTTTGAACCCATCCATTTTCTCTGCAAGACATAACACAAGACAAACCCTAATGTCAAGCTAACCTCTCCTAATCTTGACCCAATATATACCTCAATCTAGAAGCAGTATATGCCAGTGAAGTACCAAGTTAAAATTGTACCTTCGTTCTAACGATCGTCGCTTCCGATACTCCGGCCTCCGCTCACAGATCGTACGTACAACGCACACGTGTTATGTTTTATATACACTGTGCATGCGTGAAACTCCACCCACTCCTGACGTTCTTTCTAGTCTATTCCCCACCCCTTGTCTTTTGGCGCAGTGGGGAGAGCACATGGCGGAGACACAACAGGCGCATGCTAATTTCAACAATGAGGAGGACGACGAAAGCCCGGAGCCAGAAACGTCCCGATCCCGGAGGAGATTTAAGGCCTCAAATATGTCCTTTGTAGAGAAGTTGGAGATGGTGGATATACTGAAGAGGAACAATTATGATGGGAAATATGGACCTTACCCAAACCCAAATATCAGAAAGGCCAAGATCATGACTAAAGTTGTGGAGAGTCTGCAGAAGAATTTTGGGGTATGACGATCCAAGGATCAACTGCGGAAATGCTGTCAGACCTGAAACTGAGGGAGCACGATCAGTACAAAAAGATCAAGCGAGTTCTTCAAAAAAGTAAGTAGTTGTCATGTGTTCATATTATTATTATTGCTTGCACACTGCTCCATGTGCTTTTCTTTTGTGTTGTACAGTTTAAAATAGCCACTTTCATGTTCATGGGTTCAATCGTTCATAGTACACATCGTTCGTTTGCCCACTAAAATACAATGTTTTTGGAAAGTTGCAGTTAAACACATTTGTTCAGGCCTATTTCTAGTCAAAGGAAGTTTGTTGTCTAGAGGGGTTTGTAACTAGAATGAAATGCAAACTTGATTCAGTGTAATGAGAGGACACTCGGCAGCTGTTTACGCATCTGGACTCAGGAGCACTAGTGTGGGACACCAGAACACCCTTTTTATTTCGGGTGTCCCACACACGTGCTCCAGTCAATACTATAAGAGTGTCTCCATCTGTGAAACTTGCACAAAACAGGTAAGTATTCCAGCTTTAGAAAGTGTATAAAATAATGTTTTCAGCTTTGAACTCTGCCAAAAAACAAAATTGTACGACGCTTCCAAGCAATGTTTCATATTCCTATTTCTGCCTGCAAATATCTGTGTGCTAAGTATTCCTTTTTTACATTCTCATAGGGGAGAGAAGACTCAGGACGTCTGAGGACACCAGGGATCCCACACCTCCCAAAGAAGGGGAAATCCCAAAACCAGAAGCAGAGGAGGGGGAAGAAGGAGAGGTTGTTGAAATTGGCACCACAACAGGTTAGTGTCTGAGATCACAGCTTCAGGTAATAGATGTATGCCTGCATTTTTATAATACATTGGTGTGTTTTTTTGTTTATTTTTAGGTGATGTGGATGTTGTGGAAGAAGAAACTAATTTTACCAGTGAAAGTGCCCAGATCCTCATTGGGGAGATAATGGGGTGCATTCGCAATTTAAAAAATCTCAATAAAAACATCAATGATGTTGAACAAAAAATGAAGAACATCATTGATATTTTAGGGAGAATCTAAAACACTCAAAACTAACTAGCATTGATTTGCCATTTTAAAAAACATTTTTATATTTTTTTTAAATCCAAATTTGGAAGATGCACACAGTGTGTCAACATGTGCTATCTTCCATCATGGGGGACCAATGTACGCATTTTGTGGGTGCAACCTCTTCCTTGCTACTAAAGTGGCTGAGATGAAGGAGTTGCACCCCCAAAACACATACATTGATCCCCCATGATGGGAGATAGCACATGTTGACATTAAGCATGGGATCGGGAGGAACATGCCCCAGTTTGAATCACAATCTGTGTGCATCTTCTAAATTTGGCTTTTACAGGGGTGACACCCCATCAGCTGAAGACAATACCAACAAAGTTTGGACATGTCTGATACTGCCTTCACTTTTCAAAGTTGAACTTTGTAAGTTCCTGAGTTCTGTATGTTATGCTTTGAAACGTGCCTGTTTTAGAAAAAATGGCTAGTTATATTATTGTTACCAAAAATAATGTTATATACACCAAAAATGTTGGTTTGTTGTAAAACCCTTTTATAAATGCACATGTGAATGTTCTTTGAGTAAAACATTTTCTTATCATCAACAATGTGTGGCTTCTTCTTTCAATGCTCAAAAGCATTTTTTGTAGTAAAGTTGGTGTTTTCTGTGACAATGGGTGTTATTTACTAAAGGCAAATCCACTTTGTAATCCAAGTGCAGTTTTAAGTGCACTTTTACAGTGCACTTGTAGTGCATAGTGGATTTGCCTTTAGTAAATAACACCCACAGTGCTTTTTAATTTTCCCCAATCATGCCATTTTCATGACTCCACACATTTCTGTCATGGTGCTGAAAATGAGGAATATTTTTCTCAGTAATGCACTACATACATTAACAACAAAAACAAGCTGTGTGTGTAGCAGGCCCATAACATTATAATATTATCTGAAGAAGAGACTATGACCTCATGTCTGCAAGAAATTTGGTTTGCACTGTTGAAGAAAAAAAAGGCCCAAAAAAATTCTAAAGAAAAACCTAGGAGACAGCTAAAACAAACCCAAGCAGTAAATGAAAACAAATATTATTGCAGTTTCAAAGATAAATGTATTAAAAAAAATGCCTCTCAGACATTGTCTGGCATATCAATGGCCCCCCCTACCCGCAAAGTACTCTGTATATCTGTTTCGGACCTCGCGGGCGCTTTGGGGGGGCAAGCAAGGACGGCCTGCTTCAAGTGCCGTCAGGTTTTAAAGTTCAGGAAAGTCTGCATCAGGCCCAACTGAGGCCACATAGTTTGTTGATTTATTTTTTAGATAATTGTGCAAAATGCAGCACGAAAGCACTATATGGTTCAGTTTATATTCCGCCATGTGGATTGGAGTCAAAAATAGGCAGAACTAGCTGGTCATTATCCCGAAAGTGTTCTCCACTACTCTTTTGGCTGTGGCCAGCCAGTAATTATAAACCCTCTGGTCCGGGGTGAGAGTCCTAATCAGTAATGGCCGCATAAGATGGTCTCCCAGTGCAAAGGCTTCATCCGCGACAAAGATGAAGGGAAGTCCTTCCACATTCTCCTCTGGAGATGGCAAGCCAAAACTGCCACTCTGGAGACGCCAGTAGAACTCCATCTGGGCGATCACTCCACCATCTGACATCCGGCCATTTTTCCCCACGTCCACATACAGGAACTCGTAGGTAGCTGACACCACCGGCAACATCACTATACTATTATACCCCTTGTAATTATAATAGTAGGACCCCGAGTTGGGGGGTGGGATGATGTGGACGTGTTTCCCATCAATTGCACCTACACAATTGGGAAAGTCCCAAGGGATGGCAAAGTGGGAGGCCACAGTCTGCCATTCCTGTGGCATTGAAGGAAACTGTGGAGTCAAACAAGAAAACATTTTTTGTAATTTTGCACATCAACATTGCAAGCAGATTAGACACAAACATTTCTGGCCAACATCAGTATAACATTTTTTGAAATGAGTATTTAAAGACAAACGTATAAGGTCCACTTATCAGATTCCTCACTTCATTGAGAGCTGAATGCATAAATAATGTGTGTTAACTTTGGCCAGCCCCTTCTTACTTACGCTACTGGACAGGTAAGACATGTCATAATAAAAAACAAAAAAAAATACAGACTGAACAAATGGAAGCACATTTTTACATTCTGCTATTACCTATTAAGATAATAATAGGAGAAACAACATTTAAACAGTTGCATTTGAAAGTATTTAGGCAGGCCCTTGCACTACATGCTTTGGTGAATTCATCCATAAATCTGACCGCAAAAGAGGTAGGTATCGTGTGCATGGGTTGGCAAAGTCAGCAGATAGAGGATTGCTATCAGCTGACTTAGCAGTTGGGGGAAGAGGGGGTTCCAAATGAGTTTTGGCCACCAAAAAAAAACCTCTGGCACTCTGCATGAATTTAACCAGTTGCCGACCGCCGCACGCCGATGTACGTCGGTACAATGGCACGGGCAGGCATAAGGACATACATGTACGTCCCTTGCCTCCCGCGGGTCGGGGGCCCGATCGGGCCCCCGCCCGGTGCCTGCGGCGGTCGGTATTCGTTCGGGAGCGATCCCGGACGAGGGGACGGCCATTCATTCATGGCCACCCCCTCGCGATCGCTCCCGACGAATAGAAATCCCCGGTGACATCACTTCCTCTCCTGTAATGTAAACACAGGAGAGGAAGTGATGTATTCTCTCCTCCGTGTCGGTATTTTTCGTTCCGACACGGAGGAGAGCGGATCAGTAAGTTGCACCAACACTCACACACACAGTAGAACATGCCAGGCACACTCACACCCCCCCTTTACCCCCCGATCACCCCCCCAATTACCCCTGCCCCCCAGTCACAGTGACACCAATGTCATTTTTTTTTTTTTTTTTTTTTTTTTTTGCATTGGTGTCATTTGTGACTGTAATAACTGTTAGGGCAGTTAGAGTTAGCCCCCTTTAGTTCTAATGTACCCCCCTAACCCCCCCAATAAAGGTTTAACCCCGTGATCACCCCCCGTCGCCAGTGTCACTAAGGCTGGGTTCACATTGCAGCGGTTTATGAGAACGAATGTGATTCGCACCGCACTGCAGTGCAAATCACATCCGATCTCTGTGCGATTCGAGTTCAGCCATTCGCCGCACCCGCCGCACCCGCCACACCCGCCGCACCCGCCGCAAATTCGCACGGGACCCTTTTTTTGGCCCGCAGCAGAATCGGATCGCATGGGTGTTCACACCATGCGATCCGAGTTTGCAGATCGCACTGCGATATGCGAACTGATCTGGGGGTGTCAGTAACATTTCACTGACACTCCCAGCAGTTCCCATAGGGCAGTGTGAACTGCCGCCGGGAGGCATGCGATGCGGGAACCCGCCGCGGATTCGCGGCGTTTCCGCATCGCTCCAGTGTGAACCCAGCCTAATAAGCGATCATTTTTCTGATCGCCGTATTAGTGTCACAGGTGACGCTAGTTAGGCAGGTAGGTATTTAGGTTCGCCGCAGCTTTTTATAGCGCCAGGGACCCCCATATACTACCGCATAAAGCCCCCTGATTGCCCCCTAGTTAACCCTTTCACCAGTGATCACCATATAACTGTTACAGGTGACGCTGGTTGGTTAGTTCTTTTTTTATAGTTTCAGGGCACCCGCCATTTATTACCTAATAAAGGTTTAACCCCCTGATCACCCGGCGGGTGTCATTTGTGACTAATAACTGTTAGGGCAGTTAGGGTTAGCCCCCTTTAGTTCTAAGGTACCCCCCTAACCCCCCCAATAAAGGTTTAACCCCGTGATCACCCCCCGTCGCCAGTGTCACTAAGGCTGGGTTCACATTGCAGCGGTTTATGAGAACGGATGTGATTCGCACCGCACTGCAGTGCAAATCACATCCGATCTCTGTGCGATTCGAGTTCAGCCATTCGCCGCACCCGCCGCACCCGCCGCAAATTCGCACGGGACCCTTTTTTTGGCCCGCAGCAGAATCGGATCGCATGGGTGTTCACACCATGCGATCCGAGTTTGCAGATCGCACTGCGATATGCGAACTGATCTGGGGGTGTCAGTAACATTTCACTGACACTCCCAGCAGTTCGCATAGGGCAGTGTGAACTGCCGCCGGGAGGCATGCGATGCGGGAACCCGCCGCGCATTCGTGGCGTTCCCGCATCGCTCCAGTGTGAACCCAGCCTAATAAGCGATCGTTTTTCTGATCGCTGTATTAGTGTCACAGGTGACGCTAGTTAGGCAGGTAGGTATTTAGGTTCGCTGCAGCTTTTTATAGCGCCAGGGACCCCCATATACTACCGCATAAAGCCCCCTAATTGCCCCCTAGTTAACCCTTTCACCAGTGATCACCATATAACTGTTACAGGTGACGCTGGTTGGTTAGTTATTTTTTTTATAGTTTCAGGGCACCCGCCATTTATTACCTAGTCTCACTAGTGTACCCCTAAATTTAGGGGTGTCTACTTTCCAAAATGGGGTCATTTGGGGGGGGTTTGTGCCATCTTGGCATTTTATGGCCTTCAAAACTGTAACGCCCTTAGAAAGCCTGAAGGCGGTGCTTGGTTTTCGGGGCCCCGTACGCGGCTAGGCTCCCAAAAAGTCCCACATATGTGGTATCCCCGTACTCAGGAGAAGCAGCAGAATTTATTTTGGGGTGTCATTTCACATATGCCCATGGCATGCGTGAGCAATATATCATTTAGTGACAACTTTGTGAAAAAAAAAAAAAAAAAAAAAAAAGTTTGTAATTTTCCCGCAACTTGTGGCAAAATATAAAATATTCCATGGACTCAACATGCCTCTCAGCAAATAGCTTGGGGTGTCTACTTTCTAAAATGGGGTCATTTGTGGGGGTTTTGTGCCATCTTGGCATTTTATGGCCTTCAAAACTGTAATAGGTAGTGAGGAGTGAAATCAAAAAATTACGCCCTTAGAAAGCCTGAAGGCGGTGCTTGGTTTTCGGGGCCCCGTACGCGGCTAGGCTCCCAAAAAGTCCCACATATGTGGTATCCCCGTACTCAGGAGAAGCAGCAGAATTTATTTTGGGGTATCATTTCACATATGCCCATGGCATGCGTGAGCAATATATCATTTAGTGACAACTTTGTGAAAAAAAAAAAAAAAAAAAAAAGTTTGTAATTTTCCCGCAACTTGTGGCAAAATATAAAATATTCCATGAACTCAACATGCCTCTCAGCAAATAGCTTGGGGTGTCTACTTTCTAAAATGGGGTCATTTGTGGGGGTTTTGTGCCATCTTGGCATTTTATGGCCTTCAAAACTGTAATAGGTAGTGAGAAGTGAACTCAAAAATTTACGCCCTTAGAAAGCCTGAAGGCGGTGCTTGGTTTTCGGGGCCCCGTACGCGGCTAGGCTCCCAAAAAGTCCCACATATGTGGTATCCCCGTACTCAGGAGAAGCAGCAGAATTTATTTTGGGGTGTCATTTCACATACGCCCATAGCATGTGTGAGCAATATATCATTTAGTGACAACTTTGTGTAAAAAAAAAAAAAAATTTTTTTTTTTGTCATTATTCAATCGCTTGAGGCAAAAAAATAAAATATTCAATGGGCTCAACATGCCTCTTATCAATTTCCTTAGGGGGTCTACTTTCCAAAATGGGGTCATTTGGGGGGGTTTTGTACTGCCCTGCCATTTTAGCACCTCAAGAAATGAGATAGGCAGTCGTAAACTAAAAGCTGCGTAAATTCCAGAAAACGTACCTTAGTTTGTAGATGTGACAACTTTTGCGCAAACCAATAAATATACAATTATTGACTTTTTTTTTACCAAAGACATGTGGCTGAATACATTTTGGCCTAAATGTATGACTAAAATTGAGTTTATTGGATTTTTCTAATAACAAAAAGTAGAAAATATCATTTTTTTTCAAAATTTGCGGTCTTTTTACGTTTATATCGCAAAAAATAAAAATCGCAGAGGCAATCAAATACCATCAAAAGAAAGCTCTATTTGTGGGAAGAAAAGGACGCAAATTTTGTTTGGGTACAACATTGCATGACCGCGCAATTACCAGTTAAAGCAGCGCAGTGCCAAAGTGTAAAAAGACCTCTGGTCATTTACCAGCAAAATGGTCCGGTCTGAAAGTGGTTAAGGACACAAATAAAATTTGTTTTCACCTGGTGATCTGACCACTGGTGATCACTGGTCAGATCACCAGGTGAAAACAGACGGGGAAAAAAGCCTGACTGGGAGTGACATTTGGAGCAACAGCCACAGCCCTATTGCGTGAGGGATTCGGGATCGCCTGAGGGGGAACCGTTACCCGGACATCCTTTGATTGTTTTTGCCTGTGGTGACCCTCTGTAACGGGGGGTCGCTTGGATCTGGTAAGGAGCCAATTCATTTATTCGGTGATGGGAAAAGCACATTATATTTCTGGAGAAGATTTCTAATTTGTGCACTTCTAATTCAGCTCTTACATGAAGTTTTTCTTCACCGGTGTTATGTACCATATGGACATTTTATAATTTTTTGGTTCACAACTATATGGACATTATATAGAGTGTCTCAGAATATATATTTTTTGACAATTTATTTCATGTAAAAAAATTGGAAACAAAATAATAATTTTTTCACTTTAGGGGTATATGTACAGAGATTTACACAATCTGTATTGCGTTTGGGTAATTCACATTATTGACACGTATTTGTGTCCCATTTTTGTATTTAATTTTATTTATTTGTACATATAATAGTATGCATTATATTTTTGAGGTGGTCTTAAGGCCCATACACACGATCAGACTTTTTTACAACAAACATGCAAATTAGCTGTTTTGGAGCAACATCCGACCGTGTGTACGCTCCATCGGACAAACTTTTTTGGTTTTCATCGGACTTTTGTTGGCTGTGCGAACGGACAAACTTTCTGGCAACAAAAGTCTGATGGAGCAAAGTCTGATCGTGTGTACAGAAAACCATAGGACTTTTGTACAAAGTACAAACAGGCATGCTCAGAACCAATGCAAAAGATCAGACAACAATACAGAAGTTGACCACAGGTGGCGGTAAAGAGCAGAAAAACCACGTGATTTGGTGAAAGTTGGCTGAAAAAGTCCTGCTGTGTGTATGAGGCTTTAGAGACAATAAGACACTAAGACTCATATCGTGGGTTTGGCACATACACATACCCCATTCACTTTGGGCATTTGAGGTTAGCGCAGTTCTCTTTTTTTCCCTTTTTGTTCAGTGTATTTTTGGTGTACATTTGAATTGCTGCTTCCGACCAATATCATTCTTATTCCGTAGCGCAGTTTCTTCTTCTTTGCTTTTTTCTGTCACTACATACTGCCCACTGACCACCTTGCCACTACATACTGCTCACCAACCATCCTGCCACTACGTACTGCTCACTGGCCACCCTACCACTACGTACTGCTCACTGACCATCCTGCCACTACGTACTGCTCATTGACCATGCTGCCACTACGTAATGCTCACTGACCATCCTGCCACTACGTACTGCTCACTGGCCACCCTGTCACTACATACTGCTCACTGACCAACCTGTCACTACATACTGCTCACTGACTGCCCTGTCACTACATACTGCTCACTGACCGCCCTGTCACTACATACTGCTCACTGACCGCCCTGTCACTACATACTGCTCACTGACTGCCCTGTCACTACATACTGCTCACTGTCTGCCCTGTCACTATATACTGCCCACTGATCGCCCTGTCACTACATACTGCTCACTGACCACCCTGTCAATACATACTGCTCACTGACCAGCCTGCCACTACATACTGTTCACTGACCACCCTGTCACTGCATACTGCTCACTGACTGCCCTGTCACTACATACTGCTCACTGACCAACCTGCCACTACACACTACTCACTAACTGCCCTGTCACTACATACTGCACACTGACCAATCTGCCACTACATACTGATAACTGACTGCCCTGTCACTACATACTGTTCACTGACCATCCTGCCACTACATACTGCTCAGTGACCGACCTTTCACTACATGCTGTGCATTGATTATCCTGCCACTACATACTGCTCACTGGCCAACCTGTCACTACATACTGCTCACTGATCATCCTGCAACTACATACTGCTTACTGACTGCCCTGTTACGACATACTGCTCACTGATGATCCTGCCACTACATACTGCTCACTGACTGACCTGTAACTACATACTGCTCACTGACCATCCTGCCACTGTGTACTGCTCACTGGCTGCCCTGTTACTATACATGGCTCAATGGCCACCCTGTCACTACATACTGCTCACTGACTGCCCTGTCACTACATACAGCTCACTGACTGACCTGTAACTACATACTGCTCACTGGCTGCCCTGTCACTACATACTGATTGGTCACTGACTGCCCTGTTACTACACATGGTTCAATGGCCACCCTGCTACTACATACTGCTCACTGGCCGAACTGTCACTACATACTGCTCACTGACTGCCCTGTCACTACATACGGCTCACTGACTGACCTGTAACTACATACTGCTCACTGGCTGCCCTGTCACTACATACTGCTCGGTCACTGACTGCCCTGTTACTACACATGGTTCAATGGCCACCCTGCTACTACATACTGCTCACTGACCATCCTGCCACTACATAATGCCCACTGGCCAATTTGCTTGCCTGCTGCTACTTACCGATACCATCCATAGCTCAGCAGTGCATACTTTTTTTTTTACATTTGTATTTCTTTAGCCTCATAACTACAGCTCTCTTATATTTTCTTAATTAAAAGTACAGTTAGGGGAAAAAGGTAATTGATCCCCTGCTGATTTTGTAAGTTTGCCCACTGACAAAGAAATGATCAGTCTATATTTTAATGGTAGGTTTATTTTAACAGTGAGAGACAGAATAACAACAAAAATATCCAGAAAAACGCATTTCAAAAAAGTTATAAATTGATTTGCATTTTAATTAGTGAAATAAGTACCGTATATACTCGAGTATAGGCCGACCCGAATATAAGCCGAGGCACCTACTTTTACCACAAAAAACTGGAAAAAGTTATTGACTCGAGTATAAGCCTAGGGTGGGAAATGCAGCAGCTACCGGTAAATTTCAAAAATAAAAATAGATACCAATAATGTTTTTGAATATTTATTTCAAAGAAAAACAGTAAACTATCTCTGTAAAAAAATATAAAAGTGTAAAGAGGGTCAATAAAACAATATGGTATCAACAATAACTTTAAAAGTACAAAAACCTTAGCTCATTCAGCAACCAAGCTAAAACACAAGAGTTAAAATCCTTCAAAACTGGATTCCTCATCATCTGTATGTCCAAACAGAGCTTCAGCATTAGCTGGTGTGAGATTATCAGCGTAGACATTGTCATCATCACTGAGTTCGCAGTCATCACTATCACTGCTGTCGTTCTCATACAAAGCGCTGTCTTCACTGCCATCCATAGCATTACTAATGCCACATTTCTTGAAGGCGCGTTGCACCATGTCCTCCGGAATCTCTTCCCATGCATCACGAACCCACTTTGCTATCAATTCTATGTCGGGCTTCATCAGATTTCCACCTTTTGTCAGTCGGGCTTGACCAGATGACATCCATTCATGCCACATCTTTCTCACACGGTCTTTAAAAGGTTTATTTAAACACACATCTAGCGGTTGCAATACAGATGTAAGCCCACCTGGAATAACGGCCAAAGTAACTTGAGAAGATTTTGCCATTTCTTTTATGCCATCAGATGTGTGGGCTCTGAACATATCCCAAACTAGCAATGATGGTTTTTTCTTTAAGGCTGCTCCTGGTCGTTCTTTCCAAATTTCTTCCAGCCATTTTTTTGTTCCGTCTTCATCCATCCAGCCTTTCACATGTGCGCGCACTGTAATTCGTGGTGGGAATTTGACCTTTTTAGGCAAGGTCTTTCTTTTAAAAATAATGACAGGCCGCAGCTTTGTTCCATTAGCCAAACATGACAGAACAACTGTGAAATGATTTTTTTCATTTCCTGTGGTTCTGAGAAAAATAGTTTTGTCTCCCAAACTTGCCACAGTTCTGTTGCTTGGAAGATCAAAGGTCATCGGTGTTTCATCCATATTTCCAATATCTCCCAGGTCATAGTTATGGATCCTTCTTTGTTTTATGATGAATGAATGGAATGACATCACTTTTTCATCAAGGTCTTTTGGCAACTTCTGTGAAATCTTTGTTCTTTGCCGCAAACATAGGCCAAACCTATTCATGAAGCGGGTACACCATCCTGCTGACGCAACAAATTTTTCAATGCCTGGTGCTTTTAATTTGTCATCTTTAGCCATCTGAAGGGCACGTAAGCGAATTCCCATGCGTGTTACGCAGTAACCATTTTGACGACACTCCATAACCCATTTATGCAATTCAGTCTCTAAAGCCCCATATGAAGTTGTTAAACCACGTTGAGCTTTTTTTGCCTTTGGAATCTTTTCCAAGTCAGCTTTCTTTTTCCGCCATTCCCTCACTTGTTTTTCATCAACACAAAATTCCCTACTTGCAATACTGTTATTGCTTTCTTCTGCTCTTGACACAACCTTAAGTTTGAAACCAGCTTCGAATGACCTGCGTTTTTCTTTTGGTCCAGGATTACCGGTAGAAGTACTGGGATCCATTTCTAACAGGATAAAAAAAAAAAAAGACTTGTTCGGGTACCTTTTGAGGCCTAATGCAGGCTGATATTACAGAAAGTGATGACATGACTGTTTGCAAAGAGCAGCCTGTGTTAGGGCTCATATTACCGGTAATATACCGTACATTCTACCAGTGTCCTGCCTGTGCCCATTAAATATACAGTCCAGCCTGCCTGTGTCCATTAAATATACCGTACAGCCTGCCTGTGTCCATTAAATATACCGTACAGCCTGCCTGTGTCCATTAAATATACCGTACAGCCTGCCTGTGTCCATTAAATATACCGTACAGCCTGCCTGTGTCCATTAAATATACCGTACAGCCTGCCTGTGTCTATTAAATATACCGTACAGCCTGCCTGTGTCCATTAAATATACCGTACAGCCTGCCTGTGTCCATTAAATATACAGTACCCATTGTAATAATGCTCTGGATAACACATTAGACACATACCGGTATACAGCCTGCCCATTAAATATACAGTAACCATTGTGATTTTTCACTCACCTCATGATGCTGATGTCCCGCTGTGATGATGATGTCCACGGACAGGGCCGCTGATAGAAATCATGGGGCCCCGTACAGCCTACCTGACGGGGCCCCCTTCAGCTCCACCCTGGCCCCACCCATTGCCCCTCCCCAGACCCCGGCGCCGTCTATGGATAATATAAATTTACCGTAGTGTGCTGCCATTCCACAGGTGGGCATCGTTTTAAAGCATGGTACGGTATGTTTGGTACCGTATCTATTCACCACTCGGTGCAACATCTTTTATATTTAACAAAAAAAAAAAAAGGGTACCGGTATTCTTTTGTGTTTACATGTGCTAGAACTCATTGAGGCTGGGTTCACACTGCTGTGGCTACGAGAACCGGATGTCATTCGCACCGCACTGCAGTGCAAAATCACATCCGATCTCTGTGCGATGCGAGTTCAGCCATACAGATAGTATGGCTGAATTGGCATCGCATCCGACCCAAACTCGCACAGGACCCTTTTTTTGGTCCGCAGCAGAATCGGATCGCATGGGTGTTCACACCATGCGATCCGATTCCTGTGCGAGTGTGCAGATCGCACTGCGATATGCGAACTGATCTGGGGGTGTCATTAACATTTCACTGACACTCCCAGCAGTTCGCATAGGGCAGTGTGAAGTGGCGCTGGGAGGTATGCGATGCGGGAACCCGCCGTGGATTTGCGGCATTCCCGCATCGCTCCGGTGTGAACCCAGCCTTTTGAAACATAATTTTACGGTAATACCGGTAATTGCACTTTAGGCTGGGTTCACACTGCAGCGATGCGGGAACGCCGTGAATCCGCAGCAGGTTCCCGCATCGCATACCTCCCAGCGGCACTTCACACTGCCCTATGCGAACTGCTGGGAGTGTCAGTGAAATGTTAATGACACCCCCAGATCAGTTCGCATATCGCAGTGCGATCTGCAAACTCGGACAGGAATCGGATCGCATGGTGTGAACACCCATGCGATCCGATTCTGCTGCGGGTCCTGTGCGAGTTTGGGTCGGATGTGATGCCAATTCAGCCATACTATCTGTATGGCTGAACTCGCATCGCACAGAGATCGCATGTGATTTGCACTGCAGTGCAGTGCGAATCACATCCGATTCTCGTAACCTCTGCAGTGTGAACCCAGCCTTAAAGTACAATATTGCTTAAGCTAAAAAAAAAATCCAGGATTCTAATCAATATATGGTAGATAGAATAAGGTCTACAAAAGCAGGTCAGTTTCATTTTTTTTTTTTTGCCTCTTACCTCAACTTAAAAATCACTGGATCGCCCGGCCCCTGCTCTCTCTGCTTCTTGTTATAGTGTGTAGAGAGAGAGAGAGAGAGGACTGGATCGGATATCACTCCGCAGCACACAGTAACCTAATGCTGAGCGGTGTGCGGCGCGGGTGCAGAGGATGTATTCATCCGCGCCCGAAATAGCAGAAAGAGTCCCCCCACTGCGGTGACCAGCCTAATGCTGAGGAGTGCGGCGCGGGCGCTGAGGATGTATTCCTCCGCGCCCGAAATAGAAGAAAGAGTCCCCCCCGCCACTGCAGCCATACAGCCATACAGCCATAAGCACGAGGAAGAAAAAAAAAAAACTGGACAGAACGAAAGAGAGCAGAGGGGATGGTGTTGAGCGGTACACTTACAGGCCATTCACTAGCGTCAGCCAGCGGCATGGCCCCGCCCCCTTTTCTCCTCCATCTCCGGCAAAAAATTTCAGTGACTCGAGTATAAGCCGAGGCGGCTTTTTTCAGCCCAAAAAGTGGACTGAAAAACTCGGCTTATACTCGAGTATATACGGTATTTGACACCTTCACAAAACATGACTTGGTACTTGGTGGCAAAACCCTTGTTGGCAATCACAGAGGTCAGATGTTTCTTGTAGTTGGCCACCAGGTTTGCACACATCTCCAGAGGGATTTTGTCCCACTTCTCTTTGCAGATCCTCACCAAATCATTAAGGTTTTGAGGCTGAAATTTGATGACTCGAACCTTCAGCTCCCTCCACATATTTTCTATGGGATTAAGGTCCGAAGACTGGCTAGGCCATTCCACTCCTTTGTTGCCTTGGCTGTGTGTTTGGGATCATTGTCATGCTGGAATACCCATTCACTACCCATTTTCAATGCCCTGGCTGAGGGAAGGAGGTTCTCACCCAAGATTTGATGATACATGGCCCCATCCATTGTCCCTTTGATGTGGTGAAGTTGTCTTGTCTCCTTAGCAGAAAACCACCCCCAAAGCATGTTTCCATCTCTGTGTTTGATGTTTGATGCCAAAGAGTTGATGTCAAAGAGCTTGATTTTGGTCTCATCTGACCACAACACTTTCACCCAGTTCTCCTCTGAATCATTCAGATGTTCATTAGCAAACTCCAGATGGGACCTTGAGGGCACTGCAGGATTTCAGTCCTCCGCAGCATAGTGTGTTACCAATTGTTTTCTTGTTGACTATGGTCCCATCTGCTGGTGTGTACCTAGAGCATTTGGCACCCCTTAACATTACATAGCACCCTACACCTCTGAACCCCTTTACATTACACAGCACCCTGGACCTCTGGACCCCTTTACATTACACAACCCCCACAGCTCTGGACCCCTGCATCTTACACAGACCCCCCTACAGTTCTGGACTCCCTGCTTGTTACACAGACCCCCTCTAACAGCTCTGGACCCCCTGCATGTTACACAGACCCCCCCAACTCTGTCCCTGCTTACCAGAATCGTGCAGATGGAGAGACAGTGAGCAGTGCTGAACAGAGGTTGAGAACTGCTGGAGTTAATATTTTTTCATATTAACAAGCTATTGATTGGTTGCTAGGACCACCTAGTAACCAATCACCTGCTGGTTTACTTAAAAAGTTAACTCCAGCAGTTCTCTACTAAGCACTGCTCACTGTCTCTCTCTCCCCTGCGGTACAGGAGGAGAGAGAGTGTTTTGCTTACCCTGCTCTGCTCTGTGAATTCGGTGACTGGCTCTGGGTGTCACCCTGGTAGTGGACCGGGCTCCCCCCGCACTGTCACAGCTCGCCAGTGGCGTCACTAGGGTTGGTGTCACCTGGTGGGAAAAAACATGGCATCACCCCCCCTCCACCAACTATAGTCCCCCCTCAATACAGACACCCCTCCATCAGTACAGACACCTCTGATCAATTCAGACCCCCCTCCCTAAGTACAGACCCCTCTCATCAGTACATACCTCCCTCCTTAAGTACAGACCCCTCTCATCAGTACAGACCTCCCTCCTTAAGTACAGACCCCTCACATCAGTAAAGACTCCTCTGATCAGTTCAGACCCCCCACCCTCTAAGTACAGACCCCTCTCATTAGTACAGACCTCACTCTCATCAGTACAGACCCCTCTCATCAGTACAGACCTCACTTTCATCAGTACAGACCTCACTTTCATCAGTACAGACCCCCCCCCCCCTTTCAGTACAGGTAGCATTCAGTACAGACACCCCCATTCAGTACATTCCCCTCTTTAGTGCAGACCCCCCCATTTGGTGCAGTCAGACCCATAATGTACCTTGATCAGCACGGGACATGCACAGCAGGTCCCCTCCCCCTGTGTACACATAACCTCTCTAGGAGGGGGAGGCGGCTTCACTTTGCTCGGCTGTGTGAGACATCTGGGACTGCTCAGAGCCGCTCAGACAGCCCACCGCCACAAGAGAAGGGGATTGTTGGTGCAGTAGTGTTGCCCTGGGCCCTGCCGACAGGTGTCACCACTCTGGCGTTTGTCACCCAGGTGCGCCCCCCCCCTCTTGCAATGCCACTGCAGCTTGCCTCTCAGGGTTCTAACCTGCCCTGTCACCGTGCCGCTGCCTAAACCCCCCTGCCCCCACTGCCCTGTCACGGCTTCAGTCACGGAGGGGGGGGGGGGGTGCCGGCCTGACAACCCCCAGTGTGTGGAACCCCGGGGCGGTCCGCCCCTTACTTTCTACACCATTGCCCAGCTATCTTGAGATCATTGGCAAGGTTCTCTTGTGTACTTCTGGGCTGATTCCTCACCCTTCTCATGATCATTGAAAATCCAATTTGGTCTTGGCCATGATGGAGAAATTTAAATCTGATTGATTGCTTCTGTGGACAGGTGTCTTTTATATAGTTAATAAGCTGAGATTTCTTCCTTTAAGGCCGGGTTCACACCGCTGCGATGCGGGAACGCCGCGAATCCGCGGCGTTTTCCCGCATCGCATTACTCCCGCCGGCAGTTCACACTGCCCTATGCGGACGGCTGGGAGTGTCAATGATATGTTAATGACACCCCCAGATCCGTCCGCATATCGCAGTGCGATCTGCCGACTCTGTTGCGGACCAAAAAAAGGGTCCCGTGCGAGTTTGCTGCGGGAGCGATGCGAATTCAGCCATACTATCTGTATGGCTGAACTCGCATCACTACGGAGATCGGATGTGATTTGCGGTGCAAATCACATCCGGATCTCCCCCCGCAGCAGTGTGAACCCAGCCTAAAAGAGTGCTTCTAATCTCCTGTATAAAAGACACCCGGGAGCCAAAAATCTTTCTGACTGATAGGGGATTAAATACTTTTTGCACTCATTAAGGCCAGGTTCACACTGAGCTGTGGGAATGCAAGTTCAGCCATGCCATGCGCAATTTCACTCCCGCATGTCAGTCCTGATTTCGGCTGCTATTTCAGAGACATCTGGGCAGGTTTCTGCACAGATGTCAATGTAAATCTCAGCCCAAAATCGCAAAAAGTAGTACAGAAGCTACATTTTCAAATTAGTGCGGCGCCACAAATGCAACATCGCACCGATTAGGATGGTGCCATTGACGACAATTGTCAAATCACATATCAAAACGCTCCAGTGTGAACCAGGGCTAAAAAGCAAATCAATTAATAGCTTTCTTGAAATGTGTTTTTCTGGATATATTTATTGATATTCTCTCTCACTGTTAAACCTACCATTAAAATTCTAGACTGATCATTTCTTTGTCAGTGGGTAAACATACAAAATCAGCAGGGGATCAAATACTTTTTTCCCTCGCTGTGTGGCTTTATTTAAAGGTATGCCTGTTGTTAAACCAAGCCTGTTATAAATAAATCCAAACTCCTAATTAAAGTATATTCTTCACCTACAATGGCTTGCTGGGGACACAGAGAAAAAAGGTGTCCCTGGAATTTTTTTTTTAAATGTTGGTGACTAGGGATGAGCCGAACACCCCCCGGTTCGGTTCGCACCAGAACTTTCGAACGGACCCCAAATTCGAACGAACGTTAGAACCCCATTGAAGTCTATGGGACTCGAACGTTCGAAATGAAAAGTGCTAATTTTAACGACTAATATGCAAGATACTGTCCTAAAAAGGGTTTGGGGACCTGGCTCCTGCCCCAGGGGAGATGGGTCAATGCCTAAAATGTTTTTAAAAATGGCCGTTTTGGCGGGAGCACTGATTTTAATGACGATTAAAGTGAAAAAAAAGTGAAATATTCCTTTAAATATGGTGCCTGGGGGGTGTCTGTAGTATGCCTGTGAAGTGCCACGTCTTTCCCGTGTTTAGAACAGTCCCTGCACAAAATGACATTAAACGGAAATAACACCATTTAAAACTGCTTGCGGTTTTAATGTTATATCTGGTTCCTGCAATATGGTTGAAAATCATTGAGAAAAATGGCATGGGTAGCCCTCCCTGCCCATTACCAGCCTGTTTGGGTCTTGTACGCATATTAAGGGGAACCCTGTACCCATATTAAAAAAAGGAAATGCGTGTGGCCCCCAGGCCCTATATACTCAGAACAGCAGTATACAGGCGGTGCAAACAAGACAGGGACTGTGTAGGTTTGTTGTGTTAAGTTGAATCTGTTTGTAATTTTCAACTGGTACATTTTTAAAGTGTAGCTCCAGTCAAAAAAACTATTTTTAAGCTTTTTGGAAAACATAGGGAAGGGTTATCACCCCTGTATAATTTGTTTTGTCCTGCATCTTTTTTCATCTCACTTGCTGTTGTCTCCTTCCGTTTGCAAGTAGGAGATGTTTGTAAGTTGGATGTTTGAAAGTAGGGGCCTGCCCTATATGCTCTGCAGAAATGGCGGAACAAGGTGTTGGTTTTGCCACAACATTGTAAGCCCTCAAAGTGACTCTTGGTGGGCGCTGGAGCGCCCTGCTGTGAACGATTATATCAAGAATTGTAATTACATGCCATTGTTGAACAGTGGTAGAAAAATTGACCTTTGGTGGTTGTGGTGCTGGGGCCACAACACTATAAGTCCTCACCGTTACTCTGGGTGGGCACAGGAAGGGGCCCTCCTGTGAAATATTATATCAAGAATTGTAATTACATGTCCCTGTTAAACAGGGGCAGAGAAATTTGGCCTTAGGCACTGCTGCTGGTGCCACCACACTGCAACCTCTTCCATATACTCTAGTTTTATTGCAGGAATTAGCCCTGCTGCAAAGCATTGCATCAAAAATTGTAATTAAACGCCCCTGTTAAACAGGGGCAGAAAAATTGGGCCTTAGGCACTGGTGATGGTGCCACCACACTGCAACCTCTCCCATATACTCTTGTTTGATTGCAGGAATTAGCCCTGCTGCAAAGCATTGCATCAAAAATTATACTTAAATGCCCCTGTTTAACAGGGGCAGAAAAATTGGGCTGATGGCATCAACCAGAACCAGAAATGTTCTTCCAACATATCAGCGGAGGAGGAAGAGGATAGACAATCAACATAACAGGACAGTCACTCAGCATCAGCATAGGCAGTCTTGAAGGGATGTGGTATTTCAAAAAAAATTATTCGGTTACATCAGCTTCAAGTGCTTGGTAGCTGTGGGTGATCCAAGACTGATTCATCTTGATGAAGGTCAGTCGATCAACTGATTCGGTGGATAGGCGCACCCTGTGATCGGTAACAAAGCCACCAGCAGCACTGAAGGTGCGTTCCGAAAGAACGCTGGATGCAGGACAGGCCAGTAGCTCAATTGCATACTGTGCAAGCTCTGGCCAGTGATCCATCCTCAAGACCCAGTAAGCCAGAGGATTTTCGGTGGGAAAGGTGTCCAAGTCTGACCTTGCCCCTAGGTATTCCTGCACCATGTAAATCAGACGCTGGCGATGGGTGCTGGAACCGATCATACCTTGGGGCTGCAGACTAAAAAATTGTCTGAAAGCATCAGTCAGACGGCCACCTTCTCCACCGCTCCTTCTGACCGATGCCTCAGCAACACGTTGTCCAGGACCAGGAGTTTGTAACCTCCCAGTCTCTGGGAACGCGTTGCACAGACCTTTCTGCAAGGCCTGCCGGAGATGTCTCATCCTCTGTTCCCTCTGCAATGGCAAGATAAGGTCGGCAACCTTACCCTTGTACCGTGGATCAAGGAGAGTGGCCAGCCAGTAACGGTCCCTCTCCTTGATCCGAAGAGTACGAGGATCCTTCCGCAGGCTTTGCAGGATCAGGGAGGCCATGCAGCGTAGGTTAGCTGAGGCATTCGGTCCGGAGTCCTCTGGGTCACTGAGGACAACATGATCCGCAGCTACCTCCTCCCAGCCACGTACAAGTCCACGTGTTTCTTGGGACTGTAAATCATCCCTACAAGACTGCTGCTGCTGCTGATGCTGATGCTGAGTGCCAGCCTCCACCTCCATGCTGATACAATCATCCTCCTCCTCCTCTTCCTCCTCCTCATCCTCTTCCTGTGTGATGGGTGGCACAGCAGGAACACTGTCTGGATAAAGGGGGCCTTGAGAGGCAAGGAAGTCCTCCTCTTCCTGCCTCTGTTCTGCCTCAAGTGCCCTGTCCATTACTCCACGCAGCGTATGCTCCCAGAGGTGGACAAGAGGTACAGTGTCACTGATGCATGCACTGTCACTGCTCACCATCCTTGTGGCCTCCTCAAACGGTGACAGGATAGTGCATGCATCCCTGATCATGCCCCACTGGCGTGGTGAGAAAAAACCGAGCTCCCCTGACCCTGTCCTGGTGCCGTAGTCACACAGGTACTCATTGATGGCCCTCTGCTGCGTGTGCAGCCGCTGCAGCATGGCCAATGTTGAGTTCCATCTGGTGGGCATGTCACATATAAGGCGGTTCTTGGGCAGGTTCAACTCCTTTTGGAGCTCAGCCAACCAAGCACAGGCATTAAATGATCGGCGGAAATGCGCACAGACTTTCCTGGCCTGCTTCAGGACATCCTGTAAGCCGGGGTACCTGCCCAAGAACCGCTGCACCACCAGGTTAAGGACGTGAGCTACACAGGGCACATGGGTCAGTTGTCCCTGTCGGAGGGCGGAGAGGAGGTTGGTGCCATTGTCGCAAACCACCATTCCTGGCTTAAGCTGGCGTGGCATCAACCACCTCTCGGCCTGCCCCTGCAGAGCTGACAAAACATCCGCCCCAGTGTGGCTCCTGTCCCCCAAACAAACCAGCGCAAGCACGGCATGGCATCATTTTGCCTGCGTACTTGCGTAGCCCCTGGAACGCCTACGGAGCACCGCTGGTTCTGAGGACAGAGCACTGGAAGAGGCCATGGAAGAAGAAGAGGAGGGGGTGGAGGAGAGAGGTGTGTCACAACCAATAGTAGCATTTTGGAGGCGTGGTGGCGGAACAACCTCCAACACTACTGCACCTTGTCCTGCATCCTTCCCAGCTGCCAGAAGAGTGACCCAATGGGCCGTGAAAGACAGGTAACGTCCCTGTCCATGCCTGCTGGACCATAAGTCAGCGGTAATATGCACCTTACCGCTGACCGCCCTGTCCAGCGAGGCAAGGACATTGCCTTCCACATGCCGGTAGAGAGCCGGAATCGCCTTCCGTGAGAAAAAGTGGCGTTTGGGGACCTGCCACTGAGGAACCGCACATTGTTCAAACTCACGGAAGGGGGCCGAGTCTACCAACTGAAAAGGCAGCAGTTGAAGTGCTAGCAATTTAGCCAAGCTAGCATTCAACCGCTGGGCATGTGGATGGCTGGGAGTGAACTTCTTCCGCCGGTCCAGCAGCTGGGGCAGGGACATTTGCCTGCTATAATCGGACGTGGGTGTACCGCTAGCAGAGTTCCCGGAAGCACTTGGCTGTGACACACCTAATTCTACACCTTCATTCCTCTCAGAGCAGGTTTCAGAGAGGACTGAAGGTCTAGTGGGGTTGGAGATGCCAGCTGATGAGGAGCAAGGAGAGGTCCGCTTTGTTCTTTGGTGTGGGTCTTTGAGGTACGCTTGCCAACGAGCTGCATGGCAGGTCAACATATGTCTGGTCAAGCATGTGGTGCCCAAGCGGCTGATGTTTTGGCCACGTGAGATACGCTTGAGACATATGTTGCAAATAGCAGTGGTGCGATCTGATGCACTCGTCTCAAAAAAGGCCCACACCAAAGAACTTTTAGAATAACGCGCAGAGGCAGTGCTCTGCACAGGCGGAGCTCTGCAGTGTGATTCAGTCGGTGTGCTGCCCCTAAGCTGGCCCCCGGAGGGCATCCTGCCTTGTTGGACATGTGCCTCCTCCTCCTCCCTCCTTCCAGGCACCCACGTGGAGTCAGTGCCCTCATCATCCCCTCCCTCTTCATCGCTGTAGCAAACCTGGCAGTATGCTGCAGATTGTGGAACATGACTGCCAGATTGCTGTCCTTCTTGAGCATCCCCTCTCTCTGCGCTCACGCTACTGCCTTCCTCTAGCTGAGTGTCATCATCAGAGCCCACAAAACACTGGGCATCCTCCTGGAGCATGTACCCAACACTGTGCTCAAAGAGTTCAGGAGACTCCTCAGGAGGACGTGGTGGGTCTAGAGAAGGAGTCACTGATGATGACATTGAGAGGAGGGAAGACGATGCGTTGGCAGCTGCTTTGCTACTACCCTGAGACTGGGTGAGAGAGGATGAGGAGGATGAAGAGGGCTTGGTCATCCACTCTACCAAGTCGTTGGCATGTTGCGGTTCAACATGTCCAGCTGCCGAAAAGAAGGACAAGCATGTCCCATGGCCACGTGCTGATGACAATGCACCGCGTCCACGACCAGCACTGTTGTCTCTAGACACAGAGCCTGCTTGCCCTCTTTTATCGGCTCGCGCCTGTCTGCCTCTCCTTGCTGGCCTTCCAGACATGGTAATGGCCTGAAGGGAGTTGGGTAAAACAGCAGTTGGGTAGTGTATATTGTGCTGGAGGCACACAACACCCACTAACTCCTGCAGATGCCTTTATTATAGAACACCAGAGATAAAGGGGTATATACAGATGTATACTGTGCTGTGCTGGAGGCACACACAACTTCCAATAACTCCTGCAGATGGCAAGTGGGCTCAAATAGAGAACAGCTATGTAGGTGGATATAGCGGTATGTACTGGGTACAGAGCACGCAGACAGCACGCACTATCTCCTAACACTACTGGGTACAGAGCACGCAGACAGCACGCACTATCTCCTAACACTACTGACTGCAAGCTCTATTATAAAAGATAGATCACTACTACTAGCTATATAGGTGAGGTGAATATAGCGGTGTATACTGCGGTCAGGGCACGCAGACAATAACCAGAGAACACCAGAGATAAAGGGGTATATACAGATGTATACTGTGCTGTGCTGGAGGCACACACAACTTCCAATAACTCCTGCAGATGGCAAGTGGTCTCAAATAGAGAACAGCTATGTAGATGGATATAGCGGTATGTACTGGGTACAGAGCACGCAGACAGCACGCACTATCTCCTAACACTACTGACTGCAAGCTCTATTATAAAAGATAGATCACTAGCTATATAGGTGAGGTGAATATAGCGGTGTATACTGTGGTCAGGGCACACAGACAATAACCACTACACAACAGCAAGATAGAAAATCGTCCGAAAACGATCGGTGTGTACTGTGTTGAAGGTACACAGAACACCCACTGCTTCAGACGCCAACACACTACACGAGGCCGCCGCGATGGCGGCCTTATATAGTGTGGGGCGTGCACTACACAGCCTGAGCTATGATTGGCCACAGGCATCCTGCCTGTGGCCAATCATGGCTCTCCTCGCTGCTGGCGCTGCGATTGGCCAAGCATGCGGGGTCACAGTGCATGCTTGGCCAATCATGAGCCAGCAATGCACTGCGCCATGGCAGTGCATTGTGGGCCGTGAGCGCCACACGAATTTGACGCGAACGGACCAAAATGTTCGGATTTCGCCGAACGGACGAACAGCCAATGTTCGAGTCGAACGTATGTTCGACTCGAACACGAAGCTCATCCCTATTGGTGACTATGCAACAGTAGTTTCTATGCTTAGTCTCTGTGATTGCTGTAACCAATATACCAATATACTGTATACTCAACCTTAAACTGAACAATAACATCCCTGTTATACAAGTCAGATCAGGTTTTGTTGTTTGCTCAGAGCAACATATGCTTAAAGAAAAAAAAACTCCCCTTCTCTCTCTCTCTCTCTCACATATATTTTGTGATATATAATATATATTGAGCATTGCTAGATTAAAAGTGACCTAACAGCTCCACTCAGAGGAAATATTGAGCACTGTGCTATGGCAATGTGCTCTTTTTGCTTTCACAGTGCTATGGAGTGTAAACAGTTTCCTTTTTATGCTTTCAATATTTTTTTAAAATTTTTATTATAAAAAAAGGTAACACATACAGTATAGTGGGGTACACACTATGAGAAAATCAGAAGAATAATTCATCACAAGGCACGATCGTTTGATTTTTGTATAGTGTGTACACAATTTTGACATCCGATTCAGACTCCAAACGAAAATTTCCCAAGGGAAACAGGACTAATGATTTTCATTTAATGTGTACTGTTATTGTATGAGAAAAATCAGATACGAAAGACTGCGCATGATCAGAAACAATAAATAAAAAAAAAGAAAAGCTTTTGTCAGTATCAACTTGCTGTGAAACATCAAGGAAATCCACACGATCGTTGGTCTGAGTTTTTCATAGTGTGCACTAGGCTTAAAGTGGAAGTAAACTTCCATCTGTGGCTTTTACCTATAGGTAAGCCTATAATAAGGCTTACCTATAGGTAGTGTAAAAATATCCTAAACGTGCACCGTTTAGAAGATATTTACTGTACATGCAGCCAGTGACATCACTGGCGCATGCACTCTGAAGGGGCGGCCACCGGCCACCGGTGACATTCCTTCAGAGCCCTGTGACATAAACGGCGGCTCCCGTGTCCACGAACCTGGAAGCAAGACGGGGGAAGGTGGGAACCCCTGGGCTCTGACACCTCGGCGCTGGAATGCTTTGTTTTAACCACTACCGTTCCGCCCACTGTGGATATACATCACTACTTTGACATCAAATACTGTTGTTGTGGCAGCAGATAGCTGCTATAACCCTGGTATTTTTATTCACGGATCCTCTTTCACATAAAAGTGGTCTCAGCAGCAGATGCGCCGCAAGATCACTTTTATGGGTGGCGGCATAGGTGCCCCCGCCACCTCCCGGGCATCTCGGCCCCTTAACAGAGCCATTGGAAGCAGTGGAAATTATCCGATTCCCAGGATGGATGAGCAGGAAGTCGAGTGAAGGCATGATGGCCCCCACTCGACTCTATACCCTTGGAGGACCGGATCAACGTCAAACGTCACTTCCGCCCTCCGACCTGAAAGAGATAAAAAATTTTTTGTCCTTTTAAGTGTAAATGTGAGATCTGAGGTCTTTTTGACTTTAAAGAGGCCCTGTAATGCTTTTTTCTATTACAAGATGTTTACATTCATTGTAAAAGGAATGAAAGTGATCCAAAAATTGTTTTTTAACCACTTCGGGACCGCCGTATTGCCAATGTACGTCAACACAATGGCACAGGCAGGCACAATCACGTAAATGTACGTGAATGCCTTCTAGCGGGTGGGGGGTCCGATCGGACCCCCTCCCGCTAGATACGGCGGTCCCTTTCGGTGCCGGAGCGATCGGCGATGAGGGGATGGCCGCTGGTTTCCGCCCATCGCCTCTCGATCGCTCCTGGCCAGTGACGAACTTCCTCCCCTGTGAAAATGTAAACACAGGAGGAGGAAGTGATGTCACACTCCTCGTGGCGGTCTTTTTGAACCGGACAGCAAGGAGTGAAGACCTTCAAGTAAGTGCACCAACAGTCCACTGACACATAGGTACACACAGGCACACATTTCACCCCAGTCACCCCCCGATCACCCCCCCGATCGGCCCCCCGCCCCCCCCCCCAGTCACAGTGTCACTAATGCAGTGTTCATTTATTTATTGATCACTACATTTAGTGTCAGTTGTGACTGTAAAAAGTGTCAGGGCAGCTAGTGTTAGGCCCCTTTAGGTCCAGGGTAGCCCCCTACCCCCCCTAATAAAGGTTTAACCCCTTGATTGCCCTCCCAGTTAACCCTTTCACCCTCTTTTACCAGTGTCACTAAGCGATCGTTTTTCTGATCGCTGCAATAGTGTCACTGGTCCCGCTAGGAAGCTAGTTTTTTTTTAGGTTCAACGCCAGGTTTTTATACCGTTAGGTACCCCGATATATAACCTAATAAAGGTTTTAACCCTTTGATTGCCCCTAGAGTTAACCCTTTCACCAGCGATCGCTGCATAAGTGTCACTGGTGACGCTGGTTAGCCAGTTAGTTATTTAGTTATTTAGGTACCCCCATATAAATACCCAATAAAGGTTTTAACCCCTGATTGCCCTTAGTTAACCCCCTGATCACCCGGCGGGTGATATAAATTTGGTTTTAGGGTCAGAAAGGGTCTGCGTCGCCCCAGGCAGTGCTAGGTTAGTGCCAGCACCGCTAACACCCACGCGCAAAGCATACACCTCCCTTAGTGGTATAGTATCCGAACAGATCAATATCTGATCTGATCAGATCTATACTAGCGTGCCCAGCAATTTAGGGTTCTAAAAAAACGCATTGTTAGCAGGATCAATCCAGATACCTGCTAGCACCTGCGTTTTGCCCCTCTGCCCAGCCCAGCCCAGCCCACCCAAGTGCAGTATCGATCGATCACTGTCACTTACAAAACACAACACACATAACTGCAGCGTTCGCAGAGTCAGGCCTGATCCCTGCGATCGCTAGCAGTTTTTTTGGTAGCGTTTTTATACAGTCGCTGACAGGCTAGGTGCTTTTTTACCTGTGAGTCTCACTACTGTACCCCTAAATTTAGAGCCCAAAATGGCAAAGCGAAGGTACACTAGTGAAGAGGCCTACACGTTTCTGAGCATGACAGATAGTGAAGAGGAAGACACTGATCTGTCAGATTCAGGCTCAGAATACGAACCTGTAGAGGACAGCGCCTCCATGTCAGATAGCTCTGACGACGAAGAAGAGGTCCCTGCTATTGTCAGGCGTACCCGACCCCGATTTTCTGATGTTGTTGAGGTGCAGGAACCGCAAGTCCCTCGTATGGAGTATAGAGCCAGTACTAGCGCCGCTCATCCTTTTGGTGAACTGGCAAGCACCAGCGGCCTAGTACACCCTGGACGTACATCCAGCACTGCAGTATCACGTGGTGACGTGGCGAGTCCCATAAGTGCAGTTCAAGCTGGCGAGGTGGCAAGCACAAGTAGTGTCCCGCTGCCACCAAGAAGAAGAAGACAAAGACAGGCCCGTCGTACCCATAGTGCCCTTCCTGCAGAATTCGCCTATCCCAATTGGGTGCCCACCACTTCTGCAGAACCCGTACTTCCCCCATTCACTGCCCAACCCGGTATTCAGGTGGATACAGATGATTTTACGCCACTCGATTTTTATTCTCTGTATCTCACGGAAGATCTCTATAGATCTATTGTGGACCAAACCAATTTATATGCTGGTCAACGCATCGCCGCTAATCCCCAGTTGCCGTCTCTTGCCAGAGATTGGAAACCAGTTACGGTTTCCGAATTTAAGACGTTTTTGGGCCTTTCCCTCAACATGGGCACACATAAATTTATGCGGATGCGGGCTTATTGGTCCACGCATCCGGCTGACCACATGCCCGTGTTCTCTAACTCCATGTCCAGGAAACGATACGAGCAGATCTTGCGGTTCTTGCACTTCAGTGACAATGAACTTTGTCGTCCACGTGGAGACCCTGAATACGATCGGCTCTACAAAATTCGGCCCCTCATAAACCACTTCAACCAACGTTTTGCAGACTTGTTTACTCCCCAAAAAGTTGTCTGCGTTGATGAGTCCCTGGTTAAGTTTACTGGTCGCTTGTCATTCAAACAGTACATTCCCAACAAGCGTACCAGGTACGGGGTCAAGCTCTATAAGTGCTGTGACAGGGCCACAGGCTATGCATGGAGCTTTATGGTTTATGAGGGTAAAGATAGTTACGTAGAGCCGGAGAACTGCCCTGATTACATAGGAAGCGCTGGCAAGATAGTGTGGAAATTGGTGTCACCCTTATTCGGAAAGGGGTACCACTTGTACGTGGACAACTATTACACCAGCGTGCCACTGTTTAGTCATTTATTTGATAATCAGATTGGAGCATGTGGCACCGTGCGACCTAATCGCCGGGGCTTTCCCCAGCGGCTTGTAGATTCCCGTCTTAGGCTGGGGGAGAGAGCCTGCTATCGGTGTAATAATTTGCTCGCTATGAAGTGGAGGCATAATAAGAATGTTTTCGTTCTTACCTCCCTTCATGCAGACACGACGGTCCAAATTTCTACGGCGACTGGTATTGTGGAGAAACCCCTCTGTGTCCACGAATATAACAAAAATATGGGAGGGGTGGACCTCAATGACCAGATGTTGGCGCCGTATCTAACTTCCCGTAAGATCAGACGCTGGTACAAAAAAGTGTCTGCTTACTTATTTCAATTGGCTTTGCTGAATGCTTTTTGTGCTATACAAAACTTCAGGCGGGACTTTAACCTTTCTTTTCTTCCAAAGAGAGGTTGTCACAGAGCTTCTGTTTCCAGACGGTTCTGTACCTCACCATTCCCAACCAAATGCAGTAAGCCGGCTGCATGAGAGGCATTATTCTTATGTCCTCCCGAGTACCCCTACCCAACGAGCCCCCCAAAAAAGATGTCGTGTCTGTAGCAAGCGCGGATATAGGCGTGACACCCGTTCTTATTGTCCACGCTGTCCTGGCAATCCTGGTCTTTGTCAGGGTGAGTGTTTTGAACGCTACCATGAACTAGTGAAGTATTAGCGTAGGGTACAGCATTTCACAGCCTAGGCACACTAACACAGAGTCTCCCAAGATGCCATTACATTTTGAGAGACCCGAACCGTTACAGTTACAGTTTACAGTTCAAAAAAAAGTGTATAAAAAAAAAAAAAAAAAGGAAAATAAAAAAACCAAAAAAAGTATAAAATATAAAAACCAAAAAAAATATAAAATATAAAAACCAAAAATAGTTGTCGTTTTATTGTTCTCTCTCTCTCTCTCTCTCTCTCTTCTCTCAAATTTTTTATACTTTACTGTTTACTGTGTTATTGTTAACCATTTTTTATGTTTTCAGGTACGCCATTCAGCTGCAGCGTGGATTTATTTATCTTGACAGCAACAGCGTTTGCTCCCACGATACATAAAGCCGCGACTCCAGTGCTGTAGGAGGTGATTTCACCACCACAGTTAAAAAAGAGCATATATGCCGAAGCATGGGGGCATAAGGGGTGGAGGAGCGATTTTGCTCCTAATGCCGCGTACATACGGTCAAAATTCCGACGGAGGGCTTGCCCGTGGAAAAGTTTGAACGTATGTACGCAGCATAACTTTTTTGCGGGAGGATGCCCCCATGCTTCGGCATATATATATTTTAGGCACAGGTTGTGTTAAAAAATGTTTTATTTTTTACAGTTTTTTTGGGAATTTGCTTTGCAGGTATGGTATGGTAAGGTTTTACTGTTATACTGTAATGTTACTTTGTTTTAACGTTAACCATAATTTGCTTAGCAGGTACGCCATTCAGCTGCAGCGCGGATTTATTTATCTTGACAGCAACAGCGTTTGCTCCCACGATACATAAAGCCGTGACTCCAGTGCTGTAGGCGGTGATTTCACCACCACAGTTAAAAAAGAGCATATATGCCGAAGCATGGGGGCATAAGGGGTGGAGGAGCGATTTTGCTCCTAATGCCGCGTACATACGGTCAAAATTCCGACAGGGGGCTTGCCCATGGAAAAGTTTGAACATATGTACGCGGCATAACTTTTTTGCGGGAGGATGCCCCCATGCTTCGGCATATATAAATGGTGCATGTATGTCCATCATTAGAAGTGGGTGGATGAAGGGAGGTATCTAATGGTGGGCATACCCACCGATCAATCTCTTTTTTTTCGTTCAGACAACATGACTCTCAGTAAATAGCTTGGGGTGTCTACTTTCCAAAATGGGGTAATTTGGGGGGGTTTTGTGCTATTTTGGCATTTTATGGCCTTTGCACCCTTAGAAATCCTGAAGGTGGTGATTGGTTTTCGGGGTGCCGTACGCGACTAGACTCCCAAAAAGTCCCACACATGTGGTATCCCCATACTCGGAAGAAGTAGCTGAATATATTTTGGGGTGCAATTCCACATATAACCATGGCATGTGTGAGCAATATATCATTTAGTGACAACTTTTTGTACATTTTTTTTTTTTTTTTGTCATTATTCAATCCCTTGGGACAAAAAAAAAAATATTCAATAGTGTCAAGATGGCCCTCGGCAAATAGCTTGGGGTGTCTACTTTCCAAAATGGGGTCATTTGGGGGGGTTTTGTGCCATCTTTGCATTTTATGGCCGTCAAAACTGTGATAGGTAGTGATAGGTAGTGAGGAGTAAAATAAAAAAATTATGCCCTTAGAAATCCTGAAGGCGGTGCTTGGATTTCGGGGTCCCGTACGCGGCTAGGCTCCCAAAAAGTCCCACACATGTGGTATCCCTGTACTCAGGAGAAGCAGCAGAATGTATTTTGGGGTGTCATTTCACATATACCCATAGCATGTGTGAGCAATATATCATTTAGTGACAACTTTGTGCAAAAAAAAAAAGTTTGTAATATTCCCGCAACTTGTGGCAAAATATAAAATATTCCATGGACTCAACATGCCTCTCAGCAAATAGCTTGGGGTGTCTACTTTCCAAAATGGGGTCATTTTGGGGGATTTTGTGCTATTTTGGCTTTTTATGGCCTTCGAAACTGTGATAGGTAGTGAGGGGTGAAATCAAAAATTTGCACCCTTAGAAATCCTGAAGGTGGTGATTGGTTTTCAGGATGCCGTGCGCGACTAGACTCCCAAAAAGTCCCACACATGTGGTATCCCCGTACTCGGGAGAAGTAGCGGAATATATTTTGGGGTGCAATTCCACATATAACCATGGCATGTGTGAGCAATATATCATTTAGTGACAACTTTTTGTACATTTTTTTTTTTTTTTTTTTTAGTCATTATTCAATCCCTTAGGACAAAAAAAAAAAATATTCAATGGGCTCAACATACCCATCAGCAGTTTCCTTGGGGTGTCTACTCTCCAAAATGGGGTCATTTGGGGGGGTTTTGTGCCATCTTGGCATTTTATGGCCGTCAAAACTGTGATAGGTAGTGATAGGTAGTGAGGAGTAAAATAAAAAAATTATGCCCTTAGAAATCCTGAAGGCGGTGCTTGGATTTTGGGGTCCCGTACGCGGCTAGGCTCCCAAAAAGTCCCACACATGTGGTATCCCTGTACTCAGGAGAAGCAGCAGAATGTATTTTGGGGTGTCATTTCACATATGCCCATAGCATGTGTGAGCAATATATCATTTAGTGACAACTTTGTGCAAAAAAAAAAAAGTTTGTAATATTCCCGCAACTTGTGGCAAAATATAAAATATTCCATGGACTCAACATGCCTCTCAGTAAATAGCTTGGGGTGTCTACTTTCCAAAATGGGGTCATTTTGGGGGGTTTTGTGCTATTTTGGCTTTTTATGGCCTTCGAAACTGTGATAGGTAGTGAGGGGTGAAATCAAAAATTTGCACCCTTAGAAATCCTGAAGGTGGTGATTGGTTTTCGGGATGCCGTGCGCGACTAGACTCCCAAAAAGTCCCACACATGTGGTATCCCCGTACTCGGGAGAAGTAGCGGAATATATTTTGGGGTGCAATTCCACATATAACCATGGCATGTGTGAGCAATATATCATTTAGTGACAACTTTTTGTACATTTTTTTTTTTTTTTAGTCATTATTCAATCCCTTAGGACAAAAAAAATAAATATTCAATGGGCTCAACATACCCATCAGCAGTTTCCTTGGGGTGTCTACTTTACAAAATGGGGTCATTTGGGGGGGTTTTGTGCCATCTTGGCATTTTATGGCCGTCAAAACTGTGATAGGTAGTGATAGGTAGTGAGGAGTAAAATAAAAAAATTATGCCCTTAGAAATCCTGAAGGCGGTGCTTGGATTTTGGGGTCCCGTACGCGGCTAGGCTCCCAAAAAGTCCCACACATGTGGTATCCCTGTACTCAGGAGAAGCAGCAGAATGTATTTTGGGGTGTCATTTCACATATGCCCATAGCATGTGTGAGCAATATATCATTTAGTGACAACTTTGTGCAAAAAAAAAAAAGTTTGTAATATTCCCGCAACTTGTGGCAAAATATAAAATATTCCATGGACTCAACATGCCTCTCAGTAAATAGCTTGGGGTGTCTACTTTCCAAAATGGGGTCATTTTGGGGGGTTTTGTGCTATTTTGGCTTTTTATGGCCTTCGAAACTGTGATAGGTAGTGAGGGGTGAAATCAAAAATTTGCACCCTTAGAAATCCTGAAGGTGGTGATTGGTTTTCGGGATGCCGTGCGCGACTAGACTCCCAAAAAGTCCCACACATGTGGTATCCCCGTACTCGGGAGAAGTAGCGGAATATATTTTGGGGTGCAATTCCACATATAACCATGGCATGTGTGAGCAATATATCATTTAGTGACAACTTTTTGTACATTTATTTTTTTTTTGTCATTATTCAATCCCTTAGGACAAAAAAAATAAATATTCAATGGGCTCAACATACCCATCAGCAGTTTCCTTGGGGTGTCTACTTTCCAAAATGGGGTCATTTGGGGGGGGTTTGTACTGCCCTGCCATTTTAGCACCTCAAGAAATGAGATAGGCAGTCATAAATTAAAAGCTGTGTAAATTCCAGAAAATGTACTCTAGTTTGTAGACGCTATAACTTTTGCGCAAACCAAAAAATATACGCTTATTGACATTTTTTTTACTAAAGACATGTGGCTGAATAAATTTTGCCCTCAATGTATGACTAAAATTTAGTTTATTCGATTTTTCTTATAACAAAAAGAAGAAAATATCATTTTTTTTCAAAATTTTCGCTCTTTTTCCATTTATATCGCAAAAAATAAAAATCGCAGAGGCAATCAAATACCATCAAAAGAAAGCTCTATTTGTGGGAAGAAAAGGACGCAAATTTCGTTTGGGTGCAATATTGCATGACCGCGCAATTACCAGTTAAAGCAGCGCAGTGCGAAATTGGAAAAAGACCTCTGGTCCTTAAGGTATTTATTGGTCCGGGGCTGAAGTGGTTAAAGGGACAGTGTAAAATAGAAAAATAAAAAGTTAAATAAATAAGGATTTTTTTTTTAAAGTGAACACATACGCAAGTCACGCCCACATATGTAAATAGTGTTTAAACCACACATGTGAAGTATCGCCACATTCGTTAGAGCGAGAGCAATAATTCTAGCCCAAGACCAAAATTGGTAACCTGTAGAAATTTTTAATCGTTGCCTATGGGGATTTTTAAGTGCCAACATTTTTTGCCATTCCACGAGCAGGCGCAATTTTGAAGCATGACATGTTGGGTATCAATTTACTTGGCGTAAAATTATCTTTCACATCAAAGAAAAAAATGGGCTAACTTTACTGTATTCCTATTTTTTAATTCAAAAAAGTGTATTTTTTTCCCCAAAAATTGCGTTTGTATGACCGCTGTGCAAATACGGTGCAACAATCTCCATTTTGTTCTCTAGGGCAGGAATAGGCAACATGGGGCCCTCCAGCTGTTGTGGATCTACATTTCCCATAAGGCATTGCAAGGTTGGCAGTTACAAATGACCAAGGAAACTAATGAGCATGGATAAATTTAATGCAGGGGTTCCAGACACTCTCAAACTTACCTTTCATAGTACTACTTAGTTAAAGTTTAGCTAAAGATAAAGAAACAGATGGGGTCTTTCAATAGCTTGCTGTTGGAATTTTAAACATTAACCAGTTCAATACAGGGCACTTTTATCCCCTTCCTGCCCAGGCCAATTTTCACACAAATAGAGCTTTCTTTTGATGGTATTTAATAACCACTGGGCTTTTTAATTTTTGCTAAATAAAAAAATATGAAAATTTTGAAAATTTTTTTTTTTGTACTCACTGTAAAATCCTTTTCTCTGAAGTTCATTGACTGACACAGCTCCAGTAATCTTGACCATAGAGTTATTATCCCACCTTCAGGAGAGGACTAGGCAGAACATGTAAAAATACATGTGAAAAACAGAAGAACTTTACAGTTTCGCCCAGGGGACGGGCCCTCTGGTAATAACCCCTCAGCCTGCTTCCTGCAGCTCAGTATGTCAGCAAGTAGTATAACGTAAACCAATAGGAGGGGATGGTGCTGTGTCAATGAACTTCAGAAAAAGGATTTTACGGTGAGTACAAAAATCCTATTTTCTCTTTCGTTCATTGACTGACACAGCTCCAGTAATCTTGACTGTAGGGACGTCCCCAAGCAGTGTCATAACGAGGGGTGGGAACAGCAACATAACTTCACCCACAACCAGAGGTGCTCCCTAACGGGGGAGTCACCATCTGAACCAACCGCATCAGAACTTGCGGTCAACGTATGCATCAGAGTGCATTAACATTCAAAAATGTAACTTTCTCTTAACAGAAGAAAGAGTGTAAAATTGCAACATTACACGGCCGACCTACAAAACTTTCCGGCCAAAGCAAGCATCAGAAGAAGCGCTTACATCCACTTTGTAGAACTTTGTAAAGGTGTGAACGGACGACCAAGTCGCCGCCTTACACACTTGAGCGACTGACACTTGATGTCGGAAAGCCCAAGAGGTCCCAATTGCCCTGGTGGAATGGGCCACAACAGGAAGGGGGGGGCACCTGCCCCTTCAAGGCATAAGCCTGGACCACAAACTGTCTGATCCACCTGGAAATGGTGGCCGACGAGACCGCCATCCCTTTTTTCGGACCAGCTAAAACTAACAGGGAGTCTGACTTCCGGAAGGGAGTCATAGCAGACAGATATACCCTTAGAGCCCAGACCACATCCAGGGAATGAAGGGCCACCTCCTTAGGATGTGTCGGTTTAGGACACAGAGATGGTAACACAATGTCTTCATTGATGTGAAAGGCCGGAACCACCTTTGGTAGAAAAGAAGGTTGCGGCCGCCACCACCTTATCCTTGTGGCTAACAAGATAGGGCGACTTGCAAGACAAGGCCGCCAGTTCCGAAACCCTCCTGGCCAATGTAATGGCCACTTGGAAGACCACTTTCTGAGAAAGAGTCAACAAGGGAATTTCCCTGATGTTCTCAAACGGCGGTTTCTGAAGCGCCGGCAGCACCAGGTTCAGATCCCATGGGGGAAAGGGTGGATGCACCCGAGAGACTACACGCCGGTCCCCTTGTACAAAGGTGCTCACTAGAGAGTGAGACACCAGGCGTCGTTGGAAAAAGACAGCCAAGGCTGATATCTGTCCCTTGATGGTGCTTAAAGCCAATCTCTGGTCTACTCCTCGCTGTAGGAACAGCAGGATCCTTGAAACGGAATAGGTGCGTGGACGTCACACCATCTCCTCACACATGGAGATATAAGTCTTCCAAGTACGATGGTATATCTTCCTAGAAGATTTCCGTGCCCTTGGTTCTTTAGCACCTGGCTCTCAACAGCCATGCCGTTAAAACCAGCGATGGTAAAGAAGGATGGAGAATCGGACCTTTAGACAGAAGGTCTTCTCGCATTGGTAGCCACCAGGGAGCGTCTGCAACCAGGCGTACTAGGTAGGCCTACCAGGGATGCCGAGGTCAATCTGGGGCAATCAGTATCACTGGAATCCCCTCGGCCTCCACTCTGCGAAGCAGACGTGGTAACAGTTTTAGCAGAGGAAAGACGTAGATCAGTTGGTACTGAGCCCATGGAGCCACCAACGTGTCTGACATGTCCGCTCAAGGATCTCTTGTCCTGGATACGAACCTCTGCACCTTCTGATTGAGTCAGGAGGCCAGGAGATCCATGTCTGGTGTGCCCCACCGCAGGCACAGAAGCCTGAACACCTCTGGATGCAATGACCATTCTCCTGGGTCCAGCATCTGGCAATTTAGATAGTCCGCTTGCCAGTTTTCTACTCCCGGAATGAAAATGGCCGACAGGGCCGGTACATGTCACTCTCCCCACCAAAGGATGTGAGTGACCTCCCGTGCTGCAGCCGTGCTTCTTGTTCCTTCTTGATGGTTGACATATGCCACCGCTGTGGCGTTTTCTGACTGGATCCTGATCAGACGCCCTCTTAGTCTCATCAACCATGTAGAGAGGCATAGCCTGATCGCTCGGAGCTTGAGCACATTGATCGGCAACTTAGATTCCTGCCCCCGCCAGAGGCCCTGGATTGACTGTACTCCCAGTACTCCACCCCAGCCGGTCAGGCTGGCGTCCGTTGTGATCACTGTCCAATGTAGAGGTAGGAACGACTTCCAGGACCGAAGTGTCGGGGATCTCAGCCACCAGAGCAGGGAGTTCCTGACTGACTGGCTTACATGAATCTGCCGATCCAGGGATAACGAAGATTTGTCCCATTTTGTCAATATCTCGTTCTGCAAGACTCTGGTGTGAAATTGGGCATACGGTACCGCCTCGAAGGAGGCCACCATGAGATCCAGGACTCGCATGCAGAAACGCAGCGACGACCACCTGCAGTTCATCAACAGCTTCACCGCGGCTCTGAGAGTCTGCAGTTTGTCTGAAGGGAGAAACACTCTCGCTTCCACGGAGACCAGCAGTAAGCCTAGGTACTCCAGGTGCTGAGTCGGTATAAGCACCGACTTTTTGAGATTCAACAGCCACCCAAATTCCTACAGGGTTTGCATGGTGATCACCACATCCTCCTTTAATTCTGAGGCAGAAGCTGCTCTCAGGAGGAGATCCTCTAGGTAACCCACGATTGCGATCCTGCGTTGTCGCAACAACACCAAAATTGGAGCCAATACCTTGGTAAAGACTCGGGGTGCTGAAGCCAAGCAAAAGGGGAGAGCCTCAAACTGGTATTGGGCTTACCCTACTGCAAATCGCAGAAACCTCTGATGCCTGAGGCATTTGGGTATGTGCAGGTACGCGTCCTGGATGTCCAAAGACACCAGGGAGTCCCCCTGATGGAGTGCACCAACAACTGAGCGAACTGATTCCATTCTGAACCTCTGTACTTTTACAAAGCAATTGAGGGCTTTCAGGTCCAAGATTGGACGTACCCCTTCCTTTTTGGGGACTACAAACAGATTGGAGTAGAATCCCTGAAACCTTTCCGATTCCAGGAAACAGGCACTATAACCCCGCGACTTAGCAGGTCCCTTACTGTCCCCAACAGGGCCTCCCGGCGAGCCGGTAGTAAGAGTATTCTGGAGGGAAAGAATCTGTTTGGTGGCCAAGAGAGAAACTCTATCTTGTAGCCCGATTAAATCAGTTTGCAGACCCATTGGTTGGACAGCCGAGAGGCCCACCGGGCTGCAGACTCCCGAAGGCGACCCCCCACCCGAGTGACGGGCGGGGGCAAACCTTCATGTGGAAGCATTTTTGCTCCCTGGCTTGTTAAGCTTGCGAGTGCAGGGACGCTTCTGTCCCTCAGTAGTCACCCTGTCCGACTGGGAGCATTTAACCGAAGTCCCGGGCAGACAGAAAAAATCTCTTTTGAGCATAAAATGAGGGCCCTTGCCTGCGGCGTGGCTCCTTACTCTTCATGGTCTGTGGGAGCAAGGTGCTCTTCCTACCTGTCACATTCTTAATAATGTCATCCAACAAGGCTCCAAGGCCACTCACCAAGGAAGGGTAGATCCGTCAAGGCTTTTTTGGATGCCTGGTCTGCAGACCAGCATTTTAGCCAAATCAGGCGCCGCATCACCACTGCTGACACTGAAGCCCTGGAGAGCAAGGGAAGTGTATCCAGGGCCCCATCACAAACGCACTTAAGGCCGTGCACTAACTGGTCTGCTAGTTCCAGGAAGACAGGAGTAGCCTGCTGCTCCTCCAATTCACGGTGCAAAAGTTTTACCCATTCAGTAAGTGTGTGCAACACTAGTGCTGTGGCCAGTACTGGATGAATTGCTGACCCTACAACTATAAACAAGGAATGGGACACTGCCTTGGCCTTCCTGTCGGTAGGGTCCTTAAATGCAGGAGTCCCCTCTACCGGGATCTAGGTTACTTTGTTTAACCTGGATACTGGGGGGTCCACGACCGGAGGAGCCGACCATGTTTTAAGAAGGCTCTCCTCAAAGGGGTAGCACCGCCATTCTTTTAGGGACCGAGAAGGTCCGTTGCGGCCTTCCGTATTCCTTGAATATGAACTTATCTAAATAAGTCAGATACGGAAACACCTTAAGTGCACGGGCTGGCTTATGGGACCAGAAAGGGACCTGTCAGGGAAATAGGCGTAACCTCGCGCGGTACGATTGCGTTAACGCGCGTCAGCAAACAAGAAGGCACTATATGGTTCCGAGACGAACGTCCCAAGCTGCGTCTGATCGAGTGCGAGTACGCGGTGTAGGACGAACGCATTCCGTTACACGTCATAGGCGTACGAACGCTACGGCGCGCACACGACGTAACCCAGCCACCCTGCCTATTTAAACGTTCACCTGACAGAGCCTCATCGCTGGATTATCGTCAGCTTCTCCTGAGTACCTGTGCCCGTGATTCCTGCTGTCTGATCTCCCGTTCACCGACCCGGCTCGTTTGACCTGCTTCTGTTGATTCTCCTGGCTCCGACCTCTGGCTTACATCTGACGCTCCCTGTCTGCTCCCAGTATCCGACCTCGGCTTGGCTTGACCTCCGCTCTCCGGCTCTCTGCTTGGTACCTGTTGTTCTGACCTCTGGACTGATCTTCCGTGTTGACCCTCGGCCTGGCCTTGACCCTGCCATTGGACTTCCTTGCACAGTTGCCCCAAGACTGATCATCAGCTACTGCTACCTGGCAACCTGTGCTACTGTGGGCACTGCATCCCTGTGTCACCTTCAGGGTTGTACTGCACTCGGCCGCAAGGGGAGCCCTCTCAGCATCTCGGCCTCCCTACCCGGACGTGACAGTATAATCCAGCCATGTCCGAGGCCGACAGAGGCGACTTCCCGATGGAGGCCATCCTACAGGAAGTTATGGCTCTTACTCCAGCAATTAAGGGACTCCAAGAAAAGTACCTCCGGCTGGAAGAACATCTGCAGCACTCCTCCTGCCAAGGTGCTATCACCATAACTACAACCCCGCCGGAGCCACGAGTCCCTGCACCAGAGTATTTTCAGGGGGACCGAAGGAAATTTAGATCTTTCCGGCACTCATGTTATTTATACTTTTCCTTACAACCCCAGACTTTTGCTTCCGAAGTAACCAAAGTGGGGTTCACCATCTCCCTGCTAAGGGACGATCCCCAGACGTGGGCCCACGGCCTACTAGAACAACGCAGCTCCTTCGTCAGTACGTTGGACCAGTTTTTTCAAGCCATGGCTCACCTATACGACGACCCCTTTCGGACAGCAACAGCCGAAGCAACCTTGTATTCCCTGCGTCAAGGTGAGCGGCCTGCGGAGGACTACACAGTGGAGTTCCAGACATGGTCTGCAGATTCTGGCTGGAATGAGGCAGCTCTGAAATATCAATACCGGATGGGGTTGTCTGAAGTCCTCAAGGATGAACTAGCCAGAGTAGAGGTTCCCCCCACACTTGAGGATCTTACCCGACTTACCATTCGGCTGGATAGGCGTCTACGGGAACGCCAGTCTGAACGCGCTCGGACCCTTTCTCCTATCCTGGCGCCACCTTTGGTCTGCCCCTCGGCAACCCCCGCTCCGAAAGGCCTGCTTCGTTCCCCCTTAACCTCCGAGGAAAGACTTTACCGCCGACAGGCACACCTTTGCTTCTACTGTGGAGAGCCAGGACATCTGATAAACAATTGTCCCACAAGACCAAGCAAACCAATCCTCTATCCTCCACTTCACCTCCAAGTAACGAAGCCCGCCTCGGCCCATATCACCCTTCCTGTCACATTGATGGTGGCAGGTCGGGAAGTTCACTTACAGGCAATACTCGATTCTGGGGCCTGTAGCTGTTTTCCGGACTTAACCTTAGCCAAGAATCTCGCTCTCCCACTACTCCTCAAGAAACAAAGACTGACTGTCCGTCTGGCCGATGGCTCCCTACCTAGCTCTGGCCATGTCACCAGGGAAACAAGACCCATTCTAACGACCACAGACTCGGGTCATCGGGAGTTCCTTAAGTTTGATGTCCTATGCTCTCCTATGTTTCCCGTTATCCTAGGAATCCCATGGCTGCAGGCACACAACCCTCGGATTGATTGGCCTAAGAAGGAGATATCCTTTACTTCCGCCTACTGCCAACAATATTGTCTGGATCCCGAATCTAAGGACTTGTCCAGTTGCCTGACCGTTCAACCCATACCCAGTCCAGCCCCCAACATACCAGCTGCCTACCAGGAATTCAGAGATGTATTCGACAAGAAGAAAGCAGATGTCCTACCACCACATCGCCCTTATGACTGCCCCATCGAGTTATTACCAGGGGCTCCCATTCCCTTTGGCCGGATATTTCCTCTTTCCGAAACCGAGCTTGGGGCCCTAAGACAGTATATAGACGAGAACCTGGCCAAGGGATTCATTCGTCCTTCTTCGTCCCCTGCCGGTGCAGGCATCTTCTTCGTAGAAAAGAAGGACAAAACTTTAAGACCATGTGTAGACTATAGGGAATTAAACAATGTCACCCTGAAGAACCGTTATCCACTCCCGCTCATCCCCGAACTTCTTCAAAGGTTCCATACTTCACGTATTTTTACCAAGCTCGACCTACGTGGAGCCTATAACCTTGTCCGCATCCGGGAGGGGGACGAGTGGAAAACGGCATTTAGGACGAGGTTTGGACATTTCGAATATTTAGTCATGCCCTTCGGATTGTGCAATGCCCCAGCAACTTTCCAGCATTTTATTAACGACATTTTCCGGGAGTATTTAGACCACTTCGTTGTCGCCTATCTTGACGACATTCTCATCTTCTCAACCACTCTGGAACTCCACAGAATACACGTTAGGAAAGTATTATGCATTCTCAGGACTCATGGCTTATTCGTTAAAGCCGAGAAGTGTGACTTCGAAAAAGAATCTATCCAGTTCTTGGGGCTCATCATCACCACAGGCGGAATTGCCATGGACCCCCAGAAAGTGAAGTCTATCCTAGACTGGCCCGCCCCTTCTGATAAGAAGGGTGTCCAGAGATTCATTGGCTTCGCAAACTTCTACCGAAGATTTATAAGAAACTTTTCCACTATTGTAGCACCCATTACTCAGACCACTCGCCAGCATACCAAGTTCCTTTGGTCCCCAGCAGCTCAGTCCGCCTTTGACCAGCTCAAGACCCTCTTCACCACCGCACCAATTCTGCAACACCCAGATCCCGCCTTACCCTATGTGCTGGAGGTTGATGCCTCAGAGGTAGCCACAGGAGCGATTCTGTCCCAACGCCAAGGCCCCAAGGCACTACTACATCCTGTAGCTTTTTTCTCACGAAGGATGAGCGCTCCGGAGAAAAATTACGATGTGGGGGACCGGGAACTTCTGGCGATCAAGACCGCCCTCGAAGAGTGGAGATATCTCCTGGAAGGTGCCGCTCACCCCATTCTGGTTTTTACCGATCATAAAAACCTAGAATACCTCCGCACGGCCAAACGCCTAAGACCCCGACAGGCCCGATGGGCTCTATTCTTCTCGAGGTTCAACTTTCACGTAACTTATCGCCCAGGATCAAAAAATGGTAAGGCCGATGCTCTGTCCCGAATGTTCCCAGATTCCCCAGAGAGAATCCCACCCAGTACAATCCTGTCTCCTCAAAACTTCCTGCTCATCCAACCGGATCTAAGAGCTTCATTAGTGCAGGCCGCCAGCCAATGTACGGAAACAGAAGCTTCTTCCCTGAGAAGCCAAGAGGGGCTTCTATGGCATCAGAATAAAATTTTTGTTCCGCAGCAAGTCAGGTTACTCGTGTTAAGGACCTTTCACGATCATCAACTAGCCGGCCACTTTGGGGTCCGAAAGACTATTGACCTAGTGCAGCGGTCCTTATGGTGGCCTACCCTAAGATCTGACTGTAAGAAGTATGTTGACTCCTGTTCAATCTGCCAGCGTAACAAAGGGTCGAACGCCAGACCCTGGGGCCTGCTAAGGCCGCTACCAGTCCCAGAAAAACCTTGGAAGGAAATCTCCATGGATTTCATTGTAGAATTACCTCCCTCTGAAGAATATACTACCATCTTAGTGGTGGTGGACCGTTTATCCAAGATGGCGCATTTTCTGCCAATGAAAGGGACCCCCTCTGCCTTGGATACTGCTAAGATCTTTGTAAAAGGGATCGTCCGACTACATGGTGTACCTGACAGCATTGTGTCAGATAGAGGGGTACAATTCACCTCCAGGTTTTGGAAGGAACTCTGTAAGCTGCTGTCAATTAAGATATGTCTGTCCTCGGCCTATCACCCACAGAGCAATGGCCAAACGGAAAGAACCAATCAGACGCTTGAGCAATACCTCCGATGCTTCTGTTCTTTCTCCCAGGATGATTGGGTCTCTTTGCTGCCCTGTGCGGAATTCGCATACAACAATTCAATGCACGCCTCTACCAACCAATCACCCTTTTGGGCAAATTACGGATTCCATCCTTCATTTTTACCAAATACCATTCCTGAATCTACCGTCCCAGCTGTTCAAGATAGGGTAAGCTTCATTCAAGCAAATTATCAAATGCTCCAGGATACTATGAAGAAAGCCCAGGAGGAATATAAGAGGCACTATGACAAGAAGAAGAGGAGTAACCCCACCTTTAGGATAGGGGATAAAGTATGGCTCTCAGCAGCAAATCTGAAATTGTCATGTCCATCTCGGAAGTTGGGACCCAAGTTCCTGGGTCCTTTTGAGATCAAACGTGAAATTAACCCTGTGGCATTTGAACTTACCTTGCCTAAATCTTTCAGAATTCATCCTGTGTTTCATGTCTCTCTTCTCAAACATGTAACTGTCAGTCCTTTTTCAGGAAGAGAAGAAGCGCCCCCGCCTCCGATTCAGGTTGGTGATGATACGGAATTCGAAGTTGAGTCTATCCTGGACTGTCGTCGGAGAGGTAGGACAATCCAATTCTTAATTAAGTGGAAGGGGTATTCTGTCGAAGAAAACTCTTGGGAACCTGCAAGTTTTGTACACGCCCCTAGGCTCATACACAGGTTTCGCAACCTTCACCCTGAAAAATGGGCTCGTTTAGGCATCCGGAGGCTGCCCCTTGGGGGGGGGCACTGTCAGGGAAATAGGCGTAACCTCGCGCGGTACGATCGCGTTAACGCGCGTCAGCAAACAAGAAGGCACTATATGGTTCCGAGACGAACGTCCCAAGCTGCGTCTGATCGAGTGCGAGTACGCGGTGTAGGACGAACGCATTCCGTTACACGTCATAGGCGTACGAACGCTACGGCGCGCACACGACGTAACCCAGCCACCCTGCCTATTTAAACGTTCACCTGACAGAGCCTCATCGCTGGATTATCGTCAGCTTCTCCTGAGTACCTGTGCCCGTGATTCCTGCTGTCTGATCTCCCGTTCACCGACCCGGCTCGTTTGACCTGCTTCTGTTGATTCTCCTGGCTCCGACCTCTGGCTTACATCTGACGCTCCCTGTCTGCTCCCAGTATCCGACCTCGGCTTGGCTTGACCTCCGCTCTCCGGCTCTCTGCTTGGTACCTGTTGTTCTGACCTCTGGACTGATCTTCCGTGTTGACCCTCGGCCTGGCCTTGACCCTGCCATTGGACTTCCTTGCACAGTTGCCCCAAGACTGATCATCAGCTACTGCTACCTGGCAACCTGTGCTACTGTGGGCACTGCATCCCTGTGTCACCTTCAGGGTTGTACTGCACTCGGCCGCAAGGGGAGCCCTCTCAGCATCTCGGCCTCCCTACCCGGACGTGACAGGACCGCTACTTCAGCAGAGGATCCTGCTGTATCCTGAATTTTCAGGGTAACAGCTGTGATAAGTACTCCAACTAGCGCTTTGTCTTGCGCGGACCCGGACGGGGAATCATCCTCAGGTCCTGGTCAGCGTGATCTGATCTATCAGAGCAGGGGCCGCCAGTCACTGCGGGGCCTGAGTCAGAGCTCAGAACTGGTCTGCTAGTTCCAGGAAGACAGGACTAGCCTGCTGCTCCTCCAATTCACGGTGCAAACGTTTTGCCCATTCAGTAAGTGTCTGCGACACTAGTGCTGTGGCCAGTACTGGTTGTATTGCTGACCCTACAACTGTAAACAAGGAACGGGACACTGCCTCGGCCTTCCTGTCGGTAGGGTCCTTAAATGCAGGAGTCCCCTCTACAGAGATCGTGGTTACTTTGTTTAACCTGGATACTGGGGGGGTCCACGACCAGAGGAGCCGACCATTTTTTAAGAAGCCATTCTTTTAGGGATCGAGAAGGTCCTTTGCGGGCTTCCCTATTCCTTGTATATGAACTTATCGAAATAAGTCAGATACGGAAACACCTTAAGTACACGGGCTGGCTTACGGGACCAAAAAGGGACCGCTACTTCAGCAGTGGATCCTGCTGTATCCTGAATCTTCAGGGTATCATGCACAGCTGTGATAAGTGCTCCAACTAGCGCTTCTGAACCATGATGACCCACCCTGTCTGCCACACTTGGGGACTTAGGACAGGTGCACAGTCCCACCCTTCTAGCTGCTGCAGACTGAGGGGCCCCCACCGCATGACTCACCACCCCAACCGAGTGCTGCACCATTCTGTTACAGGTGTCTGTGTCTAGTGTCAGCTCCCAGGTATCCAGAGCAAAAAAACTTGCTTGTGTAAATATAAAGTGCAGCACTAAGGTATCTTATCGTACCTTAGCACTGCACTTTATATTTACATTTGTGTTTAAACTTAGTTTGTGTGTCAGCAGCTTAGCTGTGTTGATTCACAGATTGGGTATATATACATTTATTGTCTCACATATTGTTTCACTTGTGGTTTTGCGGTTAGCGCAGTGTTTTCCCCCTTTTCTATAAAAAATGCGCTGTTCTGAGCTACAGGGACCAGCGCTGAGGATAAAAGCTGTGCTGAGCTACAACAAAATGGCCGCTGGCCATCCTGTATAAGGGACAATCAGAGGGAAAATGACCGCCGAACTTTGGGAAAATAGCCCCCGCCCATGCTTTCCACAGAGAATCACAGAAAATGGCCGACAAGTAACTGTACACAGTGAATGTACAGATATAATGGCGGCAGACAGCGCTAAATGGCGGCAACATGCAGGCCCCCAGACACTGGCGGAGAGACCATAGACACCCCAGGGACACAGACAACCAGGACAACCCCCAATCCAGGATCAGAGTCCCCTGGAGGACCCCTGGCTACAGGTACACACACTGCTCAGCAGCCCAGCCATGCAGCATCCCCCACAGAGGGGGGGGAATAGGGACAGGGAGAGAAGAGAGGGATGGGAGGGACCCCTTAATCGACCTCCCAGGGAATGCCCAGCTGCTCAATCCCGCCGAGGCAGGAAGAGCTGTACTTACCATCCAGACGAGCTGGGGACATCCCATCACAGACCCACTCCCGAGCAGAACGGTGTGGCTGCTGGCCATGGCACACTGTGACAAAGACATCGGAAGTCCGGTTATATGTGTGGCCCGGAGCGTTGCACTCACCGGCCACCCCTGGAGCCTGAGGGGCATGTCGTGGCCGACCCAGCCCGTAGCTAGAGTCTGCAAATGCTCGATGGGCAGGCTAGGGAGACTACAAGGATCTAGATTATCCAGCCTGTCACCCAGCCGGCTGTTGATAGCAGATCACAGGATCTTAAAATCTTGCGCAAAAGGCAAAAAATGCAGAAAAATTCCCAGGACTGATGGTCCCGCAGGGAGCCTAGGTCCTTCTGCTTCATTAGGCAGAAAAAAAACTGAGCTGCAGGAAGCAGGCTGAGGGGTTATTACCAGAGGGACCGCCCCCTGGGCGGAACAGAAAAGTTCTGTTGTTTTTCAGATGTATTACATGTTCTGCTTAGTCCTCTCCTGAAGGTGGCGTAATAACCCTACGGTCAAGATTACTGGAGCTGTGTCGGTCAATGAATGAAAGAGCAAAATTGTTTTTCTTCATTACTGTCACCAGTGCCTAGCGTTCTCATATACTGGGTGTGGCTGTAATCAGGTTCACTGACTGGTGACAGTATGACAGTATGTAAAAAAAAATAATAATAATTTTTATTCATTATTTTTTTTTATTTTTACAATTTTGTTTCTTAACACATTTTTTACATATTATGATTGCTTATATCAGTGAATTTCGTTGGTATAAGCAACCATTTTTACTGAATTAAGCTAATTATTTCAGTGTCTTTTGTTGTGTATAGCTGTGATTAGCCAAAGCTAATCACGTGGTATAGATGTCTGTACCATGCAGTTACTGTGACCAATCACAGCTAGCAACACTTCATGCAATCATGTGTAGCCACAATGTTGAAGAGTTGCAGCCAACTAAATTACAATATTGGCTTTTGCAAGATTGCTGGCAAGTTAAACACTTGTTGGGGGGGGGGGGGGGGAAGAAAAATTAGAAATAAATGTGGAAGTTGATCTTGTGTGTCCCGCTGCCTAAACTGACCTGGGGTGGTCTGAAGAAGGTTGAGTGGAAAAAAAGAAAGAGGAGGAAGGCGCATGATCAACCGCTAGGGTCAAGACAATACAATTTATTCAAGTGCAAAGTAGACAAATGCATATATAAAACCATACGTTTTCATAAAAGCTGGGTTACAAAATCTACACATTAAAAGTTTAAAAATTAGACATGCCCATGTTTACTTTGCACTTGAATAAATTGTATTGTCTTGATCCTAGCGGTTGATCACGCGCCTTCCTCTTCTTTCTTTTTTTCCACTTAGTAGTTACATTGACCCAGCTTGTGCCAATGTTTCAATTAATATGTCATACCTGTGGGATCCCTCTAAAAGCTGTAAATCACTGTAGTAGACTGCTACTCCTGTAAACTCTACTTCCAGGTCCCGTGCTTAGCGGCTGCTCTTCTGGATTCCGATCATAGGAGGTCAGCAGGGCACCATGCAGCGAAGGCTTTGCATTTACTCAGTGTATGAAGATGATCATGGGTGAGGTGCAGAAGTAGGGCCTTGGTGTCTTATTTAATATTTATATATGGCAAAGCCAATTTCATATTACCTAGGTTAAAGGGATTGTAAAGTAATTATAATTTTTTTTTTAAAATAACAAACATGTTATACTTACCTCCACTGTGCAGCTCGTTTTGCACAGAGTGGCCCCGAACCTGCTCTTCTAGGGTCCCTCGGCGGCTGTCTCTGCTTCTTCCCACAGGTACTTCTCACGTTAATGCAAGCTCCCTCGCATGGTGAGAAGCACCTACGGGCGCGCTCCCGTGATACAGCCGGCGGCTATAGCCGCTCGCTGTATCACACGGCTCTGCCCCCGGCGCGCCGCGTCATTGGATGTGATTGACAGCAGCGCGAGCCAATGGCTGCGCTGCCTTCAATCCATCAACTCCAGCCAATCAGCGGCCAGGCTGAGCGGCGAAGAGGACGGCGGGGGCAAGCGCGGGACTTTCGAGGGGTGGGGTAAGTAAAACAGGGGGACTGGGGGCGCCGGCACTGTGAGATGTTTTTTTTTTTCACCTTAATGCATTCTATGCATTAAGGTGAAAAAACATTTACCTTTACAACCCCTTTAATGCCAACTCACCAATTAGGTGCAGTCACTGCTGCATTCAACTCATCCACTATATCAGCTGTAAAAGAAACCACAAGGTGATTAGGCCCATAGGTCCATACTCAAAACTTGTAAATACTCCATACTCAAAAAATTGTAAATTTCCAGATCCCAGGGGCTGTACTTTCAGTTCTTGCAACCTCTTGAAGCCACACTGAAGTCACTCCTGCAGTTACAGTAAGTTTTTAAAGGAAACCTCTGTCATTACAGAAATATAGAACTTGCCATTTTTAAACTCCTTCATGGCTGTAATACTGATCCTCCTAGTTTAATACTTCCTGAGTCACTGACTCTGAACAAGTATGCAGATAAGGAGCTTAAACTTGATCTGTACTGGTCAGTGACTCAGAGGGCTTGATTTACTAAAGGCAAATAGACTGTGCACTTTGCAGTTGCTCCAGAGTTTATCGTGTTTCCCCGATAGTAAGACCTACCCCGAAAATAAGACCTAGCATTATTTTCCAGGGGTCTGCAACATAAGCCCTACCCCAAAAATAAGCCCTAGTTTAAAATACTTGTAAAATCATATAATCTACTCTATTACAGTATTCCCTAGTGTGAATTGAGTTAAAATGCTTGTAAAATCTTATAATCCACTCTATTACAGTAGTATATAATGTACAATGTGTGTGTTTCTGTAATATAATTGCGGTGAAGAGAGCTCTGGCTGGTCACAGAAGCGCAGAGCGGCGCTATAACGAAGGTATTTGGCACAATTATATTACAGAAACACACACATTACTCCGGTACTCTGGTTTCCTCCCACACTCCAAAGACATGCTGGTAGGTTAGTTGGCTTCTGTCCAAAATTGGCCCTAGTATATGAATGTGAGTTGGGGACCGTGGATTGTGGGCTCCTTGAGGGTAGGGACCAATGTGAAGGTGCGATGTATGTGTGAAGCACTGCGCTATATGGGTACATTAAATAAATAATATATATAATAGAGGAGGATCTTAATGAGACACAATGTACAGGGATAGGGACAATTGTGGACACGCACCCACACCTACTTAGGTTGAACTGGATGGACTGGTGCAGTGGCATAACTAGAACCTTCAGGGCCCCGATGCAAGAAACCATGAAGGGCCCCCCTGAACCCCAGCCAGGCCCTTCCCTCCGAGTCCAGCGGTGGAACTCCAGGGTGTGGTCACAGGTATGACCTTTGTGAGCCCTGTAGTTCCACCACTGGTATCAGTAGTTTTTTTATTATTTTTATTTTTTATTTTTAGGTGCCCCATTGTGGGACTGTCCCTAGGCAGGATGGGGTCCCGGTCCCCAGAAGAGATAAGGTCCTTTTCTCCAGGGCAGATGAAGTTACTGCCCCCAGGTGAGAAGGGGTCCCTGTCCCTAGGGGGGGTGGGGATCCCTATCCCCAGGGGGAGATGGAGGGGGTATATAATGGTGTGTGGGGGATGGGGTCCTCTCACTCACCATGACCAAGCTGCAGGCCGCGCACTCATCCATGTTGGCCTGGGCTCCATCCAGTGTGCTGGACGGGTGATCAGCATATCTCCCAGAAAGACCTTTCATCATCTGTGTATGACGGGGAGGAGGGGGGCTGGCAGACAAGCCTGCAGTGTCCTCCTGGAGCCGGCTGTCATAGGGCTGCACTGCATCTGTGTGCTTGAAGTTTGTTTACCCGGGAGAAGTATGCAGTGCAGTGTGGGCCAGACTGGGGGGGGGGGGGGGGGTGGACTCTGGCTGGGGAGAACAGAAATCAGACTGAGCGGCAATGCATGGAGCAGGAGAGGGGTACTCTGAGGAGCTGGCTGAGGACACAGGTCATGCGGGGAATGCACAACTAAAGAGCAGCCAGTGCGATAGTTGAGCATGGAGCTCTGCTAGTCACCCTCCAGCCACCCATGTGCATGGTGCACTGGTACCCCTAGCTGCCTATGCTGCTGCCGGCCATATGTAGAGGGGGCTGCATGGGCCCCCTGCATCACAGGGCCCGGTTGCGGCCGCGACTGCTGCACCCCCTATAGTTACTCCCCTGGACTGGTGTCTTTATTCAACCTTACTAACTATGTGACATTGTAAGCAATTAAAAGGATAGTGGTGTGCTGTACTAAATATTTAAATGAAAAAAGAAAGGAAGAATCAGTAGTATCTAGTGGTAGTGTTTGAACAGATCCTAAATGGAAGGTCAGATGCTACAAGTAAAACAGAGTATAATATACGATAGTGGAATTGAGTGACCTTCCATTTAGGATCTGTTCAAACACTACCACTAGATACTACTGATTCTTCCTTTCTTTTTTCATTTAAATATTTAGTACAGCGCAGCACTATCCTTTTAATTGCTTATTTTCCTGTGGGTTCAGACATTTCCCCCTAGTGCGTGCAGCGGTACACTAGTTAGGAGTCTAGTGACCTGGCGCAGGAATATCCCCCTCTTTTTACTACTTATGTGACATTGTACATTATATACTAATGTAATAGACTGGATTATAGGATTTTACAAGCATTTTAACTCAATTCACACTGGGGATTCCTGTCAAGCAGGGAGAGAGAGGGGGAGAGAAGACCGCACATTACATGGTAAAACCTACACCGAAAATAAGCCCTACTGTGTCTTTTGTTGCCAAAATTAATATAAGACCAGGCCTTATTTTCGGGGGAACGTGGTAGTAAATGAGGTAAAGATTCCCTTTGCAAAGAATACCCAATAACTTGCAAGGATAGATAAAAAAAACATAATTTTTTTTTGCACGTCATAGGATGATGGAAGTCAGCAGAGCTTCTGCTCATTTACTAAGCTCTGTAGCAACTGCACTTTGCAAAGTGCACAGTCTATTTGCCTTTAGTAAATCCACCCTAAAGTATTTAAGAAGAAGGATGATGACAGTTGGGCAACTAGGAGAGTTCAGGAATGCCAGCTCAGTTGTTTTTCTTATGACAGGTTTACTTTAACCAGTTCCCGACCAGCGCACGCCGATGTACGTCGGCAGAATGGCACGGGCAGGCATATTGGCGTACAGGTACGTCCAATCTTTAATGCCGCCCTGCCATCGTGAGTACGCCGCCGGCGACGTGCTCGCGCGCTGGTCGGGATCCCCGTGAGTCCGGTTGCGGGTCCCGCGGACTCGATCGCCACGGGCATACCCGCGATCGCCTCACGGGGCGGATGAACGGAGAGATGCCGTTGTAAATAGCATCTCCCCGTTCTGCCTAGCAACAAGTGATGCTGATCTCTGCTCCATGTGATTGGAGCAGAGATCAGTGTTCACTAAATGAAAGCCCAGCCCCCAACAGTTAGTAACACACCCCTAGGAACACTTAACCCCTACACTGCCACCCACTGGTTAACCCCTTCACTGCCAGTGTCATTTACACAGGAATCACTGCATTTGTATAGCAGTGATTGCTGTATAAATGACAATGGTCCCAAAAATGTGTCAAAAATGTCCGATGTGTCCGCCATAATGTTGCAGTCACAATAAAAAAATCGCTGATCGCCGCCATTACTAGTAAAAAAAAAAAATATTAATAAAAATGGCATAAAACTATCCCCTATTTTGTAAACGCTATAACGTTTGCGCAAACCAATCAATAATCGCTTATTGCGATTTTTTTACCAAAAATATGTAGAAGAATACGTATCAGCCTAAACTGAGGGAAAACATTTTTTTTTTATATATTTTTGGGGTATATTTATTATAACAAAAAGTCAAAAATAATGCATTTTTTTTCTAAATTGTCGCTCTATTTTTGTTTATAGCGCAAAAAATAAAAACCGCATGGGTGATAAAATACCATCAAAAGAAAGCTCTATTTGTGGGAAAAAAAGGACGTCAATTTTGTTTGGGAGCCACGTCACATGACCGTGCAATTGTCAGTTAAAGCGACGCAGTGCCGAATCGCAAAAAGTGGTCTGGTCTTTGGCCAGCAAAATGGTCCGGGGCTGAAGTGGTTAAACCAAAGGGGGAAGGAAGTTAAATAGGGAACCATGGACATAGATGATGCTTGCTTGATACAGCTAGGAAGACATGGCCATTTTTATGTTTAGCAGTTCGCTGTAGATCGTTCTTTGTAAAATGAACGTGTTGGATGTTCATGTGGCCCTTGATAACATTGGCTCAGAACTCATCTGCTCAGTGCAAAGAATTTAGTTCTTAAGCTATATGAGAGTTCATGCCTGTGCTTAGTCTTTCCCAAACATATTGTTCAGATAGGTTAGTTCAGGACTGCCATCATATTCAGTGTTTATGGCTAGCTTTACTCTTCTTTTTATTGACCTCTTTTATTGAAATACCTTTAGGAAAGGAAGTTTATATCCTTTGTTCACATAGTTATAATTTATCAAGAGAACAATTTAGTAATTATTCTCCTGCTTGAGCAATATAGATCATGCTTTATTGGAGTTTTTTTTGCCTTCCTCTGAATAAAATGTGGGTATAGGATCATGTACTGTATATAGTCCCTTCCACATTTTGTCATGTTACAGCCAAAAATGTAAACGTATGTTGTTGGCATTTTATGTGATAGTCCAACACAAAGTGGTACATAATTGTGAAGTGGAAGGAAAATAAATGGTTTTCAAAATTTTTTACAAATAAATATCTGAAAAGTGTGACGTGCATTTGTATTCAGCCCCCTGAGTCAATACTTTGTAGCACCACCTTTCGCTACAATTACAGCTGCAAGTGTTTTTCGGTATGTCTATACCAGCTTTGCACATATAGAGAGTGAAATCTTTGCCCATTCTTCTTTGCAAAATAGCTCAAGCTCTGTCAGATTGGATGGAGAGCGTCTGTGAACAGCAATTTTCAAGTCTTGCCACAAATTCTCAATTAGATTTAGGTCTGGACTTTAACTGGGACATTCTAATGCCGTGTACACACGGCCGGACTTTTCAACAGCAAAGGTCCGACGGAATTAATCCGTCGAACAATTCGACCGTGTGTGGGCTTCATCGGACCTTTGCTGTCAAAAAATCAGATGAACTTTAGATTTAGAACATGTTTCAAATCTTTCCGACGGACTCGAGTCTGGTCGAAAAATCCGCTTGTCTGTATGCTAGTCCAATGGATGAAAACCAACACTAGGGCAGCTATTGACTACTGGCTATGAACTTCCTTATGCTAGTCCGGTCGTACGTCATCATGGTCGAATCCATCGGACTTTGGTGAGATTGTGTGTAGACAAGTCCTATTCGACGGAATTCAGCTGACGAAAAGTCCAGTCGTGTGTACACGGCATTACACATGAATATGCTTTGATCTAAACCATTCCATTGTAGCTCTGGCTGTATGTTTAGGGTTGTTGTCTTGCTGGAAGGTGAACCTCCACCCCAGTCTCAAGTCTTTTGCAGACTAACAGGTTTTCTTCTATGATTGCACTGTATTTGACTCCATCCATCTTCCCATCAATTCTGACCAGTTTCCCTGTCCCTGCTAAAGAAAAGCATCTCCACGACATGATACTGCCACCACCTTGTTTCACAGGGATGGGGTGTTCAGGGTGATGTGCAGTGTAATGCCCCATACACATGGTCAGACATTCTGGATTTTTTCCGACAGATTTTGGGCCAAACTTGTCTTGCATACACACGGTCGCGCAAAGTTTCCCGGGAAATCCGATCGTTCGGAACGAGGTGACGTCAAACACGTACGACGGGAGTATAAACGAGCCAGTAGGAAATAGCTTTCGTCTCTTAGTTTATTCTGAGCATGCATGGCACTTTGTCCGTCGGAATTGTCTACACACAATCGGAATTTAAACGATCGGATTTTGTTGTTGGAAAATTTTAGATCCTGCTCTCAAACTTTGTGTGTTGGAAAATCAGACGGAAAAAGTCCGATAGAGCCCACACACGATTGGATTTTCCGACAATATAATTTGATCTGACTTTTTCAGTCAGAATTTACGACCGTGTGTATGGGGCATTCGTTTTCCGCCACACAGCATTTTGCTTTTATGCCAAAAGGTTCAATTTTGGTCTCATCTGACCAGAGTACCTTCTTCCACATGTTTGTTGTGCCACCTACATGGCTTTTCGCAAACTTCAAATGGAACTTCTTATGGCTTTCTTTCAACAATGTCTTTCTTCTTGCCACTCTTCCATAAAGGCCAGATTTGTGGAGTGCACGACTAATAGTTGTCCTGTGGACAGATTTTCCCACCTGAGCTGTGGATGGCTGCAGCTCCTCCAGAGTTACCATGGGCCTCTTGGCTGCTTCTGATTAATGCTCTCCTTGCCCGGCCTGTCAGTTTAGGTGGACGGCCATGTCTTGGAAGGTTTGCAGTTGTGCCATACTCTTTCCATTTTCAGGTGATGGATTGAACAGTGCTCCATGAGATGTTCAAAGCTTCGGATACTTTTTTTTGTAATCTAACCTCGCTTTAAACTTCTCCACAACTTTATCCCTGAACTGTCTGGTGTGTTCCTTCGCCTTTGTGATGCTGTTTGTTCACGAAAGTTCTCAAACAATACCCCTAGGCTGGGTTCACACTGGTGTGACATGGCACTCGTCCTACTTTGGATCTGAGTTTACGCTGCGAGTTGAAGTCAGAGACGTGTCCAACTTCAATGAACAGGGATTCGACTTGGATCCCCACCAATACCAAGCACTGTTTGGTATGAATCTTGAGGGGGAACTCCGCGCCAAATTTAAATGAAAAAAACGGAAAAAGCATACCAGGCCCTACGTCTGATATGGATTTTAAGGGAAAACCCCTATGCTGAAACAACGGCGTGGGAGTCCCCCCAAAATCCATACCATACCCTTATCCAAGCGCGCAGCCTGGCCGGTCAGGAAAGGGGGTTGGGACGAGCGAGCCGCCCCCCCCCTTCCTTAACTATACCAGGCTGCATGCCCTCAACATGGGGGGTGACCCCTCCACCCCAACGCACCTTGTCCCCATGTTGATGAGGACAAGGGCCTCTTCCTGACAACCCTGGCCGTTGGTTGTCGGGGTCTGCGGGCGAGGGGCTTATCTGAAACCAGGAGCCCCCAGATCCCAGCCCCCCACCCCATGGGAATGAGTATGGGGTACATCGCACCCCTACCCATTCACATGGGGGAAAGAAAGTGTCAATTAAAAAAACACACTGGACCGGCATTTAAAGTAATTTATTAGGCAGCTCCGGGAGTCTCTTCTGACTTCTCCGCTCTCTCCGGCCTCCGGTTCTTCTGCCTGGCTCCTCCGCTACGTATCATCTGCTCTTTTGCCCGCTCATTTGCTAGCTTTGGCCCGGTCTTCTCTGTCGTCTTCTTCCCTCTGGTCCTCTCCCGATGTAATGCTGTGTACGCAGTGCGCAATGACTTATATGGGGCGCGGTCACCGGGTGATGTCATCTGGTGACTCCGCCCCTTATGACATCACCACCCCATCATGCCCCAGGTGGTGACGTCATAAGGGGCGGGGACACCAGATGATCTCACACGGTAACCCCGCCCCATGCCTATATAAGTCGTTGCGCACCGCGCACACGGCATTACAGGGAAGAAGACGACGGAGAAGACCAGGCCAAAGCTAGAAAAGAGCGGGCAAAAGAGCAGAAGATAGCGGAGGAGCCCAGAAGACACCGGAGAGTGGGAGAAGAACCGGAGCCTGGGAGAAGAGACCGGAGAGCGGGAGAAAAGGCTGGAGAGAGCAGAGTCGGAAGAGACCCCCGGAGCTGCCGAACAAATTACTTTAAATACTGGTCTAGTGTGTTTTTTTAATTGACACTTTCTTTCCCCCAGATGAATGGGTAGGGGTACGATGTACCCTACACTCATTCACATAGGGTGGGGGGGCGGGATCTGGGGGCCCCCTTATTAAAGGGGGCTCCCGGATTCAGATAAGCCCCCTGCCCGCAGACCCCAACAACCAACGGCCAGGGTTGTTGGGAGGAGACCCTTATCCTCATCAACATGGGGACAAGGCGCGTTGGGGGGGGGGCCGCAGTGCACCCCCCGCTCCAAAGCACCCACTCCCCATCTTCCCATGTTAAGGGCATGCGGCCTGGTATGGTTTAGGAGGGGGAAGCTCGCTCGTCCCCACCCCCTTTCCTGACCGGTCGGGCTGCGTGCTCGGATGAATGTATGGTATGGATCTTGGGGGGACCCCTACACTGTTTTTTTCAGCTTAGGGGTTCCCATTAAAATCTATATCAGACCAAAGGGCCTGGTATGCTTTTGGAAGGGGAACCCATGACGGTTTTTTATTTAAAATTTGCCGTGGAGTTCCTACTCAAGATCATCAGAGCACAAGTCGCATGCCAAAGTCGGATCAGGCAAGACGGCGATCCAACTTTGATCCAACTTCAATGCTATTCAATGGGCTGAAGTAGGATCAAAGTCGATCAAAGTAGTACAGGGAGCATTTTCAAAGCCGGACCGACTTGTGTAATTCTTTGTAATAGGAATAAAAGTGACATAATTTTTTCTTTTTAAAAGAACAGTGTAAAAATAAAATAGGTAAAATAAATACGATTTTTTTTTTTTTAACGCGCCACGTCTCACGTGCAGAAGCGAACGCATACATGAAACAGTGTTCAGACCACACACGTGAGACATTGCCACGATCGGTAGAGCGAGAGCAATTATTCCCACCCTAGACCTCCTCTGTATCTCAAAATATGCAACCTGTGGAATTTTTTTAAACATCACCTATGGAGATTTTTGAGGGTAAAAGTTTGCCGCCATTCCACAAGCGGGTGCAATTTTGAAGCGTGACATGTTGGAATCAATTTACTCAGCGTAACATTATCTTTCACAATAAAAAAAAAAATTGTGCTAACTTTACTTATTTTTTTTATTCAAAACTTTGTCCAAAAAAAGTGCGTTTGTAAGACCGCTGTGTAATACGGTGTGACAGAAAGTATTGTAAGGACTGTCATTTTATTCTCTAGGGGGTTAGAAAAAAAATGTATAATGTTATTTTCTAACAAAAAAAAATGTTTTCCAACTTGTAAACAACAAATCTCAGAAGAGGCTCGGTCCTTAAAGTGGAGGGCCACCCTGAAAAAAAAAATACATTAAAAATTAGAAAAAAATCAGAAAAAAAAGATTTTTTTTTTTAACTTACCAGAAATGCCTGTTGCTAGGCACATCATCCTAATCTGCCTCTTCCTCTGCGGAGATCTTCTGTCTTCTCTCCTCCGTGCGGCGTCTTCTGGGTAATGGGTCGCGCTGTGTTCTGGGAACTGTGTGTCCCAAAACACAGCGCGCCCCATTCACAAAGCGCTGCGTGACTTGCGCATGCGCAGCAGGAAACGGGCAGTGAAGCCGCAAGGCTCCACTGCCCGTTTCCCTTAGCCAAAATGGCGGCACCGGGACCTGAGAGCCGAGGGACGGGTCAGCCTCGGGCGGCCGACATCGCGGGCGCTCTGGACAGGTAAGTGTGCTTATTAAGTCAGCAGCTACAGTGTTTGCAGCTGCTGACTTTAAATTTTTTTTTTTAAACCGGCCCTCCTCTTTAAGTGGTTATTCAGAGAGGCTGCACAGAGACCTAATGTAACCCTGGAGGATCTGCAGAGTTCCACAGCAGAGACTGGAGTATCTGTACATAGGACGACAATAAGCCGTACGCTCCATAGAGTTGGATTTTATGGCAGAGTGGCCAGAAGAAAGGCATTACTTTCAGCAAAATACAAAATGGCAAGTTTTGAGTTTGCGAAAAGGCATGTGGGAGACTCCCAAAATGTATGGAGGAAGGTGCTCTGGTCTGTAGAGACAAAAATTAAACTTTTTGGCCATCAAAGAAAATTTTATGTCTGGCGCAAACCCATCACATCACCCAAAGAACACCATCCCCTGCTGTGGGGATGTTTTTCAGCAGTCGGGACTGGGAAAATGGTCAGAGTTGAGAGAAAGATGGATGGTGCTAAATACAGGGATATTGTTGAGCAAAACCTGTACCACTCTGTGTGTGATTTGAGGCTAGGACGGAGATTCACCTTCCAGCAGGACAATGACCCCATACACACTAAGGCAACACTTGAGTGGTTTAAGAGGAAACATGTAAAATAGATTAGAAAAAACTGTGGTCAGACTTAAAGATTGCTGTTCACAAGCACAAACTATCCAACTTGAAGGAGCTGGAGCAGTTTTGCAAGGAGGAATGGGCAAAAATCCTAGTGGTAAGATGTGACGAGCTCATGGAGACTTATCCAAAGCGACTTGGAGCTGTGATAGCCATAAGCCCCTGTACACACGGTCGGAGATTTTGCCAACCAAATCCGTCGGATTTAGTCCGACGGATTGTGTCCGAAACTGTTGCATACACACGGGCCAAGTTGGCGAAAAATCCGATCTTTCAGAAAGTGATGACGTAATTACGTTACGATGGGACTACATTCAGGCTAGTAGCCAATAGCTTTGATGTAGGAATTTGATCTGAGCATGCGTGGCACTTGGTCCGATGAAAATGCTCTACACATGATCGGATTAGGTCCGTCCGGCCCAGTTGGTTGGGAAATATTTCCAACATGTTGGAAAATTGGGTCGGACGGAGATTCGGACGGAATCAGTCCGATGCATACCACACACAGTCGGATTATCTGACGACACGGTCCGATAAGACTCATTCCGACAGATTCTCCGACCGTGTGTACAAGGGCTAAAAGGTGGCTCTACAAAGTATTGACTTTAGGGGGTTGAATAGTTATGCACATTGACTTTTTCTGTTATTTTGTCCTATTTGTGGTTTGCTTCACGATAAAAAAATAAATAAAATCTTCAAAGTTGTGGGCATGTTCTGTAAATTAAATTATGCAAATCCTCAAACAATCCATGTTAATTCCAGGCAATAAAACACGAAAAATGCCAAGGTGGGTGAGAGCTGGTTCTTAAATTTTCCGAAAACAAAATCCGTTGTTGGAAATTTCGATCGTGTGTACACAATTCTGACGCACAAAATTCCACGCATGCTTGGAATCAAACAGAAGAGCCACACTGGCTATTGAACTTCATTTTTCTCGGCTCGTCGTACCTGTTGTACGTCACTGTGTTCTTGACGTTCGGAATTTCCGACAACATTTGTGTGACCATGTGTATGCAAGACAACTTTGAGCCAACATCCGTATCTAGGATTTTGTTGTCGGAATGTCCAATCGTGTGTACGCAGCATAACTGCAAATTCAGAGCAAAAATACACTGATTCTTGAAGGTGTAGAGCCCCCAGATCATGTGAATGTGGCCTTATTGTCCTCTGTGCCATCTCAATGTCACATGTTCTAGCTGTGTTATACATGCCTTCAGTAAAGCAAAATGTATATAGATAGCTTTGAACAGTTAAAAGTGACACTAATGATGGTGTGTTAAAATCAATGACATACAGGTATGCTCTAATGCACTTTTTTCTACAGGTCATACACTTAACAATACTGATGACATATGACCTCATGTCAGTGCTGTGCTAGTTTTATTACCTGATACTGTAAACAACATATGTCACTACATCTAGAATTACTTCTGTGTGACAATTGCCATGCATATTTTCTTAAAATAAAATATTGCAGAATGAATATATTGAAGGACAAACCCATCAGCCCATTGATGTAGTCACATGATGTAAATAGAGTTCTTACTTTAATCTCACCCATCATGTTGGCAGACAGGGAGAACCGGCTACTCAACATAAAAGGTGAACTGCTTTCAACAGATTTAATCAGATTGTTTAGAATGCTGGATGATGAAGATCATAAATGTGCCTACAGCACATTGTTATAGAAGTCGTAGTCTTTGCATACAGGTTTAATAGTACACTGTTGTTTTTTTTCTTATGTTCATTTATTTTTCTTATGTTCACAGCAAAATCATCCCTATGGCACACCTCCCATTAGGATTTAATTGGTGCATTCTCCTTTTGATTGTAGATGCATGCACTTTGACAACAAACTCTAGTAAGAGTCACCTGCAAATCCAGAGATTACATTTTGAGGTTCTTGGAGACTTCTTTAAAACGGAGCTCCAGTCAAGAGGAAGCTCCGCTTGTTTGCACTCTTCTCTCCCCCCACCCTTCACTGCCACATTTGGCACTTTTTTGGGGGAAGCACGTACCTGATTTTGACAAGTACCCGCTCCCACTTTCAGGTTAGATCACCAAGTATTTCTGGCCTCTACTCATTCCCCCCGCTGCCTTCTGGTACACATACAGGTCCTAGAAGATGGAAGGACCATTCAGAAAGTGCAGAGCGACTCACGCACGCGCAGTAGAAAACTGGCTGTGAAGTCTGAAAGCTTAACTGGCGGTTTCCCTTAGTGAAGATGCCAGCACCTTCACCTGAAGCCGATTAATGAATCAGCTTGGGGTGCTGACGTCGCTGGATCTCTGGACAGGGAAATGTCCTTATATTAAAAGTTAGCAGCTACAGTATTTTTTTGCCCAGCTTGGAGCTCCTTTTTAAAGAGGAGGTCCGCACACTGCTGCAAAAATGAAAAGCTAGCAACTTGCACATACTGCAGCTGCTGAGTTTTAAAAATCAGACACTTACCTGTCCTGGAGTCCAGCACTGTCGGCACCGCAGCTGATGTTTCCATCAGCTGTCGGGTGCATGCCGCCTCCATTGCGAGTAAGGGAAACCAGCAGTGAAGCATTATGGCTTCAATACCCATGGCTGAGTCTCCCGGAAGTGGGAACAGGATACCTGTGAAAGACAAGTATCCTATCCGCCAGAAAGGTGCCAAATGTATCACCGGAGAGGGGTAGGAGTACAACCATTCAAAGTTACACTTTTGGGTGGAACTCCACTTTAGGCATCAAAAATTCAACTCCTGGTCCTGTAGAAAATTAGCAGTCAGTTGAAAGCTATTCCCCTTGTAGAATACGTTTATTTAGAGGAGGATTAATGATTTCAAATCATTTAACAATCTTTTTAAATCCCTTACTATACTCATAGGCCTTCACAACCTTTTTAAAATAAGAGGAGTTCCGCCTGCATACTCGCTAATAATTGGCACCTAATCTGGAACATAGGATTTCCATTTCATTGATGTAAAGTGGTGGTAAGCGTAAGGGTGTACTTACTTTCTGCATGTCAAATACACATTTTTGTTCATTTAGATTGTGCGAATAAATGCAACTTGTCAAATTTATGTGTCATTTGTTTAAGTATATCAACCCTTAACAATCTGACGCATGCTCGGAAGCATTGAACTTCATTTTCTTGGCTCGTTATAGTGTTGTACGTTGAAATCCCCTATTTTGTAGACGCTATAGCGCAAACCAATCAATATACGTTTTTTGCGATTTTTATTACCAAAAATATGTAGAAGAATACATATCGGCCTAAACTGAGAAAAAAAAATTGCCTTTTTAAAAAAAAAATGGGGATATTTATTATAGCAAAAAGTACAAAAGAATGTTTTTTCAAAATTGTCGCTTTATTATTTGTTTATAGCGCAAAAAATAAAAATCACAGAGATGATCAAATACCACCAAAAAGAAATCTCTATTTGTGTTTAAAAAAAAAAAAAAGAATGTCAATTTTGTTTGGGTACAGCGTTGCATGACCGTGCAATTTTAAAGCGATGCAGTGCCATATCACAAAAAGTGCCCTGGTCGGCAAGGGGGTAAATCCTTCTGGAGCTGAAGTGATTATAGCCTTATACCTTTCATCCCTGTGAGAATGTTCAGCAATTTTGGTCCACATGGTTGACATATCTTCAGCATTATAATGTACTATCTCCCCTGACCCCTGGGTAGCACTAATGTGTCTAAACTAAACAGACTGCAGAATAAATTAACACATCTTATTTGCAGTGCTCCCATATGTCTTTTAACATAAAGTTAATAGTGCAAAAACATTCTGCTTAAATAATAACATTCATAATACATCCATCATCAATATATAATGGTATACATGCATATGCATGCATATAGAGTGCTGTGTTCTGGCAGTGGCATGAGGACTACCTGCCCAGTTCCCACAACAAAACTTGGGCAAAGTGCTGCTCAGCCATTCATAAGAAGCTTTGACTTTCTGAGTAGAAGGCTTACTCCGATTGGTTGGGGTGGGGATTGTGACATCATTCACCCGCCTCTCCACGTAAGCCAATCAGAGGAAGCCCTGTATTCATTCCAAAAATGCAAAGCTTCCTGTGAATGGCTGAGCAGTGCCTAGCCTGCCACAAATTTGTGCTGGAAGCAGGACAGGAAGTCCCTGCACTGCTGTCAAAACACAGTGCTGTATACTGTATGTAGCATACAGCTTACACAGGGCTCACAGCAGTCATATCTGTTAGTGATGGTAACAGTTCTTTTGGACCAGCTTGGTCCCCACAAACTATTTTAAAGTGACAGAAAGCTGGAGTTTGGATTTAAGGAGAAATTCAGTTCACCTGTCTCCATTCAACATATAAAAGGAAAATAGATTTCCAGAAAATAGTGGGAAATCAATGTTTATTATTAGTAGTATTTTTTAATTTTTATATATATGCTAACAAAAATGGATTTACTCAAAAAACTGTGTACTTGGCTGGCAACATCATTTCTTCTGTATTGTAGTGACGCTATCCAAGGTTTAAATAAGAGCACAATATATATGCAGGATCTCGTCCGGTGTGCGGTGGGGATTTCGTGATCTCTCCAATAGGTACACAGAATGCAAAAAAAAAAAAGTTTTTATCAGTAAAGTAAAAAAGTGTTCGAACCAGTTCTATGGGCAAAGCACAGCTTAAATACCTGTGCCAAAGACTTCACAGAACAAGGTGCTACGATTGGTCATTGCTGCGTAGTGGATCATGCAGTTTTCTCTAAATCAGTGTTTCTCAATCTTTTTTCAGTCAAGACACCCTTTAAAATTATAAACAATCTCAAGGCACCCTTAAAAATTATGGACAGTCTTGAGGCATCCCATTCTAAAATGAAAAAATGCAAATTAAATCTAAAATGTAGAACAATATTCTAATAGTTGTACATAATGCAGCAACATCCACACATGTAGGATACCCAACATCAGAGGTCCATTATTCTTCCAAAGCAAATACACTTTTGCACACTGGTACTGACTAGTATTCCAGTGTTTCTCTTCTCCCTCAATTTCTCTCCATAAGTCAGCTAATGTTGCCCCAGTGCTGAGGGAGAGGGGCAGAGGAGGGTCAAACAAGGATGCTTTAGAGGTGACAGACAACCTCCTTATCAACTGATGATGTCATTGGTTGTTAGGATACCAGTGTCTAGAACAGTGATTCTCAACCAGGGTTCCGTGGAACCCTAGAGTTCCTCCAGAGGATGCTAGGGGTTCCTTCAGCATTGGGCAATTTCTGCCTCTCAGATAAGTTCCCACTGACACCATTGATCTTTTTAGCTATCTGTAAGGAGGCAATTCTTCTAAAAGACCACAAGTATAAGTCCATTCCTCTCAATGACCATCACACTAAAGTATCATGAGTTGTAGATTTATAATTTTTAGCAGGGGTTCCCTGAGACCGGAGAACTATTTCAAGGGTTCCTCTGTTCTGAAAAGGTTGAGAAAGGCTGGTCTAGAAGGTCATAAAGTGAAAACCCGTGGCTTTGTGTAACTAAAAGGCAGGCTTCATCCACCTGCTGGCTTGTATACAATTTGTGATTCATTTTTAGGCATTTTGCCAAGGCACCCTTGTTGAAAAAGGCTGATCTACAGGATAAGAAAGATCATCATAATTGGAAGTGATTCATTTTATCATCATCAGAGGACTCGGTTATGAGACCAGCAATGGAACCCATCATATTGCACAGCACATGTATCAAAAGTCTAGAAAGAGCTCAATATTATAATTCATTAACAGAATATCCTCAAGTGGGCCACAAAAAAAAAAAAAAGGAAAGGCAAATACAATTCAAAAGCACATTAACAAAATAGTTTTCTCAGAAAATTTATTGCATGACATCCTTTGCCATCATTTCTTCCCCCCATTATTTACATTTGAACAACTTTTCTATTTACATCTCATATTAAAGTTAACATAGCACAGTTTCATCAATTCCCATCGCTGATCTACAGAGATAGGTCATTTAAATGAAGACTTCCACCAAATATTTCACCATTATACGCGGTAAAAGAGGGAAGCAAGTGTAATCATAATAATAGCGCCGGGACGGGTTTAAAAAAAAAAAAAAAGCTCAAAATTCGTTGATCAATGTATTTTTAGAAACTAAAAAGCACAAGTGAAGCCAAAGCGATACCATTTATTGAACCTGATGAAAATTAAAAGTAAGCTTTAGAAGCAGAGATTTCTTCATCAGGCAAAGCACAACCTGAAAACCACACGCACATTATATATATATCTATCAATATATATATATATATATAAATAAATATATATATATATATATATATCTATATATATATCTATCTATATATATATATCTATCTATATCTATATATATATCTATATATATATCTATATATATATCTATATATATATATATATATATATATTCTATATATATATATATATATCAATATATCAATATATCAATATATCAATATATATATATATATATATATATATATATATATATATATATATATATATATATATATATATATATATATATATATATAACAAAAAAAAACAAGAAAAGTGCTGTATTGGAAATATGTTCCCATTACAATTATGCCTGATGAAGAATCCTTTGTTTCATAGGGTTGCATTTTAAGGGAGGCCTCCAGTCAGGATTAAAATTGTCAGTATACTAACAAAGTTACATTTGGACTTTTTGTTTGGACGTATGACAGCTACTGCTGAATGGAACAACATTTTGTTCTATGGCTCATTTGCAGTGCAGAACCCTACATTGCCTTAGACATACACCACTTACTGTTCCAGGGACAAAACCGTTAAGCAGCACTATTTTTTTTCTTCCAAACAATACATTCAAAATAAAAAAGCAAACAGCTATTGCACACTTACAAAACTGTATGTTTTCTTTCCTGACTAGCCTCAGGTGATACACAAAGATGAAAAAAAAATCCTCCTATTTAAAGCAGACCTTTAGTCATTTTTTTCATCTTTCCATCCATTAAATCTTCTGCCCTTGTGGTTTTAACTTTGGATAGTAAAACATTTTTTTACTGCCAGTAAATACCTTATACAACCCAATTCCTGTTTCTTGTCTGGTCATTAGCCTAGGCTTATCACATCATGCACAACTCTCTCACTCACTCTCCTGAGAGTTCGAAGGGAGGGGGAATGAGTCATAAGTGGGCTAATGGGAGCTGCAGAGCTGGAGGTGTGCCTCTGTGTGTCTGTGTAAATCCAGAAAGTGAACAGTCAGCAGCTTCAGCTGCCTACAGTTAAAATTAATGCAGTCAGACTCAGTGGAGGGAGATTTCTATAGCATATTTGGCAAGTAGAGAATCACAGTAGTAATAAAATAACATGCAAAGTGGTTGGAGGGAAGCTTCAGAATGGCGGTGTAAAAGGTGTATTTATTACAAATGATGTGAGCAGACTGCAGTTCTTCTTTAAGTTGTACCCGTTTATCTATAGCCTTATTTCCCCTACATCCATTCCAAGTGCAGAATTTAAGCAGCTCTGAAAAGAAGGGGGTGCAGAGCTACTGCTACATCAGTGAGGAGAGCTCTGGGAGCTAATTGGAGGGAAGGGTCGCACCTCGCTTCACACAGTTTACAGGAACAGAGCTGAGGCTGTCAATCTGCTGGAGATCCCTCTCGTCACCTTGTCTTGGTGTCAGGAAAATTCATCAGAAGTGACTCATGCTTATAGCAGGGGAATAAGACAGCAGACAGAAATGACACTTAGTGCTCTGGATTGAGACAAGCACACACTATAGAGGGATATGCTTTGTTCATATCTGAGGTTTACAATCACTTTAAAAGTGATTGTAAACCCTCGTGGTTTTTCACCTTAATGCATTCTATGCAGCCCTGCAACAGGGACTCGAGCCAGTGTGTCGGGCCCTGATTGGATAGATTTATAGCAGCAGGATATGGGAGCACGCCCGCACGAGTGTCCCGAGGAAGAGCAGCTTTCCAACGGGGCACTCGAGAAGAGGAGAACCCAGAAACGCCACAGAGGGACCCCAGAAGAGGAGGATTGGGGCCACTCTGAAAAACCATCTGCACAGAGGAGGTAAGTATGACATGTTTTTTTTTTTTTAAAGGAACCTTTAGATATCCTTTAAGTCTCTTGAGTCAGTCAATAATTGGTATCACGTTTATCAACATCTGTCATGAGACAAGTATGAGGACTGCCATTGCTGGTCTAATTCTGAAAATGATGATTGCCTGGCTGTTACTAGTCAGTGTCAAAGTGGGAAAAAGCATTTAGCAGATTACAGCTCTGGTCAAAAGTTTTGTGAATGACACAAACATTCATTTTTCACAAAGTCTGTTGCCTCAGCTTTTATGATGGCAATTTGCATATACTTCCCTGCCAGTGTCATTAGTACAGTATCACTGTACTGTAATATTACCACTGGTCCCCAAAAAAGATTCAAAGGTGTCAGCTAGGTGTCTGATTTGTCCGTTGCAATCCTGCTAAAAATTGCTGATCACCGCCATTACTAGTAAAAAAGAAAAAAAAAAAAAGAAAAAAAGAAAAAATGCCATAAAAACATCCCATAGTTTGTAGACACGATAACTTTTAGGCAAACCAATCACTATACGTTTATTGGTATTTTTTTTACCAATAATATGTAGCAGAATACATATTGGCATAAATTGATGAAAACATTTGATTTTTTTACTGGATATGTTTTATAGCAGAAAGTAAAAAATAAATTAAAACCGCAGAAGTGATCAAATACCACCAAAAGAAAGCTATTTGTAGGGGGGGAAAAAAAAGGACATCCATTTTATTTGGGTACAGCGTTGCGCGACTGGGCAATTGTCAGTTAAAATAACAGTGCTGTATCGCAAAAAAAGGCCTGGTCATTAAGGGGGTAAGACCTTCCGGGGCTGAAGTGGTTAAAACGAGGGTGGTGCTTAAAATCATTGTTCTTCCTGTGTTAACAATGGTTACCATTGTTAACAAGTGCTATCATTGCTTTGCAAAAAGGGATTCGCAGGCAAGGATATTGATGCTACTAAGATCACACCAAAATCAACCATTTATTGGATTATGAAGAACTTCAAGGAGAGAGGTTCAATTGTTGTGAAGAAGACTTTAGGGTGGGCAAGAAAGTCGAGCAAGCACCAGGACCGTCTCCTGCAGTTGATTCAGCTGCTGGTTTGGGGCAGCATAAGTGCAGAGCTTGCTCAGGAATGGCAGAAAGCAGGTGTGAGTGCATCTGCACGCACAGCAAGAAGACTTTTGGAGGATGGGTTGGTGTCAAGAAGGGCAGCATAGAAGCCACTTCTCTCCAGGAAAAACATCAGGGACAAACTGATATTGTGCAAAACTTATAGGGATTGGACTGCTGAGGACTGGGGTAAAGTCATTTTCTCTAATGAATCACCTTTCTGATTGTTTGAGGCATCTGGAAAAAACTTGTCCAGAGAGGAAAAGGTGAGGGCTACCATCAGTACAGTATACTGTAAGTATCCTAAGACCATTCATGTGTGGTGGTTGCTTTTCAGCCAACGGACTGGGCTCACTCACAATTTTGCCTAAGAACACAGCCATGAATAAAGTATGGTACAAAAACGTCCTACAAGAGCAACTTTTCCCAACCATCCAAGAACAGTTTGGTGAAGAACAATGCCTTTTCCAGCATGATGGAGCACCTTGCCATAAGGCAAAAGTGATAACTAAGTAGCTTGGGGAATGAACATTGAAATTTTGGGTCCTTGGCTAGGAAACTCCCCAGACCTTAATCTCATTGAGAACTTGTGGTCAATCCTCAAGAGGCGGGTGAAAAAAAAAAAAAAAACACAAATTCTGACAAACCCCAAGTATTGATTATGCAATAATGGGCTGCCATCAGTCAGGATGTGGCCCAGAAGTTGACTGACAGCATGCCAGGGTGAATTGCAGAGGTCCAGAAAAAGAAGGGTCAACACTGCAAATATTGACTCTTTGCATAAACTTAATGCAATTGTCAATAAAAGCCTTTAAAATTCTTGTAATTATACTTCAGTATACCATAGTAACATCTGACAAAAAGATCTAAAAAAAAAACAAAAAAAAAACTGAAGCAGCAGACATTGTAAAAAATGTATATTTGTGTAATTCTCAAAACATTTGGCAAGGGCTGTAGAGTCCACATTTGTCGTCTAGCCTTGTTTTAGGTCTCTGACTCAAAATGAATTGAAGCCTACGTATCAGCCAGCCAGGCAAGTAGCATTTTTAGGAGAGGTCAGTAATGGCAGCTCATATCATATCGTATTGCTAATCTGGTATGACATTCTAATGCTCAAAAATCATAATATGCTTAACTAGAAGTGCATTTCTGGGGGGAAAAATAAACACCTGATTACAGAGCAAACCCAACACCCCTAACACAATTAGTCTAGCATTAGGACAAAACATGAATCATCTGTACATAGGCACTTGACTGGTTATTTACACACATAAAAGAAATACATTCATAAGTCACACCATTCTGATATCCATATCTGTTTTGAAGATTGCAGTACACATTTAATTCATTTAAAACACACGTAAAACAGTCCAAGGAGTGCTGGAAGCAAGGTTTAAATATGTAACCAAAAATATGGTTTGATTTGCCCACGCCGAGCTGTCACTTTTAATGACACATCATCTTTGTGTGTTGTCATTTCATAATCCTTTGGTTTTAAAGGTCAGATGTTCATAGCAGTAGCTGACCTATAGGTTAGATCCTCACAGATTATATTACAGTGGCACCAATAATCTGCATTCACACACACCTATGCCTCTTGCAGAATTTGCCGGGTGAACATCCCACGAAATAATACTTAAGCAAAACCACCTCATAGCAGCCAGAATACTTATTATTGGAGTCATCAATGAATTAATTCGAGTCATTTATCTTTTGATATAAGATGCTGATATGACTCTGTCCTTCATTCACTTATGAGGTAGTTTGGTTTTGAATCAGTCCTGTTTCACACTTTACTTCTTTCTGGGGTCCCTTCAGTCTGCATTCTCCTCCTGGGAAAAAGCTTTCTTTTTAGTGCAATCAACTGTAAAAAAAAAAAAATAATAATAATAATAATACATATATACATATACATATATATATATACATATACATATATATATATATATATATATATATATATATATATATATATATATATATATATATATATATATATATATAATATATATATATAAATATATTATACATCTATACAGTGCCTTGCGAAAGTATTCGGCCCCCTTGAACTTCGCAATTGGGACACAATTGTGAAGTGGAACGAAATCTATTGGATTTTTGAAACTTTTTTAACTAATAAAAAAATGAAAAGTGGGGCGGGGAGAGGAGTGAGGGCATTGCTCACTGAAACCAGCAAAGAGCATGGCCGAGTGGGCTGCTTAAATAACACCCCCCCCCCCCCCGGGCTCCTCCCATAAATTCAGGCCACCATACTGGCCTTCTTAACACTACATTATATGCACTGAGAAATATGTCCAGAAGCAAGCAGGAGCAAGTAAAGTACAGTATATAAAGGGAGCCTTTGAAAGTGTTATAGGGGTATACAGGACTCCTGTAACATCTGTAAGTCTGGATCTTAGGTTGCATTCACATCTAGGTAGTTCTTAATGTAAAGATTCCGTTTTTTTTTACTATAGGGGAATAGCAGCAAACATAGAACTGTCATACAAGCGAATCAGGCTTGTTCATCTTTCTCCCATAAAAAATGTATGTAAATAATAGTGTAGTGTACTTGGGCAAGAAAACATGCATTACACATAACTTCACACATTTTCACAATAGAAAGTGTTTTATATGTGTATTTTAAAGATTACTGCAACAAAAAAGAGGAGTTTTGGGTTACATGTAAATTCCATATCTTGGAGTACAGCACAGGACACAGGCAAAGTATTTATAGACCTTGGCTTGTACCTTCAGGTGTTTGGACATTGGCAAAGTTTTTAAGGACAGAACCCTGGGTCATCTCCCCTATAAGCCTAACCTACTCCATGGGTCCTCAGTTTTTGGTCAAGCAATGTAGAGAAATTGAGTAATGGAAGGGAATGTGGCCTGTACCATAAGATATGGAATTTACAGGTACATGAAAAATCTGCTCATCTTAATTGTACGGTACAGGACACAGGAAAAGTATTCATAGACCCTATAATGGCTCCAAGCATTGAATGAGAAGGATGGGCAACAACTCTGGCAAACAGAACTGTGCCAACTGGCCCAACAATGGTCAGAAAGACTCAACGTCAGGATGCCTCTGCAAGAACCTTGTGGCAATGTTGCAGAGCCATCTGAACTTTCCACATTAGCAAGCATGTTATGTGAATCAACCTGAATATAGTGATGTTTCGGGGGAGAAAAACAGTTCCCAGCTTCCTCCAATACAGCCTCAGTGTCCTCATCATTCCCTTCTGTGTCTGCCCCGTGTAGGGCAAGCATATCGGGATCGGACTCAGGTATAGAAATGGGAGTAGGTAATAGGCATGGCGTTTTTGAGTCCTGAGAAAAGAGCTAATGTTCAACTATGGCAGAGCAAATGTTTGGTTTTACGCCCTTTAGCCTAGTCTCTGCTATAACTATGTGTGTGGTACTCCCCTGTGGAGTACTTGCACAGTGAGGTGTGGAATAGAGGGTAATCATATCCAGAGAAAAAAAACCCACAGTAATCTACAGGGTGTAGACCATCCTGTAGCAAATCCTCATGGAAAAGCTGGGAGGAAGTGCCTGAGTATCATATAAGGGGTCTAGGCAAACATGACATTAAATGTGTGACCTGTGGTGTGACATATTACCTGGTCATTCACCAGAGACTGAGCTCTGAGTGGGTGACTTTTAGTGCCAGATTTAAAAAATGTACACTGTAGTGAATACAAATATTGCCCTGGACCATAACACTGTGCTGTCTATACAGTCCAAGCTTTGCCCTTCACAGTGAGCATACCCCTGAAGGGGTCTTCAGGGTCTGGGTTTCATATTGATGGACCTGTATGGCACCCTGCATCTGACTACCATACATTGCACGAGAGAGTGCTGGATCCAGTGCCCTAAGCAGCATTAATGGATGTCCCCACAGGTGGGATAGTGGTACAGCTCCCGAGGTCTAATAAGGTTTTTCTGAACCGCATGCATTGCTTCTTATTGTGGCATTAGAAGGCATTGAGGAGTTGATTGAAGAGTTTGAGGATAAAAAAAAAAAAAAAAAACGAAAACAGCTGTTTAAGCCAAGAGTAGTTTCTTTGTGAAGTAGAAGAGATCCATCACCTTAGGACACTAGCAAAAAATGAAGGGTTTACAAAGTGGGGTTGGGCTAAAGGAGGGGCACACAGGGGGCATTGTCTTTAATAGCTTTGCCAGTGTCCCATCACTTGAAAATACAAGCCTATAACCCAGGGTCTGTGAATACTTTGCTTATGTCCTTGTACTGCACGATTAAGATAAATCATTTCTGTTAAATTATTCAAAAAAAGAATTTAGCAGCACTAGAACAAAACAAAATTACCTGTTCAGCAAAAAAGGAGATGACTGTAAACACAATCAATGTGGCCAATACACAATGTGTCCAGAACTTAAGTTTGTCTCTGTAACTCCTCCTAAAAAAAAAAAAACATTTTCTATAAATCTTTTATATAAGAAAGGTTGCAAACAAATGTACACACACACACACACACACACAGTGAATAAACTCCACAATCTTATCAATTCCAGGCAAAAAATGAAAGCAATAAATGGGCCAAATAACCTTAAACTGTATCTTAAATTACAATTTTTTATGTTTTGGATGAGGGATTTGAACAGTCATGTTTTCCTGCTGTGCTCCCAATTAGGGAAATTCACCTTCTGGTGAGAAATTGATGGGAAATCTAACACATTGAGTTGTCAGCAGATCAGGAATAGAGAGAATGGAAAGACAAATGCAAAGAAAACCTTCTTAATAGAAATTTTTTTTTTTTTTTCTAATTCCTACTCTATTCAAAAGAAAAAATGACTTTAGATATATTTTGAGTTATCTGTAATCTCCTACTACTAGTATCCAGAGATCACCCCACAAATTCTTGTATAACCTCTTCAACTTCCCAAATCATATTTCAACTTTCGCGACAGGTTTGATATTGAATGATAGGAAAAACGTTAATTCTGGCCTTTTTTTTATATGTCTGTCTTTCTACATGTTAGACTGCTTTCACACTGAGACGCTATACAGGCGCTATAGTGCTAAAAATAGCGCCTGCAAAGAGCCTTTCCTCTCACTCCAGTGTGAAATCCAGAGGGCTTTCACACTGGAGCGGTGCACTTGGGGCTTGAACAGGGGCTTCCCAGGAATCATATGGCCACTATTTATAGCATTTATAAACTCACCGGGATACGAATTAGCATTCTAGGATCTTTCTTACTGTTTCTACAGCTTAGTTTCTTTATCTGTTCCTGCCTAAGATGGCGTCATGTTTGTGGTTGCCTTCCAATTCCAGCCTCATCTGTACTTCCGCTCTTTCCTCTCTGTCAAAGCCAGAATTTCATACATGCTCAGTAAAGATTAACCAATCCTCGTTTTAGTATACCGTTACCATGGCAGCGGTCCGGCAAACCAATAAGAGCACACATGCAAATATCATCCCTGTGTTAACCATGAATGTCCTTGTTCACACCCTCTGTGACGTAGCTGGTCACATGGGGTGTTTCAAGAACACCAGGATCTCGTGGGATTGTGATGCGGTGGAGCTCTGCTATCAGAGGCGCGATACATAGATGCATAGACTGACGTCTTGCTGAGCGTGCCGTGAGGGACAAAAATGGCGCATGCGCTAGTGACATCACTGAACAGATATCGATGCCATCTCCTAAACAGCGAAGTTTGTAAAAACTTTAACGCCACCTACAAGTAAGTGATTGCAAAATTCTTTACATGCAGTAAAGTTGGGCAGGGGAGTTAACAACCACTTTATCTGCTTAAGGACCGCCTCCTGCACATTTACGTCGGCAGAATGGCATGGCCGGGCACAAGCACGTACAGGTACATTGCTCTTTAAGTGCCCAGCCGTGAGTCGCACTCATGACCCGGTCCTGAGCTCTGTGACCGTGGCCGCGGGACCCGCGGACCCGATCGCCACTGTTATAGGTAAAGACGGTCAGTGACATCACATGCCAAGCCACGCCCCCTACAGTAAAAAAAAAAAAAAAAAAAACCCTCCTCGTCCCCTAGTGGTTAACTTCTTCACTGCCAGTGTCATTTACACAGGAATCCGTGCATTTAAATAGCACTGATTGCTGTATAAGTGACAATGGTCCCAAAAATGTGTCAAAAATGTCCGATGTGTCCGCCATAATGTCACAGTCACAATAAAAATCGCTGATCGCCGACATTACTAGTGAAAAAAAAAATTATAATAAAAATGCTATAAAACTATCCCCTATTTTGTAAACGCTATAACTTTTGCGCAAACCAATCAATAATCGCTAATTGCAATTTTTTTTTTTTTTTAGCAAAAATATGTAGAAGAATACATATCGGCCTAAACTAAGGAAAAACATTTTTTTTTATATATTTTTTGGGGATATTTATTATAGCAAAAAGTAAAAAATATTGAATTTTTTTCAAAATTGTCGCTCTATTTTTGTTTATAGCGCAAAAAATAAAAAACGCAGAGGTGATCAAATACCACCAAAAGAAAGCTCTATTTGTGGGGAAAAAGGAAGCCAATTTTGTTTGGGAGCCACTTCGCACAACTGTGCAATTGTCAGTTAAAGCGACGCAGTGCTGAATCACAAAAAGGGGCCTGGTCCTTTGGCTGCAAATTGGTCCGGGGCTTAAGTGGTTAAGCAGACTTGCAAATACAATCTTTTATCCCTTTAACATCATTAGGCCTTGTTCACACTTGATCAAAATACTGACACTGAACAAACTTGTCTATAGCATCAATGTATGTTGTTTAACGCACTTGACAAGCTTTTAACATGCGTTAAAATTGCTCCCTAAATCCTCTATGTGGGTTTGACGCGTGTTAAAAATGCACACCAGACGCCTATTTTTTTTTCTTCCTGTGAACAAGGCCTAACGTGCTGGCACGTGTTTGCAGCATGTTAGGCCTTGCTCAGAGGAAACAAAAAAACAGACAACTTTGTTCAGTGTCAGTATTTTGAGCAAGTGTAAACAAGGCCTAATAAGGTCAAAGGGATGAAAGATTGTATTTGCAAGTCTGCTTAAGCCCCTGTTCACACTGGTGCAGTTTGACAGTTCCAAATCGCATGACAAGTCGCGCCACATTGTCGGCAATGGAACCGTTCAAATTGCTGCGACTCGCGTTGCAGCGACTTTGAAAAAAAGGTTCCTGCACTACTTTTTGACATTAATGGTGCATTACCATAGACTTGAATGGAAGGAATTGAGATGCTTCAACTCCTTCCAAACTTGACATGTAGCTTCATTTTTTTAAAACTCAGTGTGGCAACATGATAAAAAAGCTTTATGTCTTGATAATGTGAACAGCTTTGTGCCCTGTCCTCATTATCAATTGCAGACTGCTTTAATAGGTGTTTGAGGAGCATTAATAACGTACCTCGTTTGTCTGCTTTTAAACCCAGTGTAAACAGGACCATTTTTCTAAAAGGGCTCTACTGGGCCATTAAAACATCTGCCAGTTCAGGTTTCCTGCCCAATGGCTGATAAATACCTGCAGACATCTTCAAACACAGCATTGGTTCTATCAAAGAAATCAGCACACATGCTTGCGTCCATATTAGTAGACTTGGATACACCACAGCCTGTACTCTCTCCATTAAGAATGTCCAATTCTCAGCCAAGAGTTTAGAAGGATAGACACACAAATACATCCCAGACAACAGTTGTCTCTGGGAATACTTTGCACTCAGAAAGCTGGCTTTTGGCCTTGGAAGCACAGCTGGACACACCCCAAAGAATTACAGCTGGTACCTACATTTTAGGAGTCTATTCCATTGTTGGCAATGGAGAAAAATGTTTTCACTTGTCAATTTTTATTGCGGGCTGTGTCCCCTTTAGGGAGATTCACCCTGTCTTGTTTACTATTATCATTGAAAGTGACAGTAAAAGAAAATCTCAAATTTTGGGTTGTTCCCAGAAAAGTAATAGAGGGGAAAGCTTCCAATAGCGATACTAGTTCCGGCGACCTTGGGGTCCCCAAGGAACTTCCTTAATTTGCAAGGATTTCCTCTTACTTCCTGTTTGGCTTTGGGATAGGAAGTGAAGGGAGATCTCCGCATGGGACACAGATGGCGAAACAAACATCTTACAGGGGGTTATAACCCTAACTTACTCTATCCAAAATAAAAATAAAAATGTTTTGCCTATAGCTATATTTTACATTTTGGGGGTATTGGCTAAAATTTTAGTCCAGCACACATCTTCACCTTAGACAACATAGCTTGAGAACTTTCAAAATGGAAAACCAGATCCCCTAGGTATTAACCACATATTTTTATTTTCCAATGCCAGCTCTAATAGGCTAAGGCACCCAGCAGTCGTAACTGCACTTGCAAAATATTGTAAGCTGTTGTGGTGGACATGTTCATTTCTCAGCACTGTGAATTTGTCTTAAAGTGATTTTTAATTTTTTTTTAAATAACAAACATCTTATACTTACCTGCTCTGTGCAAGAGTTTTGCATGGAGTGGCCCCCGATCCTCCTTTTCTGGGGTCCCACATCAGTGCTCTTGGCTCCTCCTCCTCCTCAAGTGCCCCAACAGGGAGCTGTTTTTCATGGGGGCACCGCACTCCAGAGTCCTGATGCTGTGTCCATTGACACAAACAGCAGGACACAGCCCCGCCCCGACTCCTGTGTTACTGGATTTAATTTACAGCTGCTATCAATCTATCCAATGAGGACTCGAGACAGCGGCTGGAGCTGCTCTGCTTGATCGGGTTCAGGTAAGAAAAAGGGGGGCTCTGGGGGGCTGCTGCAGCATAGAAGGTTTTTTACCTTAATACATAGAATGCATTAAGGTGAAAAACAGACTTTACAACTCCTTTAAAGTTACACTATAGATAACATGTTTCGCTACGATATGTGAATAAAGAGTTTTTTTTTTTTTTTTTTTTTTAACCACAACAGCAAGTTGCGACATACCCAGGTCTATCACAGTCAGCATCAGGGAAGAGGAAGGTACCAAAAGGAACAGAATGTTACCTTTCAGAAATGCTGTTTTCTGTGGTTTATTGGTAATCCAGCCAGTTAACTTCTTATTTACAGTGTGAAGTAAATTGCGAATGACAACTACATTTAAAAGTGTCCTCAAAACATTTTTTTTAATCAAAGGATATTTCTAAAGCTCAGTATGCAAGTTACAATCTGTGTGCACAAGCTTTGTACAACCTTCTTTAGCGTTATCAAAACGGTTATATGAAGACTTACCCAAACTATCAAATTAAATTATAACCAATCAGGCTGGCCCTTGCACTATATAATTGTTGGTTGACCTAAGGGCTCATGTCTAAGGACTTTGCTTTCTTGTGTTTGACGTGTGGTTGGGACAGAGAGCAGCAAAATTCTATTGACTTTAATTGAAAACTATACATGACAATTCAGAGGCTGTTTGACCTACTTTGCATTGTGCCTCTTTGGATAAAGCATTCATAAAGGTTTTTATTGACACCCTTTAGAACTCTGTTGGACCTCCGAACCAAAACGGTCAGTTCTTCTGTCCAATTCATTTACCTGTCAGAGTCTGTTGGAGACTACCATGGGGTTGGATTGTACATCCTGGGTGCGTGCTCTCTCTCCAGCCACTGCGCCTGTCACAATGACAGATGCATGCTTGAGGAATTTCGTAGTGTGGTGGGCGAAGCCTGATGGGGAACCGAGTAACTAATTCACCATCGGTTCCACCTGCTGGGAACCGAGTAAGTAGTTCACCATCGGGTCCACCTGCTGTTGGTTGACAGTGCATGGCAGTCAGCAGATCAGTGACTCAAGTAATTTCCCAAGCATGGGCACTGTCATATTTGGGTTATAGCATCAACAGTATCCCAAACCCTGGCAGACAGTTTCATGTCACAGGTCGTACACCATGGCAAGACTGAGCACACAAGGTACTTATACTGCATCAGTAAGGTCTCTCCCAGGAAAAGATTTCAAAGCAGGCTGGGAGTTCAAGATGTGCTGTTCAAGCTCTTGTGAAGAAGCACAAAGAAACAAGCAATGCTAAGGACCATAGACACAGTGGTCGGCCAAGGAAACTTAATGCAGCAGATGAAAGACACACCGGGGTTGATTCACTATAATTGGAGAGTGCAAAACCTGGTGCAGCTGTGCAATCAGCTTCTAAGTTAAGCTTCTTCAATTAAGCTTTAACAAAAAAAAAAAAACGGACATTGGAAGATGTCCAGCAGAGCCATCAGCACAGAACTGGCAAAAACCGGTGGGATCCAGGTACACCCATCTACTGTCCAGAGAAGTCTGGACAGAAGTGGTCTTCATGGAGGAATTGCAACCACAAAGCCATACCTCTGACTTAGAAACAAGAGTAAATGACTTAACTATACACAAAAACATAGGAACTGGGGTGCAGAAAAATGGCAGCAGGTGCTCTAGACTGATGAGCCAAAATTTTTAATATTTAGATGTAGCAGGAGGCAGTTTGTTTGAGAAGGGCTGGAGAGCAGTACATTGATGAGGGTCTGCCAGCAACAATGAAGCATGGTGGAAGTTAATTGCAAGTTTGAGGTTGCGTTTCTGCAAATGGAGTTGGAGATTTGGTTAGGCATCCTCAATGCTGTGAAATACAGGCAAAAACGTATCCAGCATGTCATACCATCAGGGAGGCATGTAATTGGCCCCAATTTTATTCTGCAGCAGGACAATGACTCCAAAACATTCTGCCAATGTCATGAAGAACCATCTTCAGCGTAAAGAAGAACAAGGAGTCCTGGAAGTGATGTCTTGGACCCACAGTGCCCTGATCTCAACATCGAGTCTGTCTGGGATTACATGAAGAGACAGAAGAATTTGAGGCAGCCTACATCCACAGAAGATCTGTGGTTAGTTCTCCAAGATGTTTGGAACAACCTACCTGCCAAGTCCCTTCAAAAACTGTGTGCAAGAATACCTAGAAATATTAATCCTTCGTTGAAGGCAAAGATTGATTTTATTTGGATTTCCCTTCTGTTCATTTACTTTACATTTTGTTAATTGATTCTATTTCTGAAAGTATTCTTGATTTACAGCATTTTTCCACACCAGCCTAAAACGTTTGCACAGTACTGTGTAAATATGGTGTGTGTGTATATATACACAGTTGTGCGCATAAGTTTACATACCCTGGCAGAGTTTGAGATTTCTTAGGCATTTTTCAGAGAATATGAACAATAGATAACACAAAAACATTTCTTTCACTCATGGTTAGTGTTTGGCTGAAGTCATTTATTATCAATCAACTGTCTTTACTCTTTTTAAATCATAATGGCAACAGAAAAAACCCAAATGACCATGATCAAAAGTTTATTGTGAATAAATTATCCTTGCGCCACAATATTTATAAACCAAAGGAAAGTACAACAATTTACAATAAGTGAAACAATTAATATCAAAACAGAGAAAATTGCGGCTGCAGCAAAACACCGACAGGGGTTCAAACCCTCCCCTGAATATGTGAACTCTAAGTGTATAAAATGGTGTTGCGCTCCTAAATATAATAAACCTGACTAAATAAATAGAAGTGTCAATACACAATGTGCAAATAATTATAAGTGAATATTTCTACAAAAGACTTAACCTTACACGTATAATAACATCCATCTAGCATAAAAGTGCATTAAATGAAGAAACACTAAAGTGCATTTAAGTGCAAAATAAATATTGCAGATGATATATACAGTATGCATCAATCCATAGTGCACAGATTTCAGTGATACCAAGATCTGGAGCGTGACCAAAAACACTAAATACTTCAATGTCCAAAAGTGCAACAGAAAAAATGTAGGTGACGACAAATGTCTAATTTTATAAGTAAAGAAAAACAGAAACAATATATAAGTTGAAAAAAATAAAAAGAAAGAAAAAATTCCACAGTCCGTATCAGAACATGCACTGATAATATCCACTCTGTGTTGTGAGTATCTGATAATCCCGTGAGTGAATGGTCATTCCACTGGTGAGAACGTGCAAGGTGTCCACACACTGGGTGCAATGTCTACCTTACCTTACTGCTGTAAGGTAAACAGCATATATCCCTTTAAGCAGGTGGTTGATGTAAACAGCAATGGGTGGCCCCCTCTAGGTCCTCAATCCCAGACAATATATATATCCATAGGAAAGAGAAAACTCCAATAGTGAAGTATGTAATGTAATTCAAACTTTATTTTAAAACCGGACTAAGTCCTGGGTACTCACATTTTAGCATAAGACATGAACGCAGAAAAAAACTATACACGAGGCAGCAGCATCAAACGAACGAACAGGTTTCTTCGTACTGCGGGCGTCACTTCCGGTATCCTCTTAGTCCAATTGGATTGGACTAGGAGGATACCGGAAGTGACGCCCGCAGTACGAACAACCTGTTCGTTCGTTTGATGCTGCTGCCTCGTGTATAGTTTTTTTCTGCGTTCATGTCTTATGCTAAAATGTGAGTACCCAGGACTTAGTCCGGTTTTAAAATAAAGTTTGAATTACATTACATACTTCACTATTGGAGTTTTCTCTTTCCTATGGATATATATATTGTCTGGGATTGAGGACCTAGAGGGGGCCACCCATTGCTGTTTACATCAACCACCTGCTTAAAGGGATATATGCTGTTTACCTTACAGCAGTAAGGTAAGGTAGCCATTGCACCCAGTGTGTGGACACCTTGCATGTTATCACCAGTGGAATGACCATTCACTCACGGGATTATCAGATACTCACAACACAGAGTGGATATTATCAGTGCATGTTCTGATACGGACTGTGGAATTTTTTTCTTTCTTTTTATTTTTTTCAACTTATATATTGTTTCTGTTTTTCTTTACTTATAAAATTAGACATTTGTCGTCACCTACATTTTTTCTGTTGCACTTTTGGACATTGAAGTATTTAATGTTTTTGGTCACGCTCCAGATCTTGGTATCACTGAAATCTGTGCACTATGGATTGATACATACTGTATATATCATCTGCAATATTTATTTTGCACTTAAATGCACTTTAGTGTTTCTTCATTTAATGCACTTTTATGCTAGATGGATGTTATTATACGTGTAAGGTTAAGTCTTTTGTAGAAATATTCACTTATAATTATTTGCACATTGTGTATTGACACTTCTATTTATTTAGTCAGGTTTATTATATTTAGGAGCGCAACACCATTTAATGATCAAAAGTTTACTTACCTTGGTGATTTTGTCTTGATAACATGCACGCAAGTTGATACAAAGGGGTTTGAATGGCTATTAAAGGTAACCATCCTCATCTGTGATCTGTTTGCTTGTAATTAGAGTGCATGTATAAGAGGTCAATGAGTTTCTGGACTCCTGACAGACCCCTGTGTCTTTCACCCAGTGCTGCACTGAAATTTCTGGATTCTGAGTCATGGGGAAAGCAAGAGAATTGTCAAAGGATCTGCTGGAAAAGGTAGTTGAATTGTATAAAACAGGAAAGGGATATAAAAAGATATCCAAGGAACTGAGAATGCCAATCAGCAGTGTTCAAACTCTAATCAAGAAGTGGAAAATGAGGGGTTCTATTGAAACCAAACCATGGTCAGGTAGAGCAACTAAAATTTCAGCCACAACTGCCAGGAAAATTGTTTGGGATCCAAAGAAATACCCACAAATAACTTCAGGTGAAATACAGGACTCTCTGAAAACATGCGGTGTGGCTGTTTCAAGATGCACAATAAGGAGGCAGTTCCAGATGGGCTGCATGGTCGAGTCGCCAGAATAAAGCCATAACTATGCAAATGCCACAAAGTATCCCTCTTACAATACGCTAAACAGCACAGAGACGAGCCTCAAACCTTCTGGCATAAAGTCATTTGAAGTGATGAGACCAAAATTGAGCTTTCTGGCTACAATCATAAACACTACATTTGGAGAGAAGTCAACAAGGCCTATTATGAAAGGTACGGAGGTCGATCACTGATGTTTTGGGGATGTGTGAGCTACAAAGGCACAGGATTTGGTCAAAAAATTCTTGGCAAGATGAATGCAGTATGTTATCAAAAAATACTGGAGGAACATTTGCATTCATCAGCCAGGAAGCTGCGCATGGGACGTACTTGGGACATTCCAACATGACAATGATCCAAAACACAAGGCCAAGTCGACCTGTCACTGGCTACAGCAGAATAAAGTGAAGGTTCTGTAGTGGCCATCTCAAGCTCCTGACCTCAATATCATTGAGCCACTCTGGGGAGATCTCAAACGTGCAGTTCATGCAAGACAGCCCAAGAATTTACAGGAACTGGAGGCTTTTTGCCAAGAGGAATTTGCAGCTTTACCATCTGAGAAGATAAAGAGCCTCATCCACAAATACCACAAAAGACTTTGAGCTGTCATTGATGTTACAGGGGGCAATACACAGTATTATGAACTTGGCTATGTAAACTTCTGATCAGGGTCATCTGGGTAGTTTCTGTTGCCATTATGATTTAAAAAGAGTAAACACAGTTAATTGATAAGAAATGGCTTCAGCCAAACGCTAACCATGAGTGAAAGATTTTGTTTTACCATTCATATTCTCTGAAAAATGGCCAAGAAATCATAAATTCTGCCAGGGTATGTAAACTTATGAGCGTGTGTGTGTGTGTGTGTGCGTGCGTGCGTGCGTGCACGCGCACACACACACACACAGGTCCTTAAAGGGTTAACCCCCTCTGCAGGGGAGGCCTGGGAGAACGCAGTAAGGAGACAGCATTCGTCTGTGAGGTCAAGTGGGGCAATACATACAGCTGTGTGAGAAAGTGTGGACTGTCTGGTCAGATACATTGGTGAGCTCATGCGGCTTTTCCTGTACCCTGTGGCAAGCTGGGATGTAACCCTGTTAAGGGACAAGTTTTTTGAGAAGTGAGCCAAAGTTTGAGTTGTACCAGGTTTATGAGCTGTTTTGTTTGCTTGATTTTGGAATTCCATTTAAGTTGCTGGCTGATGATCCTGCGCTCTCCATATTATGCTACACTTAGGATTTTGTTCACTAGGAATAGGAAGCTCCCACTTGACAAGGTTGCTATGATAATAATGAAATATATAAATGCAGCTTACCACTCCTGCAGTTCATGCACGTGTAAAAAACGGTTGCGGTATTCTCTTGGCAGCTCAAACTGAGAGGGAATTGGAAACATGGACTCGTAGAAATCTCTTAAGACTGCTTTAACTGTTTGTGCATCCTTGTGAATGTGGTTAATATTGTCATTCAGGCAGATGAATTTCCTAGAACAGTGGATAATATTTTATTATCGTATTTGCAATTGTAAGTTTCTTGCTAAAGTTAATCGGTAACCAAATTTTAAGGCATGTTGGGGCACGGACACCAATCTAAATAAAACAAAGACACCTTCTAAACTAATCAAAAGTGGTCCACTTTATGCAAAGGACCCAGCTGCTAAAATAGTGGAATGGCACATTTTTTGGACATGCAATAACATTTGCAAATTCTGGCGGAAAACTTTTCAACTGATTTCGGAGGCAGGCATAATTGCTCACATCAACTCTCCTTAAGCACTACGTAAAGCGTTTGTTAACCCAAAGAAAAAAAACAGATCCTGTTCCCTTAAAGCATGTTATACAGCACAGTATTTGGCCCACTGAATCACCTATAATACCTGTCTGATCCTGCCAGTTTCTGCCCTCCCCCCCTGTACTCTGACTCCCATATATCAGGGCTGCTGAGCTCTGACACTGGAGTCCGTATGTGCCTTTATCATCCGCAGCCCTGCTCTCTGTCTCCTGTGTCCCCTCCCCTCTCTGAGTGTCTGCTCATGTCAGCAACAGGATCAATTGTATTGAGACTTAGAACAATTACAATAACAATTTAACAGTTGCATATGTCACTCTAGAATTATTAAATATATCAGACAAAGATACTATCTTGCATAGTGCACGTAGGAAAGCGGATAACTGGTTCCGTTATTACAACATAAATTATCCCCTTCAGCTAGAATTTTGTCATCAATCTAGTAGGATTGTTGAAGGTAGGAGATGAGCCTGTCTGAGACCGAGACCTAAGACCACCGATTAAGCCCCCCTTATGCCCCTGGGACTTGAATTTGGTACTGTCAGTCCTTCAGTATCTTCCCTTTGAGCCTATTAAGCAGATTCCTTTGGTCTTATTGACCAGGAAATTAGTCTTCTTGGTGGCCATAACTTCGGCCAGGAGAGTGTCGGAGCTAACCGCCCTTTCATGCAGAGAACCTTACTTAATTCTGCACCAGGACAGGGCAGTCTTGCGCCCTCGTCTGGAGTTTTTGCCAAAAGTAGTTTCCAATTTTCATTTGAATCAGGATATCATTCTGCCTTCCTTTTTTCCAAATCTTAGGTCTAAGGAAGAAAGGGTACTCCACTCACTGGATGTAGTGAGGGTTATTAAAGTCTACTTAAGGGTGTCAGCCCCTTTCAGGAAAACTGACTCTCTATTTATACTGCCTGAGGGTCCTAAGAAAGGACAGGCAGCTACGATTTCAACTATCTCAAGGTGGATTTGCCAAACTATCATTCAGGCATATGAGTTGAGGCATAAGATTCCACTTCGAGAAGACCGATTAGAGAGACCTAAAAGTACATTCCACTAGAGGGGTTAGTGCTTCATGGGCAGTGCATCGACAGGTGTCTTTGGCTCAGGTCTGCAGGGCAGCCGCTTGGTCTTCAGTTCACACATTCACCAGATTTTATCAGGTGGATGTCAGGTCTCGAGAAGAGACAATCTTTGGTCATAGCGTGTTGCAGGCGGCATTATAGGGCCAAAGGACAGTTGGGACTTGTCTAAGCTGTGTATCGCTCCCCTCAGGTGCATTGCTTTAGGACATCCCAGATAGTTATGAATAACTGCTCTGTGTCCGTGATGTATGATAAAGAAAAACTGATTTTTAAATACAGCTTACTTGTAAAATCCTTTTCTTTGAATACATCACGGGACACAGAGATCCCTCCCCTCTCTCTTGGGATTCTTCATTGCTTGCAACAAAACTGAGGCAACTCCCGTATGGGAGGGGTTATATGGGAGGAAACTTCTTGCTATTGGTTGCCAGTGTCCAATCACCTAGAGGTAGCGTATAACCCAGATAGTCATGAATCACTGCTCTGTGTCCCGTGATGTATTCAAAGAAAAGGATTTTTACAGGTAAGCTGTATTTAAAAATCCGTTTTTTATAGAAGTGGCTTAACAACCACTTTCATTTAGGCATTGAGCAACTTCCCATTCAATTCCGAGGGACAGTTGCCAATATACTACTATCAGCCAAATGAATCCTCACCAGATACTGGAAACAAGACCTGGCTCCCAATCAGTCAGAGGTTGTGAATGTTACTCAACAACGCCATTTGTATGGAAAACCTTTGATTCCACACCTAAACTCCTTCCATGACTTTGAATTTCTCTGGGATCTGTGGGCCTCCCAATATACACCTTAGGACCCAGGATACCCTAGGCCTCTTCTCTATGCCTTTCTCTGCCTCTTTGCTACAGTATGCAACCACACTACTAATGATGTTGATATATTTTACTAAGTGCCTTGCATATGTGTTTGTATTTCCACTTCAGTACGCTGTACATTTTGTGCTGCCCTGTTGGTACAGCTAAAGGTTTTCTAAAATATTTCATGATACATTTGGTGGCTGAGTCCGCAAATTTGTAAATGTTTGTAATTTTTGAAAAATGTAATAAAAAGCCCTGAACGAAAAAAAAAAAAAGTAGTGGAATGATTGTAACAGGAAGTAGGTCCTTGTTCCTAGGTACAGCAGCAACTGTAATAGCTACAATATAGTATTTTGTGGAGGACAAGAGGATTCAGAAGGGACAATGGGCCCCAAAATACTTTAGATACATTTCCCCCCCCCCCCGTCACTGCTTTCTTCAACTAGTTACAGAATGTGGCTGTACAAGATTAGCTCAAAAAACAAACAAATCTTTATCAAAGTACCTTGTTGTGCCCAGAGATTCCTCCCCTGCCATGGGGATGTGTATTAAAAGGAGTGAAACTTTTTTTTCATTAAAAAAATGCATTTATGCAACCTTTTATCTACCTTTTATCTAATAAACTTTTTTCTCTTGCATTCTCCCAAACTATTACTTACTTACTACTTCATTTTTTGCCATTTATATTTTTTGTGTTTTGGTTCATTTTTGTGAAGTTACAATAAGAAAATACACAATTGTTTTCAAAAAGTTTTATGAATAGATGTTTAGCCAGATTCCAGCGGCAAATCAGATATGTCCAGATTAGGACACCCATCTCTAATGCCGTGTACACGCGACCGGACTTTGACGGACTTGGTCCGGCGGACTGGAATCCAGACAATTTGATCGTGTGTGGGCTCCAGTGGACTTTTTCCCAAAAGTCCGGCGGACCTAGAAATAAAACTTGCTTCGGATCTTTCCGACGGACTCGAGTCTGGTCGAAAAAAAAATTTGGTCGTCTGTGTGCTAGTCCGACGGACTAAAACCGACGCTAGGGCAGCTATTAGCTACTAACTTCCTTATTCTATGTCGTCGCGTTCGAATCCATCAGACTTTTGGAGTGATCGTGTGTGGCCAAGTCCGTTCGTTTGAAAGTGCGGCGGACCTCAGCTGCAAAGTCCGTCGGATTGTCTGCCGGACCAAGTCCGTCAAAGTCCAGTTGTGTGTACGTGGCATAACTGCAGGTAACTGCTTGGTGTGTAAATGCGTACAGTGACAGCTGCTGTCGGTCTGTCAATACTTTGTACAGGCTGAGTGTCCGTCGATATTCTAATGCACCGGTGATCCCAACTGCATAAATCCACAAATTCTTGACGCTGGTATCTGGTACATGCAGCTAAACAGCTGCGAAGGTTATTTTAAACTACACTGCTGCACTACCTGTTTAAAAACCAGCACTTTTAAAACAAGAAAAAAGTATTTTTTTTAACTTATACCTTTTTCAGTACAGAGAAAATCGCATAATTTTTGTAAAATACTGCCAAAAGTAAGCAGCACAGTTTTTCCCCAAAAATTATAAAATATTTTAATTTAACATAATTTGTAATAAAAACATCTTTGCTATTCTGAAGCTTTCCTCCAACCACTTTGCATATTATTTTATATACTGTGATTCTGTGCTTGCCAAATATGCTGCAGAGTCTGACTGCAACCACCATTTTAACTGTGGGCAGCTGAAGCTGCTACCTGTTCACTTCCTAGATTTACACGCCTCCAGCTCTGCAGCTCTCATTGGCCCTCCTATGACTCAACCCCCCTCCCTTCCTGGCAATCTCTCTCTCTCTCTCTCTCTAGAGAGAGAGAGAGAGATGCATGATGTCATAAACCTAGAGAAGAAACAGGAATTGGGCTGTATAAGGTATTGTTAAAATAACAAGGGCAGAAGATTTAATAGATGGAAAGTTGAAAAAAATATCTGAAGGTCTGCTTTAACATTAAAAATCAGTCAGCACCATCATTAAAGCTGGCCATACACAGATCGAAATTCGGCGAGTTCACATTGACTCTGCAAAATTTTGATCAGTCTATGGGCAGGCTGGTTGTAGTGAAGTCAATCCATTGATCAACTTCAGTACAACCAGCATGTTTTTTTTGCCTGATCACTGCCGGCAGCTACAGCTGCCAGCAGTTATTTTATTCTGCCGGTGGAGAAGGGTCCCCGCGCACCACACTGGCAAAACACAATAGCACTGCGGAAGGGATCTATGGCCCACCTAAGTGCCCATGCATTCCATTAGGCAGTGGGCCTCAATGCATGCATATTCCTATATTTACATGTTGTGTTATGGAGCCCAAAAATTGTGAATCGGCTATCAACACACCTTAAGGCACAAAAAATTGTTACTGCATGATGTTTTCCAGTGCAATGCACAGAGCATATGCATCTGAAAATATACCTGGAATGGTAATTGATTTACAGTACTGACTTTACCTGGGGTTTTTCCTGATGTCATCCAACTGGCCAACCACATGGGAGACATTAGTACGAATCATTTTGAATGCAATGTCTTCTTCTCCCATTATTTCAAATCTTGGGGGAAAGGTAAAATGATTTATTTGAAATGAAGCAAATCAAACACATCTGTACAAATTATTCATACATTAGTAATTGGACTAACCTTACCTGTATTTATTCTTATCCTTGTAAGCTTTCCGTATCAAATCAGTTACGGGTTTACAATTCGTTACCAGCTGCTTGGTCACAGGCGGCTGTAATAACATATAACAAACTGCAGCTAACAGCAATACATATAGACAAACATACATACACTCTTTAAATTAATGATCAGGATTATGTTACATACAGTAGGCTTTAACACAAAGTGCACAGGGAAGGGATGTATAGCTGCCAATAGCAAACATGGATATTTCAGCTTTCAGCATTTAGAGATATCAAACTAATTATATCTGATTGGTTGCTATAGGTATCCACACAACACCTAACCCCCCCCCCCCCATAATGAAAAATTCTGTCTATAAAATGTTTTTAAAATTAATAAAAACGAAATCAAACATATTACCTATCCAGATTAATCCCTAGATCCCAACAATTCTATCAGAGGATATGGATGACAGTCAAAGGTGTCAAACGCACGTGCAATTTAAAAAATTTCATTAGGAATTTTATTGATCACAAACCTGTGAATAAGTTGTTACCAAAATGCGTGCCCTCCACAACCTGACATGATCTCAACTTAAAGTGTTTCTAAACCCAGGACCCTGCATTCACTATCTCTTGTATCCTGCTGTACACAGAACATGCAAACGCAATTATTTTAGTAAATATAAACTGCTAAATACCTTTTCTCATCAGCAGTATATAGCAGTCTTGTGACTTCTATCAGTGTCTGGTTAAAGCTTGTAGGAGGAGTTTTCATACTGCACTGGCTGTCCTATCAGAATGCAGGACCCCCTGATCTGTCTGGACAGTGTTGATTGGCCCTGCGCTGATCACATGCAATCCAAGGAAAGAAAAAAAACTCTCTAGCAATGCACACCAAACTGAGCATGTGCAGCCTGACTCCAGTAATTCTGTCTTATCCAGACATGTTATGGGGACAATGCAAGAAGAGGATCTGTGCATACAGGATCAAACAGCCTTTTTACACAATGCAAAGAATTAACCCCTTGGATTCCACAGTGAGCCTAACAAGCAAGCTTTACTGCAGAGGTAAACAACCTTGGCCCTCCAGCTGTGGTGAAACTACAAATCCCATCATGCCTTTTCCTCTAGAAGTCATGCCTGTGATTGTCAGGGTCTTTGCGATGTCTCATGGGACTTGTAGTTTCACCACAGCTGGAGGGCCGAGGTTGTCTACCCCTGCTTTACTGCATATACAGACCGATTTTATTATTGTGGATTTAGTAATACTTTATTGGTATTTAAACAATACATTGCATTGAAAAGTAGTGTTAAAAGGGGACTAAAACTCTACTACACTAAAAAGCATATGTTCAGTTTGAGCTTTACCGTTTGTCTTCATTATACAAAAATCACACTTATGTGAAATTGTTTTATTTGCAGACTTTTTGGTTAATATATTGTGGGGTAATAATTTGGAGTGTGCAAATTAGGTAAATGGGAAATATTACTGAAAAATACATATTTTTTTTATTTTTTCCCTATTTCCTCCTAATAAAAACCTAGAAAATGTAAATATACATATCCAAATCTGCTACCAAATTAAAGCCCTAGATCTATCTGTTCTGATAAAAATTAATGTATAATACAATGGGGTAAACTACAAATTTGAAAAGGTATAGAGTGCAGAACTGATATATCAAGATAAAAAAAAAAAAAATCACGCTGTGACTAGAGGGGAGAAAAGGGCTCAGGGACTTGAGTGGTTAAGAAAAACTATACAATTGTTGCAAATAAGTAAAGTTTACCATATTTGGATCATAGTAGGATTCCTGAGTTGCTGGGGTAAACAAGTTCTCAGTATTATTAAACTGTACAGTTTTGGAGCAGTTGATAAGCATGTGTTCCAATCCAGTCAGGTCCTAAGAGGAAAAATAATGCCCAATATTTTCAGTACATTAGCTTGATAATTCAAACGCACGCATGTATTGAATTCACAAAATGCTATTGTTTATTCATTCTAGATCAAAAATCCCAAAATGGTATAACTTATATCATAAGGAATAATGTCAGTGCCTATTTTCATTGCATATGTAAACATTCCTTTACCTGTAAGTAGGCTTACAATAGATGCTTAGTATTTTTTACGCTGCTTATAGTTTTGCGTTATCTGCAAATTATGGAACCACTGCAAATTAAAGCGGAGGTTCAAACAAAAACGAAACCTCCTCTTTTTGGAACCATGCATATGCATATAATACAGGTATTTGCACCCACTTCCGGGAATAGACTCCCGTGGGAGTCATGCTCCTTCCTTCCCACCCCCCCCACGGTCTCCTGGGAAACACACAGGTCCCAGGAGCAAGCGGGACCAGTTAGGACGCGCAGGGAGACTCACTCATGCGCAGTAGGGAACTGGGAAGTGAAGCCACAACGCTTCACTTCCTCACCGAGGATGGCGGCAGCAGCTGCCAAGAGCCGAGCGATTGATCGGCTGCCGACATCGCTGGACCCCGGGACAAGCAAGTGTCCATTTATTATAAGTCGGCAGCTGCAGTATTTGTAGCTGCTGGCTTTTAATATTTTTTTTTGTTTAGATGGGCCTCCTCTTTAAGTTAGTAGCATGTATAGGAAATACGCCTCCATCAAAGAATATTATTTATCCAAACCATAATAAGTCACATTAAACTCCTGGGTTGGTACTGCATGCTCATGGCCTTCCAGCTCTAAATCAGCTTAGATAGGTGGGATAATAGGATTTTTATAACCGCTTACCTGTAAAATTCTTTTCTTTGATGTACATCAGGGGACACAGAGCCATAGTAATAACAATGTGGGTTATATCGGCATATCAGGTGCTGGACACTGGCCTGCCCCTTAAGGTGTGTACTTCCCCCATATAACCCCTCCCATTACTGGGAGTCCTCAGTTTTGTAGCCAAGCAATACAAGTGTATAAGAAGAAGGGAGGGACTTCTGTGTCCCCTGATGTACAAAGAAAAAGATTTTACAAGTAAACTGTTATAAAAATCCTATTTTATTTTCTTACATCAGGGAACACAGAGCCATAGTAATAACTATATGGGATGTCCCATAGCAATGGCAACTGAAGGGGGGGGGGGACAGAATCAAGGAAACAGGAGGCCAGAGGACTCATACTGCGGCCTGCAGTATATGCTGTGCCCAAAGGCAATCTCCTCATGACCTTTAATATCGATTTGATAAAATCGGATAAACATCTGAACCGAAGACCAAGCTGCGGTCTTACAGATCTGAGCCATAGAGGCCTGATGATGCACCACCCAAGAGGCACTAATTGCCCTGGATGAGTGTGCTCTTCTTTAAGCTGAAGCTTGATCAATCACTTTACAAATCCATTTGGAAAATAGTGGATCTTGACGCTGCCTGTCCATATCTTGGACCCTCTGGCAGTACAGACAAAACCTGTGTTTTGCGAATCTGAGCAGTCCCCTTTAAATAGATTCTGATCGCTCTTACTACATCAAGAGAGACTGTAGTGCTTTCTCTTCCTCAAATTAAGGCTTCTGGGGAGAAATAAGGAAGAATAATATCTTGGTTTAAATTAAAAACCTGTTACCACTTTTGGTAAGAATTTGGGATGAGGACATCAAACCACCTCTTCCTTATGCATGATGAAATATGGCTCTTACAAGACAGAGCCGTTGGTTCCGATACTCTTCTAGCAGAAGAAATGGCAAGCAAAAAAGATTATATCTTTCTTGTCAAAGAACCAAGAGAATTTCTCGTAAGGTTCAAACGGCTGATTCAGCAAAGCCAAAAAGACCAATTTTAAATCCTAAGGATTTAGAGGTGCCTTGATAGGGGGATAAACAGTGTTACCCCCTGAATAAGCTACACACCAAGAGTGGGAAGCAAAAGGCCATAGGAAAAGACATCGACACGGCCTTAATCTGGCTACTGATAAAAGTCAAGGCCAGCTTCATTTCAGATCCCATATGCAGGAATCAAGAATCCTGTTTGACATACTTTCTGGCGTGCCAACCCCCGGATCCACACCAAGAAACCTATGCCTTCCATACTCTAAAGTAAGTGACTCTGGAAGCCGGCTTCCTTGCATTAGTCAAAGTACATACTACCGAAGGAGATCACCCACGATCCTTTATAGAGTGGGATTCAACAGTCAAACCTGTTAAGTTCCTTGTCCTTAAGGTAGGATGAAATACCGGACCTTGTGCAAGAATGTCTGGCTACAATGGCAGAGTCCTAATGCCATCTTTATGATCTCGATAAACTAAAATCTTCTGGGACCTGGCTGGGGCCGCCAGAAACACCTCCTCTTGTTCCTGCTTAATCCTGCGGAGAAGGCACGGAAGTAGCAGAGCTGGAGGAAATGCATAGATCAGTGAAAACGGATCCCCTGAGAAGACTAATGTGTCTGTTCTGCCTGCTAGCGGACCCTTTGTTCGACAAAGTCGTCGACCTCATTAATGAATCTGGACGCGAATACGTCCATGTCTGGAGTACCCCATCTGATATATTGCTAGGAAGATGTCGGGGTGAAGAGATCATTCTCCCGGAAATAATTATTGGCGTCTCAAGTAGTACGCCTGAAATATTCAAATTGCAGATAGGCAAGAAGTGTTGCTTTCTGCCAAAGCTAGAACATTATTAACCTTCACCACAACTTCTCCTGCCTCCTTTGGTGATCGATGTAAGCCACCACCGTGCCTCTGTCAGACTGAATCCGGCCAGATGTACTGCCTGAAACTTCCAACAAAGTTGATAGGCAAGGTCCTCTAACCTGGACCATCTCCCCTGGACAGAATCTTCTAGAAGGCTGGCATCTGTTTGTTTACAACAGATGCCACCTTGTAGGATAAAGATTTTCCCTCCTTTTGAATAACAACCACCAATTTAGGCTCTGACCTATGTTGGGAGCCAAGTGTATTGGAAACAAACAAGGCCTACATCCTCTTTATTCCAGACCGACAGGATGGTGTCTTCAAGCAGTCTTTGAATAAAACTGCACGTAAGGGACGGCCCTGAAGGAGGCCACCATTTCCTCTAAAAACCTCCTGCAGCCGAATGAAGGAATTTTTCTTTATCCTGATAAGTTGAATTAGTCCTACAATGGAACGGATTTACGTCTGGGGTAAGAATACATTCTTCTGTATGGTATCTATAACCAGCCCCCCAAGTAGCCTCCTTGATGGTTTTAAGGAGAATCTTCCTAGGCTGAGAATCCAACCTAGGAGATTTCAAAAAAATTATTTTATATTTCAAACCGCAGAAATTTCTGGTAAGCGGGAAACTTTGGCACATGGAGATATGCAACTCCCCTCCTTGCAAGATGGACACAGCTGACCGAATTACGAACGGATCGGATGTTCAAGTGCCGATTCAGATCTCCGAGATCTAGAATGGGGTCTTACCTCTCCGTTTGGCTCTGGGACCTTAAAGAATTGAGCCAACAAAAAAACCTGTTCCACTAAGGGAATATCTGATATCACCGACTGGGATAACAGCTGATCCAGAGGCCAGAAAGAGAGACTTCTTTTCTTTTTTTTGGAACCTTAGGAGCATTCTTTGAGGAGACGGACACTCTTGCATAAAGACTGCCGCATCAACAGCCCCAAGGACCCGACAGGCAGCACCCAAACAGGACCCGAGCCCCGGACCCTCAGATCGAAAGCCGACTGGGCCATCCGGGCTTTTGAAACTCTAGATGTAACCTAGAGAAAAAAAATAAAAAATAAAAAAAAAATTGCAGAAATCCCTCTGCTCTCTTAACATTGTTCCTGTCAGACTTTGAGAATCGCAGGACCTTTTCCCTCACCCAAATGGGTGGGGGTGCTCCTTCATGAGAAGGCCTTAGCATTCTGCTTTATGGGCTTTCTGCCCCCAAGATCCTGGTGCTGCCCCAGGGAACTTTCTCCTGAACCTGACGATTGAGACCATTGAGACTGCCTAAAGGCAGATACCCCAGGCATAGGAGAGGCTGCACGATTAAAGCAGAACTATTTGAACCTCCTTTTACTGGTAAAGAGAGCTTTACCCCTTCTGGATGTACTTATCCACTCTAAATAGTTGTACCTCAGAAAGGGACACAGACTGGCTAAGGGTTTTCACCTGGTGCTTCAGCTGATCAATATTTCAGCCACGGACCTCTGCAAAAATGCACTAGTCCAAGTATAAGCCAAAGGGCTTAAACTATCGAATCCTTCATAGCATCTGTGAGACACAGTGTATCAAATACACCAGCCCCCTGCTTGGCCTGCTGATCAGGCAGAACTTTCAGGTATCTCACACCTGTTCCTTAACCCCTTGGAGTCCACATTTTCCAATGCATTGGCGTGACTCAAAATGTGCTCCACCAAAATAGTGGAGCAGACGTTAAAGGGTTAATGGACTGAGCTACTCCAATTGCAGCCAGAATTGCAAAAGACATCTTGTCTTTAAAAGGAAAATCCAACCTTAACTTGCTGGATCCTTTAACATCAGTGCATTATCCACTGGACATGTAAGACTCTGCTCACTGAGCGGATTGCAGCATTAATAGCTGGGATCCCCCATTTCTTTCATAGAAATGTTCCCATTCAAAATACATAACTATGCATGAATAGGAAAAACATCCCCAAGTGGGGGAGGTTCAAATGAACCCTATTAGAGGTAGATACCTCAAGAGCCTGTGCTGCAGGCAACAAAAGGGTTAAGTAAGGATTAAGTAAGGGAGTAGACAAACACCTGACTTGTGCGGCTACTCCCTCCCTGTTAGGATCCTCTGAAGAGGAAAAATAAGTATCTTCCAATATTTGGGAAGATCTACCTGATCCCCAGCCTCCTGCACCTCAACAAAGGGGCCCAGTGGACTAGATGGGAATCTGCTATGTTTGGTTCTACTACGGAGAGACATCATACCAATAATCTTTTAAATGGTAGAAGAAAAAACCTGTTTGTATGAAATACACAGGGACAGAAGTGTTCTACCCTTGACGGTTCATCTGACTGGCCGTACTTTTCTTTTTACCTCCCAGGGGAGGATGAGATTCTTTTGGGTTTTTAGTTTGTTGTATACCATTAACCCCTTAGAACCCTAAAGGAAACCTTCAGGGACCGGGGAACACTCAGGTTATCCCACAATCCTGGACCTGCGAGAAGACCCTGCCAGTAAACTTTTATTGGCCTTACTACCAAAAAGTACTGGATCCCAGCGCACAGCTCTTAAAGCACTCGAAAGCAAAACCTCGCATGTTCGGATGACGAGACCCGGGTACCATTCATTTAGTCCATTACGAAGACATCAGAACGGATCCGGGCAGGATGGCTGGCTCTCATCAAATGATTACTGCCCGTTGAGCTCAGTACAACACATCCTTGCACGTGCCCAACACCTGAGGACTCCCAGTAATGGGAGGGGTTATATGGGGGAAGTACACCCTTAAGGGCCGCGCCAGTGTCCAGCACCTGATACGCCGATATAACCCACATAGTTATTACTATGGCTCTGTGTACACTGATCTAAGAAAATAATAATTTTTTTTAAAATGAATTCTTGATCCAGTTATCCAGTAAGCTTGATGCTAAACACTGTGCATTAAACTTTTAAATTACATATATTTATACAGAACAGAACTATTGGAGAGACCCAGCAGATCCACCCACTACAGGCTGCCTACAGAACATTACTGGAAGGACAGAGACGAGACTTATTTGATAATAAGTAATTAACGGTGCTTGCTGGGTCTCTGCATGGAGTAAAAATGTTTCCCTGAGAGTAAGCTCCCCTGGAGTGTTGTCAATGGATTTTTGAGCTAGGAAATAACTTTTATGGAGTCTTCTTGTCACACTGAAGAGCTTATAGCCTGAAGATTGGCCGCCCAATCATAATTCCCCCTGAGGAAGATATGTCACCGCATATCGACACGCATTGGGGGGGGGCCTAGGATGGATGAGAGGTTGTCTAACTGCCTGGGATGTGACACATACCATTCCTTTACCATTCGGGTATCTAGACATTTAATATAGAGCTGATGCACCCTGCACATGTGAGTACCCCATTCGGGGATTTATCTGGTTATTTAATAAAATTTTAAAGCGATATTACACTATCAAGTTTTTCTTTTCATATACCCACGAGAGAGACTGCAATGCGCACGAGGGATCCAGCAGTCGGCATAGAACCCTGAGGTGGTTCATAAGCGTGTTTAGACTGAGCATATGCTGAGTCACTCGCTCTAAGGGGAGCGCTCACTACTAAGGGGGGGTCACTGGATTGCACCTATGCATCTGCAGCACAAAGGGATATAAGAGCATGACAAGATAACTAGATTTCACACACAAGCACTTTTTCAATTCAACTATTTCATAGCATTGTTATAAGACATTCACAATAAGATTTGTAGCACTGAAGCACTTTCTTGGGACTCTACGTTTGTAAATTATTTTTATATAAGCACTTTTTGCATGTTTTTATGATCATTATGGCTTTATCATAAGTTTGGTGCATTTTTTACTTGCATTGCTTATTTGCATCTATTTGTTTACAGAGGCACTTTTTGAGGTTGAGAGGGATTGTGTATGCCCCCAGTGAATAACAAGTACAATAGGAGTGATTTTTTTATTATTTAATTTATTTACATAAGGTATTAATTGTCTACACATATTTAAAGCGGTTCTGCACCTAAAATAAAAATATTAAAAGCCAGCAGCTACTAATATTGCAGCTGTTGACTTTTAATAAAATCACACTTACCTGTCCCAGGGTCCAGCGATGTTGGCGGCAGATGACGAGCGATCGCTCTTCTCGCTGCTGCCCCCACCGCCATCCTCTGTCAGGGAATCGGGAAGTGAAGCATTACAGCTTCACTGCCCAGTTCCCTACTGCGCATGCGCGAGTCGCGCTGCGCGTCTCTTATGGTCCCCCACTGTGTCTCTGGGAACTGTGTGTTTCCCAGAACACAACGGGGGGGGGCGTCTGCGGGGGTCTGCCCGGAAGTGGGTGCAGATACCTGGATTATCCAGTATACCGACTTGTATGGTGTAGCATGCTTTAGCGCAGCGTTACATTTATTTGTTAATGAAAGCATCCTTCAGACGTCCCTTATAATCCAGGGAGTGCCTTCTTATTTTTATGTATCATCTGTCAAACAAACACTGCTCCACAGAAGCTTGACACTTGCCAGTATATTTTGAAGGGGTAGTGTTTGCATACAGTCTTGAAATCTATACTTGTAAAAAGGATTTTCCATTTGTGAAACCCCTCCATCCCATCATGTGGACTGTTCTCATACCTGACGATCAGCTGTCTTTAGCATTTGCAAATGGTTTACATGTTGAAAGGTGGAAAACCCTTTAAAGAGTACACTATGAGCCACACTAGATACAGGATGTCACATTATTATACAGTATAAACTCACTCAGCCACTTTATTAGGTACACCTTACTAGTACCGGGTTGGACTCCCTTTTGTCTTCAGAATTGCCTTAATTCTTCATGGCATAGATTCAACAAGTAACATTCCTCAGAGAATTTTGGTCCATATTGAAATGATAGCATCACACAGTTGCTGCTGACTTGTCGGCTGCATGTCCATGATAAGAATCTCCCTTCCATCACATCCCAAAGGTGCTCTGTTGGCTTGAGATCTGGTGACTGTGGAGGCCATTGGAGTACAGTGATCTCATTGTCATGTTCAAGAAACCAGTTGGAGATGATTTGAGCTTTGTGACTTGGTACATATCCTGCTGGAAGTAGCCATCAAAAAAGGAGTATACTGTAGTGATAAAGGGATGGACATGGTAAGCAACAATACTCCGGTAGGTCCTGGCATTTAAATGATGCTCAATTGGTATTAAGGGGCCCAAAGTGTGCCCAGCAAATATCCCCCACAACACTGCACCACCAGCCTGAACTGTTGATACAAGGCAGGATGGATCCATGATTTCATGTTGTTTATGCCAAATTCTGACTCTACCATCTGAATGTCATGGCTGAAACCAGGACTCATCAGACCAGGCAGCGTTTTTCCAATCTTCTATTGTCCAACTTTGGTATGCTTGTGTGAATTATAGCCTCCATTTCCTGTTCTTAGCCGACAGGAGTGACACCAGGTGTGGTCTTCTGCTGCTGTAGCCCACCTGCTTCAAGGTTCGATGTGTTGTGTGTTCAGAAATGGTATCCTGCACATCTTGGTTGTAATGAGTGTTTACTTTCTATCATCTCGAACTAGATCTGTCCATTTTCCTTTGACCTCAACAAGGTATTTTCATCCACACAACGGCAGCACACTGGATATTTTCTCTTTTTTGGACCATTCTCTCTAAACTCTAAAGATGGTTGTGTGTGAAAATTCCAGTAGATCAGCAGTTTTTGAAATACTCACACCAGCCCATCTGGCACCAACAACCATTCCACGTTTCTTCCCCATTCTGATGCTCGGTTTGAACTTTGCCTTTACCATGTCTAGATGCCTAAATGCATTGAGTTGCTGCCATGTGATTGGCTGATTTGCAATTTGTGTTACCAAGCAATTGAACAGGTGGACCTAATAAAAGTGGCCAATGAGTGTATATATGTGCACATCATCTATCCATTATAGATATTTTGATTAAGCTGTACAATAACATGTAGGCTGGGTTCTTCCACGAATTGGGTGCATGAAAATTATCATCATGTAGAAACTTTAACAGCAATATCTTTAATGATATACCTGTAAACTCAGTGGCAATTGATTTATTCTTGTCGCTAGCGTCCGAATCTCCCTGTCAGACAATACTCCTGAGCCATCAGTGTCAACTTCATAGAATATTTGGGAGATATTTAGCGGCTGTATGGCACTCATCAGATAGTAAAAAAAGGAAAAGGCAAACTGCATATCTTCTGAGTGACGCACTTTATGGGCAGATGTCTTATCAAATTCTGGTGGAAACCTGCACAGATAATAAGATAACAACCCATGTCACAACAAAGAGATGCATACCTGAATCAAGTCAACACCTTTTAAAATGTTATTATTTTTTTTTTTTTAATGGCTGCTAATAAATAGCTGTACCGTTAAGTGTGCAAAAGGTGAAAACTGATGATGGAAAGTTAGGTTTGTTATTTACAGCACGTAGATGTTCTGTTGCACTCGAGGTAATTTATATAACAATTATATCAAGTTAATTATTCTGTTTAAGACAGGAATCGATACAAAACTCTTTTGCTAGTACTAACCGGTTCCTAATCGGCTCACGCCGGTATACTGCAGCACGATGGCTCTCCTGGACAAAATCATGTGTGGGTACACCCTTCCCTTTTTCGACCAGCAGAGGGCGCGCGCACGCCGCCGCATGGCAGGGGACCCAATGTGTGTGGCCAGCAGGCACGATCCACCGGCCTCAGAGGAGAAGAGTCATGTCATTTGTTCCTAATTAGGAACACTGATATGGCTCCTCTCCTACTCAGTCCTATCCCCATACAGTTAAAACACACATTTAACCCCTTGATCACCCCCTAGCATTAACCCCTTCACTACCAGTGACATTTGCACAGTAATCAGTGCATATTTATAGCACCGATTGCTGTAAAAATGTCAATGGTCCCAAAAATGTGTCAAAAGAGTCCGATCGCCGTCATTACTAGTAAAAAAATAATAATAATAAAAATGCCATAAATCTTTCCCATAGTTTGTAGACACTATAACTTTTGTGCAAACCAATCAATATACGCTTATTGCAATTTTCTTTATTACCAAGAATATGTAGAATTTTTATTTATTTTAAATTTGGGGATATTTATTATAGCAAAAAATAAAAAATATTGCATTTTTTTTTTCAAAATTGTCGCTCTTTTTTTGTTTATAGCACAAAAAATAAACACTGCAGAGGTGACCAAATACCACCAAAAGAAAGCTCTATTTGTAGGAAAAAAGGAAGTCAATTTTATTTGGGTACAATGTCGCACGACCGCGCAGTTTTCATTTAAAGCGCCGCAATGCCGTATCGCAAAAAATGGCCTGGTCATTAAGGGGGCAAATCCTTCCAGGCTTAAGTGGTTAAATAACACCAAAAGAAAGCTCTATTCGTGTGAAATAAAATTATAAAAGTTTCATATGGGTACAGTGTTGCATGACTGCGCAATTGTCATACAAATTGCGACAGCACTGAAACCTGAAAATTGGCCTGGCCAGGAAGGGTAAAAGGTAAAAGTGCCCTGTATTGAAGTGGTTAAGTTCTTCCTAAATATATCAGGAGTATCTATCTACTACAGGTATCTATATAGCACCAACAATTAACGCAGCGGTTAACAAATATGTACATTGTACATTGAAATCAGTCCCTTAAGGAGCTTGCAATCTAAGGTCCTGTCTCGCTTTAGACAGGAGCCAAATAGCCTACCAACATGTTGTTGGAGTGCAAGAGAAAACCAGAGCATCCCTAGGAGAACCTATAAACTCCATGTAGATATAAACTGGATAAGGGTGCGTATCCCAACGAAAATGTTACCTTTATTTCAATAATCTAAAAGTATGTTTCATGACCATAAATGTAAATTCTTATAGGGTGAGGTAACATTAAATATATTATACTTGTTTTAGGTACCTCAAAGTAACATAAATCTAAATAGATGTCTTGTATAGTAAACAATCAATATGTGTGGAACACAATGATCGCAATATCTCAATATCATATACCATATGGTACTATCATATGTATACCCAAAACAACTGTAAGATATATATAACTGGGCATACTTACCAGTATGGTCTTAGAAGATGCACATGGCGGCTATCACTGTTTACCTATCCAACCATGAAAAATAGAGGAGGCGGATAGTGGCTATCACTGTTTACCTGTCCCACCATGAAAAATAAAGGATGCGGATAGCAGCTGTCACTGTTTACCTGTCCTACCATGAAAAATTGAGGATGCAGATGGCGGGTATCACTGTTCACTTGTCCCACCGTGAAAAATTTATGGTGGGACAGGTGAACAGTGATAGCTACCATCTGCCTCCTCTAAGACCATACTGGTAAGTATACCCAGTTATATACCTTACAAAAATTTTGGGTATGCATTTGATAGTACCATATGGGGGTGATACTGAGACGCTGCTATCGTGACCCATACATATTGATTGTTTGCTATACAAGTTGACATCTATATAGATTTATGTTACTTGGAGATAAAACAAGTATAATAGATTGTTACCTCACCCTAGAGGAATTTACATTTATGGTTATGAAACAAACTTTTAGATTATTAAAATAAAGGTTACATTTTTATCATCTCAGTGGCCTTTGGTGCGTTAGGATACACAGGATTGGTTTATGACTATATAAAGCTTTTGTAAGTTTTAAACTCCATGTAGGCAGTGTTGCAGGTGGGATTCAAACCAATTTCCCTAGAGCTCTAAAGCAGAAATGGTAACCACTGATCCACACTGCCTATATATACACATACATACATAAATATACACTGAATACTTATTCTAGTTGCATGGTCGGATAAAAAAAATAAAATAAAAATCAGCTTGCTGTGATAGCTACTAAAAGTGCAAAACATCACCCCAAAATAATATATTTTACATTATCGTGTGAGCATAGTGATGTATAGGGAACATAATTATTGTGGTATTTAGAATGCTGGCTACAACTTCAAAAGGAAAGACAAGCTGTCAAGAGAGGGGAGGGGGCACTTCATATGAGCCAGCCACCTGGTGACAAGTATACTTACAAATCCTGAAGTTCTTGCATTACGATACGGTCAATCATGTGTGGCATGTGAGCAGGAACTTTCCGAGACGTGAAGCCAAATTTACCATTAAGGAGTTTATTCACATGACGGAGGGAATCAGCAAATGTGTCTTGAAGTTTTCTGCCAACTTTCTTACCATTGGTGATATAAGAAAGTTCACTGAGTAGAGCATCTCTCTCCTGAAAGACAGAATGATTAATAGATGGTTTTACATGGTTTCTCATCTGACAATGTAATCAATCACAAGAGCACTTAGGTTACCATACAGGACCAACTAGCCGTGTGTGTGTATATCTTTTTTATATATATATATATATATATATATATATATATATATATATATATATATATATATATATATATATATATATATATATATATACATACATACATACATACATACATATATATAAAAACGCTTGGTAATGTGGAAAAGATCAGCTACAGGCAATACTCATGATCAGTGATTTGCTTTCTGTTTACCTTTCTTTTTGGGAACAGAGTTCAGTTCAGTTCCTCTTTAAAGCAAATTTCCAGTAAATTTTTGTGTTTATTAAAAGTCAGCAGCTACCAAAAGTGTAGCTGCTGATTTTTAATAAACAGCCACTTACCTGTCCCACGATCCAGCAATGTACTCACCCCAGCTGTTTTCACCCTGTGTCCTCCCTCGGCGGCGATGTTTACTATGGGTGTGACAGCTTGCGGCTTCACAGCCAGGTGCCCACTGCGCTCTCTGACTGGTCCAGAAGTCTTCTGGGACCTGTCATGTGTCCCCGAAGACTTTGGGGGGGGGGGGGGGGAGCAACGACTTCCATTCCAGTCACCTTAGGCCACGATGGCGAACCTTGGCACCCCAGATGTTTTGGATCTACATTTTCCATGATGCTTATGCACTCTGCCGTGTAGTTGAGCATCATGGGAAATGTAATTCCAAAACATCTGGGGTGCCAAGGTTTGCCATCACTGCCTTAGGCGATGGGAAGCAGAAGGGGGAGCGGATACCTGTGAAAATCGGGTACCCACTCTTCCTCCTCCCCAAAAGTGCAGTTACACAAACAGGAGCTGGAAAGGAGGCCTTAAAGTGGAACTTCCCCCTTTTGGGTGGAGCTCCACTTTAACCATATATTATAGCTATCATTATTTTGTGCCCCACAGTGTGCCTTAACACTCTTACCTCCAGACCCTGCACCTCACTTTTAACCACTTCAGCCCCAGAAAGGTTTACCCCCCCCCCCCCCCCCCCCCCCTCATGACAAGGCCATTTTTGTGATACGGCACAGCATTGCTTTAACTGAGAATTGTTCGGTTGTGCGACGCTACACCCAAATAAAATTGATGTCCTTTTTTTCCCCACAAATATAGCTTTTTTTTGGTGGTATTTGATCACCTCTGCGTTTTGTTTTTTTTGCACTATAAACAAAAACAAGACAAACAATTTTGAAACAAATTATTTTTTTTACTTTTTTACATATCCAATAAAAAAATATATTTTTTTAAAATCTAATTTGTTCATCAATTTAGGCCAATATGTATTCTGCTACATATTTTGGGTATAAAAAATCCAAATAAGCCTATATTGATTGGTTTGCGCAAAAGTTATAGCATCTACAAACTATGGGATATATTTATGGAATTTTTATTTATTTTTATTTTTGTTACTGGTAATGGCCATCAGCTATTTTTAGCAGGACTGTGACATTGTGGCAGACAAATCGTCAATTTTTGGGGACCAGTGACACCAATACAGTGATCAGTGCTATATATATATATATATATATATATATATATATATATATATATATATATATATATATATATATATATATAAAAACACTGTCACTGTACTAATGACACCGAACCGACAGGGAAGGGGTTATCATCAAGTGTGCTCCTAGGGAGTGCTTTCTAACTGCATGGGCAATTCTTTGACTGGAGGAAGACCGAGATCTGAGTTTGGGCTTAGCAGAAACACACGATCTCCATCTTCCCCTCACATAGAACGGCGGTCTGCCTTGTTTACATATGCAAACCACTGTTCTGCCTCTCCTGAGAACGATCAGCGGGCCCGGCAGCGCAAGCTCCAAACCCAGTGCACAAAATTACGTACAGGTGCTCTCTCTTTTTTCCTTCTTCCTGTTTTGTGTCACCGTAGGTAAATGTGCATTAGTGTTTTGGAACATTTTAAAATATTCTAGTGAGGTTTAATTATATGATGAATGTTATACTAAGATCTGTTAAAAGTCTGACTTTCAGTGACTTTCCATCATCAATGAAAAGAAATATGGCATATAGATATATTTGCTAAGTTTATATTGCATGGAGAGCTTTTGTGTCTCTCTATACAGAAGATCCATAGCCTGATGGCAAATGCAGTCTCCGCCCACCCTTGTTTCTGATAGGTTAGAGGGTCTGGGTGGTCTGATTCGCTGATAGCCATGTAGAGGGCGGGATTATGTGATATTTAAATCCGGAACGCCGCGCCGTTAAGCCACGCCCCTTTGACAAAGTCGAATGACGAAACCGGTCAGGGATTGGCTGTACGGCGACCGGAAGTGATGCTTATGCAGGCTGTTACTGGGACAATACACAAACGAAGGAATAGAAGCCCTGTTACAAGTACACACAGTGATTCAGGTATTTGCCTGGCTAAAGTAAACAGCTGAATAGGGCTGGTGGTGTCAAGTGTCTGCCATCTGTTTGTGTGATCTGCCACAAGTATCAGCTATGCTTGGAGACTTTTATTGTGGAGAATGCTGAATGTTCACTGCATCTGCCAAATGAGATACTGTTTTTAAATGTGAATAAATTGAAAATTTGAGAAGATCTACTCGATGTGGAGCTTATCTTTTTCCATGTGCTGCTGCTGCTGCTGACGTATGGAGGTGTAATATGAAGTGAATGTGTACGTCCAACACATAGAATCACTGTCTTTATACTATTGGAAGACGGGATCGTATAATCTGAAGTGGTTGTGCTGATAAGGTTCTTTCTTGAGGAATTTCTGGTGAGTTTAACCCCCTGTGGGAGTGTGGAGCACCGTGTGGAGGAATTAGTGTGAAGTGCACCTAGTTTTCTACCATTTCTCACTGGAGTCACTCACTGCGGCCCCCTTTGCTTTGGACTTATTCACTTCCTTAAATCTTCTGTTGCATTCAGAGCACTGGAATTGTTGGACTGATTATTTGAGTCTGATCGATTAATCTTACTGATCAAATTATTCTGGTTATTCACATGTTATGTCTTAATATAGAAAAAGTTATTGTGTTGATGACACAGAACTGATAGAAGCGCTGCTTGGATTATTATTGTTTTCATCATTTACCTCTGTAAAGTGTGAATTATTAATAATCAATTTGTCTATGTTTATGTATATTTTTTAAGTAGCTGCTGTCTCAGGTGTAAACCTGTCCATTTGTCTATTATTATTTTTTCCTTTTCTTTTTACATTGAGCTTTTAAACCATTTAGCGCCGAGGTGAGAGAAATAGTGGGAGCGCGCTTGTTTTTTAAAATTATTTTTTTCTCTCTTATTGTTTAAAAGGTACGTGATTTCGCAGAGAAGAGCCACCCTGCCTCAGTATGTTTGCGTGCGGCAGTCCTTAACAGGTTAAATTCAGTTGGCCAGACCATTTTTGCAATTTTTCCCTTCAGAGTTTGCAAACACAGCCCCCCCCCCCCCCCCCAATCCATTTTCTGAAAGTAAAGGGCTAGTAGAATTTTAAAAAAAGATGCTACTGTTATTAGCAGGCACAAACACAACATAAAAGTGAAAACTATATTGAGTATACTAGTGCATATTGGTACATTTTAAAGTGTCCTTTTTTGTGAAATGGTGAAAATTGAAGGTACGCAAAACTGTAAAAAAGCTAATTACTCGATAAACCTGGAAGGTTAACATTTTTAACTTACAGCTTACAAAGTTTGCAAAATTCTCCCCCAGACCATATACTATCTGAAAGCAAACACATCACAACTTATTAAATTTTTGCTTAATTCCTAAAACATGTGACAGCCGCTATCAATCACATGTAAAATCCGGCAGGCTGGATCGATCAACTTAAGTACATTCAGCCTGCCCAAGCATGGCTCAAATCCATTACCCCATAATGACAAATGAAAAAGTTTGTTTAAAAGCTTTGCAAATTTAAAAAAAAAAAAAAAATATCACATGTACGTAAGTATTCACAGCCTTTGCCATGACACTTAAAACTCAGCTCGGGTGCATCCTGTTTCCACTGAACATCCTTGAGATGTTTCTACAACTGGATTGGAATCCACCTGTGGTGAATTCAGTTGATTGAACATGATTCAGAAAGGCACACACGTCAGAATGCAAACCAAGCCATGAAGTCCAAGGAATTGTCTGTAGACCTCCAAGACAGGATTGTATTAAGGTACAGATCTGGGGAAGGTTACAGAAACATTTCTGCAACATTGAAGGCCACATTGAGCACAGTGGCCTCCATCATCCGTAAATTGAAGAAGTTTGGAACCATCAGGACTCTTCCTGGAGCAGTCCGCACGGCCAAACTGAGCAATCGGGGGGAGAATGGCCTTATTAGTCAGGGAGATGACCAAGAACCCGAAGGTCACTCTGACAGACCTCCAGCATTTCTCTGTGGAGAGAGGAGAAAGTTACAGAAGAACAATCATCTCTGCAGCACTCCACCAATCAGGCCTGTATGTTAGAAAGGCCAGATGGAAGCCACTCCTCAGTAAAAGGCACATGACAGCTGCCTGGAGTTTGCCAAAAGACACCTGAAGGACTCAAACCATGAGAAACAAAATTCATTAGTCTGATGAAACAAAGATTGAACTCTTTGGCCTGAATGGCAAGTGTCATGTCTAGAGGAAATCAAGCACTGCTCATCACCTGGCCAATACCATCCCATCCCTACAGTGAAGCATGGTGGTGGCAACATCATGCTGTTGGATGTTTTTTAGTGGCAAGAACTGAAAGACTAGTCAGGATCGAGGGAAAGATGAATGCAGCAATGTACAGAGACATCCTTGATGAAAACCTGTTCCAGCGCGCTCTGGACCCATCCAACCTGATGTAGCTTGAGAGGTCCTGCAAAGAATGGGAGAAACTGCCTAAAAATAGATGTGCCAAGCTTGTAGTATCATTCTCAAAAAGACCCGAGGCTGTAATTGGTGTCAAAAGTGCTTCCACAAAGTATTGAGCAAAGGCTGTGAATAATTATGTACATGTGATTTTTTTTATTTTGTTTTTTATTTTTAATACATTTGCAAAGATTTCAAACAAACTTCTTTCCCATTGTCATTATGGGATATTGTTTGTAGAATTTTGAGGATAATCATGAATTTAATCCATTTTGGAATAAGGCTATAAAATATGAAAAAAGTGAAGCACTATGAATACTTTCCAAATGCACTGTGTGTAGGGGTTTACAACTAATTTTAAAGTAGTGCCTTATGATATTTATAGCATCTAGTTAAAAAGAGGATGACTCTGTCCTACTTAGAATAGAACATTAAGATTCTAGTTAGTAGATCTGGACAATGTGGACTCATGTCAGACCTTTTAATTAGAAGGTCTACTATTATAGTTACTGCATTTATTGTCGACAAGGATGTAACATTGAGATATTATTAGGATATATTGTATTAAAGCGGGAGTCCGCCGTTTATTTTTTTTAAAAGCCAGCAGCTACAAATACTGCAGCTGCTGACTTTTAAAATGATGACACTTACCCGCCCAGCGTGCCCGCGATGTCGGCACCCGAAGCCGATCTCTCGATCGTCTCTCGGGTGCTGCCGCCGCCATCTTGGGTATGGGAATCAGGAAGTGGAGCCTTGCGGCTTCATTTCCCGGTTCCCTACTGCGCATGCGCGAGTCACGCTGCGCAATAAGGATGGTCCCCGCTGTCTCTGGGATCCGTGTGTTTCCCAGCAGACAGCAGGGGACCTTCGGAAAGGGGGGTAGATTCTGCGGAAAGGGGCGCAGCTTCTGCAGATATCTATGCCGGAAGTGGGTGCAGATACCCGTACTGTACAGGTACCTGCACCCCCCTCCCCCCTGAAAGGTGCCAATTGTGGCGCCGGAGGGGGGGGAGGGTTCCAATAAGCGGAAGCTCCACTTTAGGGTGGAGCTCCGCTTTAACATCATTTTATACCAACTGTTTCAACCTGTGCACACCAGTGTAAGTTCAGGTAAAACTATTTTTCTCTTGATAAGAAATCCTGTCAGATTTATCATCAGTTAATTTTATGGTGACAATGATTTTACCAGACAGGATGTGAGGCAAAAAATCAGCAACAGGAGCACAAACAGCAGTAAAAACCTAACAGGGTCTTCCCCTACACTACTAAAAAATAAAAAATAATAAAAAATAAGTGAGTGAAGGGAAATACAAAAATCAATATAATTCAAATATCATAGCAAATTGTGACTATGCCACCAGAAATTGTTACTTACATCAAAGAGGTCCTTAAAATACTTTCTTCTTTCCCATGGTAAGAATCCTTCATAAACCGGCTGATAACTGTGGAGTTTCCTTCCTTGAACAAACCTGTCTTCCTTAGATATTTCAGGTTCTTGGTTGTTTACATCTCCAGGCAATCTGGAAACCTTAAAGCCCAGGGCACTGAACTTGAGCTGGGATTCCTTGTTCATGGTAGATTTCCCATTTTCACCCCCTAGTTCTCTTGATTTAAAGGTAATTTTCTTAGAATAAGCCTTGTTTTCGGTTACCATTTTGCTTTTAGATATGTGTGCGATATTGACGTCCTGTTTGGTGGCATTTAAAGCTTGCTCCATTTGTGGCTTGATGCTGCCAAATTGTTTAAGTAAAGCCACTTTTGACATGTTGTACCCTTTCCATGTGATGTCACCTTTGCTAAGCTTCAGGTCAAGATCCTGTAGGGCCAGCTGTATATCGTTTGGAAGAGCGGATACATTCATATATGGTATATGGATTTCTTCATCTTGTTCTTTGGCTGGTCTCTCCTTCTTGAGCTTTGGGAACCTGTCTTCTTCAGGAATGTCCTCAAACAGCATTTCTGCCTCTGGGGTAAGCGTTGTGCTTACTATATCCCTCTTTCCTTGTAAAGATGGTGTAATATTAAGTTTTTGTTCTTCGTTTGTGTCGACATCTATGAAAATCTGCATTTTAAACTCTTTGTCATTCTGATCATGAAAGGTGAGGTTAAAATTAATAACAGTAGCGTTCATTCCAGAATACATGATCAGATGAACAGTTTTCCATTTATTGGCAATAGAAGCATGGCGAATAATTGGGTTTTCACTATAGCTGCCCTCCACTGCTTTCTTAGCTATGTCAGCAAAGCTGAAGTAGGGCATACTTTCCCCTTTAGGAACAACATAATGGGTCTGGTTCTGGAGCAAGTTTATCTTATATAACTCTCCAAGGTGATCTGCAAATAAAATACACAGGTTCATTTTATCAATATTAGGGATAAAGGTTTTGCACAATCAAGTGAATAAATTTACCTAAAGTCATAGAATGAATAAAAAAGCGGTTAAGTGTATACAAAAGCAAGCACCTCATAACTGCATCAGGATTTTGTTCCTACTAAGCACTATGAGTCCTGAATCCTAATGCAAATTTCAACCAACTTCCATGGTTCAGAACCAAATTTGTCATCAGGGATCAAAACAGACATGTTCAAAGCACTATAATGCAAAAGATTCTTTTCTTAGGCATAGGCCACATGACCTATGATGAGGAACTGGTCATGTGATCCCTTTTAAAATGATCAAGGTACAGGTGGCTAATCAGTGGCTCTGCCTAAAAAATTCTCTTACCTTCAGCAGAAACCATATAACCAATTCCACGGTATGCCCTAACAATGATATGCTAGAGTAGGGAAACAAATTTAAATATTCAAAGATAAGGGTTAGTATTTAGCATCTCTCAATAATATTCACCATGGTGTTTAAAGGGATTCTAAAAAAGCAAAATGGATGTAAGTAGTATAGGCTCAATGACATGGAACAAGCATGCCAACCTGGAAAATCAGGGTGAAGTCAGAACTCAGAACTAGTCTACATATTTGATCTGAGTCAGTGACTTACAAAGTACTAAGCTAGTGGACTTGCATGACAACAAAAGAACAAATACTTTCTGAAGGAGAGGACAACAATGATACTTCTTCACCACAGGATTTTTATTTAAAGCCCAACTACAGGTAAACATGAAATTTAAACAGCGTATTGTACCTCAATTTCCTTATTCCACAGCAGACCTTAGTGCTTTCATGCTAAGAGCTGAAATGTGGAGTAGTGTGCACAATGGGGCTTTTTTATTTTATTTGTATTATGATTTTTTAGATACTCTTGCTGGCAAGATGTATTTGATGGATTTTGTATGTATTCATTCACTGCAAAAATATATCCCCTGGGGCATAACAGACATAAACCACTTAAAGAATAGCCTAGAGATACATTTCAACACACTTATTCAATAAAGAACATATTTACAATACAGAAAGTGCAGTAACCCATAGCAAACAATCAAAAATGTTCTCTTACTTGACATTTCAAGGACTGAATATCTAATTGTTCATTCTGGGTTATTAGACTTTTGACTGCCTTATGGAATGTTTCCATATGTTTTGTAACACATACCAGCTCTATGTTAGAGCTCATGCACACTGCAGCTCAAAAAAAAAAAAAAATGCTGCTTTTACAGGCATCTGAGCTTTTATTGCTTTGCGTAAAAACTTGCGCTTTTTTGGCCACTTTAACGTGTTTTTTTATTGAGCTTCTTCGAGCTTTTCTGAACATAAGCGTTTATTTTTTCACAAACCCCCCCCCAGCTAATTTTATCTTTTTTGTACATTGTACATTGATGGGGGTTTTTTTCTGCCTATAAGAGCGTATGTCTGTAAACTTCTGAAAATAACATAGTGTGCTTATACACACTGGCTAACATGGAGGGGAGTTTTGAAGCAGAAAAAAAAGGAGAGGTCAAAAATGCGCAAAAGCCTGTAGGAGCCATTTCTTTGAGATGCAGTGCGCATGAGCCCTTAATGCAGGGCTCGACAAAACCCGGGCGCCAGGTCGCATTGGCGACTAGAAATAGCGACCTCGCGCCTGGGGCAGCACAGCTGGGGGTATCCTGTCTCTGTGGACCCCCCCAGTGTGATCGCGTCGGGCCGTTCCGCCGGCGGCCGAAAATTTAGGCCGCGGCTTTGAGGCCTTCTGCGGTCCTATGATTCCTTATGGAATCTGGCGCCCTCTTGTGGTCGCCGTTGGTATGACAAACCAGCAATGCTAATGAAGCTTTTCTTCCTCTGCCTGTTTTATATTACCTGCCTCTTCTTCCCTTTATTTAGAACCCCCTAAACATTATATATATTTTTTATTCTAACACCCTAGAGAATAAAATGGTGGTTGTTGCAATACTGTCTGTCACACCGTATTTGTGCAGCGGACTTACAAGCGCACTTTTGTTGGGGAAAAATTATTTAGTTAATAAAAAAATAAGACAACAGTAAAGTTAGCCCAATTATTTTTTATATTGTGAAAGATAATGTTACGCCGAGTAAATTGATACCCAACATGTCACGCTTCAAAATTGCACCCGCTCATGGAATGGCGACAAACTTTTACCCTTTAAAATCTCCATAGGCGACGTTTAAAAAAATTCTACAGGTTGCACGTTTTGAGTTACAGAGGAGGTCTGGGGCTAGAATTATTGCTCTCGCTCTACCGATCACGGCGCTACCTCCTATGTGTGGTTCGAACACCGATTTTATATGCAGGCAGGACAGGGCGCGTTTAAAAATTATTATTTTTTCTGCTTATTTTAACTTTTTTTTTTTTCCACTGTTCTTTTAAAAAAAATGTTGTGTCACTTTTATTCTTATTACAAGGAATGAAAAAATCCCTTGTAATAGAAAAAGCATGACAGGTCCTCTTAAATATGAGATCTGGGGTCAGAGAGACCTCGGATCTCATATTTACACTAAAATGCAATTGAAAAAAAAAATTGTCATTTGAAAAAAATAAATAAAATGTCCCTCTAAGAGCTATGGGCAATGACTTGGAGACGGGGGGGGGGGGGGGGGGGGGCGGCGACGGCGCTGCTATCTTCCCCTCACTCGTCTCCATGTCAGGCCAGGGACAGGTCCGGATCGCCGTCACGGACCTGGCGCCTAACTTTTTAAGCTGGCTCCTAGATTCCAAGCAAATTTGTCAACCCCTGCCTTAATGTTTCCTAAGAATTCCTGAAACGGCAAAAACACTTTAATCTACTTCACCTTGTCCACAATCGCCAGCGTCAAATCCACAGTTAAGAACATTGCAGGCTTGGTCGCAGAACTTGTCAGCAAGCCAAGAATTAGCACAGCCTTGATTACAATAAGAAACACCACCTATTCCCACTCCAGGCTGCCAGGCTTGTCCATTGAGAATACTTCCTCCAGCAAGGGCTGGTGCAAAACGACCAGCTGCTGTGTTACCTATAGGAGTGGGAAAAAAAATTATTCTTTAACAAATCATAACAGGTCTACATAAAAGAAGCTACAATGATCTAAATATAAAGACGTTTCAAATTGGCATATACATTTGCTTACTCACATCATTAACCACTTCCCACCCGGCCAATGCATATATACGGCCGGGTGGGAGCCGTCTACTCCTGATAGGACGTTCAGGAACGTCCTTCAGGAGTAGCGGGATCGCGCGCGCCCGCGCAGCGGCGCGATCCCGATGTGCTCGTGTCACCCGGACACGGCACATCTCAGATCGGCAGGAGGGCTCTGTGATTGGCCCTCCTGATCACATGACGGCCGTGTCCAATCACGGCCGTCATGTGATGTAAACAAACAGCCGGTTGCTAGGCAATCGGCTCTCCTCTCCTCACACGGAAGTCACCGCTGAGGAGAGGAGAGCAGAACGCTGCAGCCGGCTGATGATCAGTGAGTATGGGCTGCTTTTTACAGCTTTTTACTCACTGATCATCAGTGTAGTGTAAACACACAACACACCACACAGTACAAACACAGTCCCCACATATGTCCCCAAAACACACATGTCCCCAAAACATACATGTCCCCAAATAATAAAAACACATGTCCCTAATAATAAAAACATGTCCCCCACATATGTCCCACTAAAATCACATGTCCCAATGATTATCTGCACACATATGTACGTGATCACCTGCACACATATGTACATGATCATTGCGTACATATGTCCGTGATCACACAAACCAATTATTATACACTTAACGGAATTTTTTTACCAAAAACATGTAGCAGAATACATTTTGGCTTAAATTTATGACAAAATTAGATTTTATTGGATTTCTTTTCAAATAGAAAAATGAAAATATTGTTTTTTTCCCAAATTTCCGCATTTTTTGCGCTTATATCGCAAAAAAAAAAAAACGGAGTCGTGAATAAATAACGCCAAAATAAAGCTCTATTTGTGCGAACAAAATGATAACAATTTCATTTGGGTACAGTGTAGCATGACCGCGCAATTGTCACTGAAAGCGCTAGAGCGCTGAAAGCTGAAAATTGGGCTGGGAAGGAAGGGGGTGAAAGTGCCCTGTATTGAAGTGGTTAAACAACTGTTGTCTGCCATAAACTATCAAGGGACAATTTTCTGTTAAAGAAAAGCTAAAGACAAAACTTTATTTTTTCATTTCGGATAGAGTAGAGAAAAGTTATAACTCCTGGCAGTTTATTGCTGTCTGTGTACCATTGGGGAGATTTCCCCTCACTTTCTGTCCCATAGTCAAAACAGGAGATCCCGACAAAGTGAGAATTAGTCTCTTGAATGGAAATTTCCCCCTGTATTACTGTTCTGGTGTAAATCAAAAAACAAAAGATTGGGATTTTCTTTTACTTTCACTTTTGATCATAAGGGTAAACAGAAAAAATAGAGAGGGTGAATCTCCCTAACAGGGGCACAGACAGCAGAAAAAAAAAAACCTGACAGATGTTCTAATCACTCTCCACTCCGAAACTCAAAAAATTTTCACCTTTAGTTATACAATTATTCCAAATGTTGCATGCCTCACAGAAAAACTGTAAAATTATTTTTCTTTAATTGAGGGACACAGAATTCATAGATATTTGAGTTATACTGCCATCTACAGGAGGCTTTGGAAACTGTAAGAAAGCAGTGCGGAATGTAAAGCCATAAATTCAGAGCCGTGGGACCCATGTTCCACAAGGAACTTGAAGAAAATGATTTTACAGCTAGTACAAAAATCCTGTTTTCTTTTTGCATATGCATTAGCGGGGAGATATCCCTAAACTCACAGAGGAGGAGCAGGTAGGACCGTTTATCTACCTATGTGCCCTCTATGATTTCTGCCAAAGAAATAGATGTGAAATGGACTGGAAATCTCCTACGCCTCCGACTGTGTCTACCTGGGGGAAGGCTATTAACTCAGTTTTACCCTTATACAAGATAATGTATGTGAGTAGGAATTGTCTCAAGAAATTAGACAAGGTTTGGTCGACCTGGCTTGACACCCAGGACTGGGATTAATTAGAAAACACTTGATGATCTCCTCCCATTCTCTTCCCTTCCCCACATACCACCCCCCCATCCCCAATCTCCTTTTTGTGCCCCCTTATCTCCCTTGCTCTGCTCCTTCCCCCATCCCCTGTCCTCTTTTTTTTTCTCCTGGGCGAACATTTATAGCTTTTCTTCCTATTTAAGTCCGTGATACTTGATATGGATTGTGCTTGTAAACCTTTCTGGATGACCTAGAGAATGCTGAAAGCCTTATAATTTATGTAACACTTGACACTGTCCTTTACGCGTATATCTACTGTGCCACCTATCTTGGATTTTGTCTACATTGATGTAAACTGTGTTTCATTTTGCGAATTCATTCAACTATTTTCTGTTAAAAAATGTTTCTGCAAAAATATATCTGACAAGGTGTTTATAGTTCATAATTATTGACAAATGTCTTAAGGATGAAAAACATATCAAATGTATTTCATTTTAGAATCTGTGAAGGAGATGTAACAAAGAAGGAACTTACCAAGGCAATCACCTCCATCCCAGTCACATGCAGAGTTATTGCAAGCTTTGTCACAATAACCATCTTTAATCCAAGATCCTGGACATCCCTCTGCACAGTTAGGAACAGGCCATGTCAAATAAACCTGTGTGTAAAAGCACAAATTGATTACTCATTATCTGTTCCATTTAGGGAATTCATTTTTGTTGTATAAGCTGATGAACATTTTATGAAGAACTATTTTTTTGTTCCAAATTGTGCTTTTAAAAACAAAAATCAGATCTAAGTAAAAGATTTTTTTATTTAATTATTAGCTGAACATTTTGTCAAGAGTTTTATCTTAACCACTTCTCTACCGCTGCACTTTTGAAAAATGGTGGAGTGGTGGACAGTTTATAAACGGCACTTTGGAAAACACTCACAGACCAACAGTGTGCCTGTGAATGACTATATTCTGAACTGTCATTAGATGGCTCAGATTACAGGCACAATGTACAGAGTCAGAGTATATAGATACAAACAGGTATGGGATCCAATTTCCAAAATTTGGAAATAATTGATTTTGTTATCACCGATTCTTCAAGTTGATGGGATACCTCCAATGCTAGGGATACATTTGTAAAAAGAATTGAAAGGACAAAGGAATGTCTGCAAAAAGATAGCAGTGAGGAGGATCAACAACAGTCCAGCAAAAATTAGTAAATACTTTATTGAGAGTAGAAAAATCAATGATTAGATCCACCATAGGTATATTATTACCTTAATAACGGAAACCCCCCAGTGCATCCAATTAAAAACACAAAAAATGACAACGTTGTCACAATAATGCACCACACCCCGGGCCCCACACAAACACTTTCATACAAGGCCTTCTAGGAAGGAGTTGGTGCTGATTTCCAAAATAAGTCCAATGTGTAATAGTAGTCATGAATCTTTCAAAGTACCACAATATACACCTTGCATGTCCATGGTTGGGACTTGTGTGATAATTGTGTAGGTTGTACTCACAGATGTATTTATCACACAGGGCTGATAAATAGGGGTATCTGAGATTAATTATGCAGCATGCACATACCAGCATTTAGCAAATACAAGGAGCTCACAGTTTACCAGTATTCATGTAGAATAAAGGTAAATATTTGTTCAATAGATATAGAGCAGTTCATTCTCGTAAGATATAATGATAACTGACTGTTATTGGAGTCGTTTATTATTGAGCTCCTCGACCTAGCATTAAAGAATAACTTCTTTCAATTCCTGGGACTTAATTACTAGCAGGTACAGGGCACCTCCATGGGTGCCCCATGGGTACCCGCCTATGCCTGCCTTCATCTAGGCTGGTGGGAGGAGGAGATGGTCTATGCCTCATCGATGTACCTTGGCCACGCCTCCACTTGGCTGAGGTACTTAGACTGACACGTCTTGATGGTCTGGGAAGGATCCAGGATTGAGCTGATGTACCGTATTTTTCGCTCCATAAGATGCACCGGACCATAAGACGCACCTAGATTTTAGAGGTTGAAAACAAAACAAAAAAAAATATTCTGAACCAAATGGTCTACTAAAATATTTTCCAGTGCCCATGAAATGCAGATTGACCATTACCATAGAAAATGCAGTGACCATAGAAAATATTGTCAGAGTATTGGCAGGGTACGGCAGGGTATTGGCAGGGTACGGCAGGGTATTGGCAGGGTACGGCAGGGTATGGCAGAGTATTGCAGAATATTGGCAGGGTATGGCAGAGTATGGAGGGGTGACTGTGACTGCACTTGTCACAGAGCAGCGCTGTGGGCACTACAGATACAGCCCACATCGCTGCTGCCATCTGATCTCTCCCCTTCACTGTACAGATCTGTACACAGAGGGGAGAGAGAAACCGGCGTCATCATGATACCAGTTTGTTTACAAGTGATCGCTCCGTCATTTGATGGAGCGATCACATTGTAAAAAGCCGACGGCTGCACCAAGATGGCCGCCACTCCGGAGCTAGGCCGAAGCTGCGTATGACGATGGGGGGGGTTGCCAAACGTATATTCGCACCATAAGACGCAGGCACATTTTCCCCCATATTTCTGGGGGAAAAAAGTGCGTCTTATAGTCCGAAAAATATGGTAATTTATGGAGGAACTAGGCCACAACACTGTAACATACACCTGACCTACGTAGTAGACCCCTTTGAGATCTCCTTCCTTGATCTATCAGATTGGAGAGGGGCAAACTGGTAACTAAGATCTATAGGAAGAAGACTGCGGATAATACCCTCCTCTCTGCAGATAGCCACCACCCAGGACCGCTCATTTGAGAGATCCCAGTGGGGAAGTTCCTCAGGATCAGGAGGAACTGTTCCACCAAGGAAGACTACCAACATAAGTAGGGGAACGCTGGGAAAAAATGTAGAGCTGAATTATTGGTGACTCAAGATGGGGCGACAGATACCCTAGAGAGACCTGTAAGACTCATAACACAGTATGGTGCACAATGGGATCAGATTGGTAATATCTTGAAGGATCACTGGCACATACAGTGGCTTGCAAAAGTATTCACCCCCCTGGCTTTTTACCTATTTTGTTACATTACAGCTTTTAGTTCAATGTTTTTTGTAATCTGAATTATATGTGATGGATCAGAACACAATAGTCTAAGTTGGTGAAGTAAAATTTTAAAAATATATACATAAAACTATTTTGCAGAAATAAAAAAAAATTATAATTGGCATGTGCGTATGTATTCACCCCCTTTGCTATGAAGCCAATAAAAAGCTATGGTGCAACCAATTACCTTCAAGAGTCAAATAATTTGTGAAATTATGTCCACCTGTGTGCAATCTAAGTGACACATGATCTGTCATTACATATACACACCTTTTTAAAAGGCCCCAAAGGCTGCAACACCTAAGCAAGAGGCACCACTAACCAAACACTGCCATGAAGACCAAGGAACTCTCAAACAAGTAAGGTTGTTGAGAAGTACAAGTCAGGGTTAGGTTATAAAAAAATATCCAAATCTTTGATGATCCCTAAGAGCACCATCAAATCTATCATAACCAAATGGAAAGATCATGGCACAACAGCAAACCTGTCAATCGAGGGCCGCACACCAAAACTCATGGATTGGGTAAGGAGGGTATTAATCAGAGAGCAGCACAGAGACCTAAGGCAACCCTGGGGGAGCATCAGAGTTCCACAGCAGAGACTTGATTATCTGTACATAGGACGACAATAAGCCATATGCTCCATAGAGTTGTGCTTTATGGCAGAGTGGACAGAAGAAAGCCCATACTTTCAGCAAAAAACAAAATGGCATGTTTTGAGTTTGTGAAAAGGCATGTGGGAGACTCCCAAAATGTATGGAGGAAGGTGCTCTGGTCTGATGAGACTAAAGTTAAACTTTTTGGCCATGAAAGAAAACGCTTTGTCTGGCGCAAACACAACATATCACATCACCCAAAGAACACCATCCCCACAGTGAAACATTGTGGTGGCAGCGTCATGCTGTGGGGATGTTTTTCAGAAGTCGGGACTGGGAAACTGGTCAGAGTTGGGGGAAAAGATGGATGGTGCTAAATACAGGGATATCCTTGAGCAAAACCTGTACCACTCTGTGTGTGATTTGAGGCTAGGACGGGGGGTTCACCTTCCAGCAGGACAATGGCCTCAAACACACTGCTAAAGCAACACTTAAGTGTTTTAAGGGGAAACATGTAAATGTGTTGGAATGGCCTAGTCAAAGCCCAGACCTCAATCCAATAGAAAATATGTGGTCAGACTTAAAGATTGCTGTTCACAAGCACAAACCATCCAACTTGAAGCAGCTAGAGCAGTTTTGCAAGGAGGAATGGTTAAAAATCCCAGTGGTAAGATGTGACAAGCTCATAGAGACTTATCCAAAGCAACTTGGAGCTGTGATAGCCGCAAAAGGTGGCTCTACAAAGTATTGACTTTAGGGGGGGTGAATAGTTATGCACACTTCTGTTATTTTGTCCCATTTGTTGTTTGCTTCACAAAAAAAAAAAAAAAAAAAAACGCATCTTCAAAGTTGTGAGCATGTTCTGTAAATTAAATGATGCAAATCCTCAAACAATCCATGTTAATTCCAGGTTGTGAGGCAACAAAACACGAAAAATGCTTTTGCAAGGCACTGTACTTGTACGCCCCAAAGTTATGGAAGCCATCGTTGGCTTAGATCACATATGGTGGCAAAAAGAGCCAGAAATCGAAATGATACACTTGTCCAGTCTGAGTTAATTTGTCCACAAAATAGATATTGGCTCACAAATCTACCAAGGCTGAAAGGAATGCACCCCTGCAGACACTGTGGGATGTGTAGCTATGTTGAATGTACCCAGGTGTTCATAGACTCTGAAAGAATGCACATATACGAGATTAAACCTTTATTAACTGTGTTACAATGCTGGTTCTCTATATATTGGAGTGCCCATGCCAAAAATGTTATCTTGGCAAAACCAAACGCCATCTTCGGATCAGATTCGGTGAACATCTTAAGAGTATCAAGCAAAAAAGAAGATATACTGTTAGCTCAACACTTCACTGAATATCATGGTGGGCAATCTACTGGCCTGGAAGTTGAGGGTTTTTTTGCTCTAAATTGAACAGACCGCAGAGGCAATTATGAAATAGTATTACTCAGGAAAGAAAAATCATAGATATTCAGATTAAATACTTTGCAACCTAAAGGCTTGAACAATGAGCTTAATCTCAAGATCTTTCTTAAGCCTTAGCTCAAGAAAAATAAGTTAATCAATATTAGAAGCATAAATCCAGCAGTCATAGCTAAGAAACAATTAAAGGGGTTGTAAAGGTAAATGTTTTTTCACCTTAATGCATTCTATGCATTAAGGTGAAAAAACATCTGACAATGCCGGCCCCCCCAGCCCCCCCGTTTTACTTACCTCACCCCTTGAAAGTCCTGCGCTTGCCCCCGACTTCCTCTTCACCACTCAGCCTGGCCGCTGATTGGCTGGAGTGGATGGATTGAAGGCAGCGCAGCCATTGGCTCGCACTGCTGTCAATCACATCCACTGACGCGGAGCGCCGGGGGGCGGGGCCGTGTGATACAGCGAGAGGCTATAGCCGCCGGCTGTATCACGGGAGCGCGCCTGCAGGTGCTTCTCACCATGCGAGGGAGCTCGCATGAACGTGAGAAGTACCTGCGGGAAGAAGCAGAGACAGCCGCCGAGGGACCCCAGAAGAGCAGGTTCGGGGCCACTCTGTGCAAAACGAGCTGCACAGTGGAGGTAAGTATAACATGTTTGTTATTTTAAGAAAAAAAAAAATACCTTTACAATCCCTTTAATAATTAAAAATAATTGGTACTACCAGGCCATTCTTGAATGTCCCAGATATGAGACTTTGTCCTGTGTTGATGCGATACAATTATGTAGGATGATTGATACTGTTATGCAACATCCAGTCCCTTTCCCCTTCTTTACATTGTCTTTTTAATTACTGCAATATGATCTGTCACCATAAGATGGCCCTTAAATGAACTCTGACGTAATCTATGCTGATTGGGCATATGCCCCTTTAAAACAACTAAGACAACTTACGTCGCACCTCCTGACGAAATGCATGGTCACATGTGCGAAACGTGTTAACGTAGGCAGCGCCATCCCCACCCCACCATGCGCTCCAACAAGTGGGTGACGCAACATCGTCTCGCCACGTCCACATGGAATGATTGGAGAAGCCTGCTCCATATCACCTATGGGCCTCCGTAGCAAAACATACCAAACATTTGGTTAAATGTTCAGCACGCAACTACTACATACCAGACCATTGCAGCAATGAACATGAGGAAACTAAGAGTTCACCTACACGGCGTTTGCAGCATCCACTATCCTGGAGTGGTAAGCGCCCTCGGGCAAAAAATCCCCTCTTTTCATCTTTTTACCGCTGGAGTTTTCCTCACTGTTGGGCCCAAGCTACATTAGTTCTCTCCTGCTAGTATTGGACTGTCATGTTCCTTTAAGCATATATAGTATGTCACCAGTCAGTTATTATATCTTATGGGATTGAACTGCTCTATATCTATTGAACACATATTTACCTTTATGCTACATGAATACTGGCCCTGAAGAAGTCATGTGACCTGTGATGCAATGAATAGAGCAGAGCTGGGGACAATATAGGACTATCCATGAACTAAGGCAGGCACCAAGACTAGCAGTGCTGCCAATACATGCAAATCCTAAGGGGGCAATACTTAAGAGAAGTACGGGTGTCGGGGTTTTTTCCTCTATTATACTTACCTCAGTGGATGTAGCATCGGCCCGATGCTGCAACTGTCCCCTGGTGGCTCTACACTGAGAACTGAGCGATCAAACATCACCGATGGCTCAGTTCTCACAGCTCCCTCAGCAGAGAGCTGCTGATTGTCAATCAGCAGCTCTCCTGCTCTGCTCCTCCACGCTCACTGGAGCGATGAGCTGTGGAAGGGCAGAGAGCAGCAGTCTCTGACTCTAAATGGCTGAGAGGTTGAGAAGGGCATCAGTCTAGGCACCTGGCGGATCCAAACTCCCAGAGTCGGGATGACGCACTGCCTGGATTGATTCCTGTGATGAGAGCGGACTTCAGTTGGCTCTCTGCTAAAAATGGGTCACAGGAGTGCAAAACTAATTGGAGAAGACCAGCCAAAACGAGCTTAGACTGGACTTCTCCTTTAAGCTTTAATCTGTGGTGTACCCAATTGAGTGCACTTGAAAATGTGAGTTGTTCTATAATTTTTTTTTTTATGAAGGAGAGTTGATTTTGATGGAAAGATGATGGTTTTAGGTCTTATTTAACCACTTTGCGCCCAGGCCAATTCTGACATTTCTCTCCTACATGTAAAATTCCAATTTTTTTTGCAAGAAAATTACATAGAACCCCCAAACATTATATATTTTTTAGCAAAGACCCTAGAGAATACAATGGAGGTTGTTGCAACTTTTTATCTCCCACGGTATGTGCGCAGCAATTTTTCGAACACGTTTTTTTTCAGAAAAAAAAACAAACAGTTTCATGCTTAAAAAAAAAAAAAAAACAGTAAAGTTAGCCCAATTTTTTTGCATAATGTGAAAGAGGAGGATACACCGAGTAAATAGATACCCAACATGTCACGCTTCAAAATTGCACACGCTCGTGGAATGGCACCAAACTTTGTTTTTTTTTAAGTCCCCATAGGCAACATTTTAATTTTTTTTACTGGTTACATGTTTTGGGTTACAGAGGAGGTCTAGAGCTAGAATTATTGCTCTTGCTCTAACGTTCGTGGCGATACCTCACATGTGTGGTTTGAGCACAGTTTTCATATGTGGGTGGGACTTACATATGCGTTCGCTTCTGTGTACGAGTTTACGGGGACAGGGGCGCTTTACTTTTTTTTTTTGTTAATTTAATTTAAATTTTTTTAGTTTGACACTTAAAAGAAAAAAAAAATTGATGACTTTTATTCCTATTACAAGGAATGTAAACATCCCTTGTAATAGGAATATGGCACGATCTGACATATTTACAGTGAGATATGGGGTCAATAGGACCCCATATCTCAGCTCTAGGCTGGGAACAATAAAAAAAAAAAACGATCCTGGCTTCCTAGCCAGATCGGCGCCGTTAATTTGAATACAGAGGCCGGGCGTGACGTCATAACATCGCGCCCGGCATCCGAACGATCATAGAGACTCCGGGGATGATCTGGTCTGCCGGAAATCTCTATGGTAACTTGCAGGGGCCGGCGGATCCTGTGACCGACTCACCGATGGAAGCGGTGAGTCGGTACAAGCACGGGAGGGCGGCGGCGCCCCTCCCGTAAGAACGATCAAGCGGCGGAACAGCCGCTATGATCGTTCTTATGGTGCAGGGAATTGCCGGCTGAAAATGCCGATATCTGAATGATGTCTGTGGCCTCAGGCATCATTCAGATATAACCACCGAAAGCCCATGACGTCAATAGACGTAGTATGGGCGCCAAGTGGGTAATTGGACCTCTTCGGAAGCAGAGGAAAGAGGGGTGAAAAGGCTATTACTCTGGGCTCTAAGGTTACAAATAATACCTATGAAGTTAGGTAAATTTGAAGCAAGGTAGAAATGGTTTTCTTCTGGACTGTGAGCAGTAAAGTGGAGGAACAAGGTTCATTACCCCCTAAAGTGGAAGGTTGGATTTGCCCCAATGCATAGGTCAAAAAAGGAGTTGAGAGCATAGTGTGGATGGTAGGAGATCAAGTGTGACACACCTGTGTAAGTGTAACAAGAATGGAGCTCGTAATTGCACGGATATATGTATATTGAACTTATTTCATGGACTTTATTACATTAAAGCATGTGCTGATTCATACATACACAGAATATATTTTTAAGTTTGTTCATATTTGTATCTACAAGTCACATTTGGGATATTGTTACATAATATTTTTTGCACATAGGATCATATTTGTATTATTTATGGATTGGGGTAATTTTTATATATTACGTAGGAAAATACTGTACTGGAGAATAATTCTATTGGGACCGTTTTAGTATTAATTTTCTAGCACACAGGATAATTTAATTTGGATACGTTTTTCACATTTACTTAATACAAAGGATTATACTGTAGGGGTTTATTATATTGGGATAGTTTTAATATTTACTTTTGAGCATGCATGTGTATTTTTTCACATAATATGTATAGTAATAGTGGCGCGTCACTTTATTAGAATTTACCTTGTGAGCTCTATGATGACCAATCACAGCGATCATAAATGTAAACACTCTAGACGTAGTATTTATCAATAAGATTTAAATGAATGAAGAGAACAACAGCAACAAATTGATGGTGATGGGTTAAAATGGATTATGGGATTTTTGAGTGCCAGGCTATAATACCTCTATAATACCTCTATAATACCTCTAATATCAGGCATTTTTCAGTGTTAGTGATAATCTGACTGACAATTACTCGATAATGCAACACTGTACCCAAATTAATTTGAAATGAAATCCAACGCATTTCGACTACACAGTCATCATCCCCATGACGACTGTGTCGTCGAAAAGCGTTGGGTGGACCCCCTTACAGACATCACTGTTTTGATTCACGCTCTAAATGATCGACTGAAATGTGAGTGTTCAGTTTGTAATTTATTTTAAATAAACAACCTGTCAAACGGTATCACGCTATGCTAGTCTTTTATTTGCATTGTTTATGGTACCCGAGCTTCTTATTCCCGTCTGATGATTGAATATCTTATGATGGTCATTACCGATGAATAGATGGTTTGGGGTTCCCCGGGAGATAAAATATAGGACCTGTTATTATCCTCATTTGGGTTTATGGTAACCAACAGGCTTGTCTGACTTGAGAAGCGTAAGCCCCTTCAAGTCCACGTCATCCGTTAAGCCTCCTTCCTTTACTACATTGGTGGTGTCATCTTTCTATTCCTCTAAACGTCACACCAGAGGCTGGATTTTCACTTTCTAATTGTACTACACATTTAGATATTGATTTGCACTATACACTTAGAAGAGTGCAAAGAGTGTTCACCTGATAGACTATTCTGAATGTAATTGTGTTTTTTTATTCACATCATTTGTGGTTCATCTAATTCCCTTTGTTTATTTGTTGAGACTTTATAGTCACAGGTATCTAAGATACACATGTGTTGTTATTGCAACCTAAGCGCCACACTTTTTCTGTTTCAACTATTGTATATGCTGTTTGTCTATAGCAGTGTTGGCAGCCAGGTTGCTTTCACATATTTTCCCTTATTTCTTTGGCTACATAAAGATGGCCTAGGCTATAAGAAGATTGCCAAGACCCTGAAACTGAGCTGCAGCACAGTGGCCAAGAGCATACAGTGGTTTAACAGGACAGGTTCCACTCAGAACAGGCCTCCCCATGGTTGACCAAAGAAGTTGAGTGCACGTGTTCAGCGTCATATCCAGAGGTTGTCTTTGGGAAATAGATGTATGAGCGCTGCCAGAATTGCTGCAAAGGTTGAACGAGTGGGGGCTCAGCTTGTCAGTGCTCAGACGATATGCCACACACTGCATCAAATTGGTCTACATGGCTGTTGTCCCAGAAGGAAGCCTCTTCTAAAGATGATGCACAAGAAAGTCCGCAGTTTGCTGAAGACAAGCAGACTAAGGACGTGGATTACTGGAACCATGTCCTGTGGTCTGATGTGACCAAGATAAACGTATTTGGTTCAGATGGTGTCAAGCATGTGTGGTGGCAACCAGGTGAGGAGTACAAAGACAAGTGTGTCTTGCCTACAATCAAGCATGATGGTGGGAGTGTCATGGTCTGGGGCTGTATGAGTGCTGCTGGCACTGGGGAGCTACAGTTCATTAAGGGAACCATAAATGCCAACATGTACTACGACACACTGAAGCAGGGAATGATTCCCTCCCTTCGGAGTATGGGCCGCAGGGCCAACATGATAACGACCCTTAACACCTCCAAGTCAACCACTGCCTTGCTAAAGAAGCTGAGGGTAAAGGTGATGGACTGACCAAGCATGTCTCCAGACCTAAACCCTATTGAGCATCTATGGGGCATCCTCAGATGGAAGGTGGAGAAGCGCAAGGTCTCCAACATCCACCAGCTCCGTGATGTCGTCATGGAGGAGTGGAAGAGGAATCCAGTGGCAACCTGTAAAGCTCTGGTGAACTTCATGCCAAAGAGGGTTAAGGCAGTGCTGGAAAATAATGGTGGCCACACAAAATATTGACACTTTGGGCCCAATCTGTACATTTTCACTTAGGGGTGTACTCACTTTTGTTGCCAGTGGTTTAGACATTAATGGCTGTGTGTTGAATTATTTTGAGGGGACAGCAATTTTACAATGTTATACAAGCTGTACACTCACTACTTTACATTGTAGCAAAGTGTAATTTCTTCAGTGTTGTCACATGAAACGATATAATAAAATATTTACAAAAATGTAAGGGGTGTACTCACTTTTGTGAGAAACTGTACCATTAAATGGTTTACGGAATTACACCATGGAGGCTTTTTATTAACCCTACATGATGCCTATGTGACTCAACACAATAAGGAGAGTGAGACACTTGGAACTTGGTTCCACTTGGTCGTGGAAAGACCTGTTCATAACTGTGACAGCGTGCTACCCCTTGAGTGGGAATTTCTAGCTGGTGAGTGCAATCACATAAGGGGGGCGCACGAGTTACACACAGACTCTGCCCGCTTGTGTGGATATTGTAGCACTGTTATTCACTTTAAATTCAGAGACTTTTTGATTTTTGATCACCAGTGGACTTTATTTTATTTTGTTTTTATGCACATTAAATATTTTTATGAATTTCATTTTTGTACATATGAACACTGAGACTTTTTTAGTATTTACTTGTGAATCATATAGGATGTTTTCTTAGGTTATTGCTGGTTTATTTGCGCCATAATTGCTTATTTGCACAGTTTTAGTTCTTGCTAGTATATATATTGCAGTTTTTGCATATTTTCATGGTATATGATATGAAACACCTTTGCTCGTCATTTTGTTTACCACTTTTTTGCACATTATTTATGCTACCTCATTAGCAGTGCCAAACCCACTCCTATTATTTACTTCACATTATCCACTATTGACATCTGCTTTGGCAGGTGGTTCCAGTGAGGGTAGCAGCTTGTTATTCCTATAACGTCTTTTTAGCCTTATATTTAGTCCAAAGGATGGTACTACCCTTCCCCTTTTGATAGCAATAAATAGTTTACAACAAGCTCTATAAAGAGGCACTGTCAGATGCAATAGAAAGCGGAATGGCATGGTTTACCCAAACATGTTATGTATTAATAACAGTGGAGTGAAGTGGAGTGAAAAATCCCTCTTGCCTATGTACACACATGTACACTCCAAATGTCCGATGAAACCTAATGGATATCCCTAGATATAAAGTGCCTTGAAAAAGTATTCATACCCCTTGAAATTTTCCACATTTTGTCATGTTACAAACAAAAACATAAATGTATTTTTATTGGGATTTTATGTGATAGAGCAACACAAAGTGGCACATAATTGTGAAGTGGAAGGAAAATTATAAATGGTTTTCAAAATTCATTCTAATACATGAATATGCTTTGATCTAAACCATTCCATTTGTAGCTCTGGCTGTATGTTTAGGGTCTTGTCCTGCTGGAAGGTAAACCCTCGCCCCAGTCTCAAGGCTTTTGCAGACTCTTATGCCGCGTACACACGAGCGGACTTTTCAACATCCAAAGTCCGACGGACTGAGTCCGTCAGACTATTCGATCGTGTGTGGGCTGCAACGGACTTTAGCTTCGCAAAAGTCTGACGGACTTTAGAAATGAAGCATGCTTCAAATTTTCCCGACGGAACTCCGCCGGACCCGGTCCCCTTCGAAAAATCCGCTCGTGTGTATGCTACTCCGACGGACTAAAACCGACGCTAGGGCAGCTATTGGCTACTGGCTATGAACTTCCTTATTCGAATCCAGTCGTACGTCATCACGTTCGACTCCGTCGGAGTTTGGTGTGATGGTGTGTGTCCAAGTCCGTTCGGTCGAAAAGTCCGCCAGAACTCCGTCGGAACTCCGGCGGAACTCCTTTGGAAGTCTGCCGGACATAAGTCCTCTCGTGTGTACGCGGCATTACAGATTTTCTTCTAAGATTGCCTTAAACTTGGCTCCATCGCACTTCCCATCAACTCTGACCAGCTTCCCTGTCCCTGCTGAAGAAAGGCATCCCTAAAACATGATGCTGCCACCACCATGTTTCACGGTGGGGATGGTGTATTCAGGGTGATGTGCAGTGTTAATTTTCCACCACACAAAGCATTTTGCTTTTAGGTCAAAAAGTTCAAGTTTGGTCTCATCGGACCAAAGCACCTTGTTCCACATGTTTGCTGTGTCTCCCACATGGCTTCTTGCAAACTGCAAAGGGACTTCTTATGGCTTTCTTTTTTTTTTCGTGCCACTCTCCCATAAAGGCCAGATTTGTGAGGTGTACGACTAATATTTGTCCTGTGGAAAGATTATCCCAGCTGAACCATGAATCTCTGCAGCTCCTCCAGAGTTACCATGGGTCTCTTGGGTGTTTCTCTGTTTAATGCTCTCTTTGCCCGACATGTCAGTTTAGGTGGACGGCCATGTCTTGGTAGGTTTGCAGTTGTGCCATACTCTTTCCATTTTCAGATGATGGATTGAACAATGCTCCATGAGATGTTCAAAGCTTGGGATATTTTTTTATACCCTAGCCCTGTATTAAACTTCTCCACAACTTTATCCCTGACCTTCCTTGGCCTTTATGATGCTGTTTGTTCATGAAGGTTCTCTAACAAACCTCTGAGAACAGCTGTATGTATACTGAGATTAAATTACACTCAGGTGGACTCTACTAATTATGTGTCTTTTGAAGGCACTTGATACCTTGATACCACTAGATTTTAGTTAGGGGTAAACAAAGTAAAGGGGGCTGAATACAAATGCACACCATGTTTTTTCAGATATTTACCTGTAAAAAATGTTGAAAACCATTGATCATTTTCCTTCCACTTCACAATTATGTGCCATTTTGTGTTGGTCTATCATATAGAGTCCCACCCATTGGTTGTAACATGACAAAATGTGGAAAATTTCAAGGTGTATGAATACTCTTTCAAGACACTGTATGTGCAAGGTGGGGGGGGTTCAACCTACTTGCTCGGGGCCAGATACATCGCTGGGCCTCTGCACATAGATAGATGAACTGTGTTGTTCTATAAATCCGCTCATGAATTTATGCTTACCTTCTGACCCTTTGAATGGCTATAAAAATCATCAGGCCACACATGTGTACCAAACATAACATCATCGTTCATATATATGAATTTCTGAGAAAGTCCAGGAATCCGATGAATGTGGCTTTCAATAGCAGGAGAGCTAAAGGTAGGTAAATGGCTAGTGTTCAAAAAAATTTCCTAGTAAAGAAAAAAAAAACAAAGAAGACATCATCATGGATAACCCAAATGCAGTAGCTTTAAGTCTGGTCAAATTGGCTAAGAGAGTGCTAACATGGTAATCATTGGTGTAAAGAACTACAATACTTTATTAAACTCAACAGATGCTACGATTCTTCACTACTACAACATAGACATTACTACATAACAAATAGCTCTTTTAACAAGGCATCAGGGCTACTGACAGCTGATAAAGGCTTTTGGACAAGCAAGATCATTTGTCTGTGCTCATACAGTACTTGACGAAAACCTGAGAGGGATTCCAGACTAAAGTATACAGGACGACATGGAAAAGTTCTCCACATGTCCCTGATCTGAGAGAGACTGGATGAAAAAGACCAACACAGTCATTACCAGTGCTACTGTAAATGGTTCAAAATCATGAAAAAGATGGATAGGTCACTAAAAACATTATTATTATAACAAGTTTGACTTTGTTTCTGAAGTGGCAAGAAACATGCAAGTTAGTTATTGCATTGGGGTTATATTATATTTCTAATTTGGATATAAATAGGGCTTAGTCTTTAATATAAACAAACTGGAAAACATAATGTGTTATCTACAGAAACTTACCATATTATCATATTTTAGTTCAAGTTAAAAAGTGAAGACTTGCTACTTCCACAGTAACGTAAAAGTGAACAGCAGCTCTACAGCTGCCTATATAACTTTTATATAAAAGCCAGAAATTGACAGGACAAAGCCGTGAGCTTCTTTTGACCCCTTGACAAACAGGACGTTTATAAACGTACCTTGTTGGACAACTGGTTAAAAACCAACAAGAGTTGTATCATCAGTGGCTGCCAACTTACAAAAGCTAAAATAATCCAGACCTGGAAGAAGTAGTGGAGAAGATGTCAGCAGTAGAAGAAGGAGCAGTAACAGTGACTGCAAACGCACCAGTGCTGCAGGAGGCCAAACCCAGAGGCAAATCTTCCATAATGTGCAAGTGCTATAGATCTGCTTGAACTGTACACATACAGTAGGTAGGACAACATAAGTTGAGTTTAAGGTAGAACGCCAGCCAAGCACTGCCTTTTTTATAGTTATAGTAAGAGTGAGAAAGTGTTAGCTCCTCTCACAGATGCTTACTGCAGTTTTATTGGAAAGATTCCCTTCATACAGGAAATTAGAAAATTCTCCCCTACTGGGAAACAGAAAGAAAAGAAAAGGAGCAGAGGTTTAAGCCTGGCCAGGAAGCTTTCAGTTAGCTGCCAGTAACCATGTCGGGAGCACGCTCTTGATACAGGTCTATTGGTGTTATTGCACACAAATATGTAAGCCCGGCACCAAGGTCTGGCCACAGAGAGGCCGCATAGTTGCGTGCAATCGGTGCAAAGAGGTTAAAGCAATAATAAACCCAAAAGCAAAGTTATTATATTGCATCTTACCAATTCTTAGATGTGATGCTTGCATTATAGAGATGCACCAATACCAGTTTTTTAAGACATAGTACGAGCACAGAGACTTTTTCTCACATACTCTGCAATACCGATTACCGATAACTATTTTGTCCTTGGATGCATTTATTTTTTATGGTTCACACCAGTGAGATCTGACAATTCAAAATTGCAAGTCACACCCCATTGCCGGCAAAGTAACTGTTCAAATTGTTGCCACTCAACTAGTAGAGACTTTGAAAAAGGTTCCTGCACTATTTTTTTGGGCTTTCATTTCAGTTTGCATTGACTTCAGTTAAATGGTCACAAGCCGCAATGAAATCAGAGGTCCAAATCACACAAAAGTTTTACTGGTTTTACCGACACTAACATCTTTCCTTAACATGGTCATGCTGCACTGTTAAAGCTGATGTTTTAAGCTAAACCAAATGTATTTATCAAAACTAAAATATATGTTGTGGAAGTTCTAGAGCAGTGGTCTCCAAACTGTGGCCCGGGCCAGATATGGCCCTTTGCTTGCATCTGTCCAGCCCTTGGAGCACTAGTTCATCAACAACTGACACTAATGATGGGGCACCATTCCTCCCATTGACACTAGTAGTGGAGAACTATTCCTCCCAGAGATACCAATGATGGGGCGTTATTCTGTTCACTGATACCAACAATGGGGCATTATTACTTCCACTGATTCCAACAATGGAGCAATATTCCTTCCAATGATACCAACAATAGGGCACTATTACTTCCACTGACGCTGGTGCATTTTCTACTCCCACTAGCCGCAGTTTGGCCCCCCTAAACTCTGAAGGACAGTAAACTGGCCTTTTGTTTAGAAACTTTGGAGACCCCTGTCTAGAGTATTAACAAGCCCTTTGTGGTTTTAGCTAGTGTATATAAATAAATCAAGCTCTATTTGGTATAATATGAAGAAACGTGCACATAGTGGATCAGATCAAAAGCTGGTCCTCCTAGTGAGCAATGTGTTGATACAGGAAAGTCCAGCTCCTGCAGGGGGATTTTTTTCAGATTAACAGTGCACACAGTTATACATATCTTTTTTCATTGGGTAATCCATAAACAAAATTTGGGTTTATTCCAGGCCACAGTTGTAACCATGGTTTAAAATATGTGGCTTGGTGATAAACATGTCAATCTGTTCACGGCACATAGGCCAAAACCATAAATAAGCTAGCACAGTAAGTATAAAGGTCACAGATAAGAGGACACAGGTCACTATGAAATGATTCCCACTTCTGTCACTTCAACACCTCCTTTTCAAAACTGGAAACATGAAGTTGGATACCTAAACTGACACCTCAGCTAAAATAGTAGAACATAAAGAACAGCAAAATAAAGCCATTGGTAAGCAAGAAACTCAAACCGTTTCATTGAGGAAAACGCATTTCATTTAAAGTGGTTGTAAACATCAGACATGAAATATGAACAAAGCATATCCTTCTATACTGTGTACTTGTCTCAATTTAGAGCACTAAGTGTAATTTCTATCGTCTGTCTCTTTCCTTTGCTATTGTCACTGGGTATACGTACTGTATGGGGTTTACAACCACTTTAAGTAAATAAATAGAAGAAGTCCTACTTGGTGTGTTACGATGGTGACTCGTGGATTATCCAGATTCAGCCACGATGGTATTTGACCGTTTGTTACGATGAAAACATGACGCACCCAGGGAGCATGTTTCTCTATGGATCTCAAAGAGTAGCGAAGTTCTTCATTATCCTCAAAACGACTGGCAGAAATGTCTTCATCCTGCTTTAGCTTTAATAACAAAAGGAAAATCAGATTACTGTGAAACTATGTGTACGCCAAATAAATCTGTATTGCCACCGTTCACACTAGAACTGTAAGGTGCCACTAGAGTGCTGTTCTGTGACAGCTCACTTGCTAAGAGCACCATCAAGACCCCCCCCCCCACCCATAAAAAAATAAAAAAATGTGGCCATTCATTGTACATGCAATATAGAGTACATACCGTAACATCTCCAAAAAACGCTGCTTTCTAACCAATGACACCACAAAGCATCTCTCGTCTCAATTACTGCAACTCCCTTCTCATTGGCTTACCTCTACATAGGCTATCCCCCCTTCAATCCATGATGCTGCCAAACTCATCCACCTTTCCAATCGCTGTGTGTCTGCTACTCTTCTCTGTTAATTCCTCCACTCACTTCCGTCCACCCAACAAATTGAAATTCAAAATACTAACAACTTATAAAGCCATCCAAACTCAGCCCCCAGCTACATCACTAGACTAGTCTCAAAATACCAACAAAATCACCCTCTTGACTTGGAAGCCAGGTAAGTGTCTGATTATTAAAAGTCAGCAGCTGCAGTATTTGTCTTTTTTTTTTTTTTTTTAAATGGGAATCCCCTCTTTAAAAGGAGAAGTATGGCCAAAGCTTTTGGATCACAGGAGTGCAGTTCATTCTGCACTCGTCATCCATTTTCAGGGGACAGCGCCACGGAGCTGGTCCAGGCTCAGTAAATATCATGACCATATGGAATTAGACAAAATCTATGCAGTGACCACACCCCTTCCAAGGGTGATTGCTCATTACATCTATGGGTACTCTGTACGCTTAACCTTACCCCCGATCTGGCCAACTTCATCGTTATCCTCTTTTCCTCTAGGGCTGTTGGAGGTACTTCAGCATCATCACATACAATGCAGGGCTAGTGCAACCATGGTCCCCTTAAGAAGAGGCTTCCCTGCAGCGAGGAATAAGGGACTGCTTCCTATTCTGGCACCCCTAGACTGAACAAGCAGTTAACCCTTGAAGTATGGGGGAGGGGCAGCTGCAAGGGTGCATTTTGTCCAGTTCCTGAAATTGGGCTTTAAAGTAGGGATCGAGCGATATTGTTTTGTCGGGCCGATGCAATACTGATATTTTGGCCAATAGCCGATATTGAAAAAAATGTTTACACATTTTTCTCTTTTTTTGATCACGGTTATTGCTGTCACAAGGAATGTAACCATCCCTTCTGACAGTAATAGGCAGTGACTGGTACTCTTTGTGGAGGGATCGGGGGTCTATAAAACCCCAAACCCCTCCTGTGCACGTGAAAGTATTCAAAAATTGCATTTTTGAAAACTTTATATATTTTTTAAAACTGGCACCTTTAAGATGGCAATAATCTGGGAAACGATGTCATGACATCGCTTCTGGGTTACTAGTCTTTGGCCAGCCGGCTGGTTGTTGGGGCCTCCCGGTGGGACGGGAGAGCCCGGGTGAGCAGCAGAAGGGGGACATTCTCTCCCAGCTGCTTGTAAGAACAGCCAAGCGGCTGCTGAGCCGCATCTGTCATTATTACAATAAAGCCAATCGTCCGTTCTAAAGAACGATACCGGGGTGATGCATGCAGCTACATGCATCCCCTGGTAAAAGCCCTTGAAGCAATTATCGGTAATATCGAGTATGCTGGTGCCCGATACTTTAAAAAAGAAAAAAAAAAAAGTGAAAATCGGCCTCACCGATAATTGGTTGATCCATACTTTAAAGTACACATAAGTTTATATTATCAGCAAATTAACACTGCTTAAATGATATGTAAAGGTTTGTTTAAAAAACAACAACAACAACAACCATGTCATACTTCCCTCCTCTGTGCATTTGGTTTTGCACAGGGTGGCCCAGATCCTCCTCTTCTGTGGTCCCTCAGCGGCGCTCCTGGCTCCTCCTCTTCTCGAGTGCCCCATTGGAGAGGCACTCTGAGTGCTGCTGCGTCCACTGACACAGACAGCAGGACTCTGCCCTGCCCCTCGGCTCCCGCATCATTGGATTTAATTGACAGCAGCAGTAACCAATGGCTGCGCTGCTATCAATCTATCCAATCAGGACCCTTGACACCGGCTGGAGCTAGTGTGCTCATCTCAGTTTCTGGAAAGACCGTGTCCAGATAAGTAAAGGGGGGGGGGGGGGCTGCTGCATCCCAAGAGGGTTTTCACCTTAATGCATTTACAACCCCTTTAATACTGTATATTTTTAACATGTTGCTGTCACATTCTTCTTATGACAAGCATTGCACAAGCTTACTGTAAATACATTGTGCTGTTAAAGCTAGTTGGCTAAGGGAGAATTACTGGCGGAAGAGAGTCATCCATCCTCATGGGAAGGATGGGGAAATGGGCTGCCTACCAAAGCTTGGCATCTGTGATACCAAATAAGGAGGTAAACAATCTTCCCAAGATAAATATATCCAGATTACGGACTGCTGTGGGGTAAAGTGACAAGCTTAGTGAATATAAACAAGACCTACATGTTGGTCTCATGGCAAAGGTATTTGCCTTTGACATTATTTAACAAGGCACACTGTGATGTTATTTTCAACAGTAACTGGATATAAAAACACCTTTTTCCCCAAGCCATGGGCTACTCATTTATTTACACTTCACTCATGAAAGTAAGATGTTATAAAGCAGAACTCCAGCCTTATCTTCAGTGTTTAAACACACAGTTGTACAGGCTCCTTTCCTATACTGAAAATGCTTACTCTGATTTCACTGCACATAATGTGCATTACAATTTGAAGCAAATTAGATTACAATCCACCTCGTTTCCTGGTTTAAACACATCCGGAATCATCTAGCCCGTACACCCGCCATCCTCCCGCCTTACAATCTCAGTTTTTGGTTCTTTCCGTCATGGAGGCTCAGCATCAAATCTGGGCATTACCTAGGGCAGTTTGCCTAGGAATGCCCACTCCATTAGACTAATATCCACCCATCAAGGCATTTCATATTTGCATAATTCCTCCCAAGAGAAAGGCCACTGCTTCAATCGGGTCTGAGGGCTCTTAAAAAAAAAAAAAAAAAAAGAAAAACAAAGAAGATGTCTGACTAGAATTTTACATTTTAATTATCCCTTTAGGGTGCCAATGGCATGCAGTACTTGGTCCTCTTGGAATCCATCCTAACCTGTAAGCAGAATGGTCTGACAGGTTTCTATTCCCTGTTGGACAATGGAAGGAGACAGATCTGTGAACAGCGCTGGTTTCCAGAGTGGCTCCTGATGCCAAAGACTAGATCTGCCATTCATAAACGATCATAGGGAGTGGCAATGTGCGCCTATCTATAGCGGCTTGTAAACGTACACAGCTGATAAGTTACACAGCCCCGCAATGCTGAGTGATGTTTCACTTTTCTGAATGACCAATCAGCACTGCAAGGCTGTGTTGTACACGGTAGTCATAAAAGTGAAAGATCACACAGTGCTGCGGGGGGCTGTGTGATTCATCAATGTTTACAAATAAAGGCAGATAGAATACAGAAAACAGCAGAGCTGAGTGATCTTTTACTATTATGAATGATCGTCACTGTTGGGGAAGCGCTGATTGTTCATTCATAATAGTAAAAAGAACAAATCAGCTTAGAGAGGGGACGAGGGCACAGTGCTGTTTGTACCCCCCCCCCCCCCGCCCCATAGGAAAGCCCATAATTTGGACTTAAGAACTGGGTGGAGCTATGGCCAGAAAAATGGGACCAAGCACTATGTGCACTTGGTACCCTTTGAAAGTAAATTTTTTAGTAAATTCTATTTTTTTTTTTAAAGAAATACTGAGACAAGGAGCTGGTATGTTTTCAGCAACCTATATACAGCCCCCTCCTGGTCCCTCCCACCAGCCAAAATCTGCCTACATTGCGTAGAGAAGCACAAAGACCCAGTGATGATGTTACTGGATCTAAATTCAAAATAAGTAAAGTCATAATAAAAGGTCTTTCTTTTAAAAAAATTTGGTATATTGATGAGGGGGGAAAAGGAGGAATCAGTGAAGGCAAAAAAAAAAAAAAAAAGGATTACATTTCAGCTTTAACCTCAAGACGGTATACCCAACTCTATTTCAAAGCTAACCAGCTCCATTTTACACCTGCCAGTGTGGCCTTTAACCACTTCAATATTGGGCACTTTCCCCCCATCCTGCCCAGGAAATTTTTCAGCTTTCAGCGCTCTAACACTTTGAATAACAATTGTCATGCTAAAACTGTACCCAAATTAAATTTTTATTATTTTCTTCCCACAAATAGAGCATTCCTTTGGTGGTATTTGATCACCACTGGGGTTTTAAATTTTTGCTAAACAAACTAAAAAATAATTTTCTTCATTTCTGTTATAAAAGTTTGTTTTCTCCTTCACAGACGGGCACTGATGAGGCGGCACTAATATGTAGAATTGATGGACACTTATAGGCGGCACTGATATCCAGTACTGATGGGCACCAATAGGTGGGATTAATGGGCACTGACAAGCACCAATAGATGACACTGATGGGCAGCACTGAAGAGGAGGTACGGACAGTCATTACTGATGGGCACCAATTGGCATCTGTGAAGGGCACTGACAGGCGTTACTTATGGGCACTGACTGTCAGCTGTGGTGAGCGCCTCTGATGGGGGCTGCGCTGATAATCAATGCAAATTGCCAGCTGCCGATCGGCTCTCCCTGTCAGTGCGAACCGAGGAAAGCCGATTACCAGGATTTCCTGGTTCCCGTCATAGGCTCTTTACCATGATCGTAGATGTGGTGTGTCAGAGTGACACAAAGCACCACCGATCACATGCCCTGTGGGCATACATTTCTGGGTTGTCCTGCTGGATGTCACATGATGTTCAGTAAGGATAACGGTGCCACATTGCAGATATCAATCCGCAATGGGGTGGTCGGGAAGTGGTTAAAGTGGACCTACACTCAAATTAAAGCTATGTTAAAGCGAAGTTCCAACCAAAAATGAAACATCTGCTTTAAGTGTAGGTGACCTCTTGACATGCCACATTTGGCATTTAATTTTTTGGGGGAGAAGCAGGTACCCTGTTTTTACAGGCACCCAGCTCCCGCTTCCTCCCTGGCGCCGCGAGGAAGATCACCTCTCCCCCCTCCCTCCCTGCAATCTTCTGGTACATGTCACAGGTCCCAGGAGATTGCCCGGCCAATCACAGCACTGCTCACGTATGCGCAGTGCGCTTCCCACTGTGAAGTCACAGCCAGGTGCCCACAGTAACAATCCTGGCGCCACAGAGAGGAGGGGAAGAGGAGCAGGGCTCCGTGCACCCGCATCGCTGAACCGGTGAGTGTCTTATTATTAAAAGTCAGCAGCTCAGCAGCTACACTTTTTGTAGCTGCTGACTTTTAAATGGGTGGAACTCTGCTTTAACACACTTTCTAAGGTGGATCAATAAAAGATAATAGAAGAGTTGAAATAACAGAATTTTGACTTACTTGTAAAATCCTTTTCTTGGAATACACAGGATACAGGAGAGTTAAAAGATAAGTTCACTTAAAATAAATGCACTTTTTTTTGCAGGTAAAAAAATGTGCATTATTTTTCTTTTTGGAGCCTGTAAAGCCTTACACCTGCAATCAGCAGATGCCATACAGGTCTCCGGCAGACCTGTCAATGTGTCTGTGTACCCGTAAAGGCAAGCAGATACACAGCAACGTGGTAGTTCATTGAGAACTACAAGCCGACATGCGTAAGGGATGTGGGGACTTGTAGTTCATTCATACATAGAGCTCTGCCCCCACATGAACATGCTAATTTAAAAACTGACAGCTAGTACAGGGAACCTCTCCCTGTACTGCTATCAAGGGGAGAGGAGGGAAAAAATTGGGCAGTGGCTGCAGTATGGAGAACATGTTACACCCTGAAAATGGGTGGAACATGTAACATGTTCCCACAGGTGAACTTATCCTTTCATTTTTGGAACACTGAGTTATGTTGCACCCTTAGGTGATTATACACTGGCAAATAGCAAAACTTTACTGAGGCCTGCATAACCCCTCCCACTCCCAGCAGTGCTTCAATTTTGTAGGAATGCAATATCAGAGTGCAACCAGAGAGAATGGAGAGAGACCTGTGTCCTGTGATGCATTCTAAGAAAATTATTTTACAGAGAAGTCAAAAATCTAATTTTCTTAATGGTACATCACAGGACACAAGAACGTTTATTTTTAGACCAATAAGGATGTCCAAAAACCTCAATTTAAGGGGTGGGCAACAGCAAACAACGGCTAACAGGCCAGACAAAAACAAACCTCTTAGCAGGAATAAAAGGAGGAGTAAACAGAAGACCAAGACCTGATGGTCCACAAAGCACTAATATTTTTGGTGAAGTAGGCCTACGCAGAAAATGCAGAGAACCTTTCTTTTCAGGCCGTACAGCTGAGTAATAATATGCTGCATCCACCTGGCATTTGTGGATCAAAACGGCAGCCTGTCCCAAGGGCAAAACATACACAGCATTGGATATATGGGTTGGAGCTGTGGCCATGAAATAGATTCCTACAGACCTAAACACATCCAAACAATGGAGAGCAATCTCCGTAGGATGAGAGTTGGACAACAGGAAGGGAACACTATATTTTGACTAAAATGAAACACCAAGAAAAAAAAAAATCGCAGGAAGGAGTTTTGTGGTCTCAAAACATCATTGTCCCTGAGAAGTACAAGAAAAGAATGTACAGGAGAAAGCCACAAGCTCAGACAACCTACAAATCGAGGTGATAGTCATGGGAAAGGCAACACTGTCTGGAGAAGGAGAAAAATATCCAAAATAGGTTGAAACAGCAGCCTCTACCAACTCCACCAGACAGAGGTCCCACGGAGTAAAATATGAGCCACCCCTTCTACAAAAGCTCTCAACAAAACATTGGAAACTAGTGGTCTCTGGAAAAGCACCAACAAGGTGGAAACCTGCCTCCTAATAGTCTTCAGGGGCAAGGACTTATCCAAATTCTGACACAGGGAAGATTAAACCTGTCCCACTGAATATTTCCTAGAATGAAGCTTCTCTTCTTCCAGCCAAGCAAAGAATGCTTTCCATGTGTGGTAGGTAAACTTATGGGAGGAAAGTTTTCCGGTCTTCAACAAGGTGGAAATCACAAAATCTGAAAGTCCCTTGTTCAACACTTGGGTTTTAACAGTCCAGCTTTCAAAGCCTGGCGACCGTGAAGCAGAATATAACATGGGACCTTAAGAAAAAAGGTCCAAATGATATGGCAGGGGCTATGGAGAGTCTGCCAAGAGTTGGACTGTGTCTTGTCTGAGTACAACACCCTCCAATTCACTGCAATGGGAATTGCCAGAACGCCTTGCCTTTCTATTCTCCAAAGTAGATGTGGTAGAAGTTTGAGAAGGGGGGCGGAGCAGGGGGGGTTGTGTAAATCAGGTTGAACTGATCCCATGGAGTTTGTGATTGAGTCTGGATGCCAGTATGTCTATGTCTGGCTTCCCCCACTAAAGGCAAAGCTGTTGGACCACCTCTAATGGAGGGATCGCATTCCAGAATCCAGCCTTTGGTGGCTTAAGAAGTCTGCTTGCCAATTTTCCACACTGGGAATGTGTATTGTGAACAGGGCTGTAACGTGAACTTCTGCACAAGTTAAAATGAGCTCTTCTTTTCTTAGAGTTTGAATCTTGGTACCGCCTTCATATTTTTTTAGGTAAGCTGCAGCACTGGCATTGTCAGATTGAACCCAGACTAGCAGTTCCCAGAGTGGGGGGGTCCAGTAATGAAGGGCAAGCGGAACCTCTCTGAGCTCCAGGATGTTGATCAGTATATGGCATCATGCAAAAAATGTATCGAGAAATGCTCCAGCGAACACAGCTCCAAGATCTTGGGCCAACGGGACAGAAGCTTTTCTTGGGGAGAAAACACACACGCCAGGCCTGTGCTTGAGACTAGGCCCAGGTACTGCAGTTGCTTCAGGGTCAAGTCTTGAAGATTGAGGACCCAGCCGAAGTAAAGCAGGACTTGCACTTTTTGTTGTACACTGACATTGAGGCTGTCAACCAAATGCTCACTTAAAAGCCAAATTGTTCCTGTACCCCAGAATGGGGATCCCCCAGAAGAGCCAACACCAGAGCCAGCACTTAGTAAGATCAACGGGACAGAGCCACAAATGGAAAATGCTGTTCCCCCACCACAAAGTGTCAATAGCACTAATGAGATAGAAAAATTAGGACACTGATCCTTCCTTGACATCCTTGATGTCCACCAAGGCCAGAACGTCCCTCTGCTGGAGGGAAGCAATTACTGATTGTATAGATTCCACAAGAAAAACTTTTGAACTTGAAAAAAATTGTTCAAACTCTTTAGGTCCAGAATGGGCTATACATTGCCATTTGGCTTGAGGACCCTAAAAACATTGGAATAGTAACCTTGAAATCTTTCTGGTTTTGGAACAGGAGCACAAAAAGGTCAAGTGCAGCAAACGGCTGCTTTTTGTCAGGAGCAAAGGCACATTCTATGGCATGAAGCATGGAGGAGTTGAGACGCAAAACTCCAGCTCTGGACACAGTGTTTTGAACCCAGACATCGGGGATATCTCTGGTCCAAATGACCACAAAAGCCAAGAAGTGTCCCCATACTTGCAGAAGTGGGGGTGCCCCTGCATTGGCATGAAGGTTTTTTGATCATCTTGGCAGGCTTAGGATTTCAGGATTTCTTTTGAAAGGAAGTTTTCTCCTTAGACCGTCTTCTAAAAGAAGTGAAAGGAACTCTTCTTGAATATGAAGATGGCTTACGCTCTTGCAGGTTTTTGCTGCATCTTTAAAAAGGTGTGAAAGTGCTCTTTCCTCACATGAATCTTCTGAATGAACGTATCCGTCAAAAAGGAGTTAACCCTAAAAGGGTATATATTCTAGCCTTTTCTTGCAACGGAGCCCTGCTGACTAGAATTTCAGCCACAGGACTCGCTTCATGTGGACATACATAAGGCCCAGGCGAGAGAGTTGGTGGAGAAAATCTTCCAAACTATCTACTCAGAAGTGTAATGCTTCGGGATCAAGCTCCAAGTGGTGTCCAGCTGAGGAACTGGATTTAGAGCTCCAGGTTATTTAGCTCTATGATTTGTGGGAGGGTTGCATGGCCACACTTGCTAAGGAAAAGGACACCTTACAAAGAGGCTCAAAGTTTTTGGCCAGCAGGGTCCTTAAACACTGGTGCATCATCCACTGCTACTGTGAGAATCTTTTTGCGATAAGATACCACAGGGTCCCCAGCCAGGACAGCCCTTTCTTTGCAGAAGCTGTCCTCCATCATGTATTGTTGTGCAAACTGCCTAGGGAACACAAATACCTTTAGATCCTCTATAGTATGAGCATGCAATGGAAAGGACTTGGTTGGTTTGGGTGCTTTCCAAGACACCTTAAGTTCTGAGGTTTCCAGAAGTGACAGCTTTGAAATCTTACATGGTCCTTTGAGACTGGGAGATACTTGAAGTTGGGGTGTCATCAGAAAATTCATCTGCTTCAAAGGTGTCTACTTCTTTGGATTCTTCCTCCTTCACCACCTCCTCTCTTCCAACCCTGTAAGGGCTTGGAGGGAAAACTCACAATGTAGCGCCTATGAGGATTGAGACATGTACTGTTTTCGGTCGCCGCACCATAAAAGCTCACAGATATTTGCTAACTTCACTGTGCCCACAGCCCAAACTACTCACAACACCTGATGAAAAGGGGAGGGGTGGCCTCCTGCCAGTGAACTGCTGGCAACATGTCTTGCTGAGCCAGTGTGCAGAAGCGGCAAGCTGCAAACTATGGTAGCACCCTCTTGTGTTCCTGGCTGGGAACACCTTGATTGCGCCAACTGACCCAGATAGTGTAGTTCCCTGGCGCTGTGGTGAAGACTGCCAAACTTGCCAAAAAGTTTCTCTGTAGCCTGCAGTCACAGAAGGGAAGAGACACTACATCACAAGGGCAGAGTTGGCACTAGAACCCCAACATGTAGGTGCAATCTACGTAGTTAGTAGCAGAGCTGACAAGCAGCTTAATCTTTGCAAACCTGGTCAGGCATACCCTTCACAGCCTTTAGGATGTGAAAATCTTATGTTTGGGTGCAGTAATTTAATTGTATGTGTATGCATTTTGTAAGACTTGCAATTAACAAAGGATGAAGGCGTTTTTTACGCTTGTACCATATATATGTATACACATGTTTACAAAAGGTCTTTTTTTGGAACATTTTACTCAAGATCTTAAGATCTTTCTGTCAACAAGAGCCAGAGTATAAACATTAGTAAATTATTACGTTCGTGTGCAACTTGCCTTTACGTGTGCAAATGCATTCAAACACGGGTGCTGACAATCTGCATCTAGAGGCATATGGATTTACGAAAATATGCCCATAATTTACACTGTATGCCTAAAAACATCCAAGCGTGCTTATAGTCTGGTGCAGGTAGAAAATAATATTTTTTTTACGCAAATGAGGGAAAGAAGTTCTGTCCACATGGGGCAATAGGAATGTTCTCCATTTTATTTTATGGAAGCTCTGCTGCCAAACAGTTTGATTAAGTGATACGCATTCTATCTTCTGTTTCTTCGGTGTCAGAACACTATTCTTCTTTAAGCCTAGGTTCAAAGCGCACGTTGTGGGTACATCAGCCTATTTATTTGAAAGGGCTGCTTTACTCATGAGAAATGCAGGGAAAGAAGTCCATGATCTTTTTTTTTTTTTTTTAAAAGGGTTTGTGTGGGAGGTCCTGATGTGTGGTATTCAACTTTAAAATGCTAAGGCAATCAGTGCACAATATATGAAGTAACAAGGCTATTTAATAGCAGGAAAATAAAAAATGATCTGTGAATTCACAGTTACACTGGATTTCATTAATCTCAAGGCTTAATGATACAGTGTGTTTGAGTAACTGATGAGGTCATGTCATGTCTAGCATAGGCTAAAACCATTACTTGCCGCTCTGCACTTGTTATATTTGAAGCTCATGGCCATACGTCTTGTAATAACAAGCAATGCTTCTTAACACCATAGGAAAATGTTGCTACCACATAAACAAGTGTTGATTGCTCCTTTGACCCCTTTTAAGAATATTTTGGTACTGGCTTTGAAAAGTGCACTGCTCAGGCCATTTATCTACTCCCATCAGTTGGATGACTTCTAAGCAGAGTGGTGTAGACGTGCTAGGCATGAAAATAAATCTGTGACCTTTGAGCCCTTTAATTATATCCAAGGTAGCTGTCAATTAGCATTGCTTTCTCTTAAGAGGTAGACATTAATACAGCTAAATACCCTGCTTGGTGATCTGAGGAGGTAGCTGCCTAAATCACATACCTGACTCACAGCACTGAGATCCCATAACAAGTAAGCTGGATTCAGTGTCACCTCTTTTCCTTCTATAGTCATGTTTTTCTTTGATTGAATGTTTAGTTCATAAAAGTCTTTGGGATTGTTCAGCTGCAAAAGTGCTACACTTGCTTCAGAGTACAGCTGCACCTACAGGGGATAAAAATAATCAGTTCATTAATATTCACTTACAAAAAAAAAAAAAAAAAAGAAGAATCATTGCTCCACATATGATACTTTGAGAATCATTTTCACTATTGAAAGGTGCATACTGACAGCCAGAATTGTCCACAGTTTTTTTAGGTCTGTTGAGGACTCTACTGTTGAGAATTCTGCAACATAGCACATATCACCCTCAAATTCAGTAGGACAGTCCCAGTTCTCCTGACACTTTTCTCTTAATGCAAAATAAAAAAAAAAGAACTTTGAGACGGAGAGAGATTTAGGCCTCATTCACATGGGCATAAAAAAAAAAGCATATACAAGTGTAAAGGAAATGTGTAAGTTCTGTATATGTGTATTCTATTTTGTATGTATTGCACATTGCCCTCACTATGGATACGACACTAATAATGTTTTCATTACGTTTGCATTCTTTCGAGTCCTGATTAGAATTAGTCAGCCTATGTTACGCCCCTTGTTACCATAAACATACAGCTGTAATATAAATGTGATACCTAGGTAATCATGTGTAAAAAAAAATCTTCAATTGTGTCATAATAAAGCAGAACAGTTACAGCGTGAACCCATTTGGGGTAGGTTGGATTGGGCCATCAAGATTTGAACAAAGCCTATTTTATGTGCCTTTACAATGTTTTTTCATTACAATAATATGTACCATTTGCAACAATCTTAATTGTTATGTTCTCTTTTGATAAAAAAATAAATTATGGATAAAAAAATAAAATAAAGCAGAACAGTTATTTGGAAAGATGCGCAGTGTATCTTTTGTGTCTTTGCTACTGCAGTAGTTATTATTCATTTGGAACCACTAATCAATATGAGGATAGGAGTTGCCTATCTATAAATTTCCATGTCAACAAGTGTTTTTTTTAATAACAGATCTGAATGCAGCTGCCTTGCTGTCAATGGAGCTGTTCACACAGGTGTGTTAACGTGAGCAGCTTTCAGATCTGTAACACAGTATCCAAAAATCTGTGTCTAAGAGCATGTGCTTTAGGTGCTTACTTGTATAAAACACATGCAAATGCATTTGTAAGTGAGAAAATTAAGTCTAAACAAAGAGGAAAAATAAAGTATACATTTTTTTTCTTTATGTATGCATACACGTCTTTGCACGTCATTTAGATGCATCTATACACACATTTCTGATCATTATGCAGGAACTTTTCTCCTAAAAACATGTGTAATAACATCAGTAAAATTTTTACAGCTGTGTGAATGAGGCCTAAAGGTCACAGCTGGGGAGCATACCTGAAAACTGCAGAGATCCAGCAGTTAATGTCTCTGTAAGATATAAGACCTGTGAGCAATTTAACCACTTCAGTTCCGGACCAATAAACACCTTAAGGACCAGAGGTCTTTTTGCAATTTCGCACTGCGCTGCTTTAACTGGTAATTGCGCGGTCATGCAATATTGCACCCAAACGAAATTTGCGTCCTTTTCTTCCCACAAATAGAGCTTTCTTTTGATGGTATTTGATTGCCTCTGCGATTTTTTTTTTTTGCGATATAAATGAAAAAAGAGCGAAAATTTTGAAAAAAAAAGATATTTTCTTCTTTTTGTTATAAGAAAAATCGAATAAACTAAATTTTAGTCATACATTGAGGGCAAAATTTATTCAGCCACATGTCTTTAGTAAAAAAAATGTCAATAAGCGTATATTTTTTGGTTTGCGCAAAAGTTATAGCGTCTACAAACTAGAGTACATTTTCTGGAATTTACACAGCTTTTAATTTATGACTGCCGATCTCATTTCTTGAGGTGCTAAAATGGCAGGGCAGTACAAATCCCCCCCAAATGACCCCATTTTGGAAAGTAGACACCCCAAGGAAATTGCTGATGGGTATGTTGAGCCCATTGAATATTTATTTTTTTTGTCCTAAGGGATTTAATAATGACAAAAAAAAAAAAAAAAAATTTTTTTTACAAAAAGTTGTCACTAAATGATATATTGCTCACACATGCCATGGTTATATGTGAAATGACACCCCAAAATACATTCTGCTGCTTCTCCCGAGTACGGGGATACCACATGTGTGGGACTTTTTGGGAGTCTAGTCGCGCACGGCACCCCGAAAACCAATCACCACCTTCAGGATTTCTAAGGGTGCAAGTTTTTGATTTAACTCCTCACTACCTATCACAGTTTCGAAGGCCATAAAATGCCAAAATAGCACAAAACCCCCCCAAATGACCCCATTTTGGAAAGTAGACACCCCAAGCTATTTACTGAGAGGCATGTTGAGTCCATGGAATATTTTATATTTTGCCAAAAGTTGCGGGAATATTACAAACTTTTTTTTTTTTGCACAAAGTTGTCACTAAATGATATATTGCTCACACATGCTATGGGCAGAAGTCAAATTACACCCCAAAATAAATTCTGCTGCTTCTCCCGAGTACGGGGATACCACATGTGGGGGACTTTTTGGGAGCCTAGTTAACTAGCTACCTAGCGACACTAGCGACACTGATGCAGCGTTCAGAAAAATTATCGCTTAGTGACACTGGCAAAAGGGGGTGAAAGGGTTAACTAGCGGAAATCAGGGGGTTAAAACCATTATTGGGTAGTATATCGGGGTACCTAGCGCTATAAAAACCTGGCGGTGAACCTAAAAAAATAACTAGCTACCTAGCGACTGTAGCGACACTAATGCAGCGATCAGAAAAACGATCGCTTAGTGACACTGGCAAAAGGAGGTGAAAGGGTTAACTAGCGGCAATCAGGGGGTTAAAAACATTATTGGGTAGTATATCGGGGTACCTAGCGATATAAAAACCTGGCGGTGAACCTAAAAAAATAACTAGCTACCTAGCGACACATGCAGCGATCAGAAAAATTATCGCTTAGTGACACTGGCAAAAGGGGGTGAAAGGGTTAACTAGCGGCAATCAGGGGGTTAAAAACATTATTGGGTAGTATATCGGGGTACCTAGCGCTATAAAAACCTGGCGGTGAACCTAAAAAAATAACTAGCTACCTAGCGACTGTAGCGACACTAATGCAGCGATCAGAAAAACGATCGCTTAGTGACACTGGCAAAAGGGGGTGAAAGGGTTAACTAGCGGCAATCAGGGGGTTAAAAACATTATTGGGTAGTATATCGGGGTACCTAGCGATATAAAAACCTGGCGGTGAACCTAAAAAAATAACTAGCTACCTAGCGACACTAGCGACACATGCAGCGATCAGAAAAATGATCGCTTAGTGACACTGGCAAAAGGGGGTGAAAGGGTTAACTCTAGGGGCAATCAGGGGGTTAAATCTTTATTGGGGGGTGATAGGGGGCTACCCTGGACCTAACACTAACTGTCCTGACAGTTTTTACTGTCACAACTGACACTGAATGCATTGATCAGTAAAGAAATGATCAATGCAATCAGTGACACTGTGACTGGGGGGGGAGGGGGGCGGGGGGGGGGATCGGGGGGCGATCGGGGGGGGGATCGGGGGGGGTTTGTGTGCCTGTGTGTACCTACATGTCAGTGTAGTGTTCGTGCACACTTACTTTTACTCTTCTCCTCGTAGTCCGGTCAAAAAGACCGCCCCGAGGAGAATGACATCACTTCCTCCTTCCTGTGTAAACAATACACAGGGGAGGAAGCTTCTCATTGGCCAGGAGCGATCCAGAGGGGGTGGCCGAAAACGAACGGCCATCCCCTCATCACGGATCGCTGCTGGACGGAATCGGACCGCCGTAACCAGCGGGAGGGGGTCCGATGGGACCCCCCACCCGCTGGAAGGCAATCACGTAGATGTACGTGATTCTGCCTGCCTGTGCCATTGTGCTGACGTACATTGGCAATACGGCGGTCCTGAAGTGGTTAAAGTAGATCTTAACCCTAACTGGATGACAATTGGTATGCTACTCAGTACCATAAACTATTTTTTTTAACACACACACACACACACACACTCTATCTTTTTTCTATAATTTTTTTCAGATCAGTACTGCCAGTCCCCCCAAGTCTCTTTTCAACCAATTCCACTCTAAATGCGCTCATTCCAGCATTGGCTGAACATTGTTATAGACTAGATTTTTGATAGTGACAATGGTAAATAGTAAATGATCAATGTGAGAAGGTATGACTGTTTTTAGTCCTCATTAGAGGACAACTCTGTAGCACAACTGGTATTGAGCTGTAAACCCATGCCTGAAGAAAGAACTTTGATAGGACCTCCGGGTATTCTTTTAATGAAAGCCACAAGATTTACATTTATATTAACATTTTAAAGTCTACTATGGCACTTTTTGTGATTGTCATTGGATCTGTGGTAACAGACCTATGTCTTCCAAAAGCAAAAGTAACATGTTTAAGTGGACTCAAAAGCTGAACATTTTGATCAATTCTCAATACTTTTATCTGCCAGCACTCTAATTGTCTAGTGTAGTAACACACTTCGTATATATAGCACCCAGAGCTGATCTAACAGACACATACAAACCTGTGCACGCTCATTTATTAAAAAACAATGAAACTGACATGGCGCATTAGGCCCCTTTCACACATGCTGATGGTATGTCCGTATTTCATCCATCCGTTTGCGGATGAAATACGGACATCCATTCATCCCTATGGGATAGCGGGTGTCTGCGGATGAGCATCCGCAGACACCCGATTTCGTCCGCCTCCGCAACAGTCCGATTCTGCAGACGGAGGAAAATCCTATTTTTCTATCCGTCTGCAGAGCGGATCAGACGAACACGGACACACGGTCCGTGCTCGTCCGATCCCCATAGAGGAGAATGGAGAGCTGACAGGGCGGTCCCTGCACAGTGTGCGGAGACCGCCCTGTCCGCAGCCAGCTCAGCGGGGACAACGGAGCGATCCCCGCTGAGCGAGCGGATCTTCACGGGGTGGATCATTACTGATCCGCCCCGTGTGAAAGAGGCCTTACATATATTTTTCTGTATAAAGCCTTCCTTAAAGCAGAATTGAATAAAACATTTTTTAAGTCGCTGACAGGTAGGGCTTTTATTTAGGAGAAGACACCCTAGTAAACTCTTCTGTCATAAATGCTTCTCCTTATCTGTCAATGGTCATGTACACTGAGCTGCGCATGTGCAGTGTTCCGCCGTTTGCCATGAAGTGAATGATCAGAGCGAGAGCCTGGTAGACGATGAGCTTCATTTGACAGATGAGTCTGTCAAACATTATATATATATATATATATATATATATATATATATATATATATATATATATATATATACACATACACACACACACACACACACACACACACACACTGCATACTTTTACATTTAGAGTCTTCCTGGGAGGGCCTATTTAAAAATATATAGCAGAGTTTAATCCACTTTAAAGATGAACTTTAGGAGTATATGATGTACTTAAGAGTGCAGTGGACAGCTGTATATTTGTCTTGTAAATCCCCAAAAACGTACAATATAGTGTCTAAAGCACAGTGCTCCGGAATGCATAACACAGAGTAGAGGTCGACCGATATATCGGTCGGCCGATATTTGCCATTTTTTAAATAATCGGCATCGGCCGATTTGTGCTGATAAAAAGCCGATTTAGAACTACAGCGGGACTTTGAAATGACTTCTGTATAGAAGTCAGTCTAAGTTGACTGAGTCGTCATAGCAACCCTTTCCTCCTCTCTGGGCAGCCTGCCAAGAAAAGAACTAAATGATACAATGTTTACACTTGAATGAATTAAGTCATCTCTGTGTGTAGAAGTTCTCAGTTTAACCATTTAAAGACTAAATCTTTTCTGACACTTGTTGCTTACAAGTAAAAATCCAGTATTTTCTGCCAGAAAATCACTTAGACCCCCCAAAAATGATATATATTTTTTTAGCAGAGATCCTAGGGAATAAAATAGCGGTTGTTGCAATATTTTATGTCACATGGCATTTGCACAGAGGTCTTTCAAATGCATTTTTTTGGGAAAAAAATACACCATTTAAAAAATAAAAATAAAATAAAAACAGTAAAGTTAGCCCATTTTTTTTTTTTTTTTGTCCAAAAGTTTTGACTACCTGTTTTTATTTTATATATATATATATATATATATATATATATATATATATATATATATATATATATATATATATATATATATATATTTTTTTTTTTATCTAAATCATACATACAAGTAAACTGATTGGAGGTTTGTTTTGTTTAATAAATGTTTAAGTGTAAGAAATTTTCTGTATCACGTATGAAGGCCGCTTTCACACTGGAGCGGGCAGGCGTTGATGGTAAAACGCAAGTTTTAGCGGCTCTTTACCATCATTTTAGCGGTGCTATTTGGCTGCTAGTGGGGCACATATAACCCAGCTAGCGGCCAAGGAAGAGGTTAAATGCGCCCATGAAGCACCGCTGCCAAATCGCATTGCATATATTGCATCAAATCGCATATCAATGGGCAGGAGTGGTGGAGGAGCGGTATACACCACTCCAAACGTGCTGCTTGCAGGACTTTTTTTTAAGATCCTGCCAGCGCATCGCCTCAGTGTGAAAGCACTCTGTCTTTCACACAGACTGCAGGGGAGCCATTTTACAGGCACTTTACAGGCACTATTTTTAGCCCAAAAGCGCCTTAAAACGCCCCAGTGGGAAAGGTGTGTTAGATCAAGGGGGATTAAAAATAAATAAATAAATAAAATCGGCCTAACATATCGGCCCAAAAAAATCGGCATCATATATCGGCTATCAGCCGCCATGATTTCTAAATATCGGCATCGGACAGAGAAAAACCCATATCGGTCGACCTCTAACACAGAGAGTACAGGGGTCAGAAGTGCATAACAAATAGAGTTCAGGAGTTCAAGGGCTTCACAAAAAATTACCAGTACAAGTAGGCATGGCAACGTCACATGCATTTTCTGGGCCCAACGCATTTCACCGTGCGACATCATCGAGGGCATAAACGTCACGCTGGTCCTCATGCCTGTTTTTATATGTACTTGATAAAGCAGAGATTTCCTTTAAGATGCTCCTCCGTCTGGGATTAACCTCGCCCAGGGTATAGAAACACGTAGAAAAAGCCTTCCATAGTGTAATATTGTTTAAACTTCTTAAAATTATTGAGCTAAAAATACTGCATTTACACTAAAACAACTTGTTTCAAGCATAAAGGCATGAGATCTGTAGAAAACACATCCGCTTACGTCACTTTTGTACACACCCACCAATAGATCTATAACAGTGGACATTCCAACAAAGAGGGCCCCTAGAGGATAGAGACCATAGGCGGATCCATGCATTTGGAGGATTCGTGATTTATGCTGAGACACAATTAAAAAGAAGGGGAGAGTTTTGAGAGCACATCAGTGATTGAGTAGCACTGGTATCAGACACAGAAGTTCATTTTGAGCACAGGAAGTGATGGGCAAAATCTGTATCTATACATTGTTTATTTTAATTTTGAAGAATTATGGACCATTCTTTAATACATATAGGATTATGAATGTATACCCACCTACTGCAAGAACTGGGTGATTGCAGTTTGCATATGTTGAATTTGCAATACAGTATATCAAGGAATTTGGTTATGGTGTGTGTGTGTGTATGTGTATGTGTATGTGTGTGTGTGTGTATGTGTGTATGTGTGTATGTGTGTATGTATATATATATATATTGTAGACATGTCACTGGAGAAGTGGTTGAGGGGGTGTACATCTCACCTAGGTTGCTACACAGTGTGAGATGGTAAATCCAGGATGGATCAGTTTCTCAGCAGCGATATGCTGCTGAGTTGTTATTTAATTTTGCCGGGCCTGGGTTTATATGGAATGGCAGGTAGGTTTGGTAGAGGGACCTGTCATTCCACATCCCCCGATCCAGTTCTGGGTTTGGGATCAGGTGAGCTTTGATCCTAATTAGCCTGGGAAGCTAAAGGCTCTGCAGGGTCTGCAGGTGATTGCTCTCAGCCAGGGAACGAACAATCTGTGTGTTGAAGGAAGCTGCAAGCACAGCCACTGCTGGAGCTAAAACTCACCCTGCGATATCCAGGCGAAAGACGCTGTGTTTGTAAGTGTCAGATAGGTGAGCAGAACCTGTTAGTAAGCGCCCAGCCGGGCTAGGACTTTTATTTTTGTTGTACTTAGAAAGCACGGTGTTGCTGTATATTTTGTTTGCTGGACTGTTTGTACCACGAATAAACGCCAAGATCTGCTTTATAAATTCCAAGTCTGCTGTGAACTGTGTCCAAACACACCCTACCCCGGGAAGATCCCTTACAATATATATATATATATATATATATATATATATATATATATATATATATATATATATATATACAGTGGTGTGAAAAAGTGTTTGCCCCCTTCCTCATTTCCTGTTCCTTTGCATGTTTGTCACACTTAAGTGTTTCGGAACATCAAACCAATTTAAACAATAGTCAAGGACAACACAAGTAAACACAAAATGCAATTTGTAAATTAAGGTGTTTATTATTAAAGGTGAAAAAAAATCCAAACCATCATGGCCCTGTGTGAAAAAGTGATTGCCCCCCTTGTTAAAACATACTATAACTGTGGTTGTCCACACCTGAGTTCAATTTCTCTAGCCACACCCAGGCCTGATTATTGCCACACCTGTTCACAATCAAGGCATCACTTAAATAGGAGCTGCTTGACACAGTAAGGTCCACCAGAAGATCCTTAAAAGCTACACATCATGCCGAGACCCAAAGAAATTCAGGAACAATTGAGAAAGAAAGTAATTGAGATCTATCAGTCTGGAAAGGGTTATAAAGCCATTTCCAAAGCTTTGGGAATCCAGCGAACCACAGTGAGAGCCATTATCCACAAATGGCGAAGACATGGAACAGTGGTGAACCTTCCCAGGATTGGCCGGCCGCCCAAAATTACCCCAAGAGCGCAGCGACGACTCATCCAAGAGGTCACAAAAGACCCCACAACAACGTCCAAGGAACTGCAGGCCTCACTTGCCTCAGTTAAGGTCAGCGTTCATGCCTCCACCATCAGGAAAAGACTGGGCAAAAATGGCCTGCATGGCAGAGTTCCAAGGAGAAAACCACTGCTGAGCAAAAAGAACATCAAAGCTCGTCTCAATTTCTCCACAACACATCTTGATGATCCCCAAGACTTTTGGGACAACATTCTGTGGACCGATGAGACAAAAGTGGAACTCTTTGGAAGGTGTGTGTCCAAGTATATCTGGCGTAGAAGGAACACTGCATTTCATAAAAAGAACATTATACCAACAGTAAAATATGGTGGTGGTAGTGTGATGGTCTGGGGCTGTTTTGCTGCTTCAGGACCTGGAAGACTTGCCGTGATAAAAGGAACTATGAATTCTGCTGTCTACCAAGAGATCCTGAAGGAGAATGTCCGACCATCTGTTTGTGTACTCAAGCTGAAACGAACTTGGGTTCTGCAGCAGGACAATGATCCTAAACACACCAGCAAGTCCACCACCGAATGGCTGAAGAAAAACAAAATTAAGACTTTGGAGTGGCCTAGCCAAAGTCCTGACCTGAATCCTATTGAGATGTTGTGGTATGACCTTAAAAAGGCCGTTCATGCTCGAAAACCCTCTAATGTAACTGAATTAGGACAATTCTGCAAAGATGAGTGGGCCAAAATTCCTCCAGGACGCTGTAAAAGCCTCATTGCACGTTATCGCAAATGCTTGGTTGCAGTTGTTGCTGCTAAGGGTGGCCCAACCAGTTATTAGGTTTAGGGGGCAATCACTTTTTCACACAGGGGCATGATGGTTTGGATTTTTTTTCACCTTTAATAATAAACACCTTCATTTACTTGTGTTGTCCTTGACTATTGTTTAAATTGGTTTGATGTTCCGAAACACTTAAGTGTGACAAACATGCAAAGGAACAGGAAATGAGGAAGGGGGCAAACACTTTTTCACACCACTGTATATATATATATATATATATATATATATATATATATATATATATATATATATATTTTCCACACATATACATATAAACACACACACACGCACACACACACACACACACACACACCCCCCGCATATTTATTGCACAGTATTATTAGTAGTGCAGCACTACTTCATTTACACATTTGTATACACTATAGTTGTGGGAACACTATAGGTATCTGTTGCAGCTAATTTAGTAGTATCAATTATATATTCACTGATTGATAGTGCAGGAGTACCACCCATTTTTTTAGAATATTTTAACATTATGACAAAAGAACAGAATTGACAGATTAATTTTACATAATGTATGTCAACAGAAATCTATTAACAAGTCCATGTCCGACTGTTAAAACTAAAAAAAGATTTAGATTGGCAACATCACATCTTGTCATGGGGCAGGGAATAGAGGCATCCAAACTTCTTCTATAAACAGAACAACATTTGCATTGAGACTAGCAGACAATACGCCGGGGAGCAGCTGACAGTGGTGTAATATTCCCGTTATTTGGAATGAAGTCTCCTGCTATCCAGGAAGAGCAACTGGACGGGTGAAGACATGACATGACCATATTACCTTTCACTGGGACAATCACCAATTTGAACAGAAACTATCTGAAAAGTACAAATATAGCAACGTATCGCCCTGCCGCTTCTTTTATCAGAAAATGGTGATAATCCATATCAAATGTTTAGATATTCGGAGACTCACCAAAAAACTCTGCTGTCAAATCCTGGATTAGCAACTTACACTTCTGTGGTGCAAACCATGCTAACAAATCTGTGTTAATTGTTATGTTTACTGCATCAATGATTGACACAATATCAAATAATTGTATATATTACAGTGAGCTAAAATAACATGGGTGCAGCAGATTCAGTGTCTTCTCTGAAAGATATCCTCATAAGGAGACTATTCTGTATGCTGAAACGGCGATGGGTACAATTTTGACCTGTGATTTTCAGCATAGTGGTGTGAATAGACCCTATATACATCGATCAGCCATAACTTTATGACCACCCACTTAATATTGAGTGAGCCCCTGCTTTTGCCACCATAACAACCTTGACCCATGGAGGCATGGACACCACTAGACCTCTGAATGTATGCTGTGGTATCTGGCATCAAGGCGTTAGTACCAAATCCTTTAAATCCTGCAAGTTGCGACGTGGGGCCTCCATGGACTGTTGATTGAACCGAGAGCTGGAAAATTGCGGGGCAAAATCAACACTTCAAACTTATTGTGTTCCTGAAACTATTTTCGCAGTGTAGCAGGTCACATTATTCTGCCAAAAGAGGCCACTACCAACAGAGAATACCATTTCCATGAAGATGTGTACTTGGTCATCAAACATGTGTAGGTAGATGATACATGTTCCTATTAGTGCATCATGGTGCTATCTCTTCACTAGGTGCTTTTGGCTGTGAATACGGGTCAGCATGGGCACTCTGACCTGTCAGTGGCTCCTCAGCCTCATATACAACAAACTGAGATGCCTATTTTTTCTGCTTTCAACACATCAAATTCAGGGATAACATGTTTACTTGCTGCCTAATATATCCCACTGACTTTTAGATGCCATTGTAACAAGATAATCAAAATTATTCACTTAACTTGTCAGGAGTCATATTATGGCCACGTTATGGATAATTGCTGTAGGAAAAACATTTTTATAGTGAAGAAATAAGACGGTAGCCATTGTTGACCCGATTCTGAAAACCTTTATTGCCTAGCTTTTTAAGGTTTAAAGTGGCGTTAAACCCAAAAACAAACATTTAATATATTATCCTTTTCAGCTCCGCACACACTTTGCAGTTTGGGAAGCTTTGAACGCATATGCCTAAGGTCTACCAGTTAAAAAAAAAAAAAAAACAGTTTTTAAAGGAAACACAAAGGTTTGGGGAGTAATCTGATGGTATAAGTCAAGAAAGGTGAAGAGGAAATAATAATCCATACAATTATTTCTTTGAATAACTGGGACACCTCGCAGTTCTAGTGAAAAAAGATTACATCAAAGAAGGCGGACATAGCTGAATCAGCCAAAATTTGAGCCACCTCATAAACAGGACTGTGCTATACAAAGGATTGCCCTCTCTCGGGACATACCCTGGTGTTCAGTGGAACAAAAATGTGCACTAGCTGTAATCTAATTAAAAATGTCACCATCTGAAGAAAGGTGTAGCTACTAACAAAAGCTGTTTAATATTTACCTTTGTGGTACTCCATGGGCCTCTGGCAGCTGGTACCTGACCAACTTTGCAGCCCCAACAGGCATCACTGCTAGGCACTGTTGGGGCTGCACTGATAATCAGTACCCTGATTATCTGTGCAGATTTCCCCTGTGAGCAAATGCCACTGATCGGCTTCTCCTCACACGCTGTCAGCGTGAGGAGAGGAATGCCGATAACCGGCATTTCCTTGTTCACACATGATCAGCTGTGATTGGACACAGCTGATCACGTGGGTAACAAGCCTCATCATCTGCTCTTTACAGGAATCGGTAATGCGCTGTATCCAAGGCACAGAGTGTACCACGATCCCCAAGCAGTGACAGTGGGAGGACGTCATACGAGGACGCTGCCCGCCCATCATTTGATGATACAGTGAGCGGGAGGTAGTTAAAGTGGTTGTAAACCCTTACAAACCACTTTGACCTACAGGTAAGCCTAGATTAAGGCTTACCTGTAGGTCCAAGCAATATCTCCTAAACCTATATGGTTTAGGAGATATTTGCCCGAAAACGGGCACCGCTGTCTACGGCGCATGCGCCGTAGACAGCGGCGCGCAGGCGCACCGAGCGTGGCATTTCCAAGAATGGAGCCGCCACGCGTGTTGACTCCCGTGCGCATGCGCGGGAGTGACGTCATCGCGGCTTCGCCGAATGACAGCGGCGGAGCTGCGAGACCCCACCAACAAGATGGATGCGGCGGACTACAGGGGACAGCGGCGACTTCGCTGGCTCCTGTGTCAGGTAAGTGACACATAATGGGCTACTATGCGATGCATAGTAGTCCATTATGCTTTGCCTTTGCAGGGAATGAAAGAGGAAGTAAACTCATCAGGGTTTACTTCCTCTTTTAAAGTTTAAAAGTATTTGATTTAGTTTTGGATACAGGGGAAAGGGATTAGAACACCTGTCAGTTTTTTTATTGCCGTTTGTGTCCCCATTAGCAAGATTCACCGTTTATCCTGTTTACCACTATCATTGAAAAGTGAAAGTAAAAGAAAATCCCAAATTTTGGGTTGACATCAGAAAAGTTATAAAAGGAGAAATCTTCCAATGGGAACACTAGTTCTGGTGACACCACAAGATTCCCTCACTTTGAAGACAAAAATCTGCAGAAAATCTAATAATACTCTATCAAAAAAAAAAAAAAAAAAAAAAAAAAGTTTTGCCTTTAGTTACGCTGTAACATAACAGCCAGAAAACTAGTATTTTCAGAAGCAGAGCTTAAAGCGGAGTTCCATTCAAGAGTGGAACTTCCGCTTTAAGGACTCCTAATCCCCTGACATTTTGCATGTTATTGTTTTGTCTAGTTTTAACAAGCTCCCACTTCCGCTTGGGCCGCCTAGTTGCCGACTCCTCTTTCCCTCCCTGCAATCTTCTGAGACACGTCACAGGTCCCAGAAGATTGCGCAGCCATTCAGGTCATGCAGCACAATTTGCGCATGCGCAGTGCACACCAGGCTGTGAAGCTGCTAGCTGTCACAGCCGGGTGCCCACACTAGTGATACTGGCACCGGGGAGAGAACCGAGGCTTTGGGCGGTCGCATCGCTGGACCGTGTAAGAGATGAGTATTAAAAGTCAGCAGCTACACTTTTTGTAGCTGCTGACTTTTATTAAACAGAAAAATGAGTGGAACTCCACTTTAAGATTATGATTAGATGATATGTCCGCTTATGCAATTTTTTTTTTTTTTTTACATTTTTTTTAATTTGTAGCTGGATTACATAGTTGCTTTTTATTTTTGCCTTGTGTTCAAGATTACCTGCTATGCTTTGTTTACTTAAGTCTCTTAAGTACTTGAATTTTTGCACTGTAAACTATACACTCTATCCAGCATAATGTGGATTATTGGCTGCACACAGACACTGCGTTCTGTACAAAACAGATTACCTCTAGATTAGATCTACACAATTCAAAATATTCAAATACTATGTGACTAGACAGGTCAAGTTTTTTTCTTAATCTCTTACACTTGTCACTTGCGTAACTCGCACAGCGTGGGCTATATTAAAATATACATATCCTCAGTGATCAGTCACACAAGGACACAGCTCTATCTAGTGGTGGAAATACTTTTGGAAAATGTTACACTGGAAACTTTGCAGCATTATTTAAACTGAACTGTTATATAAAACATTTTGTAAGGAGGATAAAACAGGTACCACCTTTGGCCTGCTCCCTTACCCCTTCTGTATATTGGCTGATTTAGGCACAACTTAAACTCTTGCCAGCACCGACATCTTTGGCCACCTTGATTGGCCAATGCAGGATAATGTAATGCAGATGCAGAGATTGTGCTCATGCACAGCTCAGAAGATGGCGAACAGGAAGGTAACAAGCCTTTTAGGCAATAGTATCTCTCTTTTTACCACTTGACATCCGCGCTATGGCTGAATGACGTATGATGGCCTCCCCTGTGAACGCTCCCTGCCCGCGCCCTGATCACCGAGTCACTGAGACTCGTGTGATCACCGATACGAGTAAGGAGCCTGTAAGGGGCATGATCACATAAACAAAACAAAAGCTCGGTGATCGTTTTTCTCTCTTCACGCTGACAGCGGAGGAGAAAAAAAAAAAGCCGATCACCGGCTCATCTTAAAGGGACATCGGCCCCGAAAAGGAAAAGGCAATTATGCCTCATTTATGCCACCTATCATTGCCCACAAGTGCCACCTATCAATGCCCACCAGTGGTGCCAGTGTAACCGATCACTGCCCATCACTGTCCCCTATCGGTGCCCATCAGTGCCCCCTCATCAGCGTACATCAATGATGGACAAAAATGACCCGTTTTAACATTATATAACAAAATAAAAAAGTTTTTTTTTTTTTTATTCTGTCTTTTTAAAAAAAAAATTTTTAAATAGGATTTTTGTACTCGCCATAAAATCCTTTTTTCTGAAGTTCATTGCCGGACACAGCTCCTGTAATCTTTACCATAGGGTTATTACGCCACCTTCAGGAGAGGACTAGGCAGAACATGTAATACATGTGAAAAACAACAGAACTTTACAGTTCCGCCCAGGGGGCAGTCCCTCTGATAATAACCCCTCAGCCTGCTTCCTGCAGCTCAGTACGTCAACAAGCAGTATAACAAACCATTGGAGGGGTGGGTGCCCTGTCCGTCAATGAACTTCAGAGAGAAGGATTTTACGGTAAGTACAAAAATCCTATTTCCTCTCTCATTCATTGAAAGACACAGCTCCAGTAATCTTGACCGTAGGGACGTCCCAAAGCAGTGTCATAACAAGGGGTGGGAACAGCAACATAACTTCACCCACAACCAGAGGTGCTCCCTAACAGGGGAGTCACCATCTGAACCAACCGCATTACTTGCCGTCAACATATGCATCAGAGTGCATTAACATTCAAAAAGGTAACTTCCTCTTAACAGAAGAAAGAGTGTAAAATTGCAACATTACACGGCCGCCTGCAAAATTTTGAAGATGCGCTTACATCTAATTTGTAGAACTTTGTAAAGGTGTGAACGGACGACCAAGTCGCCGCCTTACACACTTGAGCGACGGCGCTTGATGTCGGAAAGCCCAAGAGGACCCAATTGCCCTGGTGGAATGGGGCGTGACAGGAAAGGGGGGCACCTGCCTCTTCAAGGCGTAAGCCTGGACCACAATCTGTCTGATCCACCTGGAAATGGTGGCTGACGAGACTGCCATCCCTTTTTTCGGACCAGCTACCGAAACAGAGTCTGACTTCCGGAAGGGAGCCATGGCAGACAGATCTACTATTAGAGCCTGGACCACGTCCAGGGAATGGAGGGCCACCTCCTTAGGATGTGTCGGTTTAGGATGGTAACACAATGTCTTCATTGAGGTGAAAAGTTGCGGACGCAACATCACCTTATACTTGTGGATAACAAGATAGGGCGACAAGGCCGCCAGCTCCGAAAACCAGCGACGGTAAAGCAGGATGGAGAATCGGACCTTGAGACAGAAGGTCTTCTCACATCGGTAACCACCAGGGAGCGTCAGCAACCAGGCGTACTAAGTCAGCATACCAAAGGCGCCGAGGCCAATCTGAGGCAATCACCATCACTGGAATCCCCTAGGCCTCCACTCTGCGGCGCACACGTGGCAACGGTTTTAGCGGAGGAAAGGCGTAGATCAAATCGGTACTGATCCGATCGAGCCAACGCGTCTGATGCGTCCGCCCAGGGATCTCTTGTCCTGGATACGAACCTCGGCACCTTCCGATTGAGCCAAGCTTCTTGTTCCTCCTTGATGGTTGACGTATGCCACCACTGTGGCGTTGCCTGACTGGATCCTGATCGGACGCCCTCTTAGTCTCATTGACCATGTGGAGAGGCATAGCCTGATCGCTCGGAGCTCAATCACATTGATCAGCAATTTGGATTCCTACCCCGACCAGAGGCCCCGGGTCGACTGTATTTCCAGTACTCTACCCCACCCGGTCAGGCTGGTGTCCGTTGTGATCACTGTCCAATGCAGAGGTAGGAACGACTTCCTGGACCGAAGTGCCGGAGATCTCAGCCACCAGAGCAGGGAGTCCCCGACTAACTGGCTCACCCGAATCTGACGATCCAGGGATAACAGAGATTTGTCCCATTTTGTCAAAATCTCCTTCTGCAAGACTCTGGTGCGAAATTGGGTTGTACGGTACCGCCACGAAGGAGACCCCCATGAGACCCAGGACTTGCATGCAGAAGCGCAGCGACGACCACCTGCCGTTCATCAACAGCTTCATCCCGGCTCTGAGAGTCTGCAGTTTGTCTGAAGGGAGAAACGCTTTCGCTTCCACGGAGTCCAGCATTAAGCCTAAGTACTCCAGGCGCTGAGTCGGCACAAGCACCGACTTTGAGGTTCAACAGACCCCCAAATTCCTGCAGGGTTTGCATGGTGATCACCACATGCTCCTTTAATTCTGAGGTGAAAGCTGCTCTCAGGAGGAGATCGTCTAGGTAACCCACGATTGCGATCCCGCGTTGTCGCAACAATGCCAAAATTGGAGCCAATAACTTGGTAAAGACTCAGGGTGCTGAAGCCAAGCAAAAGGGGAGAGCCACGGTCTTCCGCCCACTGCAAATTGCAGAAACCTCTGAGGCATATGGGTATGTGCAGGTACGCGTCCTGGATATCCAGAGACACCGGGGAGTCCCCCTGATGAAGTACAGTGACTACTGAGCGAACGGATTCTATTCTGAAACTCTGTACTTTTACAAAGCAATTGAGGACTCTCTGGTCCAAGATTGGACATACCCCTTCCTTTTTGGAGATTACAAACAGATTTGAGTAGAACCCCTGAAACCTTTCCGTTTCCAGAACAGGCACTATCACCCCGTGGCTTAGCAGGTCCCTTACTGCCCCCAACAAGGGCCTCCCGGCGAGTCGGGAGTAAGGGTATGCTGGAGAGGAAGAATCTGTTTGGTGACCAAGAGAGGAACTCTATCTTGTAGCACGGAAAAATCAGTTCGCAGACCCATTGGTGGGACAGCCAAGAGGCCCACCGGGCTGCAAACTCCCGAAGGCGACCCCCCCACCCGACCCACGGGCGGGGGCAAACCTTCATGCGGAAGCACTTTTGCTCACTGGCTTGCGAGTCCAGGGATGCTTCTGTCCCTCATTAGACGCCCTGTCGGACTGGGAGCATTTGCCAAAGCGGAAAAGGAGGGCCCTTGGCTCCTTACTCTTCCTGGACTGTGGTAGCAAGGTGCTCTTCCCACCTGTGACATTCTTAATAATGTCATCCAATGAGACTCCAAAAATCCACTCAGCAAGGAAGGGTAGATCCATCAAGGCTTTCTTAGATGCCTGGTCAGCAGACCAGCATTTCAACCAAATCAGGCGCCGCAGCACCACTGCTGACACTGATGCCCTGGAAAATAGGAGAAGCATATCCAGGGCCGCGTCACAGATGTACTTAAAGCCGTGCACGAACTGGTCTGCCAGTTCCACGCAGACACCTTTGCACCCGCACACCGCCTCCACCCTGGCAGCGAACGTTTCAAGGACCGCCAACAAAGTGTCCAAAGGCACTGCACTGTTTGGAGATGAGCCGGTTGCAATTGCAGGGAGTTCTGGGGAAGAAACATCAGTTTCTGAAGCCAAGCCGACCCACCCTGTCTGCCACCCTTGGGGACAGGTGCTCAATCACACCCTCCTAGCTGCTGCAGACAGAGGGGCCCCCACCGCAGGCGACCGAGTGCTGCGCTGTGGGCAGAAAAAAAAAAACTGAGCTGCAGGAAGCAGGCTGAGGGGTTATTACATGTTTTTCACATGTATTACATGCTCTGCCTAGTCCTCTCCTGAAGGTGGCGTAATAACCCTACGGTCAAGATTACTGAAACTGTCCGTCAATGAACAAAAGACAAAGAAAAATTGCACAGATAATCAAATACCACCAAAAGAAAGCTCTATTTGGGGGGAAAAAAAATTATAAAAATGTCATTTGGGTACAATGTTGTATGACTGCGCAATTGTCATTCAAAGTGCATCAGTCCCGAAAGCTGAAAATTGGTCTGGCTAGGAGGGGGGTTTTAAGTACCCGGTAAGCAAGTGGCTAGAGATAAGGACAGGAAACTGAGGCTACAATTTGCACAGGCTCATCAAAATTGGACAATAGAAGATTGGAAAAATGTTGCCTGTTCTAATGAGTCTTGATTTCAACTGTGACATTCAGATGGTAAAGTCATAATTGGGGGATATTTTCTTGGCACTCTTTTTGCCCCTTAGCACCAAGTAAGCATAGTTTAAATGCCACGGCCTACCCGAGTATTGTTGCGGACCATGTCCATCCCTTTATGACTACAGTTTACCATCTTCTGATGGCTACTTCCAGCAAGATAATGCACCATGTCACAAAGCTCAAATCATCTCACCACTGGTTTCTTGAACATGAAAATGAGTTCACTGTACTCCAATGGCCTCCACAGTCACCAGCTCTCAATTTAAAAGAGCAGTGGCCATCAACCCTGTCCTCAGGGCCCACCAACAGGCCAGGTTTTAAAATTAAAGATATGTTGGTATTGCGCTGTCCCTATATTAAATAACCCTCCGAGGGTGATAAGTATAATGTCTAGTTACATAAATCAATAGTGTAATATAAAAATATATATCTATAAATGTCTACTGAATAGTATCAAAAAGTGCAAAGTGCTACATTAAATAAAATAAAATAAACACACCACAAAGGTGATAGAATCCAAATAAATGAAAATCAAGTGAACAAAGGTAAGTAACTAAAAACAGTCTCTTAAAAAATTACTATTTTGATAAAGTGCAGAAAAAATGCAAAAAAAAAAAAAAAAAAGTAAAAGTAAACGCACTACAGAGTCAATTGAAAACCTCCACGGAAACACAACTGCTTCAATTGAGTGCAAAGCCAAAAAACAGTGGATTGATCATAAAGTGCCAAGTGCGTCTTATAAATGTGCAAATAAGTAAACACTCTCCAGAGGTGATATAAGTGAACCACCCTAATAATAAACAAATGATATACAAGAAAATAAGAAAGAGTATACCTAGACCAAAAAGAGGGTACCCTCTCCTGATCACATGGGAATAAACTTTAGAATAAACAAAAAATATATATAGTAGTAAACGCACTACAGAGCCGGCTGTAACATACGTTATATCAGAATGAATCCAGCCTCTAGGCCAGGTTTTATGTATTAACTTGGGGAGATACAGACCAGAATACTACAATCACTGAGCAGCAAATTATATCACATGCGATGTACTTCAGTTATCTTGCAGACCTGGCCTGTTAGTGGGCCCTGAGGACAGGGCTGATGACCACTGAAATAGAGCACCTTTGGGATGTAGTGGAACGGGAGATTTGCATCATGAATGTGCAGTCAACAAATCTGCAGTAACTGCAAGATGCAATCATGTCAATATGGACCAAAATCTCTGAGGAATGTTTCCAACACTTTGTTGAATCTATGCCACGTAGAATTAAGGCAATTCTGAAGGCAAATGCAGGTCCAACCCACTACTAGAAAGGTATACATAATAAAGTGGCCTGTGAGTGTATATAAATCATATAACTAAACAAAACACCACACGATCCAATAAAGAATCAAAAAAAGCGGTCGGACCTTTTCTTACTGGCCAATAAGACCACTCACCACTTTGATAGGCCAATAATAAAGAAAGAACCTGGAGAAAACAGTTTAATACTGTTAAAAGATTTCAGTATTTGCATGTTACAATGTCCTAAGACTAGGAGCTTGGACTTTACAAGCCGACATTAAAAGTATATTATTACAGTATATTAATGAACGAATAGTTTAACGGCACGGTTCATTTAGGGTAACAGCTGTCTGTTCTCCTGCAAATCAAACTGGGAAATTTCTATTAAGCCGACAGCCAGTTCTAGGCAATCACACTTACAGCCGGGTGTGGAGGGTACAAGGAAAAACCTCAAATGCCCAAGGACTTTAACTAGTGAATTAACTGAGGGACTTCATCCGATTGAATTATTCTGATCACGATATTACCACATTTATTTGTTTCATTTTATGGCAGGTTAAGTGGCAATTGGCTGTATAGTGAATCAAAAATGAAGGTGAAAACCTAATTATTTTCTCAGATAGTCTGTGCAGGTCCAGAGCAAGCCTTCTAATTCTTCCTTTGCAATATGTGATAATTAAATGAGAATGTGACCCGTTTCTTTAGAACACAGACTGGCTGAGACTAATCTTTTCCTACAACAATTATATACCTAAAGCCCAGTGTGTATTATACTTTATTAAAGTGGAACTGTACAGCCCATGCTTATAATAAAAATATTTTGTAGGATGCTGATGTGGGTCCTATTGAGGACTGGATAGGACCCAAATTATTCAAATTCCCTCAAACCTACTGAGAAGCTCACCCATCTACAGTACTTCTACTTCATTATACCCATTTGATGCCAGTTAAGTTAGGAAGATTTAACCACTTCCCGCCCACCATACATATATAAACATATTTGGAAGGAAAGGGGGGATATCTCAGTCATTGCTGCAGCAATTATCAAGACAAATTTCTTATGGCGGTGATACCCGGCATAAGGGGGTCCCCACCACCCAACAACCTTTACTGGGATCTTCCATGCAATCGGGGAGCCCGCTAAAGAACGAGACCCTTGGGAACCTTGTGAAAACATCAGATCATACCGATTTCTTTAATAGTCCATAAAGAGGATCTGTCATGGCCTATGCTATCACGAGCAATGTTGTTCATCCCTTGTGATAGCAAAAAAGTTGCTAAAACAATTAAAAGGTACATATATAACAAAAAAATAAATAAACCATAAAGCGCTCCTGTGAAAATGCAGAGAGAGAAAAATTTTAGCACCAGATTTCCTGTGTAACACTAAACTGGTAACCTTTAAAGCTTTTAAAGTATCACCTATGGAGATTTTTAGGTACCATAGTTTGACACTATTCTACGGAAAGATGCAATTAGACCCTTGGCTATGACTGCTGGGTCTTTAAAATTAAACATTTATCTATGTTCCATTTTGCATGACATATTGTTCACTGCCAAGATAATAGATAAGGTAGATCCAAGCTAGTGTGCCTACCTTACAATAGAAAGCAGAGATTAATGGAACACTCCTGTGTTAGAAAACAATGACCCAAAGGTTTCTCAAAAAAATTTCAGAAGATTTGGGCAGGCAGAATTGATGTTGATTACTTGCAGTTTTTTTTACTTGATTCTGTACCAGTGGCTCTTACGTGTTTAAGTATGATGTACTCAGGTTGCAGCGTCATATACTCGTTTATGATCTGTTATCTCTAAGGATATTGCTCAAAAAATATCACTATGTTTGAGATAGCACACAACACTTTAGGTTTTCATAGTTTCTCTACTAATTATACTCTAATTATTTAGGCTTTCTTATATTATGTTAAACATATTCCTGAGAACATTCTGTGATTAGGTCTCATTTTATTGGTCTTCCGGAGTTTGATAACTTGACAATTGTCTATTGTAATACATTCCTTTTGTGTATGCTACATTGCAGAGACTGTTATATATTACTTTGACTGAATACGTACAACATAAGTGTGTGGCTTTTGTCAGCTATGATGTTGTTAATTTAAGGCTATTTTAATACTAAGAACCTTTTTGAATAAAAAAAAAAAAGTGGAACTGTACAAATGAAAAGAGAAGTCCACCTTTACTAACTACTTATGTACTTTAAGTACTGCGAGATACAGCGCTGCCTTATAACAGAAGGCAGTTAAAGTTAGTCAGGTTGAAAAAAAAAAAAGACACAAATCCATCTAGTTCAACCAACAGAAAAAACAAACAGATAAAATAAATAAATAGAAAATCTCCATATACAGAATCCTACACCAACAGTTGATCAATAGGAGGGCAATAGGCTATAGCTTCCAATTCACACTGATGCCGTGCAGAATTTTCAGCGATTCCTGCGCGTTTCCTGCGACACATCACATTCGCACTTCGTTCATGGGAAACGCTATTACATTAACAACACCCCAAAAACAGTTCACAAAATGCAGTGATTGACTGAATAAGATTGCATGGGTGTAGACACCCATACGATCCGATTACAGTGTGGAAAAAAAAAAGATGCATACACTTTTTTTGTGTAGATGTGGTGAGATTTGAGCCAAACAAAATGAATGGGCTCAAATAGCACTGAAAAAAAAAATGCATTTTTGAACAGGAATGCTGTGTGATTCCTCTCCAAATCACATGCAGTTCCCTGCACTGCATCAGTGTGAATGGGGACTAAAGCATGAGCTAACTTGCTCCAGCAGGGGAAAAATAAGTATATCATGTTTGTTATTTTAATTAGAAAAATTTGCATTTACATAAATGTATGTATGTATGTATGTATGTATGTATGTATGTATGTATGTATGTATGTATGTATGTATGTATGTATGTATGTATGTATGTATGTATGTATATATATATATATATATATATATATATATATATATATATATATATATATATATATATATATTTTATGCATTTATCACGTTAACATTTCTGTGTTATCAAGCTCCTGCTGCCAATAAGTTGCAGAGCTGATCAGTGTATTCTGACAGCGGAGGAGTCCACTTGACTGCTTGGATATCAGAATACAATGACATAACAGGAAGGATTCCCACATCCACCTCGATTGTGTGGATCGGGAAAATTGGTCAGTTTTACTCCTAACAAGAGTGCCCTAAACATATGTCTTATTGCTCTACAGCCAATGCTCTTGATTTATCAAGCACTAAATCTTGGATCCAATCTATGTAACAGCTCCTATAGGCTATAGGGGTGGAACCACTATAAAATGTCTGCTGCTTCTGGTAACATCTAGAAAAATGCAAAAACAGGAAGCAGATTTGTTTGCAAGTACATATATTTTCATAAAATGTATAGCTTACTTGTTTAATCTTGGATGATAAGCTCCCAGGTAGTTTTGACTTCAGCTGATTTGTGTCCTTAAACGTTGCTGGGAATCCACTTAGAAAAACCAAGTCGTGCATAACCACCAACCCGGGGGCTTCTTTATCTGTAGTCTGTATGAAGAAGACAATACATCTGATGAACCTGGCAGTGCAGTTCATGAGCGTTCAGTAACCATAGTTTATAAGCTGGTGTAGTGCCTCCTGTTGGTATAGATAGTTCATTCTTCTCTAATGCATATCATGATGGGAGATTGTCCTAAACCCCTCACTACATCTGGGGAAACCGGTCACGCAGATTTGCACTATCCAATATTTTGGATGGGAAGCTTCACCTGCACAAAACATTTGTGTGTTATCAGGCTCCTGCTGCCATGAAAGTCCAGGTCACAAATTGTACCCCCATAAAACTTATATTGGGCACCTGGTAGGCCATTGCTAAATACAGCAATGCAAACACCAGTGACAAAATGATTTCAGATTAGGGGTTATAATATTTCTGTACCTTTGTCATCCCTAGTGATTTTTTCCCTGTTCTAATGAATAAACCCATAACATATATCATCAGATATACTAAAAGGCCTCAGTTTTAGTAGGGCAGTGTAAAGAGGATCTCTAATGTGGGAAATAAATCAATCCACAATCATTTCACAGCTAACCCGATTCCAGTAAATTGAAATCTGCACAGAGCAGCCTCAATCCTCCTCTTCTGTGTTGCCTGCCGGAGCTCCTAGCTACTCCCGCTTCCAAGTACCCCAGCCTTTGCTAAGGGGAGTACTCTGCGTCCATTGACACAGACGTCAGGGAAGCCTAGCATGTCTCCAACTAATCTCCTACCACTTCCATCAGCTCATTCCCCACAGTTATAACCTTTTGTACCACCTGCCCCACCCTATTAGATTGTAAGCTCTTCTGAGCAGGGCCCGCTTAATCATCTTGTATTTTATTGTATTATAACTGTATTGTCTCCTTTTTATATTGTAAAGTGCTGTGTAAATTGCTGGCGCTATATAAATCCTGAATTATAATAACAACAACATCAGGGCTTTGCCCAATCCCCTCGCCCTGCCGCTCCCTCATAACAGAATTGGACTCACAGCAGCAGGAGCCAATGGCTCCCACTGCTATTAATCTGGCCTGTAAGGAGGGAGAGAGTGAAGAGAGCCATTGCTCTCATGCATATCGCTGGATTGAGATTGGGCCTCATCCCCACTGGGGCTGGGGGACCACGTTAGCTCGTTTTAGCAGCGCTTTAGTGCTGTTTAAGCACTGTTTTTGCGGCCGCTAGTTGTGGCACTTCCAGATCACTTTTCAGGTGCTGCCCTTCATTTCAATGGGCAGGGATTTGTGGGAGCGCTAAATACATTGCTCCCAAACTGCCCCAAAGATGCTGCTTGCAGGACTTTTCCTAACGTCCCACAAGCACACCGCCCCAGTGTGAAAAGTCACATTGCAATGAATGGGAGGCGGTTTTCAGGAACTTTGCAAGTGTTATTTCTAGCGCTAAAATGCCTGGAAACCACCTCAGTGTGAATGAGGTCTTAAGGTAAAAAGCCTTAAAGGCAATGTTCATCCTTGGATCATGTTACATGTTCCGGCTCCTGCCACCTATCTTCCCGATACCTCCCTCCCTACACCCGCTGTCGCAATTTAAAAACAGCGTGGTGGTGCGGGGCTCCACCTACACAACTGCATTATTCATTCACAGACTTCTGTAAATGAATGAAATACAAGTACTGTCGACCACCATGGCCAATAGCTCGTAGTTCAATGATTCTTTCTGCAATTCGGTGACTGCCTGCCCTTATCAGAGGTACAGGCAGATAGTGTATTGAGAGTTTGAAGGGTTTTGGCATTGCATCTGCGATCAGCCGATCATGCACAAATGATGTAAAGCTTTACAGGCTCCAGTACAAAAAAGTAATAAATGCTAATTTTTCAGCTTAAAAAAAAAAAGTGCATTTATTTTTATTTATTTGTTTATATAAAAAGGTGAACTTATTTTTTAGGGCTTTAGAACCACTTTAATATTATATCAACCTGACAAGTTAACATTCTTCCCCTTCTTCCCTAATTTTTTCCTTCCGATTTTCCTATTTCTATTTTTATAACCATTAAAGAAAATGTAAACTCAACATTTCATATTCCTGATATGTGCCTGCTGTACCATATACCTGTGTGAAAAAGTCTCCTGTTCCTTGGTCCTTTGATTTCCTAATGAAAACTGACCACACTAACAGGAGAACATAACATGGCCAGTTCTCTATGGTGGGAACTCAGCCTGCTCTCCTCCAAATGATCAGTCTTGCCCTGACAACCCCCACCCTGCACAGCCTTCCACTGGGAAGATCAGTGTACTGCTGTTTCTCCTCCTCTAGCTCGTATGCAGCGGAGAACAAAGGGAATGTGATTACTTATAAAAAAAAAAAAATTAAAAAAGGAGGGGGGAAAAAAAAAAAAAGGTATTTATAATTTTTTATTTATATCTACACACACATTTTGCCTTTCATTACTATTTTAAATGTAATGGGTTGTTTTACAAGGTGAGGGTTTGCAATCACTTTAATATTTAAACTTTTTTTTTTCATAATTTTGTTTAGTGTTGCATTTAAAAGAAAGAACAAATCGAAAAAAAAAAAAATTATTTCATTTGTAAAATACCTTTGCAATACTTTGTACCATATTCTTAAAGTGTAAGTTCACCTTTACAGAAAATCTGTAAGGTGAACCTACACTGGACCCCCTCCCCATCGCACCTGGTCCCGCTAACCTGGAGTCCGGAGATCCCCCACACTGACAGATCGTATAGCCGCTGTCCAGGGATTTGAAATCCCAGCGGCTTTATCTCTTCTTCACCTGCAGTGACAGGACGGGCTAAGTGGGTTCTGATTGGTCGTGCCGACCAGTTAGAATGCTCCTAAACGTATCTCCTGATGAGATACTTTTTGGAGGTTAAGCTGTGGGGGATTTCTAAGCCAGGGACCGGTGAGGCGGCTACCCGATGTTTCTTAGCGTGTGATTGTTGCACTACAGGTGAGCGAGACTGGGTGGGGGGGGGGCAGCCCTGTGTAAGTTCACCTTACAGATTTTTCTGTAAAGGTGAACTTACCCTTTAAATTCAGTGCCATTTTAAATGGTAACAGATAGAATAAGATTTACACGTTTTATACTAACACTGATCAATGCAGAAGAAAGTGCACTTATTTTTTTTTTGACTATAGGTTGTATAAAACCTATATCTTAAAAAAAACTAAAACTAAGCATGCATCATTGTTATCATAAGTAATGACAAAGTTACTGCTGAATCAATAGGCTCATAGCAGAAATATAATATATATAAGTGGTTATGATAAACAATTTAATAATTCAAAATGTACATACCATATAAGCTCTCCAGATGGTTTCCTTGCTTGTTTCAAACAAAGCATTCAGCTGTGCAGTTTCGGCTACAGAAAGAGAAAAGAATATCACAAAAAAAAAAAATTATCAAAAAGTGTCACTAAACCCACATCATAAACAACTATCAATAAATGCTGTATTACATGCTGTTCATACTCCGTCACTAAGAGATTTGTTTTCTGTATTCTGCAAAAAACCTGGTTGATCCTGCTGCTCTCTCTCTCTACATTCTGTTCATGTCCCCAATTCAGCTAGGTATTCTGCAGCTGTGGTTGCAACTCTGCACGTGCCCAGTTTTCAGTGCGTTTCGATGAGTATTTCCTCCCTATAACATCTGTGCAGCCAATGTGACCATAGAGTCACACATGTGGGCGTATACACAGTGGTAAATGACAGTCCACTCCCTCCCTCCTCCTCCATGCCCACTAACCAGCTAAACATAATGGGGGCATAATATTACATATAGACTGATGGAGGCTTCATCTCCCTCTTATTCTAAGACACAGGCTGGAGGGGCATGGCACAGCCAGTGACTGGCAGAAATCCACCCACACCATGTTGTTGCCACAAAATAATAAAGATTTTATTTCAAATATATATTTGTATGACAATTTAAAATAGTTTATTGGTATTATTTATTTTTACTCTGTATTCCAAAGGCTGTTTTTCTTTTTTTTTTTTTTTTTTTTTACAGGGAAATGTCATCATAAAAAGGGGCACTTCAACTATCCTGATATTGACTGGGCAGAGGGGACAGCTCACTCATTAAAGGCCCGTCATTTCTTAAATGTGTTACAGGACAACTTCATGCAACAATTGCAAAGAATCTGCAACATTGGCAAAAAGAATGTTGGGACTTTATATGAAGCGCAGCCAAGAAAATAAAGATTAAAATCAGCGTGCTGATGGAGCACACATCATACTATCTTTCCTTGTTCACATACACTGGCCTTCATGATATCTTACTGAGATGGTAAGGTACATAAAAAATTTTCAGGAAATTATTTATTCATTTATTTTTCGGTTATCAGTTTTTCACTGGGTTTTTTTTTTTTTTTTGTGAGTCTTGGCACATGGATAGGTTGTATACACTTATTATAATCACTCTCTCCACAGAATATTCCCAGTTATTGGTATCCACACACTCCATTAAACATTCACTATTGGTGTTCCTCCTGCTGCTGCCCTGTGCCTCGATGTGGCCCCATCTGTGTAGCCTCAGCTCCGGGGGAGGCTCTGTTTCCCTCAAGGCAACCTCTACTTTAAATTATATTATCCTTTTACTTTTATGTAACTATAGGTAAGAGCGTTTAGTATACTCTTGCCTTTCTTTCCTTTTTGTCCAGCAAATGTTCACCTTGTAATTTTCTACCTTTTATCATAGATCATTGCACTTGTTTACTGCTCCTGATGAGTGGGAGTCCCCAAGAAACGCGTATAGCCTTAGCCTTATGCTACATCTCCAACATCATGTGATCTTGAGACTCTGCAATTAGTGATATTAATTTTATTATCACTTTTTATTTTTATTTATTTTATCTACCTTTGTTACTGATTACATGATCGTTGTTTATGAATTAATATAGTTACATTACCGTGTACCAATGTTTCTATTACCCATAGATTGGTTTTATATTTTACCATTATCAACTTAATCATGTTGTTCATGAATTATTACTACATTATTATTTTAGATTAAGATAACTACCATTCTGTATTATTTTATATTTTGTTATGAAATATGTCATTATCATGTATAATAAATTACTCAGATTCTATTGAACCATACTATCAAGTTATTTTCTTGACTTAATGTTTATATCTTTGGAGCCCATGATCACGTGATTTTAACCTCCCTGGCGGTACGAATATTTCGGATTTTAGGTGCTAAAAGCGGTACAATTATTTTGCATGAAAATTTGGCGTTTTATATTGTAGTCCTGTAATTCTTAGCAATAACTCACTTAAATCTGTCCAAACCAGAGTCTAGCAGACATCCCGGGTATGATAAAGTTTGAAAAATTAAATCACAAATTATAATATAATAATTATAAATAATTGTACCAAATAATAATATAACAATAATAAAAATTATTCAATAATGTAATCAAATCAAAAACACTGAAATTTGCTCAGTTGCAGAATTGTCACTGTCATTACTTTTCAGTATTTGATGACGGATCTCCCCACAAATCACTATCGCTCAATTCTGCGAGTGATTCTAATTTATTATCGCCGTTTTCTAGCTGGTCTAAAATCATTTTTGATGTAAAGGGACAGTTTTGGTTGCTATGGATAATCTCCAGTTTCCAGGCATAAAGAACAGTTTTTATAATATAAAACTGCATGCAGAGCACTGGGCAGACCACTAGGGACAAAGGGGGTGTGAAATTATTACATACAGCAATGTAATCTGCAAGATTACATTATACTGTATGTATACTGTGCGTTTCACTTTTTGAATTTGGCACTGATCTCCATCCCCATGCGTCGCAACGCTCGCAGGGAACGGAGATCGGCTCCATGATGAATCGAGTGAAGGACGAGCCGCTCGTACAGTGCGGGGACATCGCTGGATCCAGGGAACAAGGTAAGTAAGCGTCCTCCTGCATTCAGCGATGCGGTCCCGAGTCTGGCTCGGGGTTACCGCTTTTGGTATAAAAATTCCACCCCGAGTCAGACTCGGGAATACCGCCAGGGGGGTTAATTTTTATTTTCTTAGCTGTGCTTCATATAAAGTCCCAGCATTCTTTTTGCCAATGTTGCAAATTCTTTGCATATAACCGGGATGGAGGTAGATGAATTTACCCATTTGTTACCTCATATAAAGTCCCACTAACCCCGTCCCCTCTTTTCTTCCCCTTCATGTAACAATTGATGGATTCTCCGACTAGATCTATTAAATACGAACGATTCAAGTCTGATCTCAGATGTGGAAATACACAAGATGATCCCATTGAGTGTAAATCATAGTTAAAGGAGGCACAAGGGTAGCACAAGAACACAAAAATTTCAAAACGAGCAAACTTTTCTGAACTGTGCGCAATACTACAAGACATCAATTGGGACAAAATCCTAGAAACATTGAAAGAAAAATGGGAATGCTTTAGGAACATATTAAACAAAGATATCACACAGTGCTTTCCAATGGGCAATATAGAGGAGCGAAGGTTAAACCTAGGTAACTAAACCGTAACATAAAAAGTCTTATTATAGAGAAACAAATGGCCTTTAAAAAATATAAAGTGGAGGGGTCATTTTAACACCATAAGGAATACAATAAGAAATTTAAGAATGCAATCAGGATGGCTAAAATAAAAAAAAGACTGTAAGAGACAGAGGAAAGCAAAAAAAAAAAAAAATCCCAGTATTTTTTTTTTTAGATATATTAACCACCTCCTGCCTGCGCTATAGCCGAAAGACGGCTACAGTGCAGGCTTTAATTAATCCATTTTTATCTTCCCGAGATCAGAGCGTGCTCTTGCCCAGTGAGTCAATGAGACTCGCTTGATCACAGAACCGATCCCGGCCCCTTACCACGTGATCAGCTGTGATGTAATCAGAAGATCGGTAATCTGCTTCTTTTTTTCCCCCTCATGCTGGCAGCGTGAGGGAAAAAAAAAAAAGCCGATCACTGGCTTCTGTCAGAGGCAGAGCCACCGCCACCTCATCTGTCCCCACCAGTGCCACATATCAGTGCATTTCACTGCTGCCCATCAATGCCCACCAGTGCCACCTATGAGTGCCCACCAGTGCCACCTATCAATGCCCACTAGTGCCTCATCATCAGTGTCACCTATCCGTGTCACCTACCAGTGCCCTTCAGTGCCACCTTATCATTGCCCATCAGTGAAGCCTATTAGTGCCAATCAGTGCAGCCCATCAGTGCATATCAATGAAGGAGAAAATTTACCCGTTTTAGGAATTTTATAGCAAACTATAAATACATTTTTTTAAACATTTTCAGGGGTTTTTTTCGTTTTTTTTTTTTTAACAAAGAATAAAAAACCCAGCAGTGATTAACCACTTCGCATCCAGGCCAATTCTGACACTTCGCTCCTACATGTAAAAATCATTTTATTTATTTTTTGCTATAAAATTACATAGAACCCCCAAACATTATATAGGTGCTTTTTTTTTTTTTTTAGCAGAGACCCTAGACAATACAATGGCAGTCATTTCAACTTTTTATGTCACACAGAATTTGCGCAGCAATCTTTCAAACGCTTTTTTTTTTTTTTAAATAAAACATTTTCATGCTTTAAAAAAAAAAACAAAAAAAAAAAACAGTAAAGTTAGCCCAATTTTTTTGCATAATATGAAAGATGAAGTTACGCCGAGTAAATAGAAACCTAACATGTCACGCTTCCCAATTGCAAATGCTCATGGAATGGCGCCAAACTTCGGTACTTAAAAATCCCCATAGGCGACGCTTTCAAAATTTTTACTGGTTACATGTTTTGAGTTAGAGGAGTTCTAGGGCTAGAATTATTGCTCTCGCTCTAACGTTCGCGATGATACCTCACCTGTGTGGTTTGAACACTGTTTTCATATGTGGGCGGGACTTACGTATGTGTTCGCTTCTGCGTACGGGGACAGGAGCGCTTTAAAAAAAAAATTATTTTGACACTTTAAAAAAAAAAAAATTGATCACTTTAATTCCTATTACAAGGAATGGAAACATCCCTTGTAATAGGAATATGACATGACAATGACCTCTTTACAGTGAGATATGTGGTCAATAAGACTCCACATCTCACCTCTAGGCTGGGAAGTCTAAAATAAAAAACGATCCTGGCTTCCCAGCCGAGGCGGCGCCGTTTTTTTGAATGCAGAGGCCGGGCATGAGGTCATAACATCGTGCCCAGCCTCTGACAATCATAGAGACTCCGGCGACCATCTGGTCCACCGGAAATCTCTATGGTCTACATCCGTGGCCAGCGGATCCTCTCTCCCACTCACTAATTGCTGCGGTGAGTTGGTAGAAGCACCAGTGGGCGGCAGGAGGGGGGGCGCCGCCCATAAGAATGATCAAGCAGCGGAACAGCCACTATGATCATTCTTATGGTGTAGGGAATTGCGGGCTAAAAATGCAGATATCTGAATGATGTCTGTAGCTTCAGGCATCATTCAGATATACCACCACAAAGTTGAGGCCATTATATGACGGCCTGCCGACGGCAAGTGGTTAAAGAAGTCCAGCCTGAGCTTTTTAGGCTGGGTTCCTCCTATGGATCACAGGAGTGCAGTTGGTTTTGCAGTCCTGTGACCCGTTTTTAGTGGAGTGGTCTGAAGTCCGCTCTCCGCTGACGTCAATGCAATCAGTCGAGGCATCGCGTCATCCCGACTTAGGAAGTCTGGATCCACCAGCTGCCTTGACTGATGGCAGTCTCAGCGAGCCGCTGAGACGGCCGCTCCCTGTCCCTCCACAGCTCAGCGCTTCAGTAAGTGTGGAGGAACAGAACGGGAGATATACTGACTGACAGTCAGCAGCTCTCCGCTCGGAAAGCTGTAAGAACTAAACCATTGGTGGTGTTAGGTGGCTCGGTTCTCAATGCAGAGACGCCGAGGGACAAATGCAGCATCGCTCTGATGCTGCATCCACCTAAGTATGAATTGCAAAAAATAAATAAAAAACATACTACTACTTTTAAATACCACCAAAAGAAAGCTCCATTTGTGTGAAAAAAAATTATGAAAATGTAACTTGGGTCCAGTGTTGCATGACCACGCTATTGTCATTCAAAGATTGACAGCACTGAAATCTGAAAATTGGCCTGAGTAGGAAGGGGGTTTAAGTGCCCAGTAAGCAAATGGTTAACAGTAAAAAAGCAAGGTCAGAGTGTACTGCCTACATAAAAGACGAAGGGAGGATGGTTACAGATGACACAGAGAAGGCAACTGTACTAAATGCTTTGTCCGCCTCAGCTTTTACACATGTAAAGGAGGGGTATACCGACCACAACAGTATTGTTAGTAACATCACAGGATGTACCCTTGTGGCTAACAGAGGCTGGAGTATTGAAAAACTTAACACAAATAAATCACCAGGACTAGATGGCTTACACCAGAGAATTCTCAAAGAACTCAGCAAAGGTTCAGCCGGACCACGAGTATCAATCCAGGTGGACCAGACTTTGTGAACCTTCTTGGGACAGTCTCTGCTCTAGTAAATCAGTTTGTACAATGGTAGAACTGCATTAACTGCAGACACCCAACTAGAGAGCGCCAGCAGATTAGGCTGCTTCCATCTAGAATCTCCCTATGTGCATAATAAATTGTAAAGAATAGACATAACTTCTTTGCGTGCAGAGGCTACAATATCTTCCATAATGAGTGGATAGCCGGGCATTGTCACACCATATGAAAAAAGGTTCCAGTAGAGGAAACACAACGTGTACAGGTAGAACTAACCTGTGGGTAACCTCTGAGGGGTATAATACACCCTATGAAGGAACTTCAACTGAATGAAGCGGTCCCTACCTAGCTGAAATTATTGTCCCTATGTAAGAGTCTACAGTCCTCCCAGTCATCAGTTGTGAGCTCCATTATATCAGTTTTCCACCTGTCAAATGTCCTACTAGAGGTGTGAACATATGAGTCTGACAAATTAAGATATAAGGAGGATAGGAGTTTGTCCAACAACTTTGATGTCATGTTTATAGGTTCTTAACGTGGCATAACTGAAAATAGCGGAAGGATATATCTAGGGGCAGAGCAAAGGTATCCCTCAGGTCATCAAAGGAGGAGACTCTCCCCTCCTTTATAACATCTTTTAAGGTCATAATGCCCTTGGCTGCCCATAGTTGAGGCTCCGGGATCTGAGTGAGGGGGTCTCAGCTGGGGATTACCCCATAGAGGGATATGAGGCGAGAAAGGGCCCTCTGTCCTATAAATTCCCCTAGCCTGTACCCACACCCGAAGCGTTGTCCAGTGACCCGCTGGTGTGCCCTAGGTCCCCTGTAGACTAGGTTAGTCAATGCTGCGTAGAAGTCTAGCAGGGCCATCTCAAGTGTGACTGCCGGGTTTTGGGTAGACTGGCTGAACCACCAGAGAACCTTAACCAGCACAGTAGTATCATTGCAGGTTGGGGAGGGCAAGACCCACTTGAGAAAGGGGTAGTTGAAGGGTTGGCCAAGCTAATCTAGGAATTTTACCCGCTAATACAAATACAGTAATACTATTCAACCTGACAAAAGTTGCCTTAGACACAGGCACTGGGGTATTCCTTAAAAAAAAAGAAAAGAAAGAAATTTCGGTACATAAAAGCATCTTAACCAAATTTACCCTACTCACAGGTGACAATGGCAAAGTGCGCCAGATCTGACATTTACAAGCAAATTGGGGGATCAGGGGCACTAGGTGTTCCTCTAGGTAGGCATCCAATTTAATCCTCACTCTTAATCCCAAAAATGTGAATTCCTCTACCCACTGCAGTGGCGTATGTTTAACTCCACCCGAGACCAAGGGACGAAGAGAAAAAAAATTACTGATTTCCCCCAATTAATAGGGACCCCCAAAAAATGACCACACCGTTCTATGATATCCAATGCAGTTCGTATGGATGAATCTGCATCCTGTAGATACAGAAGCGCATCATCTGCGTAAAGTGATAGTTTGGAAAACAGTACCTACATTAGTAATCAGAATGGGTTTACGAAAGGTTGTTCATGACAGACCAATCTGTTAATCCACAAGGAAGCGTGCCGACATCTAGATAGTGGAAGGCCTGTGGATGTGGTGTAGCTGGATTTTGCAAAAGCATTCAATACAGTTCCCCATAAACGCTTAATCTACAAACTGAGGTCTGTAGGCATGGACCATAGGGTTTGTTCTTGGGACACCTGCACCTTGGGTGGGCATCTACATGGCAAATGAGGTTTAATGCGGAGAAATGTCAAGTGATGCGCTTGGGGGCTAAAAACAAACACAAACTACTCACTAGGGGAGAACCTCTGGGCCAATCAAGGATGGAGAAAGATCTTGGGGTCCTGGATGAAGACAGACTGAGCAATAGCATGCAATGTTAAGCTGCAGCTAGCAAAGCCAGCAGACTATTGGCTTACATGAAAATGGAATTTACTCCAGAGATAAAACTATAATCCTGCCACTTTATAAAACTCTGGTTCGGCCACATCTGGAGCATTCCATCCAGTTCTGGACACCAGTCCTCAGGAAGGATGTGCTGGAGTTGGAGACAGTCCAGAGAAGGGCAACAAAATGAATAAGGGGACTGGAGGACTTCAAGTACAAGGAACAAGCACTATTCTCTCTGGAAAGGAGATATAATAGCAATATACAAATACCTCAATGGGTATCCCAACGTAGGGAAAATACGTTTCAGTCTCAGGGAGCGTAAGAGGACACAGGGCCACACAATGAGATTGGAGGAGAAGCAGTTTATCCTCAAGCTGCGTAGGGTTTTTTTTACTGTCAGGGCAATAAGGATGTGGAGCTCTCTTCCACAAATTTGTGGTGTCAGTGGGGAGTATGGATATTTTTAAAAGACTTTTGGACGTGCATCTTAGTTAACACAACATACAGGGTTATGGGAAATGATTGATTATCGACTCTGACAAGCAGACACCTACACAGGTTGACCTGGATGGACTATTGTCTTTTTTTTTAACCATACCTACTATGTAACCAGCAGCAGAGGACTAGAAGCTTTTCCTGCTTCCTCCTGGGTCATGTGACAGCTGTATATCGATTAGGAAAACGTTACTTAGATGGGGTTTTTTTCATTAAAAGAATTGCAGTGCCATCAACCACATACAGAAATCGAGGGGATAATTTCAATTAAACAGTGTGTTTTTAGTATCACTTTTAAGTGATTTTATTTCAAAAAAAATAAAAATAAATAAAAAATAAAAAACACACAAGACTTTACAAACGTTATACATTCTGTGTAGTTGGTTTTGCACAGAGAAACCCGGATCCTCCTCTGCTCAGGCCCTTCTTTGCTGCCCCTGGCCCCTCCCCCCATCGAGTGCCCCCACAATCAGTAGCTTCCTATGGGGGCACTGGAGCCGAGTCACAGCTCCGTGTGTCCATTCAGACATGGAGCCCTGGCCCGGCCCTGCCCCGTCCCCTCACTACCGAATGGCTGACTGACAGCCGCGGGAGTCAGGAACGTCCTTCCCGATTGGCTGAGGCACCGCTGCTGTGTCTCAGCCAATCAGGAAGAGCATGCTGGAGAGCTTAAACATTTGTAGACATCGCTGGAGAGATGGGGCTCAGTAAGTAATTAGGGAGTGCTGGGGTGGCTGCTACACACAGAAGGCTTTTTATCTTAATGCATAGAATGCATTAAGACAAAAAAACTTCTGCCTTTACAACTCCTTTAAGTAAAGCATTGTTTAAAGAATATCAGAAGCCAAACATCTTTGTTCCTTTTAGAGAAGGAATGGTTAAAAGCCATGCCAGTATTTATTTGCTTCTTTTGGATGATTTACATACTTCCTGTTGTATCTCCAGGACAGGTTACAAAGAAAATCTCTTTAAAGCAGACCTCCACCCTAAAGTGGAAGTTCCACTCATCGGAACCTCCCACCCCCTCCGGTGCCCCAATTGCCACCTTTCGGGGGGGGGGTTCAGATACCTGTATAATCCAGGTATCTGCACCCACTTCCGAGAATAGCTAGCTGCAGATGCCCCCCCCCACCCCATTGTGTTCTGGGAAACACACAGTTCCCAGGACACAACTGGGACCAGTGAAGACTCGCGCATGCGCAGTAGGGAAACCGCAACGCTTCACTTCCCGATTCTCTGACAGGGAATGGCGGCGGTGGCAGCCGAGAGACGAGCAATTGCTCGTCATCTGCTGCCGACATCGCTGGACCCTGGAACAGGTAAGTGTCCAATTATTTAAAGTCAGCAGCTGCAGTATTTATAGTTCCTGACTTTTAGTATTTTTTTTTTTTTTTTTAAGGTGCAGCTCCTCTTTAAAGTGAAGGGAATTTCCCACTTCGGCTGGCCATAAGCATTCAGCAGGAACCGGCCGAGATTCAAAACATGTATGGGCAGGCTGAATGTTTCAAATTGATCAATCGATCAACTTGGGTACAACCAGCCTGCCGGATTCAATTGCAATTATTGCTAGCGGCTGCTATAGCTGTTAGCAATTATTATGGTCTTCACGTGGTGGGGACAGCTTCCACCGCCCTCCCACTGGGAAAACACAGTGTCTCGGCACGAGGGATTCCCCTGTCAGCACTGTCTGTGTTGATGGGGGCATTGTGCAAATTTCTTCCCTGCAATCAGTCTTTGAAGGGGTCTATGGCCTGCCTTAGGCTCACTCGTCATGTTACATTTTGATTGTACCATCTCCTTTAGATCTACCACTAATCACGTAGTACAAGAGCATGCCTGATTAGATGCAGATTGATTGGATGTCATAGGTAGATGCTCATATTACATAGTTTTGGTAACTCTAAAATTGATTGTACAGAAACTGTACAGGCAAATTGAAAAGTGTGTGGTGAGCATTAGTCAGTTGTCACCAGAACAGGTATCTCAATCAAAAGATTACCTTCACCTTCTGTTCAGTTAACAACCATAAAATGTTGCACTTTCCATCACTTTCTGTCCAAGTGACAATGGTTATTAAAGCAAATAGAAAGGTTGATTCTCCACAGCGGAGGCACACACAGGAATAAAAAAACAAATTGAAGTTTTAACCGTTTCCCTTCTCTATTCTGAAGTTTGGATTTGGGCTTTGGGACAATAAATTTCAGCAATGACCTACAAAAAGCATAAAAATTCTGTTTCCTCCAGCAAATGAAATCAAATGTGTACAATTAGTATTTGCAGATGCTACCTTTGCATAGCAATTCATTATACCTAACCCTTTGTCATTACATTCTGTAACAGTGATGTACAGTGCCTTGAAAAAGTATTCACACCCCTTGAAATTTTCCACATTTTGTCATGTTACAACCAAAAATATAAATGTATTTTATTAGGATTTTATGTGATAGACCAACACAAAGTGGCACATAAATGTGAAGTGGAAGGAAAACGATAAAATGGTTTTCAAATGTTTTACAAATAAATATGTGAAAAGTGTGATGTGCATTTGTATGCAGCCCCCCTGAGTCAATACTGTGTATAACCACCTTTCACTATAATTACAGCTGCAAGTCTTTTTGGGGATATCTCTAACAGCTTTGCACATCTAGAGAGTGACATTTTTGCCCATTCTTTGCAAAATAGCTCAAGCTCTGTCAGATTGGATGTAGAGCATCTGTGAACAGCAATTTTCAAGTCTTGCCATAGATTATCAATTGGCTTTAGGTCTGGACTTTGATTGGACCATTCTAACACATGGATACGCTTTGATCTAAACCATTCCATTGCAACTCTGGCTGTATGTTTAGGGTGATTGTCCTGCTGGAAGATGAACCTCTGCCCCGGTCTTAAGTCTTTTGCAGAACCTAACAACAGGTTTTCTTCTAAGATTACCCTGTATTTGGCTCCATCCATCCTCCCATTAACTCTGACCAGCTTCCCTGTCCCTGCTGAGGAAAAGCATCCCTGCAGCATGATGCTGCCACCACCATGTTTCACAGTGGGGATGGTATGTTCAGGGTGATGTGCAGTGTTAGTTTTCTGCCACACATAACATTTTGCTTTTAGGCCAAAAAGTTCAATTTTAGTCTTGTGGAAGAAGATGCTCTGATCACATATGTTTGCTTTGTCCCCCACATGGCTTCTCGCAAACTGCAAACTGGACTTCTTATGGATTTCTTTCAACAATGGATTTCTTCTTGCCACTCTTCTATAAAGGCCAGATTTGTGGAGGGCACAACTAATAATTGTCCTGTGGACACATACTCTGGATCTCTGCAGCTCCTCCAGCTTTATCACGGGCCTCTTGTCTGCTTCTCTGGTCAATGCTCTCCTTGCCCAGTCTGTCAGTTTAGGTGGACAGCCATGTCTTGGTAGGTTTGCAGTTGTGTCATACCCTTTCCATTTTCGGGTAATGGGTTGAAGTGAGATCTTCAAAACTTGCTCTGCGTATTTTGGAAGAAAAGCATGGCATCTCTTCTCTCAGGTGTGCTGGTCATACATTGCAGTTAGTTGTCAACCATGCCCTGAGGGATCCCCAGATCAGCAAGACCCTGAGGGCTGCAAAGTGCCTTGTGGAACATTTAAAAAAAAAGTGAGCTGGCCACTGCAAAGCTTAAAGCAAAGCAACAAATCGGTACCCCTGAGCATGCACTAATATATGATGTATCCGTAAGATGGAACAGTACTTTACACATGATCAGCCGCCTGCTTGAACAGAGGTGGACTGTGACTGCAGCTCTTTCCGATCCGGATGTCACACCATGAGGGAAGAACTTCCTGGATTTAAAACATGATCAGTGGAGCTTACTTGAGGAAGTGGAACAAGTCCTGAAGCCATTTGAGTGTGCTACTGTTTTCTTGAGTGGAGAGTCCTATGTGACTGCTTCCGCTCTACCTCCTCTGGTAAAAGGCCTCCAGAAATCCATACAGAGCACAATTTGCGAGACAGCAGCAGTCAAGGCTTTCCAAAGTGTTGCTGAACAGGAGATGACATCAAGATGGGAGCAGGAAACTAAATTCAGAGATGATGGAGGAGAAAATATATGTCTTATTGCAGCAGCCCTGGACCCCAGATTCCGCAAAGTAAAATTCCTGCCAGCAGAGGATAGTTTAAAAGTTCACCTCAAGGTCCAAGCTCTTGCAGTGAAAAGAAGATATGGGAAAGAGCAAACGCAACATCAATGTGAGGAACAACAGTCAGCCAGTGCAGACATGAAATTTTCAGAGAGGAGGCAAGTGTCTCTGTTGGACACTTTGCTCGGTTCAGATTCAGATGACCACCACAGTAATGGCGAGGATGACATGACTGGTCACATCTAAGATCAAGTAACCCACAGTGAAGTTGTGCGGAATGAGATACACATGTATTTTGGGGAGTAGACTATTCCAAAGGAAGAAAATCCACTGAAATGGTTGAAGGAAAATGAAAAGAGGTTTCCCATCTTGGCTATGCTGGCAAAGAGTTACTTGTCTGTGCCTGCAACATCAACCCCATCTGAAAGGCTTTTCTCAGTTGCTGGCAACATTGTGACTAAAAAAAGAGCAAGCCTAACATCAGAGCATGTTGATATGCTAACCTTCCTCCATTGCAATGCTATATAATATAGCATTGCAATGGAGTAAGTAACACAGGCCCCCAACCTTTTGCATTGTATTTATGTTGAGATGGCTGCCTTCAGGTAATCTTTGCAATGTATTGGCCATTATTTTTGCAAAGTGTTGAGCAGTGCTTTTGTTGGACTTGGCTCCTTGAAAACTATGTTACCCTTCAGGTATGTTTTACATTACAATTACAAGTAACACACCACAAAAATACTGCTCAACACTCTACAATACCACTATGTAATGATTACATAGTGTTATTGTATGTTGACCAGCATTTTTGTGGTGTTACTGTATAAACAACACTTTAGGGCATCAGGCATAATGCCATATAACTTCTGCCTAAAACTTTGCAAAAGATGCATTCTGAAGGCATTATGTGGTTTAAAGTAGTAAAGTTACCACATAATGCTTTTAGAATGCATGTTTTGCAAAGTGTTAGGCAGAATTTATATGGCATTTTCATGCCTCATGCCCTAAAGTGTTACATTTTATTTTTTGGCACTTTCTTTTTGTATATATGTTTCATGTGTTTTTGCACACAGTGTTGAGCAGCAGTGCTTTTGTTGCATTTATATGGCATTTTTGAATACTTCTGGCTCTGTATTAATGGCAATGACATTATGGCATTATTCGTGCCTGATGCTGAAGTGTTGTTTACATTTTATTTTTGGCACTTTTTTATACTGTAAAAACTTCAACCACATTGAAGTATTTTCTGGAAAAAATTTAATAAAAGTTGAAATATTATATTAGAAGTTGTACTTATTTTTTGTAAGTTATCCAAAGGATTAATTATCTAATCACAAAAAGAACACACTAGATTAAGTTAAAAAAATAAAAATAAAATAATCGTTATAGTCGATGACTAATCGAAAAAATAATAGATCGATTAGTCGACAGACAAAATAATCGTTAGTTGCAGCTCTAAAATATGGAGCAACCTATATATGTCTGAAGTTATATACCTTTAACTGCTTGAATAGCTAGGAGTGTTTTTTTGCTGAAACAACTGTAACAGCACCCCTGCCTAGAAGCACTAGGTTCAACAGTTAGATTCTGAACTACGGCACTACCTGCTTGGAGTTTGCATGTCCTCCATGTGCCTGTGTGGGTTTCCTTCTACACTCTAAAGACAAGCTGGTCGGTTAATTGACTTAGATTGTAAGCTTCTTGAGGGCAGAGACTGATGTGAATGTACAATATACATCTAAAACGCTGTATACCGGTAAATACTTGTAATAAATCAAATAAAACATATATTCTGCTGTAGGACAGTACTTCTAAAACATCACGGAAGTACACTATTATGAATGAAGTTGGTGGGTATCATGATAACTTATCTCCGAGTTTCAAAAATCTTTGCGGATGCCGTCTATGTTGGCATGTTATCTTTTCCCCAAATGACCAGTTTAGTTGAAATGGAACATTTGCTAATGTAAAAACAGGACTGTACATTCCAAAGAATCTTTATAACTGTCCATAAGTAACAACTGGGATAAAAACTGAGGATAAAAAAAAAAAGACACCAAGATGTTACAAAAAATGCTAAGGTGGAATATAAAGGCCAGGTTTAATGCAGACTATAAAAAAACGCATGCTTACCATCCTGCTGTGTGTCAAAGACAAGGACTGTAACATTAGTTGATGGATTCTTGGGTTTGGCAACATGAAATAGTGAGATCACTGCATGGAAGAAAGGTTGAGAAGACTGCAGATCCTTTAGAGTAGTATTGGGAGGAAGGGATGGATCCAGTACCAACATTGGAACCCGAATACAGTGTGTAAGAAGACACTCCAGCATCTTATCACTAGAACTGAGCAACAGATAAATTAGGCAGGAAACAACGTTAGTCTGCACAGTCATAGGCAATATATGGCTTACAGTTGTGATAGGAAACTAGCAGCTTCAAGCAGGCTTTGTTCACCCTTCATCCAAAAGAGCTCAGAGCAAAGTGAAAGGGCATAATCACTGCATGCACTTTACCCTGGAAAAATCCCATAAAAATGTTAAACTGCCTCTCTACAAATAATGATTATGAAGTAAAATGATCTATGACGAAGTTTAATGAATATTTGTTAATTTAAAAAGCATATGGATTCATTTACTAGTATGTGCATCACCTCATAATGCGCCAGTGCTTGCCTCGGGCTAGTAAAAAATGCAGTAAAAACATATCTGGGTATGAATTTATGAATAATTTTAAAAAATGGTGGCGCCTGCCTTCTGAGTCAGTACCAATAGGATATATGGGCCCTCAGTCAATGACAGCTGCTTATATGCCTGCATCTGAATGCCCTAAGAATGTCTGCATCTGATTGGATGCAGTTACTATTCACCCAACAATTTTCTGCCCAGTTCGGTGGGAGGGTGTTGACAGGGTCAATCATGGCTCAAATTTTGGCCACTTCATCAGGAACCAGATGAAATTTGCTTGTGTTTTGCCATTTTGAAGCATGGAGAAAAGCTGCCAATACAGGGGGCTCTTAGCATAGTTATCCATGCCCCTAGAGCGTATGGGAACCAATATGACCAGAGTATGGATTTCTGGATAATTAAAAAAATAGAAACATTTTTCTGCCTTAGGGGAGCGCTGGGCTGAGGGAATTAGTCCACGGAGCCAGTACTAAAAGGATGTTCTGGTGGCCCAGAGTGCATATAATTTACAAGACATCAAAGGGGGCTCTCAATAAATGACAATTATATACCTGTACCTGTTCAGACCTGCAACCACATCATCTGACAGAGGGACATTTTCCAGCACTGATTTCCTTTGTTGCTCTGAGAAGCCATGTGACTGAATACAGAGAGCTGGATAGGAAGTCCATGCTGGAAAAGGTGAAAAGGTGTGTCACAATAAACAATGGGGTTGATTTACTAAAACCAGAGAGTGCAAAATCTTGTGCAGCTGTGCATGTCAGCTTCTAATTTCAGCTTGTTCAATTAAGCTTTGACAAAAAAAAATAAAACCTGGAACCTGATTGGTTTCTATGCAGATCTGCACCAAAATTTTTGCACTCCAGTTTTAGTAAATCAACCCCAGTGTCTCCCACAAATTTTTCAGTCTGGTCAAGTATCAGAACACTTTTGCGAGGCAATGTATTATTAACACTATCTACTTAACCACTTAAAGACCGCCCACATACATTTACAGCGGCAGGGTGGCACTTAAAGTGGTGTTCCACACAAAAAATAAATGCTTAAAATTCCTAAAAAATAAAAAAAAAATTGGATTTTTTAACTCACCTCTAAATGCCTGTTGCTAGGGGTCCCTCATAGTCTGCCTCCTTCAGTGCCTGGGCTCCTGCCGTCACTTCCCCTAAGAGCAGGAAGGGCCCAGCTCTGCCCCCCTCCCTCCTGTCAGTCATCTGGGACAGGTCCCAGATGACTGTGCGGCCAATCATGGTGCGCAGTGGGTGCCCCGACTGTGAAGCCACAGCCAGGTGCCCACAGTTGCAATGCCGGCGCCGCCAAGAGGAGGGGGGGACGAGCGGGGCTTCATTCTCCCGCATCGCTGGATCCTGGGACAGGTAAGTGTCCAATTATTAAAAGTCAGCAGCTGCAGTATTTGTAGCTGCTGACTTTTCATTTTTTTTTTCTTAAGGAAAACTCCTCTTTAAGCGCAAAATCGCGTACCTGTACATGATTCCTGTTGTGATTGGATACAGCGGAGGCCAAATCAGCGGGTCCAGTGGCCGCCGCGACTCGCCAATTGTACGTAGGAGAGGCAGAATGGCGGTCTGCCTATGTAAACAAGGCAGACCACTGTTCTGTCACAGATGGAGAGAGAGAGAGAGAGAGATCTTGTGTTCCTGCTAATCAGGAGCACAGATGTCTCTCTTCCTCCAGTCAGTCCATCCTGCACAGTGTTAGAAATCACTCCCTAGGCGCACACTTAACCCTTTGATCACCCCTGATATTAACCCATTCCCCACCAGTGTCACTTATACAGGGATCAGTGCATTTTTTTTTAGCACTGATCAATGTATTGTGGACAAATCTGACCCTGTCGCAGTCCCACTAAAAAACGGCGATCGCTGCTATTACTAGTAAAAAATAAATAAAAGTCCCTAAATCAATCCCCTATTTTGTAGATGCTATAACTTTTGCGCAAACTCCACTTGTGCAGGATTTTTGGGAAGACATAACTCTGTGTATCTTTGAACTGATTCAAGTACCTATTCCGAAAACTATTAGTGTATGCCTGTTTGGCCTTGTTGACGAGGTGGTGCCTTCACGGGCACTGCGAACGATGCGGAGTATCCTGTTGTTTTATGGTAGAAAATCCATTCTTCTGCATTGGAAAAAAACAAGGGCCCCAACGGTTTCCTTTTGGAAAAATCTGGTAAACATGATGCTGCCATATTACAAACGCACATATGAGGCCAGAGGTTGTATGAAGAAATTTGATAAGGTCTGGCACTCCTGGCTTGATTCCAGCACCACTGTAGGATGAATCGGTGGGGAGTGTGATCGGGTTGAGAGTAACAGTGATATTTGCTGATGTGAACCACGGCTGATACATGACAACATGGGGAAGAGTCCTGTGGGTACCCTGTTAATACTACTCTATAGTAGGATTCAGACACTGAGTGCATAAGGGAAGTAGATATGTTTGGTTCAAGGGTTCCGGTCGGGCTGTGACTTTGGGTTCAGGGGGGGGGAAGGGGGGTGGGGGGTGGGGGTTTTTGGTTGGATTAGCCAGTTGTTGATGTTAGTTAGTACTGGCCTTAGGCCTGTGGATGCGTCCTCATGATGCGTCCACTGTTGTTTGTATGTTTTGCATAAAATCAATAAACAGAATTTAAAAAAAAAAAAAACTTTTGCGCAAACTCAAACTAATATATGCTTATTGGGAATTTTATCAAAAATATGTAGAAGACATATTGGCCTAAACTGAAGAAATTCGTTTTTTTACATTTTTTTTTGTTTTCTCAAAACCGTCATTTTTATTTTTTTTTGTTTATAGCACAAAAATTTTAAAAACTGCAGGAGGTGATCAAATACCACCAAAAGAAAGCTCTATTTGTGGGGGAAGAAAAAAAAAAAGACATCAATTTTACTTGTGTACAGCATCACATGACCACGCAATTGTCAGTTAAAGCAATGCAGTGCCATATCACAAAAGATGGCCTGGTCAGGAAGGGGATAAAACCTTCCGGAGCTGAAGTGTTTAAACAAATCTTCGAAGTTTCATATTTTCAGTGAGAAAGTGGGTAACCTCCACACTGATGAGCAGGGGCGCCCCAATGGAAACTGTGAGACTGCCACTTTCATGGCTGCCAGCTTTGTTATGGCTGACTTCAGAATTCCATTGCTTTTCAGTAGGTTTTCCAAGGTCAGACTGGGTCTTCCTCCCTGTGAAAACACGTTATTGACAAGCGGTCGAGGTTGCGGATAGAGGGAAATAAAGCAGAGAAAAGGGCAGGGGAGGGTAAATATTAGTTTTCCACTTTCTCAATGAAAAGTTAAGACCGCTTTCGACTTGTAAGTGAATTCATAGGGCACTTTATAGATCTGTGTAGGCCTTTTATCAAAGACAACAGCACTAAACAAGTATTTTAACACAAAAAAAAAAGTACACCATGTGAATGGAAACCTTACTGTAAACCATAAAAGGATACTTACCCTTTTCTTGTTGGTTCAGTTCTATTGCTTCCCAGAAGATCCCTAAAGAAATAAAGTATATAGAAATGATTAAAAAAAAAAACAATTATGTACTTTAGTTTATGATCAGGCTTAGCATTGTGGTGGATTTGATAAGCAAATAATTCTGTGAGTTAGTAAGCACAATCATAGCTCTCTTGTATAATGCTGGGAAAGAGCGCTTATATATCTCCAAGTAACACAGACAGACGCTGGTATCACTTTGAGCTTAGCAAAATCCTCACTACAACGATCTGCTGCTTTTATTTATACTGTAAACAAGAATAACAAACGAAGGTGGTGGCTTCAGAATCAGCCAATCAGACACTTGTATTCTTTCAAAAGAACCAATTACACTCATGTATATATTCAAATAGAATTCCAGTAGTGACGTGTTCAGATGGTCGTGTGCAGAGCCATGTGGCCAGCACATTGTGAGACAAAGGGAGTTATTTACTAACTTTGCACTACAAGTGCACTTGGAAGTGCAGTCACTGTAGATCTGAGGGGGACATGCAAAGAAAATAAAAAACAGCATTTCTGCTTGAACATGATAAAATCTGCAGAGCTTCCCCTCAAATCTACAGTGATCTACAGCAATTGCACTTTCAAGTGCACTTGTAGTGCCGAGTGGATTTGCCTTTAGTAAATCAATCCCAAAGCGTCTCACAATTTGGACACTAACTACCTGGCTCTGAACACAATTGTGTGCACATTCCCACCGCTACCAATGACGCGAACAGCACTCTACCATGGCTCAGTGGGCCATAATTTTGGTATGGTTATGCTATGGTTCCAATGTACTCAGATCTGTTTACTAGGAGAGTTAATACAATCGCTATGAGGTGGTCAGTCTCTTGGTGAGGCATAAACGAACATCCCTGAAACAGCAAACATATCTGCCGTGTCCACGGGAAGATCTCCACAGTCAATGGTCTTCCACCAACGTCTGTATGTGCGAATACGCTCGCATGAGCGTATTCTAGCAAAACTGACACTGGGGAACATCTCACAACATACATTAATAAAAATGTCCACAACAGCATTAAAGTTATGACTAAAGATAGTCATGCATGCAGATGTTTTTTGCTCACCCTGTGGGCTGAATGAATAAAATCTATCAGTTTCCTCTGTCTAGGACATGGGTGCTCAACCTGTGGCCCTCTAGCTGTTGCGGAACTACAAGTTCCATGAGGCATTGCAAGCTGCCAACAGTTGCAAGCAGTACTCCCAAAGGCAGAGGCATGATGGAACCTGTAGTTCCGCAACAGCTGGCCAGCTTGAGAATTTTATTGACATGAGAACCATTAAGAGATGTTTTCCGAAATAATAATAATTTTGGAATGATCATTGATGCAATGTCATTATGCAAAACACAAAACAGTATGACAGAAGCTGGAAGTCGTTTTGCTAATGCTCCACTGGGTGTTTTGAAATGGTAATTCTATGCGACAATAGGTGCTGCATTAGAAAGCATGAAGACAAAGATGCAACCGAATGAAACCTGACCCTGACCAATTATTGCGCATCTCTTTACAGTAACGAAGTACACTACACTGCAACCCACCATGGTGGCTACAGACGCAAAAAACTGGAGACAAAAGAACCCAATGCACACCAGCTGCTGCGTTATAACGCAGTCACTTACGTCAACAAGCCCTAAAACTGTTGCATAGACTTTTATAAATGAGAGGCTGCCTGATTTAATTGTGTAGCTAATTTTCTTAAAAAAATGTCCCACAATACTTTGTGACATTCAACTTCTTTTAAAATATTTATAAATAAGCTACAGCATGGAATGCAGATTGCAAAACTTCTACCACACAAGGATATTCACAGGATATTTACACCCAGTGCAAGCACTTGGCAAACACTTGGTGACATTGGATAAATTAATTTACAGGCACGAGAATGAGCGTGGAGCTGGTGCAGACAGCACCCAGGTTCCAGACAGTTATCAGAATTCCAGCGTTTTTTCCTAATAAAGGATAAAAATTAAGATGAAAATGTGGTAACAATAGCAAACGGTAACAGTCAGCACAGTAACTCACCACTGCTAGATTATCATTATGGCTACACGTGATGTTGACGCCTTTACTGTTCTTTTGTGGAACCTCAATACATGAAATCCCACTCGCCCCAACTTATCCTCTTGCAAGAGACTCACCTCATGGGCAGCAAAATCCTAACTTTAAAAAAGCTGTGAATACAAAAGGCATTTCATGCCACTTACTCCATATTTGCCAGGGGAGTTATGGTCTCCATGCTTGATTAAAGAGATACATATTGATCCTCAGGGTAAATTTCTGTTATTAGTTTTCACACTATAGTCTCGAAGATATATAGTGGTTATCATATGTTCCTCCTCCTTTTTCACCTGCAATTTTATATGCAGTTCTGGAGAGGATCACCACCTTCTGCCCTGCAAAAATACTTTAATGCTACACTGTCACCCAATCTGGATAGGCCCACCCCTTCCAAAAAGTATTCTATGGATCTCTTTGCCTGGGCTCAGGTGGTGGCTTTCATAGATATTTGTGAGGTGGAAACACTCCAACACAAGGTCCTACTCCTGTTTTTCTTGCATTCCATAAGACCACCTCTCGCATCGATTTAGCTTTTTCCAATTGCTCACTCCTAGCAGATGTAATGGAGGTGTATTACTTGCCTAGTGGCCTATCTGACCATTGCCCCCTAGCCATAGTGCTTTGTTCCTCTGCCTCTCGCAACACGGCACTGTGGCAGGTGGGTTCACACTGGGTCTCCCATCCAGATCTTGCTGAAAAAATTTATTGGCTGAATTTTGGGAGCATAATACGGGGCCCTCCTCTCCTAAAAAGTACCTGGGATGCCTTTAAGGCTTAAACGAGAGGGCAATATATTTCTTCCATTGCAGCTATCAAAAAGGAACAGTCGGCCACTACTCTGTCGCTGCAACAGTTGGTAACCGACCGCACTACAAGCTACAATTTGGACTCTACCACAGGCAGTTTTGATCTTTTGTTGGCTGCTCAAAGAGAATTGTAGGTTGGAGCTCACCAGACCTGACGTGTACAAAAATAAACAGAGTGTTTTCGAGCAGGGAGATAGGAACGCCCGCTTACTAGCCATGATGGCCCAACACGACCGACCACTCACGCTCATATCTGAACTTACTACACCTGATGGAAAGACAGTGACTTCCCCCTCAGACATTCTAGATATTTTCCAGAGGATTTCCATTTTATGCCTCTGCTCTACATTGCGGTTTTCGGCCTAATGCTCTGATAGATTTTTTTAGATCCCTTTGCACTCGGTTGGCTCTCGGACAGGGAGCGTGAGGCACTGGTACAGCCTTTTTACAGTCCTTGCTGCAATCTATTAAATGGCTCCAGATGATCTATAGCTGTCCCCCATCCATCATCTGTATGCCTGGGTGGAAGTCTGTCTCTTCCCTCCAGGCTGTATAGGGGAACTAGACAGGGCTGCCCTCTCTCTCCGGCATTATATGCTTTAGCCATTGAACCAGTGGCTGAGGCCCTACGCACCTCTCCACTTATTAGGGGACTTCGTATAGGCCTGCTGGAGGAGAGGGTCGCCCTGTACGCGGATGGCATGCTGCTCTTTCTAAATGATGCAAGTTCTTTGCTACAGGGGGCCCTACAAGTTTTAGACCCCTTCACTACGTTCACAGGACTCAAGGTTAAGTGGTCCATGTCTCTACCATTTCCAATTGACCAAGCAGCTAAGACAACAGCCCCCCTGGATACTCCTTTACAGTGGGTGGATACCTTTAAATATCTAGGCGTTATGGTCTCTTCCCAGGCCATTCGGACTTCCTTTCCTTAAATCTAGTTCCATTTTTACTCTAGGTGAAGGTCAAACTAAAGGCATGGGAGAATTTACCATTGTCCCTGTTGGAACGCATCAAGCTTATCAAAATGAAAATTATCCCCAAACTCCTTTACTTATTTTGGCATTCTCCACAATGGCTACACAAGTCATTTTTTACAAAGCTGAATCAAAATTTTCTCAACCTTTCTTTGGGGTCCCAAGCTGCCCAGATACAAACCGAGCATCTTGATGCGACCATGTACACAGGGTGGTATGGCCTTTCCCGATTGCTACAAATATTTTTGCTACTCAATTGGTAACTGTGGCTTGGAGGCAGAGTCCTGATTTGTCCAACTCGTCCACAATGCTGGAGGCTGCAGTGTTCAGGTCCTTGGAAGCACTTCAATTCTTGGTCTACAGAGGATCACGTGAGCCCCCTATGATCTGACTCCTTCCATGCTTACTACTCTGTGGGGCTTGGAGGGCGGGACTAGCTGGTGAGGGCTATCAAAAAACAGCTATTTCCCCTAACACACCGATTTGGCTGCATCCCAACCTGTCGCACATTTACAAGATATCAGACCCCTATGCTTGGATCAGGTATGGTATTAAACTAATCTCACAAGTACTATCACACCAGTCCTTAATCCCCTCAACTCAACTTTACTCCACATATAATATCCCTAACTATTATCATTTTCATTATCTACAACTTTCTCATGCCTTTGCGGGAAAATTTCCACTATCCTCTTGCATGGTTGTCCAGTTGGGGTTTCGAAGAACACTCCGAACAGAGTGTGGCGAGAAGCCCACTTCACACTTCTATTCGCATCTAATATTTGTGTCACTGCTGCCTCTAGCAGGGCTCTGGGCTTGCTGGCAACATGACATTCCAGGGAGCGTGAGGCACTGGATAATGATGACTGGGATGATGTTTGGGACTTCCCTTCCATATCTTTGGTCTCAATACGTGACCGTCTTGTGCAATTTAAAATTGTACATAAAGTATATTTCACACCTCATAGGCTTCACATGATGAACGCAGATATTTCACTGGAATGCTGGCAGTGTGGTACCTCACCGGGAGATTTTTCACACATCTTTTGGCACCATTCCAGGGTCAGTAAATATTGGGAAGAGCTTCTGGCTGTTAGGTCTGGTAACCTCTACTTCAATCCAGCCCTCAATGGAAGTATGTCTATTGGGGCTAGTAGAAACTATAGTACCGACCGTACTAATTGGGCTGCTTCTCTTTTATGCCAGGAAAAATATAACCAAGCAATGGAAGAAACCCTCTACCCCATTTTTGTCACAGTGGAAACAATTTGTAAACAATAATATTCTTCCCTTATACAAAGATAAATACATGAACAGGGCCTGTGCCACAAAATATGACAAGGTATGGCATACATGTGTTGCTGAACCCTTGACCGCCTAACTACTCAAGTGAGTCACTACCTTTCTCTATGGCTCATATACCGGAATGAATATGAATACTCTATGTGGTCAAATCTTTACTATTACTAAATATATGATTGCTAGAGGACATTATGTATCGCAGAGAGCGGCACAACTTTAATAAAGTGTACATCCACTGTCTTCATACCTACATTCTGATGTATTTTCTTGCAAGACTATGAGTTGAACCCTCACGCAGTTGTTCCGCTAATCTTTTGTCAAGTACTTTGTTTTTATTCTTTGTATGAGTTTATCTACAAAAATGCAATAAACTGGATTTTTTTTTTTTATAAAGAAATACACTGATCAGCCATTACTTAAGTCCCCATTTTGCCACCAAAACAGTCCTGATCTGTTGAGGCGTGGACACCACTAGACCTGTGAAGATATTTTGTGGTATCTGAAAAGTACTGTATGCTGCATCTCTGATGCTCTGTTTATAAAGTGTCTAAAAAATGCACCTCCCCTTGAAATCAATGGAAAACGCATCAAAAATGCACCAGGGCTGCGTTTTTGGTGCGCTTTTTGAGTCACATTGTTTCAGAGGTAAATGCCAGTGATGTGATTCATCAGACCAGGCTACTTTCTATCATTGCTCGATGGTCCAGTTCTTATGCTTACATGCCCATAGGCCCTTTTGCTTGTGGGCATGGGTCAGCGTGGGCACTCTGACCAGTCTATAGCTGCAAAGCCCCATATACAACACATCAACTTCAGGGACAAGTTTACTTGCTGCCCAATATATCTTACAAACTTTCAGATGTCACTGTAATAAGATAATCAATGCTGTTCCCCTTATCTGTCAGTGGTCATAAAGTTATGGCTGATCGGTGTATTCTCAGTGTGACGGAGGGGGGACCCATGGAACCCAGAATCCCTTGGGGTGGTTGGGAAAAGCTCCCCATGCACCTCCTATGTCTAAGTGAGTCCGATTAGTACAGATCAGACTGGATTTCTCAGTCACCCTGTGCCCCTATTAGAGACACAGGGTGACTGAGAAATCCAGTCTGATCTGTACTAATCGGACTTACTGTACAGCCACACTGGAATGTAAATATATATATAAGAATGTTGTCTCATTTTGTTGTGTACTCTTTGCTGGGTTATTTGGGGTGTGGCTGTATTCCAATGTTCTATTCTGTCTGTCTGCCTTGGATATTAATATTATGGGATGTGTATGTAGATTAGCTGTGAGATTGGTGGGGGCGAATTCCTCCAAAAGCTCACTGCTGATTGGACAGTCTACCTCACCCTGAATGCAAAGGTGGGGGGGGGGGGGGGTTGTCCAGAGTATTACCTGTGTACAAGGGTTTTCAATAAAACAGTCCATGTTCAGCAACCAAACAAGTATTAGGAGCAGTTGGAATATCTGATACCTATATTCAGACTGGGAGGAAGCGGTATATGACGAAAGCACTCAAAGTGGAGTGCGAGACATTTTGTTACTCAGCTTCAGTAATATAAGGCCTCATACACACTGAGCGTTTGCTGAGCTCCCCTGAATGCCTTTTCTCCTGGGAGGAGAAAAGCCGTTTTAAAAAAAAAAGTGCACAAAAACCACATTGTACACCTGCGTTAAGGCACATTTAGACGCTTGCAGGTGCATCAATCGCTTGATCGGTCATGTATTTTATTGGCTAGAATATTAATTTATTCTGGCCACTGGAATGAATAGATCAGCCTTTCTCAACCTTTTAACCCTGGAGGAACCCCAAAAATTATTTTCAGGTCTCGAGGAACCCTTACTAAAACTAGCAACCTCTGGAGGAACCCTGGTTGAGAATGGCCACATTAGTGTGATGGTCAGTAAGATGAATGGTCCTTACACTTGTGGTCATTGGGAAGAATTACCTCCTTACAGATAGCTAAAAAGATCAATGGTGTCAGTGGGAACTTATATGAGGGGCAGAAATTGCCCAATGCTGAAAGAACCCCTAGCAACCGCTGGAGGAACCCTATTGTTCCACGGAACCCTGGTTGAGAATCACTGGAATAGATGCTTGCGATTAGGTAAATATACATGCACTTAGGAGCATAAAGCATTCTCCCCTCAGAAGCTCCTCTCCTGAACACGCTGACTATGTTTTTTGAGCCTGTAAACGCCTATGTGTGCATGGACATATAGGCTAACATAGAGGGGCATTTACAAATATATATATATATATATATATATAGATATATATATATATAAATATAAAAAACAAAACAAAAAAAAACGTTAAACATCTATAAAAGCAGCGTTTATTTAAAGCCCAGGTGTGCATGAAGTCTAAGGCCCGGTTCACACCGCTGCGGGGGGAGATCCGGATGTGATTCGCACAGCAAATCACATCCGATCTCCGTAGCGATGCGAGTTCAGCCATACAGATAGTATGGCTGAATTTGCATCGCTCCCGCAGCAAACTCGCACGGGATCCTTTTTTGGGTCCGCAACAGAATCGGATCGCATGGGGGTTCACACCATGCGATCCGATTCCTGTGCGAGTCGGCAGATCGCACTGCGATATGCCGACGGATCTGGGGGTGTCATTAACATAACATTGACACTCCCAGCCGTCCGCATAGGGCAGTGTGAACTGCCGGCGGGAGGTGTGCGATGCGGGTAAACGCCGCGGATTCGCGGCGTTCCCGCATCGCTATAGTGTGAACCCGGCCTTAATCTGATTGTAAAGATGCACGTAGATTCAAATTAAAGCTGTGGTTCTTTCAGCTAACCCCTATGTTACTAAAGGATAAAGTAGTAGTAGATACATAGGGGCTGGCAGATGTAACCACAAAGCAAAGGCACCCAACACACCAGGATGTATGTTGGATGCAGAAGACTGATTGGCAGTCATAGCTCTTGAACTGAGTGAAGATCAGAGACCACTGAACAGGCAAGAAATAAAAGTCTTTTTGCAAACAGCTTCTTTATTCATTATTTTTTTTGGTTTAATTTAAAACATTAAAGGTACCTTAACGCCCTCTGTTCTTCTTCCATCTGGTCACGTACATCACGCAGTTGTTTAACAAGTTCTGGATCTGAACCATTTACCCAGGTATATACTACATCAATAGGCATAGGGAGGCAGAGCCTGGAAGGAGCCCAAAATGATAAAACATCAGCTTATTAACTCATTAGAAAATATGCATAGCAATATAAACATATTACTTATTATATAAGCCAAATGCTAAGTGATCTTCTCAATTTTCAGTGTACTGTGTAATAGACAGCCCAACGATCAACCAAACAAGCACACATAGCAGTCTGACAGCATCCTTGCTAACTGGGAGGAAGTGGCTTAGGCTGGACATAGATTAGGCAATTTTATTTCCTTCAACCAACGGTTGAAGGAAAGAAAATTGCTTGATTCCTTCAACAACACAGTCAGTGTTGCTGGGAGGAATCCCTCCCACTGGGTTATTGTACTCAGACAGGGGAAGGTTTCTCTGCCATCAGAATACAATGATCACTGATGACGGCTATAGCCAGCAGCAGTGATTGTACAAAATAAAAAAACACAGGCTGGTTGTACTGAAGTGGATCAATAGATCCACTTCAGTACAACCAGCCTGCCCATGGATGGATCGAAACGTGTCCAGTTTCTGCTGAACCAGATGAATTTCAATCTATTGCTGAGTTTAGTGTTGTCAGCTTGAAATAGGAAGGGTTGTTACTAGCTGGATCTCCAGTTAGGAAACTTTGAAAAAAATAAAAAACTAATTTGCTTAACGTGCCACTTTCCCGACATCATAAGAAACTATCAATAAATGTTGTATGACAAAGTCATTATGACATTTGTCTTCTGTATTCTGAAAAAAACCTGGTGGATCCTGCTGTTCATGTCCCCAATACATTTGGGGATTTTGTAGAGCAGTGCTGGCAGCTCTGCACATGCTCAGTTTTCAGTAAGTGTCTATATTTAGAATTTCCTCCCTAATGCATCCGAGCAGTCCATGTGACTATAGAGTCACACATGTGGGCGTATTTAAAAAGGCAAATGACAGCCCACTCCCTCCTTCCTCCTACATGTCCACTAACCAGCTAAACACAATGGAGGTGGGATATTATAAGTAGATTGATGGAGGCTTCACCTCCCTCAAATTCTAAGACAGAGGCTAGAGGAGTGTAACTGGCATAAATCTGCCCACACCATGTTATTGTTAAAAAAATAATAAAGATTTAATTTCAAATCTATATTTGTATAATTATTTTAAACAGTTTATTGATATTATTTATTTGTATGCTGTATCCCAAATGCTGTTTGTTTGTTTATTCATTTGGAGTATTAGAAGCTCCTCCTGCTTAGGTTTCATTGCAGACAGGCTAGGAAAGATCTGGGTTATGTGACAGCTGTATATCGATTAGGAAAAAGGAACTTTCATCTTTTTCATTAAAATAATTTACCAATTGCTTACTGGCCACTTAAAGCGGAGGGCCGGTTATAAAAAAAAAAAAAAAAAAAAAAAAAGTCAGCAGCTGCAAACACTGCAGCTGCTGACTTAATAAAACACACTCACCTGTCCAGGGCGCCCGCGATGTCGGCCGCCCGAGGCCGACCCGTCCCTCGGCTCTCGGGTCCCGGCGCCGCCATCCCTTGTAAGGGAAACAGGCAGCGGAGCCTTATGGCTTCACTGCCCGTTTCCTACTGCGCATGCGCGAGTCCCGCAGCTACTGCGCATGCGCGAGTCCCGCAGCGCTTTCTGAATGGGACGCGCTGTGTTCTGGAACACACAGTTCCCAGAACACAGCGCGACTCATTACCCAGAAGACGCCGCGACGAAGAGAGAAGACAGAAGATCTCCGCGGAGGAGGAAGAGGAAGATTAGGAGAAAGTGCCTAGCAACAGGCATTTCTGGTAAGTAAAAAAAAAATTTTTTTTTCATTTTTTTTTTTTTTAGATTTTTTGTAATTTTTAACATTTTTTTGTTTTTCAGGGTGGCCCTCCCCTTTAAACCCCCTCCTGCCCAGATCAATTTTCAGCTTTCAGCGTTGTCACTCTTTAAATGACAATTGCACGGTCATGCAACACTGTACCCAAATTAATGTTTTTTTTTCCACACAAATAGACCTTTCTTTTGGTGGTATTTAATCACCACCAGGGCTTTTATTTTTTGCTAAAAATAATAAATAATAAAAAAAATTAAAATAAAAGAAAGGATGGAAAATTTTGAAAAAGAAAAAAAAAAAAAAAAAAAATGGAATTACGTACCGGTAATGTCCTTTTCCAGGAGTCTTTCAGGACAGCCACCTTAGAGAGACACCGGCTCCTCCCCTCTGAGGAAACACCGCCTTCATTTTCATAATTTAAGCCTCCTCCTCCCTTCGTTCCTCAGTTCTTCCAGAGTACCTCCAGCCAACTGGGGAGACACAAGAGCACGTCAAACAAATAAACTTTTTAAGTCTTACCTGACGGCCTCATGTAATGAGTTCCCGATGATCTGCAACAATTTGGGTGGGAACCGGTGCTGTCCTGAAAGACTCCTGGAAAAGGACATTACCGGTACGTAATTCCATTTTTCCCCAATTGTCTTTCAGGACAGCCACCTTAGAGAGGATAAGCGAGTATATTACCTTAGGGTGGGACTACTGCCTGCAGCACCTTACGACCAAAGGCTTGGTCTTTGGCTGACAGAAGATCCAGTCTATAGTGTCTCACAAACGTAGAAAAACTGGACCACGTTGCAGCTCTACAGATCTGTTCCGGAGATGCACCAGCCCACTCTGCCTGAGAAGTTGCCACCGCCCTGGTTGAGTGTGCTCTAATCCCAGCTGGAGGATCTAATCCCCCTGCCACGTATGCCTGCCCAATGGCTAACCTTAACCATCTAGCTATCGTACGCCTAGAGGCTTTGGAACCCTTCCTGGCCCCTGAAAATAAAACAAAAAGTGAATCAGTCTTTCTGAACTGACTTGTGCAGTCTAAATAATAAAGAACACATCTTCTAACATCCAGTTTGTGAAAAATGTGTTCCTGTTCTCTAACTGGATTTGAACAAAACGTAGGTAGCACAATCTCCTGCATCCTGTGGAAACTAGAGGCTACCTTAGGTAAAAAGGCCGGATCCATCTTCAAAACCAGACGATCCGGAAAAACCTGAAAAAAGGGAGCCCTGACAGAAAGGGCTTCGAGTTCACTTACTCTCCTTGCTGTAGTGATCGCCACCAAAAACACCGTTTTGAGAGTGATCAGCTTTAATGAGCAAGATTCTAATGGCTCAAAAGGTTCCCCTGTGAGAACCTGTAAAACTAAAGAAAGATCCCAGACTGGGAAGGGGGAGCTTGCAACCGGCCTCTGCCTACCTAGGGCCCTGAAAAACCTTACGACCCAAGGATCTGACGCTAGATGTTTCTCCAAAAACACGCTCAAAGCGGAAACCTGACCCTTTAGTGTTCCAAACGCTAACCCCTTATCCGCCCCTGCCTGTAGGAACTCTAGGACGGCTACAGGGCTGTGCACGTTGAAGGAACCCTCTGAACACCAGCTGTTAAACCGCCTCCATACCTTTAAGTAAATGGACTGGGTTTCCTTTTTCCTACAGTTTAGAAGAGTGGCTACCAACCGGTCTGAGAAGCCCTTGGCTTTCAGTAATTCTTCCTCAGAAGCCACACTGCCAGGTTCCATCGTCCTACCTGAGGACAGAACACCGGACCCTGAGACAGGAGATCCTCCTGCAATGGGAGAATCCAGGGGGGTTCTACAGACAGGCCCTTCAGGATCGAGAACCACGGCCTCCTGGGCCAGTGAGGTGCAACTAGAATAAGGGTAGTGTTCTCCACTTGAAACTTCCTTAATACTGCCGGAATGAGCACGGGAGGGGGGAAGGCATAGCACTTGGAGAAACCCCAACTCTGTGCTAGTGCGTCCACCGCCAATGCCCCGTCCCCCCTGTTTATGGAGAAGAAAGTGGCTACTTTCGCGTTTTCCCTTGCGGCAAAGAGATCTATTGAGGGAATCCCCCATCTCTGGGTGATCATTTCGAATATTTCCTGTTTGAGAACCCAATTGCCTTCTCTCAGAGTTCTCCTGCTGAGAAAATCTGCCACCTGATTTTGTTCTCCCTTCAAGTGGATTGCTGAAAGGGACAGGATATTTGCTTCGGCCCATCTGAGGATGGCTTCCGCTAGGGCCCATAAGGATTTGCTCCTGGTGCCCCCCTGTCTGTTGATGTAAGCTACCACCGAGGAATTGTCCGATCTTACCCTTACGTGATTCCCCCGGAGCTCTTTCTGAAAGGTCCTGAGAGCTAGATCTACTGCCCTCAGCTCCCTCCAATTCGAGGATCTCCTCGAGTCCCTCTTTTCCCAAATACCCTGTATTAACCGGGAGTCTAGGTGTGCTCCCCAACCTGAGCTGCTTGCATCGGTCGTGACCACCCTGGAGGTTGGCATGACCCACTCTAGACCTTGGGACAAATTTGCTCCCTTCCTCCACCACCAGAGGGACCTCTTTACCTGATCTGGAATCGAAACCAGAGAATCCAAAGATCCCTGGCTGTGATCCCAAATTTTCAGAACAAACAACTGTAGAGGGCGGTAATGTAACCCTGCCCACTGAACCGCTGGAAGAGCGGATGTCAGCAACCCTAGTGCCGACATGATCTTCCTTACGGAGATCTGGTGGTTGCCCTGAAGAAACAACAGAGCCTTGTCTACCTTTTGAATTTTCTCCAAGGGAAGAAAGACCCTTTGAACTGTTGAGTCCAACACGTACCCCAGGAAGGTGACCCTCTGGGAAGGAATTAAGTTGGATTTCTCCAGGTTCAGGAGCCAACCCAGGCTTACTAACAAGTTTCTTGTGACCTGTAAATCCTGAATTAACTGCGTTGGGGAAGGTGCAAACAGAAGAAGATCGTCGAGATATGCGATCACCGAGATTCCCCTGAGACGCAGAAATGCCAGAACTTCTGCCATCACTTTGGTGAAGATCCCGGGGGAAGAGGATAGCCCGAAAGGAAGCGCTCTGAACTGAAGGTGTAGTACTTCCAACGGAGTTCTCACTGCTAGCCTGAGAAAACGCTGGTGGGACTTTGCGATGGGAATATGCAAGTATGCATCTTTCAGATCTATTGATGCCATAAAACAGTTCGGTGGAAGGAGTGCTTTTACTGAGTAAACTGAATCCATCCGAAACCTTCTGTAGGTAACAGACATTCAGAGGCTTCAGGTTCAGGATGAGCCTGAATTTTCCCGAAGGCTTGCGAACCACGAAGACGTCAGGGTAGAAGCCTCTGCTTGTCTCTCCTACTGGAACCCGTACTACCACCTCCTGGTCTTCCAACTCCTGCAGGGAGGAAAGAAGGGCAGATGACTTTTCTGCGCATTTTGGCAGCTCGGTGACAAGGAACCTCAGAGGAGGGAGTTCTGAAAACTCCAAATGGTAGCCTTCTCTGACGATCCCCAAGACAAACTGATTGGAGGAAATCATTTCCCACTGTGGGAGGAAGGCCCCCAACCTTCCTCCCACCGTGACCCTGTCACTGAGATTTCTTGGGCTGTTCAGGAGGGCGAAAAATTGCTCCCCCGGGGCCCTTGCTTTTGAGTCCCCAACCTTTCTTCTGCTGAACCGTACGGGAGGCAACAACCCTTTTCTGGGGACGAGTCCTTCTTTTGGCTTGTTCCCCAAATTTCCTTTTAACAGGAAAGGCCTTTCTCTTGTCTGCTGTGCGATCTAGCACCGCTTCAAGACCTGATCCAAACAGTAGATCTCCTGTAAAGGGGATTCCACAAAGTTTAAGTTTGGACGCATTGTCTCCAGGCCAGGTCTTCAGCCATAAGGCTCTCCTGGCAGAGTTGGTCAGAGCCAAGGACCTTGCCGATATTCTCACGGATTCAGCCGAAGCGTCCGCTATGTAGGCTATCCCCTTAAGAAGCATGGGAAAGGAGGAGAGAATAGTCTCCTTTGTTGTCCCTGCTTCAATGTGTGCGCTAATCTGGGTGAGCCAATACTCCATGTTGCGGGCCACCACTGTGGTTGCCATGGCTGGCTTAAGATTTCCCTGTGATGAATCCCAGGCCTTTTTAAGAAGGCAGTCCATCCTTCGATCCATAGGGTTAGTAAGTACCCCCATATCCTCAAAGGATAGATCCGTGTGTCTGGACACCTGGGAAAAAGCAGCGTCTAATCTGGGAGATTTATTCCAGACGAGAGTCTCTTCCTCCGAAAAAGGAAACCTTCGTCTTAATGCCACGGAAAAGAAAGGTTTCCTTTCGGGATCCCGCCATTCCTTCTTGATGGTATCGATCAAGACGTTATGCACTGGGAACACCCGCTTTTTTTATTCCCCCATGCCCTTGTACATCTGATCATGGAGTGACAATGTCTTAGTTTCTTCTTGAATGCCTAAAGTGGTATGAATAGCCCCCAAGAGCTCATCCACATCCTCCAGGGAAAGCTTATACCGCGAGACTCTGTTGGATTCCCCATCCAACACCTCGGCGTCAGACTCCCCCTGGGAGTCTGAAACGACACTGTCAATTTCTTCCTCAGCTTCCTCCCTGGGACCCCCTGGATTCTCTCCCCCTGCAGGAGGAACGTCCGCGGGGCTGGATGGTACACTCTGCTGCGCTGGTGTAGGAGTGCTTAAGGGCTGGGGCCACTGGAAACTGGAGAAAAAGTTTTTGAAGGACTGAAAGGTACCAGAGAGTTCCTTCATAGAAGCTACCAGATCTGCACCCTGCTCTGCTGCCTGTTCCCTAAGTAAATCCTCAATACATTGTTTACAAATTGCTTTGGACCAGGAGTCTCCCATAGGAGTTCTACATGAAGGGCACTTCTTAGAACCATGGGGGGACTTGCTCGTGGCTTTCTGAAAGACACAAAACACAGGAAGGAGCAGCATAAGCCAAAAAGAAAAGAAACACCAGCGCTACATAGAGGACCACCGGGAGTGCCCCACCCTAGGATCAACCATCACCAGGATCCCAGACGCACTACCCTTCCCCCCGACCACCAAGGAGGAACACCAGTGGAGCTACTGGATACAAGTAAGGGAACACCTCCCCAGGGTTCCTCTTACCTTTGAGTGGCTGGTGCTGTTATCTCCGGGAGTTCTTGAAGCCTCTGCTTCGGACATTCTCCCGTTGAGGAAGCGTGGTACGAACGTGCCTCTAACCAGCCGAACGCTAGGTTCCCCTTCACGTGCCGCGTCCGGAACCGGAAGACGCGGATCGAACGAAGGGGTCCGCCCCCACCGGAACTGACGTCGCCCGCCTACCGGTCCGGCTTCCAGCTCCCAGCCGGCTGCATACACAGGGGGGCCCTGGACGCCTTCGTTCAGCGCCCCACTGGGCGAAACGCAAGGATGAACCTCTCCAAAGACTTCCTGCTTTCCCCAAGCGAAGATTGGAGTGCGTGTAAAGGTCAGTCGAGTTTCAGCTTCCCCAGCCGACCAGACTGTTTGTTCCGTTGAAACACCCACGGGTGAACGAACGGACGACCCCATAAACTTCCTGCTTTCCCCAAGCGGAGTTTAGGGTATATGGACAGTACGAACACTTCAGCTCCCCGCTGATAGGACTGTCCCGGACCGACCGATAAACGGTCGAATAGCCGAACAGGGCCGGGGCTCCGCTCGGATAGTTTCAGTTTCACCAACCGAATTCAGCCTTAAGGTTCCTTGGCGGTGTCTCCCCGCTGGAGGAAACACCATAACTGAGGAACGAAGGGAGGAGGAGGCTTAAATTATGAAAATGAAGGCGGTGTTTCCTCAGAGGGGAGGAGCCGGTGTCTCTCTAAGGTGGCTGTCCTGAAAGACGAAAAGTGAAAAATCAAAAACAGGTCATTTTTATCCTTCCTTGATATGTGCTGATGAGGCGGCACTGATAGGCTGCACTGGTGGGCACTGGTAGGCGACTCTGATGGTCAGCACTGTTGATGAGGCACTGATTGGTGACATTGATAGGTAGCACTGTGGGCACTGGTAGGTGGCACTGACAGATGGTAGAGGTGGGCACAGATGAGCTGGTGGCTGCTCGCCTTGATTGGGACCGATGTCCCTCTGACAGCCGGCAGTGATTGGCGTTTTTTTTTCCCTCCTCATGCTATTAGCGTGAGGAGAAATAAAACAATTAGCGGCTCTATTTACATCACATGATCAGCTGTCAGTGGCTGACAGCTGATCACGTAGTAAGGGGTTGGGATCAACCCCTTACTCCGATCTGTGATCCAGCAAGTCTCAGATCCATATACAGAAAGAGAACTGACAATGTAAATTAAAAAGTGTGTGTTTTGTATCACTTTAAGAAAATGGTATGAAACAAACTAAGAATTTTTAGATTTAGATTTAGATTTTTTTTTTGATTTTTTTTTTATCGTTATCTACATAGTAAATGCTACAAGCAGAAAAAGAAAAAAAAAAAGCATTCATGCTAAAAATATGTTGTTCTTGAGAAAAAGTAAGTTCTTGAACCATGTCAAGCTCTATCTACAATGAAAAACGTTTTCTGAAATGCAGCCAAAAGCTGCGACAAGATCATGATATGACCCACTCTAAGACTGCGTACAATGCTTAGTGTCTTCTTACAGTAGCTAGCTCTAAGTGCTGGGATAAAAGAAAATAAAGGCTTCAAGTATTGCATTACTCGGATGTGGACAGCAAACTACTCAAACCTTTCATGTTTTTACTTGCTACATGTTTATTGAACTCAAAGTAATTAATAATACGCAGACGCATAATAAAATAAACAAAAGTTAATCTTTATCAGCATGTAGAGATTACCTTTTCTGAAATGATTTCCCAGCAATGTTGTCCCGGTAAGTATCAAACAGAACATGGTACTGATCCCGACTCCACTCCAGCACCACCTAGAAAAAAATAAATAAATAAAAACACATTTTATACACATATATATCTTTAAGCTTATTTCGGTTTAGGTTTGTGACATGAACATTTTATATATATATATATATATATATATATATATATATATATATATATATATATATATATATATATATATATATATATACACACACACACACACAATATAGATGCTGATCTGCACTGCTGGTACTAGTTCTATAGAGCTCTATACTATATGTTGTATTGCTCAACCCACATTCAAAAGAGTGGAGGAAACCCATTATCCCTGAATTACAGGGAAATGCTACTGGTTTTAAGAAAAATATTTAAATAGGGAACTAATGTCTGGGTTTTTTTTTTTCAACAAAAAATAAAAAAACACTAGAGAACACAGCGGCCTACAACAGGAGTCTGGTGCGTCTCCATTCAGCTTTTCAGGTCTGATTTCAGCCCAAATTTGGACCTGAAAAGGACCAAAAGACACACAGGACTCAATTCGCACAGAAACCAAAATAGAGCTCATCCTCATAGAGCTCATCCTCCTAGGCCATAATTACTACAACCTCATACATATACAGTATAGAATGTACAATTTATAATAAATATGTTAGGCCGAACTGTAGGAAGATGCAGGTCTCTATGCCTTTTGCCATTCTTTGGCTTCCTCAGGAGACCAAGGATATGACCGTATCCTTTATTCACATCACACCAAATAGTGATTGTATTTTCTCTTCTGTTCATTTATTTGTTTATTTTTTTAACTCATTTTGTTAAAGCAGTAGTAAACCTCAGTCGATTAGAAAAAAAATAAATAAAAAAATTCCTTGCAAGGCAATGTCATAATGATGTGCTAGTATGAACCTTCAGAGGGCATGCGCCGGTGACATCACCGGCTGCATCCAATTGGAATATCTTCCAAACACCGCAAGTTTAGGAGACATTCAATGTACCTACAGGTAAGCCCAATTATAGTAAAAAAAAAAAAAAAAAAAGGGACATACTATCACATTAAAGCAGAACTGAACTCTGCCTGCATGTTCACAATCATCCCCAGAATTCAAATAGAGCAGTGCATGCACAGCTCCATTTACATTTCCAATACAGTGCCAGGATGAATGAAACTTGCGCATGCCGGAATTCAGCGCCGGAGAGAAGGTGCCAGTGTGGGACCTCAATGGCATCGGACCGTTGGAGCAGAAGTAAGAATTTGTACCTTTAGTTGCGTTTTAACCCTAAAACTTTACCAAATTAGATTCAAAAGTAAGTTCGATGTAAACCCTAACTGAATTACATTCAGTTTACGACAGCATTGTGTATCAAATTAACTGCCATTTAAAAATAAAATTCAGTTTTTATGTATCATTGAATTGCACTGGTGATCTGCATTCTGTTACGTGCACTGCTCTCCACCAATGGCTGCAGAACGTTTTCCAGATCCGATTTCCTGAAAGTGACAACAGCGACCATGCCTTGTTAATGTGTGCAAAACCGTGTTCATTTTAGTCTTTGGACTAAAATGGCATTTTAGTTTTAGTCCCATTTTAGTCTTCTGCAATTGTATTAGTCGTATTTAGTCGACTAAATCTCCAGGACATTTTAGTCGACTAAAATGTCCTACGTTTTAGTTGACTAAAATCTCCAGTACATTTAAGTAATTGCAATTTAGCTGTAGTCATAGTCTTTTGACTAAAATGGTATTTTAGTTTTAGTCGTATTTTAGTCATCTCAATTGTTTTAGTCAACTAAAATAGTATTCATTTAGTCAACTAAAATGTTTTAGTCGACTAAACTAACACTGGTGCTAAAGCAACTACTTTTGTGACAAGGTGACATCACAAGAGCTCAAAGAGACAGGGAATGGACAGATCATTGTCACCCGATAACAGGAAGTACCTGAACGACTGTTCATTGCAGAATTACTGGATATTATTTTGAAATATGAAAAAAAAAATACCGATAATGACATTTGAAAATACATGAACATGCTAAAGCATATATGAGATTTTAGTGATTGGGTTTCTTTACGTTTAAGACCCCTTTCACACCGCACCTTGCGTTGGCGGTAAAACGCCGCTATTTTTAGCGGCGTTTTACCGCCGGATTTGCGGCGCATTCCGGCCGCTAGCGGGGCGCTTTTACTCCCGCTAGCGGCCGCGAAAGGGTTAAAACCACCGGCAATACACCGCAATAGCAGCGTTTTGGCGGCGGCATTACAGCGCTGCCCCATTGATTTCAATGGGCAGCAGCAGTGGAGGAGCGGTAAACACACCGCTCCAAAGAAGCTGCTGGCAGGACTTTTTCCTGGCGTCCTGCCAGCGCACCGCTGTAGTGTGAAAGCCCTCGGGGCTTTCACACTACACACAATGGTGCAGCTTCTTTAGGGCGTTTTGCCATCGCTATTTCTAACGCTATAGCGCCTGCAAAACGCCCTGGTGTGAAAGGGGTCTTAGGCCTGAAGTTAAGGCAAATGTTAAGCATTGGTGGCAGATTGTTATTGATTGATTTAGTGTTGGGAAAAAGTCATGTGTTAAGGGTCAATTTTAGGGTTTGGGTGAAGGATTTTTTATTTGTTTTACTTGTTTTTAGCAGTAACACAAGTACTAAAACATGGGTGCACAGTAATATAAAGCAAATAAAGTAGACATACATTTTCTAACAATCAACAGACCAATTATTTTAGTTAGAATGTCAGCAGAACTGGATTGACTTGTTTTACTTCTCTTTTCTCAAACAAGCTCCCCGATGGTTTCACCATTTCGTACATCAGATGGCGTGGTCTCCGGCAGATAGAAACACTGTTCTTGTCAGATCTAAACTGCCCAATGCTTAGGACCGTTATGTTAACAGCTTTCAAACCACAACGCTTCAGATAGAATGTTTGCTATCTTTTTTTATCAGCGTGACAAACAAAACAGAAGCAAAAATAACAGCTATTCCATTCCTTGGTTGGAGAGTATTTTTTGCAGACACATAAACTGGGCAATTCATTGAAATTAGAGTAACGGAAAAGTGCGGGTGCTTTATTAAACTTAATTTTTTTGCAGCAGCAGCACCAAATCAATGACAGATGAGATCTGAATGTTTGCAATGAGCCGAGTTGTCTACCTTTTTTTTTTTCAGCGTTCTACAGGCAGCACATTAGCTGCATTTCTTTCAACTAATCAAACCAAGTTATAACAAAAAGTAACAGAAACAACCGGATACTGTCTCTGTGATACGGTACTTCATTTACTCTAACAGGCACACACAGTAGTTAAAGTGAGAAAACCAGTCAGATAAAGAGAAGAGTGGGCTACAAAACGGGAGGGGGGCGTAGGTGTCACATAGGTGAGAATGGTCTGGTTGTGAGAAAAGATGTGCAACATAATTTTTCACAACCAGACCATTCTCTGAAAGATATGAATGTTTCGGTTCTTAAAGAAGATGTGTTACTAAAATGTTATTTAACCCATCAGGGGACCAAGTGCATGTAGTACTTGGTCCCATTCAAGTCCGTCCTGTAATTGTTAAGCAGCATGGTTGGGGAAGTTGGTTCATTCAAGACCAGGCAGTTTATAAAATGCCCACCACAGAAATTCCCATAAATTGGGCTTCAAACTGGGGTGGAGCTACAGCTAGCATTAACATAAAGAGGTGCTTTTATCTGGCAATGTCCATCTGAACAGGACCAAGTGCTTTATGCATTTAGTCCCCTGGAGGATTAAGACCCCTTTCACACCGCAGCGCAGCTAAAACAGATAAAGCTCTGGTAGTTTTTGCGGTGCTATTTGGGTGCTAGCCGGGCGTTTTTTTTAAGGTAGCGTCACCTTAAAAAAAAAAGAGAAAAAAAACGTCCAGTTTTGCAGCGCTTTCAAAGCCGGGGCATTGTGGGAACACTATTTATAGCCCTCCCAACCACACCCAAAGATACTGCTTGCAGGACTTTTTCCAACGTCCTGCCAGCGCACTGCCCCAGTGTGAAAACACTCATGGCAATGAATGGGAGGCAGTTTTCAGGTGCTTTTCAGAGGCTATTTGTAGCGCTAAAATGCCTGAAAACTGCCTCAGTGTGAAGGGGTCTTAATAAAAGGTTTACTGAAGGGGTTATTTACAAAAGGCAAATCCACTTTGCACTACAAGTGCACTTTCAAGTGCATTCGCTGTAGATCTGAAGGGGACATGCAAGGAAAATAAAAAACAGCATTTTTGCTTGCACATTATTGGATGATAAAATTAGCAGAGCTTCCCCTCAGATCTACAGTGACAGCACTTACAAGTGTACTTGTAGTGCAGACTGGATTTCCATTTAGTAAATCAACCCCCGAGACTCCATCTTTAAAGCAGCGGTAGGCAACTTTGGCCCTCCAGCTGTGGTGAAACTACAAGTCCCATGAGACAATGCAAGACCCTGACAATCACAGGCATGACTCCTAGAGGCAGAGGCATGATGAGATTTGTAGTTTCACCACAGCTGGAGGGCCAAGGTTGCCTACCCTTGCTTTAAAGGCTAGATTTAGAAAGGAGTCTAAATCTCCCATGCATCTGACAGGCGGTGAGGAAGCGATGTGACACTTCCTCACTGCCCATTTTAACCCCATTTTTGTCAACAATGCAAGGAGTTAGTGCCACTTCCCCATTGACTTCAATGTGTAGCGTTTGGCAGGCTTGCCGCCCACAGTTTTCTACATGTTGGACCAAGTTAGCTGCAGTTGTGGCATGTAAACATCCCACTCTGCTGCCTATTGCAGTTTAAGGTGGTGGGGGAAGCCGGTCAACTCTGCAGCCCTCTTCAGCAGAAAATTTTGTGTACCAGTTTTTGACCATCTTCATTGGCGGGCGCAGGGTGACATCACCTCTGCACAAGCAGGCTAGTTTCTCCACCAACCATTCTATGCATGAAGGTAAAAAAACCTTCAGTGTGCTGCTCGCTCCATAGTCCCCCACTCTATTACTTACCCGAGGCAGATCCAGCACTGTGCACAGGGACCTCAGCTCTCCCTCTCCTTACTGGCCATGACAGAGCAGCGGGAGCTAACAGCCAGTGACACGGTAGTGCGGGGTGGGGCAGAGCCATGCTGTGTGTGTCTTATAGAAAGGGAGCTCGCATGAGTGCCCCCCAAAGCAAGCAGCTTGCACTTAGTGGGGTAGGGGAGCCAGGAGAGCCACCGAGGGACCTGAATAGAGGATGATCGGGCCTGCTCTGTGCAATACCACTGCACAGGGCAGGTAAGTATAACATGTTTGATTTTTAAAACAAAAAATCCAAAGCTTTAGTGCCACTTTAAAGTGTATCTAAAGTCAAACCCTTTTCACAAAGTTTAAGAGTGGTGAAGGGAGTTAGATCCTTTGTCAGGTTTTTAATGCTGCCTGTGCGGGCACTTTTATTTGTCCTAACAGGCATTGTAATCAGGACTGAAAGTGAGAGGAAATCCACATTTCTGAAATGTCACCAGAACAGGAATGGAGAACAAGTCTTCCAATGGGGACAACTATTCTGGTTACAACTGTCCAACAACAGCTAGGATTTCTTTGAAGGGATTTCCATTTTTTTTTTAGATTGTAAGCTCTAATGAGCAGGGCCCTCTGATTCCTCTTGTACCAAATTGTAATGTAACTGTAATGTCTGCCTTTATTTTGTTACGTGCTGCGCAAACTGTTGGCGCTAGGGTTGTAAGATACCGATTACCGATACTTTTTTTGAATAACACGCGACAGTTTTCAAAGCACAATACAGACCAATGATATCTGCAGCAGCACTGATAGGTGGCACTGATGGCTGGCACTGACTGATGGGCACTGATATGCTGGCTCTGATAGGTGGCATTTAAGGGCAATGATAGGTGGATCAGATGGGCAGGCAGTGGCAATGAAATGCAGCACTGATTGCATTGGCAATTGCTGGCAGCCTGGCATGATAAATGAACGATGAGACCATAACAGTTTAAACTTTCTCCAGTATACAAGTGCTGTGATGCCCATCTTGGCACACTCTGCACTCAGCCTCAGTAAGTAGCAGCGGACATCGTGTTATACCCAGCCCATATAGTTAGTGAACTATATGGGCTGGGTGTAACAAGATGTCTGCTGCCGCCGTGTGACTGCTGCTTACTGAGGCTGAGTGCATGGTGTACCAAGATGGGAGTTGTGCTGTTCAATCTCAGACAGAGACTGGGAGCCATCAATTCCTTTAACGAAAGTGAGGGCCCAGATCACCGATGCAGCTACCCACACCCCTGCCAGCTTACCTTCTGCTGCTGCCAGCCCGTCAGGATTCGCTCTGGGCCCACTGACTTCCGGCAGCCGCCTCTTCATGCAAAAGGTATCGGCTCAGGCATCGGAAGCATTTGCCCGAGTACAAGTACTCAGGCAAATACTCTGTTTCGATACTGATACTAGTAGCGGTGCAACCCCAGTTGGCACTATATAAATCCTGTATAATAATAATAATAATAATATAATATTTTGTTTTGTTGAGGGGAGAGGGATAGAACACTTATTAGGTTTTCATGTTGGGTTGTCACCAGCTCATAAAAAGAGGGGAAATCTTCCAATGGAACACTGGTTCTTGTAAAATTTCCCCACACTGGAGGGATTTCTTCTTACTTACTGTTGTGGCTATGGGAAAGGAAATAAAGGGAAATCTCCCCAAAAGGACAAAAAAAAAAAAAAAACAGACAGGGGTTATATCCCTCTCCTATTCTATACAAAATGATAAAAAATAAAAAAAAATGTTCTGCCTTCAGTTCTAGTTTAAAACATACTTTAAGTTAAATAGTCATGCAAAATCCATATGGCATCCCTATACCTGGAAGCATCATTTCCACATGATCTTTATTACTGTACTGTTGCCAGCTGCACACATATACTGTATACAAGGCAGCATGACGGTGGGCACATATATGCGTACAGCTGGCAGCTCTCATTTGTGCGACGGAGTACCCTCACTCAGCGCTCCCAGCACAATGATCGCACTGTCACCAACAGCCCCTGGTCACTGTTTACATTTGGAAGCTGGGCTTCTTCTCGGTCAATCACAAGTATTGCATAAATAAAAACAGCACGGGGCCCCAAAATGCAATATATTAACCATCAAACGCTCTTACGTGGACTTCTCCATTTACCCCAGAACACCATTCTGCATCCCACGGATGACTCCAAGTACCAATCAGGTGCTCCTCTCTCTATCTACCTGACATCTCAGGTAAGGACACAAACCTGCATTATTAATCAATGTGTCTAGACAAGATTAGAGTTCCCAACAAGGTGAAAAGCAGCACAGCCAACAACAGCAAAGTGATGACACCAGAAGACAAGTATCTAGCCATGACCGAGCCCCGAACTCTTCTGATCATACAACAGTGAGGTAAGTATATGGACACGATTGACGATTCATGCAAAAAAAAAAAAAAAGGGGGGCACCGACCTCTCCGAACTGCAGAGCAGAGACGATCATCAGCACCATGCCCCCAAAGCAGAGATACAGCCCATACCTGTGGGACAGGCAGGTATAGGTCTGCCTCTGCAGGAGTTTTAGCAGCATTGCCAAACAGATGGCATCCCTCCGCCACCCTGCACGGCCACTGCCACCAAGTCACGTGGAGCTCAGCCACAGACTGTCACTATCCCGGAACCAGACGCGAGCAGCCGAGTGCCGAGCCCGTACACAGTCACCCAACCCGCTCGCTGCCTCCCCTAGACCAAAGGAGCTGATGCTCGATGAGCCGGATATAATTTCTAGAGATCAGACGCTGTTTGACAGAAGGGGTCTAGGCTTGCAGAACAAGCTGCTATCTCTTTTTTGTTGGTAGAATTTTACACAGCGAGAAGGAATACTAACACAGCCGATAGTAGCGTGAGAACTGTATTAGTTAAATATCCTGGGGCTTTCCTATCAATGGATGAGGTGGGGGTCACTAGAACAAGTATGGGCACTGCCAGGCCCCCTGACTCTGCCCCTTTTCTTTCACAATTGTCATATTTTTATTTTTGTCTGCGTCCCTCTTGTAGAAATTCTCTCACTTCCTGTTTAGTGAAACTGTTGTGAGGGAGACAGGAAGTCCTCAGTCATGTGACTTGTGAGTCATGTGATTCCCCATGTGTCAGTGAGCGGCAGCTGCAAGCGAGGGGTAGGGTTTCCACAACATCCTTTTAAAACGGAACAGATAATAACTTACAGACTGGAAGATTTTCCCCCTTAAAGTGACACTAAAGGTTCATAAAAAAAAAAAAACATATCATACTTACCTCCACTGTGCAGCTTGTTTTGCATAGAGTGGCATGCTCTTCTGGGGTCCCTCAGCGGCTCCTCACCGTATCAGATAATTCCCTGGGAGAAGCGCTCTCCCAGGGGGTTACCTTGCGGGCGTGCTCCCGAATCCATCATTCCGCATCCATGGAGGCCAAATGCAGGACTCGGCCCCAGCGCCCACGTCATTGGATTTGATTGACAGCAGCGGGAGCCAATGGTTGCACTGCTATCAATCTATCCAATCAACAGCCGAGAACCCCGGGCAGAGAGAGAGAGCGTATCACCGTGGGTCGAGGGTTTGAGGGGGGGCTGGGGGTCGTTCACTGATAGGTGCTTTTTTACCTTGATGCGTTAAGGTGAAAAAACACAAACCTTTACAACCCCTGTGTCGCTTTAACTGACAATTGCACAGTTGTGCGATGCTGTACCCAAACAAAATTGACGTCCTTTTTTTCCCCACAAATAGAGCTTTCTTTTAGTGGTAGTTGATCATTTCTGCAGTTTTCATTTTTTGCGATATAAACAAAAAAAGAGCGTAAATTAAGAAAAAAAAAAAAAAATTTACTTTTTGCTGTAATAAATATCCAAAATAATAAATAATGAAAAAAATTAATTTCTTCATCAGTTTAGGCCAATGTGTATCCTGCTACATATTTTTGGTAAAAATAAAAAGTGTATATTGATCGGTTTGTGCAAAAGTTATAGCGTCTACAAACTATGGGAAAGATTTATGGCATTTTTATTATTTGTTTCTTTTTTTTTAATGGTGGCGATTTTTAGCGGCACTGCGACATTACGGCGGACATCTCAGACACTTTATTGGGACCATTCACAATTATACAGCGATCAGTGCTATAAAAATGCACTGATTGCTGTGAAAATGTCACTGGCAGGGAAGGCGTTAACACTAGGGGACAATCAAGGGGTTAAATGTGTTCCCTGGGAGATGTTTCTAACTGTGGGGGGATGGGACTGACTGGAGGAGGAGAGAGATCGCAGTTCCTAATCACTAGGAATAGTAGATCTCTCTCTCCTTCGCTATCAGAACGGAGCTCTGTCTGTTTACGTTGACAGATCCTCATTCTGGCTCTCTTTCCTATAATCGCGCGTGGCCGGCGGACTTTGCGGTCATGCACAGCGGGTGCCTGCTCTTAAAGTAGCCAACATACAGCTACGGCGATTCGCGGGAATGAGCCAACCTTCTGCATCATAATGATAGCGGCTGTTTCGGCAAGTGGTTAATTACACAGGTCCTGTGGCTGATTAAGTCGGAAATTAAACTCACTTCGGCCTGGTTCACACCTATGCATTTTTCAGTGCGTTTCCAGTTTTGCAGAAACACAATAATGTCCATTTAACCACTTGGGGTCCGCGCTATAGCCGAATGACGGCCAGAGACTTGCATCTCGAGTGATCACCGATCCGAGTAAGGGGCCTTACCTTCACGTGTATAAACAAAAGCTCAGTAATCAGCTTTTTTTCTCCTCGCGCTGACAACGTGAGGAGAAAAAAAGCCGATCACCTGCTTATGCTCAAGGGACATCGGTCCCAAAGAGGAAGGAGGCAAATCTGCCTCCTCCTCTGTGCCTCCAAGTGCCACCTGTCATTGCCCACAGTGCCCACCACTGCCACCTATTGAAGCCCATGAGTGCCACCTATCAATACCCACAAGGGCCACCTATCAATGCCCACCAGTGGTGCCAATCAGTGCCACCTAGCAGTGCTGCCTTTCAGTTTAACCTATAAGTGCCCATCACTGCCACCCATCAGTGCCCACCACTGCCAGCTATCAGTGCCACCTATTAGTGCCACTTCTCAGTGCCCACCAATGCCGCCTATCAATGCCCTTCAGTGCTGCCTATCAGTGTCCACCAGTGCCGCCCTATCGGTGCCCATCAGTGCAGCCCATTGGTGCCCATCAGTGCAGCTTATTGGTGCCCATCAGTGCAGCCTCATCAGCGTACCTCAATGAAGGAGAAAAATTACCTGTTTGCAAAATTTTATAACAAAAAATAAAGCGCCTCGGTGTGAAAGTGGCCTTAGGGTCAGATTTGTCCGGCGCAATGTCGCAGTCCCGGTAAAAATTGCAGATCGCTGCCATTACCAGTAAAAACAATAAACAAATTAAAAGTCCCTAAATCAATCCCCTAATTTGTAGACGCTATAACTTTTGTGCAAACCACTTGTACACTTATTTGGATTTTTTTTTTTACCAAAAATATGTAGAATAATAAATATTGGCCTAAATTGATGAAGATAGAAGTTTTTTACTTTTTTTTGGATATGTATTATATCAAGAAGTAAAAAATATTGGGTCTTTTTCAAAATTGTCGGTCTTTTTTTGTCTATAGTGTAAAAAAAAAAAACTGCAGAGGTGATCAAATACCACCAAAAGAAAGCTCTATCTGTGACAAAAAAGACATCAATTTTATTTGGGTACAATGTTGCACGACCATGCAATTATCAGTTAAAACAACGCAGTGCCGTATCACAAAAAATGGTTTGGTCAGGAAGTGGGTAAAACCTTCCGGGGCTGAAGTGGTTAAAAGGATGAGGCGGCAACCCTAGCGAGGAAGGAGCGCTCGTCAATGACTGTGAATTCTGGGAGCTGTGACATCACTCATAGGCTGCCATGTCCCAACCATTGTCAGACCTACCTCTTCTTCCTTGCAGCCACCGCTCACCAGGGACTGTCTTTGTTATTGATTGAACCCTGGGCAGACATGATATTCTTCTCCTCCTTGCTTGATCCATTCCTGTTGCTCGGAGGGAGGGGGAAGAGACAAAAAGGGTGGTGAGGTGGGATTATTGCAGGCAACCAGCTGCCACTTCACAGTGTCCTGCCCCAGTCAGCAGAGTCCCCCCACCCTGTAGATGGGAGAACCGGGGGGGGGGGGGGGGACCACACAGTCTTCTCTCTGTGTGTACATCCCAGCAGTGGGGGAAAATCAGCAGGCGGTAAACAGGGATTACACAGAACCCACTTCTGTGGTTAATAGCCAAGCTTCTGACAGGAGAAGGAGAGGGAACACAGACAATCTGCAGCTCGCCTCTCCCCTGTCACAGCACAGTCTGCTGCATGCAAAGAAAACTAGCTAAAAGGGCAGGCAAATGAGTTGTGGGGAGAAAGAAGGATCGGCTGCACAGCTACAGTGTTTTGAAAAAGTATTCCTACCCATTGAAATTTTCCTTATTTTGTCATGTTACAAACAAAAAACATAAATGTACTTTATTGGGATTTTATGTGATAGACCAACACAAAATGGCACATAATTGTGAAGTGGAAGGAAAATGATAAATGGTTTTCCCATTTTTTTACAAATATCTGAAAAGTGTGGTGTGAATTTGTATTCAGCCCCCTTCATTCTAATACCCCTAACTAAAATCCAACCAATTGCCTTCAGAACTGACCTAATTAGTAAATAGAGTCCACCAGTGTGTAACTTCATCTCAATATAAATATAGCTGTTCTGTGAAGTCCTCAGAGGTTTTTTAGAGAACCCTAGTGAACAAACAGCATCATGAAAGCCAAGGACAAATGTTGGATGGCAGGTTGTAAAACTTTCTGCGGACAAATGTCTGTTGTCGGATTTTCCCAGCGTGTGTATACAAGTCCAACGGACAAAAGTCCAAAGTACAAACACGCATGCTCGGAAGCAAGGATGGGCCAGAAGTGGTCGGTCTTGTAAACTAGCTTTCATAATGGAGAATTAACATTCGTGACGGGGCAAATTATGAAATCTCGAAATGCGGCGCACAATTCTCTTCTTCTTTAATGAGATAATAATGAAGCTGCTTTGCTGGTGATATTGAATGAGTTATTGCAAACAAATTTTCAAAGGCTTTTTTTTCTAGTGACATCAAGAATAATATTATTATGCTTTTTTTGGGGGCAAGTTACCACAGCACCATTATCCTGTAGTTTTTTTTAAGATCAAAGATACAACCATGTTGGTGTCCCTTGTCAATTTTACATTTTATTTTTTTAAATGTAACTGCCTACATACAAACTGTCATTTGAAGTAAAACCACAAACAATTTTCTGAAGACAAGCAGACTAAGTATATGGATTTAATATAAAATTCACATCAGTGAATTAAAAAAATTAAATACTATGGATCCACTCCTATGCTTCAGTATGAGCTATTCAAGAGTGCTGTGACTTTTTATATTTGGCGTGTTTATTCATCCTTTGATGTGAGTGCAATGTGAGAGGTTTTTTATGTGTGATTAAAAAGTTTTATACTGTATCACGCTATGGAAGCAAATCGTTTCTTTGTTGCATGAGAGCATCTATGGCAACAGCCATGGCATCTATGGGAACAGCTGTGGTACCAGCCCTGTATGCCGAATTGGAAATTTGGATATGCCATTTAAACCCTGTAAAGGGGAAAAGCGTATCCAGGCAAGCACGAAAGTGTGAGGCATATACAGCGGATGAGTGCAACCACATAAGGGGAGAGGAGTCGCATCTAGAGCGGTGTGGTGGAGGAGTGTAGATGTCATTTTCTTTTAATTTTTTTTATATAAGAGACACTGGTTTACGTTTTTTTTCACTATTTCATTATTTGGATTATGATCCGAAGATTCAACGTATGGACTATGATTTCACTGGGTTACATTATATTATGTTCTCAGGAAGTTTAACAGTGGTGATTGTAACAATTTTTTTAGGAAGTGGACATTCTCTGATAGAACTTGAAACAATTTTGAATGATTCGGCTATTTCTTTTGAAGAGTATACCATGTCCCCGATTTCTGTTTGAATTTTCTCTATGTAGTTCGTAGCTTTTTTCTTTTGGAGCATCCTAGCTAGATATTTAGTGGGTTTGTTTTCTTCTTGATACCTCACTTTATTAAGTTGATTATAATACTTTTTAGTTTCTTGTTCCATTAACCCACGTAGTTCTTCTCTCCTGGACGTTAATTTTTGATATAGCTTTTTATCTGCAAGCCCCATTTTATGTTGTTGTTCTATTCTGAGGATTTCCTCTCTGAGTTTATTGCCCCTCTCTATACGTTCTTTTTTTTTCTGCGAGCCTCGTGCAATCAAGATCCCCCGAATATACACCTTATGGGCATCCCACAGAGCCTGCCCAGAGATTCCTTCGGTCTCATTCATCAGAAAGTACTTCTCTAATTCCTTACTCACTACTTCCCCCCCCCCCTCCTTATCAAGAATCAGCGTGTCATTTAGTCGCCACCTAGAGAAACATTTACTTTGTCCGGGAATCTGCATTTTCATTTTTAAAGGCGCGTGATCTGACTGTGTTGTTATTTCTATACTTGTTTCTAGTACCATCTCTAGGGCTCTGTGTTCCACAAGAATATAATCAATCCTTGAGTACGTCCCGTGTACTGGGGAGAAGAATGTATAGTCCATTATTTTGGGGTGTTGTGCCCTCCATACATCAACTAGTTGGTTTTTATTCAAATTTTGAATTAACCTTTTTAATTGAGTGCTATTCCTTCCCAGTACCCGGGACGTGCTGTCAAGTACGGGGTCTAGACAGAGATTCAGATCTCCCATTATAACTACATGGCCACTTTTAAATTCTTGTATTTTGGCCAGTATTCCCCTCAAAAAATTTATAGGGTTTTTATTTGGGGAGTAAATGTTAGCCAGTGTATACCTAATATTTCCTAATTTTCCTTTCAGAAATAAATATCTTCCTTCTGGGTCTGCTTCTCTTCCTTCTACAGTGAATCGAATATCTTTACCGAATCCTATTGCTACTCCTCTTGCCCTCTTTGAGATCGTATCCCCATAGTACCATTTCGGGTGGTCTTTAGAGTAAAGCCTACTCCTTGACGTATGTGTTATATGTGTCTCCTGAAGAAAGATCACATCTGCCTCTAGCTGTTTTAATTCTACCAGGATTTTATGCCTCTTTTTTGCTGTGTTGAGCCCCCTAATATTATAAGACAGGAAATTTAATTCCAATTTCCTTTTATCCATATTCTCTGTCCTGACCATGTTTTCTTTTTTCTTTTCCTTCCTTTCTTCTTTCCCTCAGGGTTTCACTACTGACATCTTCCTCCCTCCCCTTCCCTCCCGTACCCCTCTCTCCCGCCCACCTCCCCATCCTCCCCACCCCCTCCCCCCCCCCTGGTTTTGGCCACCATGCGGCCCTCGACTTATCAATTGGCCTCAAATCTCTGGCCATTTCTAAGTCTTAATGCTCTAAGGTGGGGTTCGCCTATTGCCTCCTTTCCCTCCCTTCTTTGATGTATCTCCTCATAAGGGGGGGAATGGGACTGCCTCCCCCAGCCAATCAGACCTCGTACATCCCCTTCCCTCTCCGCCACGGGAAATTATATGCGGTAAAAAACAACTTGATAAATAAAGAAGGTAAACTAAAAGAAATCGAAAAATATTTAAATAAGGCGAGACTCCCCAGGATCAGTGAAATTGATAAAGAATATTTAGAAAACCCCATAACGGAAGCAGAAATAAATGAGGCATTAGCGGAATCAGCCCCTGGGAAAAGCCCGGGACCAGACGGTCTGACAATTAGTTACTATAAGAGGTTTAAGAATATCCTAGTACCGAAACTCTGTAAGTATATGAACGGGATTGGGACAGAGTACGCCATGAGTAAAGAGGCGCTATCTGCCTCAATAACGATCATACGGAAAGAAGGAAAAGACGAGACCAAGTGCGCAAGTTACAGACCAATATCACTCCTAAATGAGGATACTAAAATGTTTGCTAAGGTATTAGCAAATAGAATGAAAAAAGTAATGAATACACTAGTACATCCGGATCAGACTGGGTTTATCCCCGGGAGAGAGGGAAAGGATAATGGGGTGAGAACCTTATTGATTCTATCTCAAAGGAAGAAGACGGAACCCCCGGCGCTACTATTATCAACAGATGCCCAAAAGGCCTTTGATAGAGTCGATTGGGGATTTATGTTCCAGACAATGGATAAAATGGGCATTGGCCCTAGGATGGCCAAATGGATTAAAATGATGTATGATCACCCGACAGCGACTGTAAACATCAACGGGTTGCCCTCCTCTTCCTTTGAGATGGAAAATGGGACCAGACAGGGATGCCCACTGTCTCCTCTTCTTTTTGTGCTCTCGTTGGAACCCCTACTCGCGACAATCAGAAACAATCCGGAAATAAGCGGAATTAAGGCAGGGCAAGAGGAACATAAACTTGCAGCATATGCAGACGACGTGTTGTTCTATATAAGTAATCCGGTAGATTCTCTGCCCAAGATAACAAAGGCCCTGGATGAGTACGGGAAACTATCAAACTTCAAAATCAACCAAACAAAATCTGAAATCCTCAATATAAATGTAGGTGAGATGGAAGTACAACTAATCCAAGAACAAAGTAAATTTAAATGGACAAAAGATTTGAAATACCTGGGAGTAAAATTGGCAAATACTCTGGATAAGATATACCGCTTAAATTTTATCCCTTTATTAAATGAAATAAAAACTGAACTCAGAAGAGCAAGTAATAGACCGATTTTGTGGATAGGCAGAATAAATGTGTTTAAAATGTTTATTCTTCCAAAAATTGTATATAAATTCCAGATGTTGCCGGTTGAAATTCCACCCAGCTATTTCAAAAAATTAAATTCAATAATGAGTAAATATATATGGAACAATAAAAAACCTAGGATCTCCCATGGAGTATTAAAACAAGAAAAAGGGAGGGGAGGATTAGCGGTCCCCGATTTACAGTATTACTATCAGGCGGTAGTCTTATCAAGAATTGTCGAATGGGTAAAAGGGAAAAAAAAAGAGGAAAAAAGATGGGTTAATTTAGAATATATATATAGTAAAGCACAATTAAATAAGATAATATGGAATCCCCCAAAATACAGGGCACTAGATATAGACACAAATAAGATAACACAGATTGCACTGAAGATATGGGATAAGGAGTATAAAAGATTAAATGGACACTATAATTCACCACTGATAACTTTAAAAGACAATGAATACTTCCCACCGGGTAGAGGGGTGATAGGAGGGAACTGGATAAGACTAGAGGGGTCACAAATAAAAGATATAATTAAAAAAGGGAAACTCCTTTCACATGAAGAGTTAGTGCACATGGGATTTATGAGAAGGGATAGGTGGCGATATCTCCAGCTGACCCGTTTCATAGAAAAACTACCCCAGCCGATTAGATCTGAAGAGGATTTGACAGGGGTGGAACAACTTTGTACGGCTGACAGAGCAAAGGGTATAATATCAAAGCTATATGGGCTATTGATGCGGACCAGCTGGAAAGATACGCCGCCATATATAAACAAATGGGAAAGGGAATTGGGGTCACAAAAAGGTAAAGAAACAATAAATAAAATATTTAAAATGACACACTGCTCGGCAAGGGATAATAAAACAGCTGAGATGAACTACAAACTTATCTCCCGTTGGTATAACACCCCGGATAAGGTATCTAAATACCAGCAAGGCGGGACCGCCGAGTGCTGGCGGGGCTGTGGAAAAACAGGTACCATGACACACATTTGGTGGGAGTGCGCTAAAATTAAGCTATATTGGGAAATGATCCTCCAAATGATCAATGAAATAACTCAAACAGCATTGAAACCAGACCCCTGGATAGTACTCTTTCATGGCACGGAGGGTGGGGTTAAACAATATCAGGACACAATCATCCCGCATCTATTAAACGCTGCGAAAAAACTGATCCCTAAAAAATGGCGAGAGGTAGAGTGCCCAACAACATGGGAGTGGGTAGATGCGGTAGAAGAAATATATAATATGGAAAGCCTGAGTCTGAGAGAAGAAGAGGAAAGGGCAATATTTCTAAAAAAATGGAGAGGTTGGAAACAATTTAAGCGAGATTGGAGTTTCTCCGAACAATTAAGACCATAAAGACCAGGATATTAGGAGCAGGGACACTACTGACAAGGGGATAGGGGAGGGGGGGGGGGGTAATATAACTTTAATATAATTTTAGTGAAATAATGGGAGTAAGATACAAGAATAGTTTTAAGAACATGAAATAAAAGTTGTATAAACATTTTACATTTAATTATACAAGTAAGTAACAAGAAAATAGCCACAATGATGTGAAGATTAATTCCAAGAGACAACAATGAACGTCAAGTTGATTTATAGTCTCAGGTAAAGATTCGCTGATGTGAAAAAAAAAAAAAAAAAAAAAAAGAACTTGAAACAATTCACTTGATTCTCGTTCTCTGTTTATTTCTTTTCAGTGTTGAACAATATTTAGTCACAGGGTGATTTGTTTCAATAGACTGTATGTATTTGCCATCACTATTCATCTGGTGACATGCACTATATAATAACTTGTGTTTAATTGATTTTGATACAAGTTTTTTTTTTTTTTTTTTTTTTTGTATGCACAGGGCAGGGTTTGCACAGTGTAGTAACATTTAGTAATTCATGTTCACTGGAGTGGATCCATAGTATTTAATATTTTTTAAATTCACTCATGTGGATTTATATTATATTCAGCGCTGCTTATTCTATCGTTTTAGATAAGAAGGATTATTGTACACATTTTGTTTTTATAAAGTGGTGGCTTAGTTCAAAGTTTTTGTTCAGCGCAGTGGTGATACCCAGTAGATGGGGAAAGAGTGGGTGTATCTTTGTTTCACTAAGTATATGGATTACTGGAACCATGTCCTGTGGTCTGATGAGACCAAGATAAACTTATTTGGTTCAGATGGTGTCAAGCATGTGTGCAACCAGGGGAGGAGTACAACGATAAGTGTGTCTTGCCTAAAGTCAAGCATGGTAGTGGGAGTGTCAGGATCTGGGGCTGCATGAGTGCTGCCAGCACTGGGGATCTCACCTGGAATTCCCCACAGTGGCTGCTCCGGTACAACCTGAGTCGCAGGCCGTCCCTGCTGCTGCGCCATTCTCTATGCAGGCACCCGCCTCAAGTATTACCTCTATTAGAGGTATGTCTGGTTCTGCTCCGCTTCCCCAGCGATTTGGGGGTGATCCAGTTCAATGCAGAGGGTTTCTCAATCAGGTTGAGATATACTTCGAAATGCTGCCCCAGGCGTTTCCCACGGACAGAAGCAAAGTAGGTTTCGTGATATCTTTGCTTTCTGAGAGAGCCCTGGCCTGGGCTAACCCTCTATGGGAGATGCAAAAACCTGTTGTCTTAAGTTACTCTCAGTTTGTGGCCTCCTTTAAAAGGGTTTTTGACGTTCCTGCACGCTCCACTTCTGCTGCCAAGTGCCTCATGTCCATCAAACAGAATACAAGAACTGTTGCCAACTACGCCATTGAATTCTGTACTCTGGCAGCAGAGGTTGCTTGGAACAATGAGGCCCTCGTGGCTTTTTCTCATGGTTTCTCGGATTCCATCAAGGATGAGATAGCAGCCCGAGATATACCCACTGAGCTGGAGAGCTTGATCTCGTTTGCCACGTTTCTCGTTTACTTTCTCTTAAGGAGCGCTTGCGGAAGCCTCCTGTACCTTTACCTCCGAGCTTTGTAGTCCCACCCATGCCTCCTTCACCTCCCATGCCTCCTGGTACCGAGTTGGTCAGTGAAGATGAACCCATGCAGCTGGGCTTCACGCGTCTCTCTGCAGATGAGAGAGCCTTTAGGAGGAGAGAGAGATTGTGCCTTTATTGTGGCCAGGCAGGTCACTTTTTAAAGTCTTGTCCTACCCGTCCAGGGAACGCCCAAACCTTGGGGTCCTGTCATGGACAGACCTTGGCGTTGTTTCATCCCCAGTTATCCAGAAGGATAAGCCCCTGATTTTGGTCACTCTTTCTTGGGCTGAGTCGTCCATTGAGATACAGGCTGTAATTGACTCTGGGGCTGCAGATCTGTTCATTGATGCTGCATTTGTTTCACAGCACTCGATTCTGCTGCAGCTGCGTGATACTCCACTTGCCATTGAGGCTCTTGATGGGAGACCTTTACAGCCTGCCCATGTGACTCATGAGACGGTTCCATTGTCCATGGCTGTAGGGGCTCTTCACCATGAGATAATCCAATTCCAAGTTATTTCCTCACCCAAATTTCCGCTGATTATTGGTTATCCTTGGTTACAGAGGCAGAACCCCTCTTTTGATTGGCTCCATGCTGAGGTTCTCTCCTGGTCACCACAATGCAGTGAGACTTGCTTCCTGAAGGTATCCAAGGTCCTGTGCACCGCTTCACTCCCCTCCCTGCCGGAGGAGTACCGTGATTTTGCCGATACCTTTAATAAAGGTCAAGCCGGTAGTTTGCCTCCACACCGCCCTTACGATTGCGCAATTGGCCTTCACGTACTGTCAGGAACCATGAAACAGACAGAGACAGAAGTACAATCTAATCACGCTTGTTTATTAATAAAAATAAAAAGATAAATAGTAAAAAGCGTAGTCAAGCAAGCCAGAGTCCAGTAGCCAGATCAGGTAATCAGCCAGTCCAGACGACAGGGATACACGGAGAGCAACTGCAAGCAGGATGGAAGCCAGGAGGGATGTTAGCAAGCCAGTCTTGAAACAACAGCAGGAGATGGTTCCTAGTGATGTGACCAAACGTGAAGGCAAAGGAGAAATGAGCTGGAAGACTTTATATAGGCAGGCCAGACGAGCATCATCAGGAACAGCTGGTAACTGAAGAGAGAGAAGAGAGCTGGCAATTAGCCGACAGCTGAGCGGCCAGCCCAGAGGAGGAAGGGCTAAGCCAGCCCTGACAATCTTGCAGGATTTAGCGAGTTTCTATACCCAACTTTATGTTCCTACTGTTGAGTATACCCCAGAGGACCTGGCAGCTTATTTAAATGACATCAACTTCCCACAACTCACAGATGGGCAGAGGGGACCATTAGATGCTCCATTTACTTTAGAGGAGTTACAAAATGCACTCTCTGAGTTTCCTAACTGTAAGGCACCTGGTGAGGATGGTCTACAAATGGAAATCTACAAATAATATGCAGGAGTGCACCTCCTTCGATTGCTAAAGGTTTTTAATGTAGCTAGGGAGCCGCGGGTCATTCATCCATCTATGACTAAGGCCAACATTGTGTTAATTGTGAAGCCTGGAAAGGATCCAGTGGATCCAGGTTCATATAGACCAATAATATTATTACAGAGTGACATTAACATTCTAGCAAAGATTCTGGCGCTTAGACTCAATAGGATAATTACATCTAGTGTGCACTCAGACCAAGCTGGATTTATGCCCAATAAGTCCACTGTGGTCAACCTGAGGAGGCTCTTCCTAAATATGCAATCCCCAGCTGATAATGTAGGACACAGGGCTCTGTTTTCACTGTATGCTATGAAGATATTTGATAGCATTTAGTGGCTGTATTTGTGGGGAGTTCTCCAGAAGTCTGGTTTTGGGAAATGTATATCTCCTGGGTTCGCCTACTATACTGTCAACTGCAGGCGGCTATTTGGGCATCAGGCCCATACTTTTGCTTTTGGAAGGGGAACAAGACAAGGGTGCCCTTTGTCACCCTTGCTCTTTGCGCTGGCCATCGAACCATTAGCAATCCAGATTAGAGACAATCCGGGGCATTGCCTTTCTGTTATGGGGACAGACAAGAAAAATGCGGATGATACGATGATTCTGCTAGAAGATGTGGACGGTTCTCTTAAGGAAACTATGTCCACCATAACAGAATTTGGTAACTACTCAGGGCTCAGAATAAATTAGACAAAGTTTGCCCTAATGCCCATAGGTGAGGGGTGTACACCTCTGGGTGATTGTTTCATACCAATTGCTACCTCATTTCGCTATCTGAAAGTCCAGGTGACACCGTTCTATCTATGAGTATGGGGGGCTTAATATTTCCCCACTGTCACAAAGATTACAAGATCACATTAAAACATGGAATTCCTGTAGCACTTACCACCCGAAGGAGCTGCTGATAATTGTTTAATTCTGCACTCTGCCTCTCAGCCCAAGAAATGGACTCGACCCCCTTAGCACAACTGTATAGTAATGTTAGTGTAAGATCCAATGGTAAAGAGAAACACAGCAATGACACACTGCACTGTATATTTACCGTCACCTTGGTGCTCATCACTTCTCAGCTGTAATAAGAGATAGAATCTCACAGTGGGTACCAATTAACCATCTGAAAGTTTACTGAGGTAAATGTTTAACACAATGAACAGTGTGATAACTCAGAAACAGTAAATGGCAATATAAACGTCAATGTAAATGTGAAACTGTATTCAAGGATCATCATAGATAGCATATGCAATCAACAGCTATATTGAGCACCTTCCCACTTAAACCTCCGAGCACACACACATACCAATTCTGCAGCACAATGCTATGAACATACAACAGCACAATACAATATATTTTTGTATTATATACTCAAGGGCTCCCCCTAGGTTGCAATACATTGTTCACGCTGCAAACCGAAGTTGTGCTGCTTTATAGAAAATTACAAAGTCTCTTGTCTTCTTCCTCTAACTTTTTTATATTAGGCTGCAGTATTTTCAAATTCAGGTAAGAAAGAAGTAGGTAGCAAATTATAGTAGAAGTGACATGCTGGCAACCGAGTGTGTGCACATGTAAGACCCCCGTAGAACTTCTTCTTTAATGAGGGATGCAACTGTTTTGCTTGCGTCTATCTAGCAAGGTTACTCTGTGGTATACCAAGGAAGCTGAGACTTCTGCAGTGTGTAAATCTGCTTTTACTATACAAAGATACTGTACATACAAACCTATTACAATTTTAGGAATACAATACAAGACTGACAGATATCTATAACAAGCAAAATGCCTAGAAAATAGAACAGCCTATGGTCTATAACTACAAATACATTTAAAGGTTACTTATCTTCTGTTACTGTATGTTAGTGATCTCCATTGGCAACAATGCTTCTTGGACACCAGGCAAAAATCTTTTATCATGAGTGGCTTCTGATCTTCAAAGCATGATGTGTGTTCTGATGTTACAACACGATGATGATGATGTGTGTCCTAGCTTATGCCTGAATCCCCCTTTTATGTGTCAGGCTGTTTACCATAGTTACCAAACAACAGAAACAATGGACTGTTGAATACTGTCAGTTGAATACAACAATGCTATCTACCAATTGTTTACTCAAACCAAACCTGCCAGTAATCTTATGCCGCATACACACAATCAAACTATCCGGCGGACTTGGTCCGGTGGACCAGAGTCCGCCAGCCAATCCGCCCGTGTGTGGGCCTTTGGCGGCGAGATTGACACGTTGCTAGCCCCGTCACCTGGTATGGACTTAAAGGGGAAGCCGTATGTCAAAAAAACTGCGTGGGGGTCCCCTCCAAGGTCCATATAAGACCCTTATCTGAGCACGCAACCCAGCCGGTCAGGAAAGAGGGTGGGGACAAGTGAGTGTCCCCCATCCTGAGCCATACCAGGCCGCGTGCCCTCAACATGGGGGGTGTTTTGGGGAAGGGGGACCGTGCGGCCCCCCCGCCCCAAAGCATCTTGTCCCCATGTTGATGAGGACAAGGGCCTCTTGCCGACAACCCTGGCCGTTGGTTGTCGGGGTCTGCGGGCGGGGGGCTTATCAGAATCCGGGAGCCCCTTTAATAAGGGGGCCCCAGATACCGACCCCCCGCCCTATGTGAATGAGTATGGGGTACAGTGTACCCCTACCCATTCCCCTGAGTGAAAAAAAAGTAAAAAAAAAAAAACAACACATAAGGTCCAGTCTTCTGTGGTCCAGTCTTCTGTCGCCGCCACCGCCTCTTCTTCCGACTTCGGGGGTCTTGTCTGCCTCTTCGTTTCTTCTTGCCTCTGCTCCTTCTTCCAGCTTTTTTACTGGTGGTGGCCCAGTCTTCCTTCTCTTCTTCTCTTCTCTTCTTCTTCCTTGAGATGTTGACTCAACGCTGTCTCTGGCCGTAATGACAGGGACGTGTTGCGTGGCGACTTATATAGGGACAATGGGTGGGGTCACCTGGTGATGCCCCCGCCCATTATGATGTCACAGTCCCAGCATCCTCTGGCTCGCTCGTCCCCATCCCCTTTCCTGACCGACCGGGTTGCGTGCTCGGATAAGGGTCTTATATGGACCTTGGGGGGACCCCCAAGCCGTTTTTTCAGCGTAGTGCTTCCCTTTAAGTACATACCACGCGACGGGGTGGCGACATTGACCTCCTGCACTAGTCCCGGCTACCTGGAGCCGTGTTCAAAATGAACGGACTTTCCTCTGTGTGTCCATTCATTTTCAAAAGTACAGCGGGCTCCCACCATAGTCCGGCAGACCTAGTCAGCCAGAAAAGTCCGGTTGTGTGTGGGCAAGTCCGCTCGTTCGGAAAGTTCGGCGGACTTTCTGGCGGTTTGTCCGCCAGACTAAGTCCGCCGGATAGTCTGATCGTGTGTACGTGGCATTACAGTCATTCTCTCAGTTTGAGAGATGAAAGAATATCAAACAAGTAAATCTCTTACTTGTTGACTGTAGCTATAGAGACAATAGCCTATCAATAGCCTATTCAAACTGTAATACAACAATGGATTGTACGTACCCATTGTCTAGCAGCATTTGTTTGAGAAATCTACTCAAGCCAAAAAAGCTGACAGTATCTCTGAGCAACCACTATTGTGTAATGTGTGCCCATTCATAAGTTATGTCTGCTTAGTATAAAAAAAAATCATATTTTAACAAACGCAACACATTCAGCATTTACTTTGCAGTACAGGGAAGGCAACCTCTGAAGTTCCACTGTACACAGTCTATGAATAAATGAGATCACTTCTGTGGGACTACAGATCCCACCAGCAGTCTGGAACTAATTCAAGCAGCAACAGTGCACTATATCGATCTGGGCAAGTGCCCGCTCACCACACCAGGCCCAGATGCTTGTTAGGCTCCGTTCTTGATATCTCAGTCCTGATCCAAGCTGGTGCAATCACACCGCACTGTTCCTTCAGATGGCCGGTGACTGTAAAAGCAGATGGCTTCAGATGCTTTGAAGTGCCGACCGATCCTCCTGCTCGATCAGCAGGGCAGTTCACAAGGATCCCTCTGGGGTAGGCGATCTGCTCTACGCTGTAGGCCACAGGCTCTCCCAGGGCTGGGCACACACACAGACCTCCTGCTGTGTGTTGAATGGCATCCGTCGAGAGAGAAAACATGCCACACCTGTTTCTTTTATTTTTTTACCCAGCAGGCTGTTCTGTGGCTTGGCCTTGGGGGTAGGTGAACTGGGAATTGTGGGTAAGTAGTTCCAGAGAAAGTTAAACACAGGAGTCACTTGAACATTGAACTACATTTCCCTTAATGTCTTACAGCACTGTTTCTCAAGAATTGTAAGTAAAGTCCTCACAGCATTAACATCAAAAGGACACTAGAGGGAGCCAAACTCTTACTTAACCACTTAACAACCGGCCCATAGCCGAATGACGGCTACAGGGCGGTTGTTTAACTCCCAGAATTCCGCTCTCGCGCGCCCCCTGGAGCATCACGGATCACGGTAAATGGCCTCTCATCGCGGCTGTTTACCACGTGATCTCTCCGTCAAATTACAGAGTGATCACTTGTAAACAAACCGGCGTCATGTTATGACGCCGGTTCCTCCCTCCCCCTCTCTGTACTGATCGGTACAGCGGAGGGGGAAGAGATCGGTGTCAGCAGCGCTGTGGGCTGCATCTGCAGTGTCCACATCGCTGCTCACCGAAATTGAACCCCTCAATTCCCTGCCATTACTCTGCAATACTCTGCAGTACCAGCAAATACTCTGAAATACTCTGCAGTACCAGCAAATACTCTGAAATACTCTGCAGTACCCTGCAATACTCTGCAGTACCAGCAAATACCCTGCAATACTCTGCAGTACCAGCAAATACTCTGCAATACCCTGCAATACTCTGCAGTACCAGCAAATACTCGTAAATACTCTGCAATACCCTGCAATACTCTGCAATACCCGCCAATACTCTGCAATACCCGCCAATACTCTGCAATACCCGCCAATACTCTGCAATACCCGCCAATACTCTGCAACACCCGCCAATACTCTGCAACACCCACCAATACTCTGTAGTACCCGCCAATACTCTGCAGTACCCTGCCATAAATTGCCACACTCGGAGATACCCAGCCATACTCGGAGATACCCTGCAATACCCAGCCATAGTCGGTGATACCCTGCAATACCCAGCCATAGACATCCCCCTCCCGCCGCCCTCCGGTGCTTCTACCGACTCGCCAATACAATCAAAGCCAGAATCTTTTTTTTTTATTTTTTTTATTTCAGGCTTTCCAGCCTAGAGGTGAGATGTGGGGTCTTATTGACCCCATATCTCACTGTAAAGAGGACCTGTCATGCCATATTCCTATTACAAGGGATGTTTACATTCCTTGTAATAGGAATAAAAGTGATCAAAAAATGTATTTTTGGGGAAAAAAATTTCAAACTAAAATAAATAAAGTAAAATGAACAATAAAAATGTATTTTTTTTAAAGCGCCCCTGTCCCCATGTGCTCGCATACAGAAGCGAGCGCATACGTAAGTCCCGCCCACATCTGAAAACGGTGTTCAAACCACACATGTGAGGTATCGCTGCGAACGTTAGAGCGAGAGCAATAATTTTAGCCCTAGACCCCCTCTGTAACTCAAAACATGTAACCAGTAAAAAAATTTAAAGCGTCGCCTATGGGGATTTTTAAGTAGCGACGTTTGGCGCCATTCCACGAGCATGTGCAATTTTGAGTGACATGTTAGGTATCTATTTACTCAGCGTAACTTCATCTTTCACATTATGCAAAAATTGGGCTAACTTTACTGTGTTTTTTTTTTAAGCACAAAACTGTTTTTTTTCCACAAAAAAAGCATTCGAAAAATTGCTGCGCAAATACCGTGCGATATAAAAAGTTGCAATGACCACCATTGTATTCTCCAGGGTGTTTGCTAAAAAAACATATATAATGTTTTGGGATTCTATGTAATTTTCTAGCAAATAAATTATGATTTTTACATGTAGGAGAGAAATGTCAGAATTGTCCTGAGTGCTCCAGAACACCTTATGGCGCTCTGTGCATGTTGGGCCTCTGTATGTGGCCACACTGTGTAAAAGTCTCACACATGTGGTATCGCGTACTCGGGAGTAATAGCTGAATGTGTTTTGGGGTGTAATTTGTGGTATGCATATGCTGTGTGTGAGAAATAAACTGATAATATGACACTTTTGTGAAAAAAAAAAAAAAGTAAAAAAAATCTTGATTTTGCAAAGAATTGGGGGAAAAAATGACAACTTCAAAAAACTCATCATGCCTCTTACTAAATACATTGGAATGTCTTCTTTCCAAAAAGGGGTCATTTGGGGGGTATTTGTACTTTTCTGGCATGTTAGGGTCTCAATAATTGAAATAGGCCGTCAGTACTTCAGGTGTGATCAATTTTCAGATATTGGCACCATAGCTTGTGGACTCTATAACTTTCACAAAGACCAAATAATATCCACCAATTTGTACTTATTTTTACCAAAGATATGTAGTAGTATAAATTTTGGCCAAAATCTATGAAGAAAAAATTACTAATCTGCTAAATTTTATAACAGAAACAAAGAAAAATTCATTTTTTTACAGAATTTTCGGTATTTTTTCTTTTATAGCACAAAAAATAAAAAAGCTAGCGGTGATTAAATACCACCAAAAGAAAGCTCTATTTGTGTGAAAAAAAGGACAAACATTTCATATAGGTCCAGTGTTGCATGACTGAGTAATTGTCATTCAAAATGTGAGAGCACCGAAAGCTGAAAATTGGTCTGGTTATTAAGGGTGTTTAAGTGCCCAGTGGTCAAGTGGTTAAGGGACATCACATTACTTAGCATGATAACTGGTCACAACCCCTGCGCTACATTCCCTTAACCTGGCTGTATTTTCTGGCTGCACAGATGCAGCATTTGAGAGGTACATTGAGGGTGGAGGTTGAACAGGGGAGCACCAACCGCTGCTCTTCAGAAATTGTGATGCTGCGCGCAGTAGGGAGTGAGATAGTTCCAGTGGCTCTGGAGGCTCAGGCGTTTGGTAAGCCACATAAGACCTATCCAACATATAATCTTATTAAAAAAATATGGAATAAAACTAGATACTTACAGGGAGTGACAGGATATACTGAGTTCAGTCTGATTTGGTCGAATGGTACTTACATGGAAATTGCCAAGCTCCAACACGGGACATTATGGAAGAGGTATGTGTTTTTTTTGACATTTTTTCCAAAATGGAGTATTGATGACCTTTGAAGCTTTACAAGAGAGGTTTGGTTTACCGCTTTCCATGTGCTTCTATTACGTACAATTAAGGCCTGCCATAATACCTCAGAGTAAATCTTCGGAATGGTCTCAGTCTGCGACACATCTGTTTAATTTGATCAAAGGGGCCTCTACCTCCAAGGGGATATTATCACAATGTTATAATATGCTACTTCCGAATTTTCTGAATAAACACCCTTTAAGAATAAGAGATACATGGGAAGGGTATGTCGGCCAGATGGATGGGGATCAATGTGAGGAGGCTCTCCAGTCGGTACCGACCTGCTCCCTCAGTGTTTCACAAAGATTAGCGCAACTGTTTATCCTTCTGAGGGTGTACTAAACCCCACATAGGCTAGACACTATAGGGCTATTGTCTACACCAGGGATATGCAATTAGCGGACCTCCAGCTGTTGCAGAACTACAAGTCTCATGAGGCATAGCAAGACTCTGACAACCACAAGCATGACACCCAGAGACAGAGGCATGATGAGACTTGTAGTTTTGCAACAGCTGTAAGTCCACTAATTGCATATCCCTGGTCTACATCAACATGCACTAAATGTAAACGAGATCATGGGAACCTGATTTATCTACTGTTGAGGTGCTCAAAAGTACATTCCTATTGGAGGGGAGTGGTGGACACTCTTAACAGGATATTTCAGATCTCTATCCTAGATCCTAAACCATGCTTGCTTAATCTGCTGGAAAAATTTGAATGGAAAATGTATCTCTGTAATGTAGAAGCCGGGCCAAGACCGGCCTTGCTGGGGCATCAGGTAGTAATGTACGGCCCGGAATGCGATGAGACCTTTCAATGGTGAAAAAGGGGGAGAAAGCATCAGAACTCTATTCTTAGCTCATAAGTTAATAATGACACATTGGAAGACAGAGAATCCTCCTGCAGTCAAGGAATGGATCACTGCTGTTGGTAATGCACTCCGAAAGGGATTTATCAGCACAGGGGTTGCACACAAAATTTTGAAAAACTGTGGCTGGATGTGCCTGGGCTTGCTCCGATGGATCTGGTCATAGACCGGCTACTTGGCATGAATGCCGGCTGAGAATATTTCAAATAGTAATTAACTGTGTTATCTTGATAATGTGGCATACAATGATTAAATAAGAGAGGAAGTATATGTCTGAGAGAGTTTACCTTCATTATCTAGTCTGGGGATTAAGCTGTTAATGCTGACTTGTGTTTATGCTTAACAAGCAGTTTCTTTGGTTTGATGTAATGTCTTCAGATGTACTGTATGTTTTTTACCTCAATAAGACTTTTTTTCTGGAACCAATTGCCTTCAGAAGTCACCTTACTAGTAAACAGAGTCCACCAGTGTGTAATTTAATCTCAGTATAAATACAGCTATTCTGTGAAGTCCACAGAGGATTGTAAAGCCTTGTACACACGGTCGGAGAATCCGTCGGAATGTGTCCTATCGGACCGTGTCGTCGGATAATCCGACTGTGTGTGGTATGCATCGGACTGATTCCGTCCGAATCTCCGTCCGAAGCCAATTTTCCAACATGTTGGAAATATTTCCCGACCAACTGGGCCGGACGGACCTAATCCGATCATGTGTAGAGCATTTTCATCGGACCAAGTGCCACGCATGCTCAGATCAAATTCCTACATTAAAGCTATTGGCTACTAGCCTGAATGTAGTCCCATCGTAACGAAATTACGTCATCACGTACTGAAAGATCGGATTTTTCGCCAACTTGGCCCGACCGTGTGTATGCAACAGTTTCGGACACAATCCGTCGGACTAAATCCGACGGGCAAAATCTGACGGATTTGGTTGGCAGAATCTCCGACCGTGTGTACAAGGGCTTAGAGAACCTTTGTGAACAAACCGCATCATGATGGCCAAGGAACACATCAGACAGGTCAGGGATAAAGTTATGGAGAAGTTTAAAGCAGGATTGCGTTATAAAATCTCACTAAGCATTGTCCAATCCATGATCTGAAAATGAAAAGAGTATGGCACAACTGCAAACATACCAAGACATGGCTGACCACCTAAACTGACAGGCCGGGCAAGGAGAGCATTAATCAGAGAAGCAGCCAAGAGGCCCATGGTAACTCTGGAGGAGCTGCAGAAATCCACAGCTCAGGTGGGAGAATCTGTCCACAGGACAACTATTAGTCTTGCACTCCACAAATCTGGCCTTTATGGAAAAGTGGCAAGAAGAAAGCCATTGTTGAAAAAAAGCCATAAGAAGTCCCACTTACAGTTTATGAGAAGCCATGTGGGGGACACAGCAAACATGTGGAAGAAGGTGCTCTGGTCAGAAGATGCCAAAATTTTACTTTTGTGGCTAAAAAAGCAAAACACTACGTGTGGCAGAAAACTAACACTCAGATATAAGGGGGATTCTGGTGCTCTAGTTGTGTGTTGCCCTTAGTGAAAAATAGTAAGTGGCTGTAATAGCAATTCTTAATAATATGATGAATCCTAATAAAAGAAGGCAGCCATCCTCAGAGGGTGTCCAGTACCTCTATGACAAGTGTAAGAAGAAGAAAGGGGGGGGGGGGGGGCGTGAACTTAATGTGTACTAAAGAGTTCCATTAAGGAAGTGTACACAGAAAACACAAAGTATTCTTCCTTGATTGACAATCCCCAGCTCGGATGTCTGTCCCCCAGTAATGGCACTTCTGCATTCCAGATGGATCAGCGTGGAGCTTCCTGTCTTCCTGGTTTACACAGACAACCAAAGAAAGGATTCACAACTCTATCGGCCAGAGGACCGGCAGTGGAGGCCACAGAGTGATATCTGAGTACCCCAAGACTCATCCTCTGATGGGCATCCTTTTACCCCATGGGACTATGTAAGTGTTCTCTGTGTACACTTTCTTAACTGAACTCTTTGGTACACATTAAGTTGGCGTCCCCCTTTTTTTTCAGATTACTAACACTGCACATCACCCTAAACACACCATATGGTGGTGGCAGCATCATATTGTGGGGGTGCTTTTCTTTATCAGGGACAGGGAAGCTGGTCAGAGTTGATGGGAAGATGGATGGAGCCAAATACAGGAAAACCTGCAAATGATTTGAGACTGGGGCGGAGGTTCACCTTTTAACAGGGCAATGACCCTAAATATACAGCCAGAGCTACAATGGAATTGTTTATGTCAAAGCATATTCATGTGTTAGAATGGCCCAGTCAAAGTCTAGAACTAAATCCAATTGAGAACCTGTGGCAAGACTTGAAAATTGCTGTTCACAGACTCTCTCCATTCAATCCGAAAGAGCTTGGAGCTATTTTGCAAAAAACAATGGGCAAAAATGTCACTCTCTAGATGTGCAAAGGACATCCCTAAAAAGAGACATCCCTAAAAAGACTTGCAGCTGTAATGTGGGGCTGCTGCTGTTCAGCCTTGTTTTGTAGCCTCGTAGTTGTAACACAAGCACTGGCCAGGTCCCTCAGCATCTTGGCTTAGCAGACCTAAGAATGTTTTACTGGAAAAAAACAACATCATTCAAAAACAATAGTTCCGCAACACACCATAAGGGCCGGTTCACACAGCGAGGCGATGCGAGGCGACACGGCTCGCCTCGCCTCGCTCCCGCAAGTCGCCCCCGTTCTGTACAATGGAACCGTTCTGAGAGGAGCGACTCGAGTCGCTCCGACTCAGAAAAAAGGTTCCTGTACTACTTCTGGGCGACTTCGGGGGCGACTTGCATTGACTTCTATACAGAAGTCCTCTGCAAGTCGTCGCTGAGGTCCCCGCAGGTCGCGGCGAGGCAAGTCGGAGACGCCTCGCCGCGCCTCGCTGTGTGAACCGGCCCTTATTAATCTTTTAACATAGAGTTTTATTAGAGAATAGACAGAATTATGAGGCAACATAATTACATAGCACTCAGCTATCTCCAATCAATCGAAATTCAATATAAAAAAATGAACAGAAATCAAGTACAACATTGCATGCATGACCAGCTTTAGAGCTTATCTTTTACATCAGCAAAATATACAATAGCATTGCAAAGGAAGGGACTTACCTAAACAATCCATTTAATTTATATCTGTTCAAACACAACCTCACACTACATAGTTATTGACAAATTTTCATGTTAAGTGTGGCCAGCCATTGTATTAAGGCTTCGTTCACACCATTGGAGCGCATATGTAGTTCCATGCATTGCATGTAGGGCATCCCTTTAATTCCAATTGCCTGCCTATGCATGAAAAGCACTGAAAAGAAGTCCCTGACCTTTTGAGAAATCATGCTGCACCAAAACATAATGGCATCAGCACACATCTACAAAAGGGCAGCATGTTTCTGTGCATTGAAGGGCCGCACACAATTTTGCATGCGTTCCTGCAATGCACAAATGTGAACCTATCCTAAAGGTACATTTGGTAATCTCACAAGGAGGGAGGGTCAGCTTTTACTGGGGAAAAAAAAAACAAGTTTTGCATATAATTTGGTAGCCTGCTTCTCTGAATCTACTGATTTTATTTTGATGTATAGTTTTGACATGAGGTAATCTCTGCTTAGTTTGCCCAGGTTTGTGACACATTTACTTTAAAGTTGAACTTTAAGTAAAAAATTAAAATGGGCAAACAGGCAGGTTTAGTGTAAATGCAAAACAGCCTTGGAGAATTCCCCGGCTCAAATTTACAACACAGTGTGCACTATACACAGGTTATACTACTTACTTAACTGGTTACAATACAACAACAAATACTCAGCACCACGGGATAAGAGGAGGTCACCAAAAAGGCATACAATCAACCTTTGCTCGACACTGTTGTCTGAGGAGTGAGCAGGATTGTCTTACTTCCATCACATAAGACAAAGCATCCTGCTCTGGCAGCTATAGGTAAAACCTGGTAGAAAGATCAGCATACAGTATACCACAAAAGTGAATACATGCCTCACATTTTTGTAAATATTTTAGTATATGTTTTCATGTGACAGCACTGCAGAAATGACACTTTGCTACAATGTAAAGTAGTGAGTGTACAACTTGTATAACAGTGTGAATTTCCTGTCCCCTCAAAATAACTCATCACACAGCCATTAATGTCTAAACTACTGGCAACAACAGTGAGTACACCCCTAAGTTAAAATGTCCAAATTGAGCCCCAAGTGTCAATATTTTGTGCGGCCACCATTACTTTCCAGCACTGTCTTGATCATCTTAGGCATGGAGTTCATCAGAGCTTCACAGGTTGCCACTGGAGTCCTCTTCCACTCCTCCTTTACTACATCATGGAGCTGGTGGATGTTAGAGACCTTGCGCTCCTCCACCTTCCATTTGAGGATGCCTCACATATGCTTAATAGGGTTTAGGTCTGGAGACATGCTTGGCCAGTCCATCACCTTTACCCTCAGCTTCTTTAGCAAGGCAGTGGTAGCCTTGGAGGTGTGTTTGGGGTCGATATCATGTTGGAATACTGCCCTGTGCCCCAGTCTCCAAAGGGAGGGGATCATGCTCTGCTTCATTATGTCACAGTACATGTTGGCATTCATGGTTCCACCATCTGAACCAAATAAGTTTATCTTGGTCTCATCAGACCGTATGTCAGGTACTCACCAAAGCCGAAGTGCTGAGAGCGGCTTCCCTTGCAGCTGGGTGCACAATACCCCTGAGGATGGAACAGTGGGTACAGGGCACAGAGAGGCAGGGGTTGCCAGCAGGTGACTGGAATGCAGCAGGTCTACTGAAGGAAGAGATGCCCGTGCAGAAGATCTTGGAACTGGTAGAGGTAAACGCCTGCCAGGGGTTCCAACACCTGGAGTGAAGGCCGAGGGTCAAACACAGGTACAGTCCGTGAGACAAAGGATATTCCAGAGGCAGGCCGAGGGTCAAGCACAGGTATCAGTCCGTGAGATAAAGGATATTCCAGAGGCAGGCCGAGGGTCAAGCACAGGTATCAGTCCGTGAGAAAAAGGATATTCCAGAGGCAGGCCGAGGGTCAAGCACAGGTATCAGTCCGTGAGATAAAGGATATTCCAGAGGCAGGCCGAGGGTCAAGCACAGGTATCAGTCCGTGAGCCAGCAAGGCTAAGTGCAGAAAGTCCGTTTAAACAAGCCAGGGGTCAGATCAGGAGAGAAGCAGAGTGGTCTTCAAACAAGCCGGGTCACAACAGGAAGTGGTCAACAGGAAACAGGAACACAGGTGAGCTGAGGAGACAAACCAGCAAAGACACAGAGCACATTGATGCCTTTTATAGGACTGTCAGGCCAATCAGGTAAGGCCCATAGCCGTGTGCATAGGCTTGCACATGCGTGTACGACATTGTATCGCACGACGCATATGCATGCGTCGTTGTGCAGCTCTTCCCCGCAGGCGCACGGGGAAGTGCCGACGTTGAAGTCTGGTGGTTCTCTGACAGTGCCCCCCCCCAAGGGGCAGCCTCCGGATGCCCAATCTGGCTGGTAGCTTGGGGTGTCTCCGGTAAAAATCCCGTATCAGGCGAGGAGCGTGGATGTTACTGGATGGTTCCCAAGAACTGTCTTCAGGGGGGATACCCTTTCCATTTTACCAGGTATTGGGTCTGTCTTCCCCTTCTTCGACAGTCCATTATGGCTTCAACCTCGAATTCTTCCTCACCTTCGACTTGGACGGGTGGAGGTGGTGCCACTAGTCTTCCGGTGAAGGAGCTTGGAATCACTGGTTTTAATAGGGATGCAAGGAACACCGGGTGAATTTTGTACGAACTAGGTAGCGCCAGTTCAAAAGCTACTGGGTTTACCACCCTTTTGATTCCAAAGGGGCCAATGAACTTGGGACCGAGCTTCCGTGACGGGTATGGCAATCTCAGGTTGGCAGAAGATAACCAAACCTTATCCCCGATCTTGAAACTTGGGCAACTTCTTCTTCCTCTATTGTAATACACCTCATAGTCTCTTTGAGCCTTCTTCATGGCCTCCTGAATCTGTAGGAAATTGTCCTGAATTGACTTTACCCGTTCTTGGACTGCAGGAGCGGAGACTTCAGGGACGGAATCTGGCAAGAAAGAAGGGTGGTAGCCATAGTTCGCCCAAAATGGAGTTTGGTTGGTGGCGGAATGTACAGAGTTATTATACGCAAATTCCGCGCAGGGCAGGAGAGAGGACCAATTGTCTTGAGAGCAGGAGCAGAAGCAACGAAGGTATTGTTCTAGTGTCTGATTTGTTCTTTCTGTTTGCCCGTTGCTTTGCGGGTGGTATGCGGAGGATAGTGAGGTCTTGATTTCTAGTGCTTTGCAGAGGTCTTTCCAGAATTTGAAGGTGAATTGGATTCCCCTATCAGACACGATGTTGGAAGGCATGCCATGTAGCCTCACGACTTCCTTGATAAAGATACTTGCTGTAGCCGAAGCAGAAGGGGTGCCATACATAGGTAGAAAGTGTGCCATCTTCGAGAGACGATCTACCACTACTAGGATTGTAGTGAACTGGTCAGAAGGTGGCAAGTCAACAATAAAATCCATAGAGATCTCTCTCCAAGGGCGTTCGGGAACAGGTAAGGACCTCAAAAGTCCCCAGGCCTTGGTGTTTGCCCCCTTGTTACGCTGGCAAGTGATACAGGATTGGACATAGTTCTTGCAGTCCCTTCTCCAACCCGGCCACCAGTACGAACGATTGATTAAATCGGCAGTCTTCTGGATCCCAAAATGTCCTGCCATCTTGTGGTCATGAAAGGTTTGCAAAATCTGAGGTCTTACTGAAGGAGGAATGAATACCTTGTTGTGTGCCCATAGCAAACCGTGTTTCCTTTCCAGGGAGGATGCTGTAGTTTTGGAGCGTTGGTTAGTGGCTTGTTTGATGGCAGTTTCTAGATCGGGCTGGATAATTTGGAGGAAGTTGTGTGGAGACAGAATAGTTGTGGGTTCGGGTGGTTCTTCGGCTTCTGGAAACATTCGGGAGAGTGCGTCTGCTTTCCCATTCTTGGAACCGGGACGGAAGATGATATGGAAATTGAACCTGGAGAAAAAGAGAGCCCAGCGTGCTTGTCGGGGTCGGAGGCGTTTAGCAGCTCTGAGGTACTCCAGGTTCCTGTGATCTGTAAAGATCATGATGGGTTGAGACGCACCCTCCAGCAGGTACCTCCATTCTTCCAGTGCAAACTTTATAGCGAGAAGTTCTCGATCTCCGACATCGTAATTCCTCTCCGGAGGACTGAGTTTCCGAGAGGCGAAGGCAACTGGATGAAGGAGAGCCTTCGGCCCACTTCTTTGGGAGAGGATAGCACCTAATGCGAATTCAGAGGCGTCCACCTCCAACACATAGGGAAGGCTTGGATCTGGATGTAGGAGGATAGGAGCTGATATAAAGAGTCTCTTTAATTCATCGAAGGCTTCCTGTGCTTGTGGAGACCATCGAAATTTGACCTGCTGGCGGGTTAGTTGGGTGATGGGGGAAATAATCGTGGAGAAGCCCTGGATGAACCTGCGATAAAAATTGGCAAAGCCAACGAATCGCTGTACAGACCTTTTGTCTGAAGGTGCCGGCCATTCTTGAATGGCCTTGATCTTCTTTGGATCCATTGAGATTCCTCCTGTGGAGATGATAAATCCAAGGAACTGGATGGTGTCTCTCTCAAATTCACACTTTTCTCCCTTTAGGTAGAGCCCATGTTCTCTGAGGACAAGGAGGACCTTCCTGATGTGAGTACGGTGCAGTTCTAAGGAATTGGAAAAAATCAGAATATCGTCAAGATATACTATCACGAAGTTGTCTAGATACTCACGGAATATATCATTGACCAGATGCTGGAATGTGGCCGGGGCATTGCAGAGCCCGAAGGGCATCACTAGGTATTCAAAATGCCCGAATCTAGACCTGAAAGCCGTCTTCCACTCATCCCCATCACGGATTCGGACTAAGTTATATGCTCCCCAAAGATCTAGTTTAGTAAATATCTTGGCAGTTCTTAGGCGTTGAAAAAGTTCAGGGATGAATGGAAGCGGGTACCTGTTCTTAATGGTAATTTTATTAAGTTCCCTGTAGTCCACGCAAGGCCTGAGAGAACCGTCCTTTTTTCGACAAAAAAGATGCCTGCACCAGCTGGAGAAGAGGATGGTCGGATGAATCCCTTTTCCAGGTTTTCATCTATGTAAGAGCGTAGGGCTTCTAGTTCAGTCTCTGATAATGGAAAGATGCGACCAAACGGAATTTCGGAACCGGGTAGCAAGTCTATCGGGCAATCATAGGGCCGATGGGGTGGCAGAGTATCAGCCTTCTTCTTGTCAAAGATGTCCAAAAAATTATGATAGGCTGAAGGGACATGTTGCAGGTTATCAGGAATGGTCTGTATGGTTAGGCAGGAGGTGGACTTGTGGGAGGTCGGCAGGTGACAGTGCTGTGAACAGTAGGCAGATGAAAAGAGTACTTCTTTCTTGTTCCAGTTGATCTGTGGGTCGTGGGCTTGTAACCAAGGGAAACCCAGAATGATTGGGAACATAGGAGAGTGGATAACGTCAAAGCGAAGAAACTCGCAGTGACCAGAGTCTGTGGATGTCAAGATTGGTACTGTTTCCTGGGTCACAGGACCGGAGCAGGGTAGGGAGCCATCGGCCAGATGAATCTGAAGGTGTTGTTTTTTAGAGCAGAGGGGAACGTGCAGGCTCCGAGCTAGGGTTATGTCCATAAAGCAACTGCAGGCCCCGGAGTCAATGATGGCTCCCAGCCGAACCTCCTCTTCCGCCACCTGTAATGAAACCGGGAGGGCAAGGTGAGACCGGGTGGAAACCGCAATCTGGGAATTCACAGCAACACGAGGTCGGCACTTACTGGGTCTCACAGGGCAGCTGCGTAGGAAATGGCCCGCTTCACCACAATATAGACAAAGGTTGGCTTGACGCCGATGGAGTCTCTCGTCAGGGGTGAGTGGAGCCCGGACCAAGCCCAGCTGCATGGGTTCGCCATCAGTAGAGAAGGTGGGAGCTGGAACAGGTGCAGGTACCGGGGGTACCCGGGGTAGCATCCACATGGGTCTAGGTGACTGGAGGCGTTCGGAGCGACGCTCCCGTAGACGTCGATCAAGTTTGGTAGCCAACTGGACCAGATCTTCCAGGGATGTAGGGGTGTCTACTCGGGCTAGTTCATCTTTTAAGGTCTCAGACAGGCCCAGACGGAACTGATACTTAAGGGCAGCCTCATTCCAGTTAGTGTCCCCAGACCACTTCCGAAATTCCACAATGTAATCCTCTACTGGTCTCTTTCCCTGGGTTAGGGAATGCAGGATGGCTTCAGCCATAGCGGTGCGCTGGGGATCGTCATATAGTTGTGACATAGCTTCAAAAAAAGTCTCTACTGAATCAAGAAGGGGGCTCTTCTGTTCTAGGAGGTTATGGGCCCAGGACTGTGGCTCATCGGATAGCAGGGAAATGATGAAACCCACCTTTACCGACTCAGAATGGAAGGTCCTGGGCTGCAAAGCCAAATACAGGAGGCATGCGTTTTTAAATGACCTAAACTTCTTCCGGCTGCCCGAAAAACGCTCAGGAGTAGGGACCCTGGGTTCCGGAAGGGTCATGACTACCGCAGGTGTAGCATCGCTTTGGGCATGCGAAGCAGAAGGGCTGCTGGCTGTGGACGACGAAGAATCTGGTAGACTGGGAGCGACTGCCAAGTGCTGAAGGCGACCCTCAATCTGGAAGTAGCCATCTTGGAGTCGCTGTACGGCCTGGGTGAGGGCTGCAACCTGCTGGCAGAGAGCCTCCAAAGGTGAGCCAGCCCTGTCGGCTTCTGACATGGCTGGTTTGTACTGTCAGGTACTCACCAAAGCCGAAGTGCTGAGAGCGTCTTCCCTTGCAGCTGGGTGCACAATACCCCTGAGTATGGAACAGTGGGTACAGGGCACAGAGAGGCACGGGTTGCCAGCAGGTGACTGGAATGCAGCAGGTCTACTGAAGGAAGAGATGCCCGTGCAGAAGATCTTGGAACTGGTAGAGGTAAACGTCTGCCAGGGGTTCCAACACCTGGAGTGAAGGCCGAGGGTCAAACACAGGTACAGTCCGTGAGACAAAGGATATTCCAGAGGCAGGCCGAGGGTCAAGCACAAGTATCAGTCCGTGAGATAAAGGATATTCCAGAGGCAGGCCGAGGGTCAAGCACAGGTATCAGTCCGTGAGCCAGCAAGGCTAAGTGCAGAAAGTCAGTTTAAACAAGCCAGGGGTCAGATCAGGAGAGAAGCAGAGTGGTCTTCAAACAAGCCGGGTCACAACAGGAAGTGGTCAACAGGAACAGGAAACAGGAACACAGGTGAGCTGAGGAGACAAACCAGCAAAGACACAGAGCACATTGATGCCTTTTATAGGACTGTCAGGCCAATCAGGTAAGGCCCATAGCCGTGTGCATAGGCTTGCACATGCGTGTACGAAATTGTATCGTACGACGCATATGCATGCGTCGTTGTGCAGCTCTTCCCCGCAGGCGCACGGGGAAGTGCCGACGTTGAAGTCTGGTGGTTCTTTGACACCGTAGGACATGGTTCCATTAATCCATGTGCTTAGTCTGCTTGTCTTCAGCAAACTGTTTGCTGGCTTTCTTGTGCATCATCTTTAGAAGAGGCTTCCTTCTGGGATGAAAGCCATGCAGACCAATTTTATGCAGTGTGTGGCGTATGGTCTGAGCACTGACAGGCTGACCCCCCCCCCCCCCACCCCTTCAACCTCTGCTGCAATGCTGGCAGCACTCATATGTCTATTTACCAAGGAAAGCCTCTGGATATGACACTGAGCATGTGCACTCAATTTCTTTGGTTGACCATGGCGAGGCCTGTTCTGATTGGAACCTGTCCAGTTAAACCAAGGTATGGTCTTTGCCACCATGCTGCAGTCAGTTTCAGGATCTTATCTTCTTATAGCCTAGGCCATCTTTATGTAGAGCAACAATTCTTTTTTTTCAGTTCCTCAGGAAGTTCTTTACCATGAGGTGTCATGTTGAACTTCCAGTGACCAGTATGAGAGAGTGAGAGCGATAACACCAAACTTGAGACATGTGCTCCCCATTCACACCTGAGACCTTGTAGCTCTAAAGCCCTGTGCACACGGTCGGACTTTCAGCTGGAAAATGTGCGATTGGATTGTGTTGGAAAATCCCATCCTGTGTGGGCTCCATCAGACTTTTTCTGTCAGAATTTCAGGCACAAAAAATTTGAGAGCTAGATCTAAAATTTTCCGACAACAAAATCCGATCGTTTAAATTCAGATCATGTGTAGACAATTCCGACAGACAAAGTGCCACGCATGCTCAGAATAATTTACGAGACGAAAGCTATTGACTACTGTTTATAGTCCCGTCGTACATGTTCTACGTCACCGTGTTCAGAACGATCGGGTTTTCTGACAACTTTGTGCGACTGTGTGTATGCTAGACAAGTTTGGGCCAAAATCCATTGGAAAAAATCGGACGGATTTTGTTATCGGAAAGTCTGACCGTGTGTACAGGGCATAACGCGTCACATGACACTGGGGAGGGAAAATGGCTAATTGGGCCCAATTTGGACATTTTCACTTAGGGGTGTACTCACTTTTGTTACCAGCGGTTTAGACATTATTGTGTGTTGTTATTTTGAGGGGACAGCAAATTTACACTGTTATACAAACTGTACACTCTTTACACTACTTTACATTGTAGCAAAGTGTAATTTCTTCAGTGTAGTCACTTGAAAAGATAAAATAAAATATTTACAAAAATGTGAGGTGTGTACTCACTTTTGTGAAATACTGTATGTATATCATATACATATATATCATTAGTAAATTATAGGAGAAGAGTGCACTCAATTATTAGGTGTAGGCTTAACAGACAAAAAGAGGATGACAATTAACACCATGGGACAATATTTATAATTTATGTGAATAAAATGTGTAGCGCTAATAAAGTATATAAGCCCCTTGGATTGCAGGTTACGATCTCCTTGAGTAGACAAGCTGAAAGCACACATCGGCAACTATGAAGCAGTCTAAAGGTGCAGGAAACAGGAATTCAACCAAGATCTCCTAGTATTGTGCAATATCCACAAATCTCTAAGGTACTGCACATCTGGAGGGAGGTAGACGCAGGTCAGCTGACCACCAGAATGTTCAACGAGTGGCCAGGACACCTGATCACGTGGTCTGGGCTCGGCTGCAGTTCTTTGGTGGAGTGGTGGTTTCCAAGGAGACGTTGGGAGAGGAAAGTGGAGGAGGAGTGGGACAGTGCACTTACCTAAAACTGATTGCTTCATGGAAAGGTTTGACTGCAATAGTCCCTCAACCATTCCAGGGGTTATGAAGATAAACAATCTACCTCCCTCCAGATGTGCAGTACCTTAGAGATTTGTGGATATTGCACAATACTAATGCCCCGTACACACGAGCGGACTTTTCGACATCCAAACTCCGACGGACTGAGTCCGGCGGACTATCCGATCGTGTGTGGGCTGCAACGGACTTTAGCGAAGCTAAAGTCTGACGGACTTTAGAAATGAAGCATGCTTTAAATTTTCCCGACGGAACTCCGCCGGACCCGGTCCCCTTTGAAAAATCCGCTCGTGTGTGTGCTACTCCGACGGACTAAAACCGACGCTAGGGCAGCTATTGGCTACTGTCTATGAACTTCCTACGTCGAATCCAGTCGTACGTCATCACGTTCGACTCCGTCGGAGTTTGGTGTGATGGTGTGTGGTCAAGTCCGTTCGGTCGAAAAGTCCGCCAGAACTCCGTCGGAACTCCAGCGGAACTCCGGCGGAACTCCTTTGGAGGTCTGTCAGACTTAATTCCTCTCGTGTGTACGGGGCATAAGAGATCTCGGTTGAGTTTGTTTTCTGCACCTTTTGACTGCTGCATAGTTGCCGGTGTGTGCTTCCATCTTGTCCACTCAAGGAGATTTGCAATCCAAGGTTCCATCCATGCCTGTATGACTCACCGCCACTGGCGTGTGGGTCCACAACTCACGGTAAATATGCTAAAATCTGATTTATGTTATTTTTTGATTTGAACTTATTTTTCTGATTTGGTTTGTTCAAATTTTTCATTTGTTTCACGTGTATTTTTACTTTTTGGCTTAAGCACCTTGATAATGTGTGCACAACCCTAGGGGTGTATGTTTATTGTTCCCTAGGTTCATACCTGGGGTAGGGATGAGCTTCGTGTTCGAGTCGAACGTACGTTCGACTCGAACATTGGCCGTTCGGCCGTTCGGCGAATTCCGAACGTTTTGGCCGTTCGCGTCAAAATTCGAGTGACGCGCGCGCGGACCACAATGCACTGCGTTGGCGCAGTGCATTGCTGCCCGATGATTGGCCAAGCATGCATTGTGACCCCGCATGCTTGGCCAATCGCAGCGCCGGCAGCGAGGAGAGCCATGATTGGCCACAGGCATCCTGCCTGTGGCCAATCATAGCTCAGGCTGTGTAGTGCACGCCCCACACTATATAAGGCCGCCTTTAAGGCGGCCTCCTGTAGTGTGTTACTTTGCATCTGAAGCAGTGGGTGTTCTGTGTACCTTCAACACAGTACACACCAATCGTTTTTGGCTGATTTCCTATCTTGCTGCTGTGTAGTGGTTGTTGTCTGTGCCCTGACTGCAGTATACACCACTATATTCACCTCACCTATATAGCTAGTGATCTAGCTTTAACCACTTAACAACTGCCCATTGCCGATTAACGGCTTCAGGGCGGTTGTTCAACTCAGAGAGGCCGTTAATTAATGGCCTCCCAGAATTCTGCTCTCGCGTGCCCCGAGGTGTGCGCACTCGAGAGCATCCGTGACCGCCGGGTCCATAGGACCCGGTGCATCACGGTAAACGGCCGCTCATAGCGGCCGTTTACCACGTGATTGCTCCGTCAAATGACAGAGTGATCACTTGGAAACAAACCGGCGTCATGTTATGACGCCTGTTCCTCCCTCCCCTTTCTGTACCGATCGGTACAGCGGAGGGGAAAGAGATCGGTGTCAGCAGCGATGTGGGCTGCATCTGCAGTGCCCACATCGCTGCTCACCGAATTTAACCCCTCAATTCCCTGCCAATACTCTGCAATACCAGTGCATACTCTGCAGTACCCTGCCATTACTCTGCAGGACCCCGCCATTACTCTGCAGTACCCCGCCATTACTCTGCAGTGCAGTACCCCGCCATTACTCTGCAGTACCCCGCCATTACTCTGCAGTGCAGTACCCCGCCATTACTCTGCAGTGCAGTACCCCGCCATTACTCTGCAGTGCAGTACCCTGCTATTACTCTGTAGTACCCCGCCAATACCCCGCCAATACTCTGTAATACCCTGCCATAAATTGCCATACCCAGCCATACTCAGAGATACCCAGCCATACTCGGTGATACCCTGAAATACCCAGCCATAGACGCCCCCCACCCCTCACCGCCCTCCGGTGCTTCTACCAACTCGCCAGTACGATCAAAGCCAGAATCTTTTTTTTATTTTTTATTTCAGGCTTCCCAGCCTAGAGGTGAGATGTGGGGTCATATTGACCCCCCAGATTTCACTGTAAAGAGGACCTGTCACCCCATATTCCTATTACAAGGGATGTTTACATTTCTTGTAATAGGAATAAAAGTGATCAAAAATATATTTTTGGGAAAAAAAATGTCAAACTAAAATAAATAAAGTAAAATGAACAATAAAAAATAAAATAAAAATTAAAGCGCCCATGTCCCCATGTGCTCGCATGTGCCACACATGTGAGGTATCGCCGAGAATGTTAGAGCGAGAGCAATAATTCTAGTCCTAGACCTCCTCTGCAACTCAAAACATGTAACCAGTAAAAAAATATTTAAAGCGTCGCCTATGGGGATTTTTTAAGTAGCGACGTTTGGCGCCATTCCACGGGCATGTGCAATTTTGAAGAGTGACATGTTTGATATCTATTTACTCAGCATAACTTCATCTTTCACTTTATGCAAACATTGGGCTAACAAGTGGTTAATAATAGAGCTTGCAGTCAGTAGTGTTAGGAGATAGTGCGTGCTGTCTGCGTGCTCTGTACCCAGTACATACCGCTATGATATAGGGCAGGCCCCTACTTTCAAACATCCAACTTACAAACATCTCCTACTTGCAAACGCAAGGAGACAGCAGCAAGTGAGATGAAAAAAGATGGACGACAAAACAAATTATACAGGGGTGATAACCCTTCCCTATGTTTTCCAAAAAGCTTAAAGATAGTTTTTTTGACTGGAGCTACACTTTAAAAATGTACCGGTTGAAAATGACAAACAGATTCAACTTAACACAACAAACCTACACAGTCCCTGTCTTGTTTGCACCGCCTGTATACTGCTGTTCTGAGTATATAGGGCCTGGGGGCCACACGCATTTCCTTTTTTTAATATGGGTACGGGGTTCCCCTTAATATGCGTACAAGACCCAAATAGGCTGGTAATGGGCAGGGAGGGCTACCCATGCCATGTTTCTCAATGATTTTCAACCATATTGCAGGAACCAGATATAACATTAAAACCGCAAGCAGTTTTAAATGGTGTTATTTCCGTTTAATGTCATTTTGTGCAGGGACTGTTCTAAACACGGGAAACACGTGGCACTTCACAGGCATACTACAGACACCCCCCAGGCACCATATTTAAAGGAATATTTCACTTTTTTTTTTTCACTTTAATCGTCATTAAAATCAGTGCTCCCGCCAAAACGGTAGTTTTTAAAACTTTTTTTTGCAGTGACCCATGTCCCCTGAGGCAGGAGGCAGGTCGCCAAACCCTTTTTAGGACACTATCTTGCATATTAGCCGTTAAAATGAGCACTTTCCAATTCGAACGTTCGAGTCCCATAGACTTCAATGGGGTTCTAACGTTCGTACCGAACGCGGGGGTCGTTCGCAAGTTCTGGTGCGAACCGAACCGGGGGGTGTTCGGCTCATCCCTAACCTGGGGCATATATGCTTTATTAGTGCAACATTTTTCATTCACATTTTTATACAATTAGTCTTATTGTTGTGTCAGCAGCTTTTTCTCACATTGGTAGCACAGTAATTTATCCACATAATATTTATAATTTAGCACTAGAAAGTATGATGTAAGGCAGGGCCCACCACCTACTGCTCTGGGATGGTGGGTCGGCAATAGGGATGAGCCGAACACCCCCCGGTTTGGTTCGCACCAGAACTTTCGAACGGACCCCAAATTCGTACGAACGTTAGAACCCCATTGAAGTCTATGGGACTCGAACGTTCGAAATTAAAAGTGCTAATTTTAACGGCTAATATGCAAGATACTGTCCTAAAAAGGGTTTGGGGACCTGGCTCCTGCCCCAGGGGACATGGGTCAATGCCTAAAATGTTTTTAAAAATGGCCGTTTTGGCGGCAGTACTGATTTTAATGACGATTAAAGTGAAAAAAAAAAAGTGAAATATTCCTTTAAATATGGTGCCTGGGGGGTGTCTGTAGTATGCCTGTGAAGTGCCACGTGTTTCCCGTGTTTAGAACAGTCCCTGCACAAAATGACATTAAACGGAAATAACACAATTTAAAACTGCTTGCGGTTTTAATCTTATATCTGGTTCCTGCAATATGGTTGAAAATCATTGAGAAAAATGGCATGGGTAGCCCTCCCTGCCCATTACCAGCCTATTTGGGTCTTGTACGCATATTAAGGGGAACCCTGTACCCATATAAAAAAAGGAAATGCGTGTGGCCCCCAGGCCCTATATACTTAGAACAGCAGTATACAGGCGGTGCAAACAAGACAGGGACTGTGTAGGTTTGTTGTGCTAAGTTGAATCTGTTTGTAATTTTCAACTGGTACATTTTTAAAGTGTAGCTCCAGTCCAAAAAACTATTTTTAAGCTTTTTGGAAAACATAGGGAAGGGTTATCACCCCTGTATAATTTGTTTTGTCGTCCATCTTTTTTCATCTCACTTGCTGTTGTCTCCTTCCGTTTGCAAGTAGGAGATGTTTGTAAGTTGGATGTTTGAAAGTAGGGGCCTGCCCTATATGCTCTGCAGAAATGGCGGAACAAGGTGTTGGTTTTGCCACAACATTGTAAGCCCTCAAAGTGACTCTTGGTGGGCGCTGGAGCGCCCTGCTGTGAACGATTATATCAAGAATTGTAATTACATGCCATTGTTGAACAGTGGTAGAAAAATTGACCTTTGGTGGTTGTGGTGCTGGTGCCACAACACTATAAGTCCTCACCGTTACTCTGGGTGGGCACAGGAAGGGGCCCTCCTGTGAAATATTATATCAAGAATTGTAATTACATGTCCCTGTTAAACAGGGGCAGAAAAATTGGGCCTTAGGCACTGGTGCTGGTGCCACGACACTGCAACCTCTCCCATATACTCTTGTTTGATTGCAGGCATTAGCCCTGCTGCAAAGCATTGCATCAAAAATTGTACTTAAACGCCCCTGTTAAACAGGGGCAGAAAAATTGGGCTGATGGCATCACCCAGAACCAGAAATGTTCTTCCAACATATCAGCGGAGGAGGAAGAGGATAGACAATCAACATAACAGGACAGTCACTCAGCATCAGCATAGGCAGTCTTGAAGGGATGTGATATTTCAAAACAAATTATTCTGTTACATCAGCTTCAGGTGCTTGGTAGCTGTGGGTGATCCAAGACTGATTCATCTTGATGAAGGTCAGTCGATCAACTGATTCGGTGGACAGGCGCACCCTGTGATCGGTAACAAAGCCACCAGCAGCACTGAAGGTGCGTTCCGAAAGAACGCTGGATGCAGGACAGGCCAGTAGCTCAATTGCATACTGTGCAAGCTCTGGCCAGTGATCCATCCTCAAGACCCAGTAAGCCAGAGGATTTTCGGTGGGAAAGGTGTCCAAGTCTGACCTTGCCCCTAGGTATTCCTGCACCATGTAAATCAGACGCTGGCGATGGGTGCTGGAACCGATCATACCTTGGGGCTGCGGACTAAAAAATTGTCTGAAAGCATCAGTCAGACGGCCACCTTCTCCACCGCTCCTTCTGACCGATGCCTCAGCAACACGTTGTCCAGGACCAGGAGTTTGTAACCTCCCAGTCTCTGGGAACGCGTTGCACAGACCTTTCTGCAAGGCCTCCCGGAGATGTCTCATCCTCTGCTCCCTCTGCGATGGCAAGATAAGGTCGGCAACCTTACCCTTGTACCGTGGATCAAGGAGCCAGCCAGTAATGGTCCCTCTCCTTGATCCGAAGAATACGAGGATCCTTCCGCAGGCTTTGCAGGATCAGGGAGGCCATGCAGCGTAGGTTAGCTGAGGCATTCGGTCCGGAGTCCTCTGGGTCACTAAGGACAACATGATCCGCAGCTACCTCCTCCCAGCCACGTACAAGTCCACGTGTTTCTTGGGACTGTAAATCATCCCTACAAGACTGCTGCTGCTGCTGATGCTGAGTGCCAGCCTCCACCTCCATGCTGACACAATCATCCTCCTCCTCCTCCTCCTCATCCTCTTCCTGTGTGATGGGTGGCACAGCAGGAACACTGGATAAAGGGGGCCTTGAGAGGCAAGGAAGTCCTCCTCTTCCTGCCTCTGTTCTGCCTCAAGTGCCCTGTCCATTATTCCACGCAGCGTATGCTCCAAGAAGTGGACAAGAGGTACAGTGTCACTGATGCATGCACTGTCACTGCTCACCATCCTTGTGGCCTCCTCAAACGGTGACAGGACAGTGCATGCATCCCTGATCATGCCCCACTGGCGTGGTGAGAAAAAACCGAGCTCCCCTGACCCTGTCCTGGTGCCGTAGTTGCACAGGTACTCATTGATGGCCCTCTGCTGCGTGTGCAGCCGATGCAGCATGGCCAACGTTGAGTTCCATCTGGTGGGCATGTCACATATAAGGTGGTTCTTGGGCAGGTTCAACTCCTTTTGGAGCTCAGCCAACCGAGCACAGGCATTAAATGATCGGCGGAAATGCACACAGACTTTCCTGGCCTGCTTCAGGACATCCTGTAAGCCGGGGTACCTGCCCAAGAACCGCTGCACCACCAGGTTAAGGACGTGAGCTACACAGGGCACATGGGTCAGTTGTCCCTGTCGGAGGGCGGAGAGGAGGTTGGTGCCATTGTCACAAACCACCATTCCTGGCTTAAGCTGGCGTGGCGTCAACCACCTCTCGGCCTGCCCCTGCAGAGCTGACAAAACATCCGCCCCAGTGTGGCTCCTGTCCCCCAAACAAACCAGCGCAAGCACGGCATGGCATCGTTTTGCCTGCGTACTTGCATAGCCCCTGGAACGCCTACGAAGCACCGCTGGTTCTGAGGACAGAGCACTGGAAGAGGCCATGGAGGAAGAAGAAGAGGAGGGGGTGGAGGAGAGAGGTGTGTCACAACCAATAGTAGCATTTTGGAGGCGTGGTGGCGGAACAACCTCCAACACTACTGCACCTTGTCCTGCATCCTTCCCAGCTGCCAGAAGAGTGACCCAATGGGCCGTGAAAGACAGGTAACGTCCCTGTCCATGCCTGCTGGACCATGAGTCAGCGGTAATATGCACCTTACCGCTGACCGCCCTGTCCAGCGAGGCAAGGACATTGCCTTCCACATGCCGGTAGAGAGCCAGAATCGCCTTCCGTGAGAAAAAGTGGCATTTGGGGACCTGCCACTGAGGAACCGCACATTGTACAAACTCACGGAAGGGGGCCGAGTCTACCAACTGAAAAGGCAGCAGTTGAAGTGCTAGCAATTTAGCCAAGCTAGCATTCAACCGCTGGGCATGTGGATGGCTGGGAGTGAACTTCTTTCGCCGGTCCAGCAGCTGGGGCAGGGACATTTGCCTGCTATAATCGGATGTGGGTGTACTGCTAGCAGAGTGCCCGGAAGCACTTGGCTGTGACACACCTAATTCTACACCTTCATTCCTCTCAGAGCAGGTTTCAGAGAGGACTGAAGGTCTAGTGGGGTTGGAGATGCCAGCTGATGAGGAGCAAGGAGAGGTCCGCTTTGTTCTTTGGTGTGGGTCTTTGAGGTACGCTTGCCAACGAGCTGCATGGCAGGTCAACATATGTCTGGTCAAGCATGTGGTGCCCAAGCGGCTGATGTTTTGGCCACGCGAGATACGCTTGAGACATATGTTGCAAATAGCAGCGGTGCGATCTGATGCACTCGTCTCAAAAAAGGCCCACACCAAAGAACTTTTAGAATAACGCGCAGAGGCAGCGCCCTGCACAGGCGGAGCTCTGCGGTGTGATTCAGTCGGTGTGCTGCCCCTAAGCTGGCCCCCGGAGGGCATCCTGCCTCGTTGGACATGTGCCTCCTCCTCCTCCTCTCTCCTTCCAGGCACCCACGTGGAGTGCCCTCATCATCCCCTCCCTCTTCATCGCTGTAGCAAACCTGGCAGTATGCTGCAGCTTGTGGAACATGACTGCCAGATTGCTGTCCTTCTTGAGCATCCCCTCTCTCTGCGCTCACGCTACTGCCTTCCTCTAGCTGAGTGTCATGATCAGAGCCCACAAAACACTGGGCATCCTCCTGGAGCATGTACCCAACACTGTGCTGAAAGAGTTCAGGAGACTCCTCAGGAGGACGTGGTGGGTCTAGGGAAGGAGTCACTGATGATGACATTGAGAGGAGGGAAGACGATGCGTTGGCAGCTGCTTTGCTAGTACCCTGAGACTGGGTGAGAGAGGATGAGGAGGATGAAGAGGGCTTGGTCATCCACTCTACCAAGTCGTTGGCATGTTGCGGTTCAACATGTCCAGCTGCCGAAAAGAAGGACAAGCGTGTCCCATGGCCACGTGCTGATGACAATGCACCGCGTCCACGACCAGCACTGTTGTCTCTAGACACAGAGCCTGCTTGCCCTCTTTTATCGGCTCGCGCCTGTCTGCCTCTCCTTGCTGGCCTTCCAGACATGGTAATGGCCTGAAGGGAGTTGGGTAAAACAGCAGTGTAATGGAGTCACACAACACCCACTAAGCCCTGCAGATGGCTCTATTAGAGAACAGCAATAAACGGTAGATACAGGTGTATATTGTGCTGGAGTCACACAACACCCACTAACTCCTGCAGATGCCTTTATTATAGAACACCAGAGATAAAGGGGTATACTGTAATTGATTCACACAACACCCACTAAGCCCTGCAGATGGCTCTATTAGAGAACAGCAATAAAGGGTAGATACAGGTGTATATTGTGCTGGAGGCACAAAAAACCCACTAACTCCTGCAGATGCCTTTTTTATAGAACACCAGAGATAAAGGGGTATATACAGATGTATACTGTGCTGTGCTAGAGGCACACACAACTTCCAATAACTCCTGCAGATGGCAAGTGGGCTCAAATAGAGAAGAGCTATGTAGGTGGATATAGCGGTGTGTACTGGGTACAGAGCACGCAGACAGCACACACAAGCTCCTAACACTACTGACTGCAAGCTCTATTATAAAAGATAGATCACTAGCTATATAGGTGAGGTGAATATAGCGGTGTATACTGCGGTCAGGGCACACAGACAACAACCACTACACAACAGCAAGATCGAAAATCGGCCGAAAACGATCGGTGTGTACTGTGTTGAAGGTACACAGAACACCCACTAACTGCTTCAGACGCCAACACACTACACTAGGCCGCCGCGCTGGCGGCCTTATATAGTGTGGGGCGTGTACTACACATCCGATGCCTGTGGCCAATCATGGCTCTCCTCACTGCTGGCGCTGTGATTGGCCAAGCATGCAGGGTCACAGTGCATGCTTGGCCAATCATGAGCCAGCAATGCACTGCGATGACGCAGTGCATTGTGGGCCGTGAGCGGCACACGAATTTGGCGCGAACGGCCCATAACGTTCAGAATTCGCCGAACGGGCGAACAGCCGATGTTCGAGTCGAACGTATGTTTGACTCGAACACGAAGCTCATCCCTAGTCGGCAAGCCCAGATCATGGGTTCCCGACTCGCTATCCCTGAGCACGAGTGTGAAGAACGGTGCCGGCGCTAGAGGAAGGATGCTTTCTATATAGCACCAGCTCCTGTCACAGAGTGATACCAAAGGCAAGAGGGGGGCGTTTGGGACTTTAAATGAGGCACAAAAAGTGTACCTCCATCCCGGGTTCAAGTACATAAGAGGGAATGTGGGACTTTAAATGTAGCAATTGACTTATGGAGGTAGAGTATTTAGTAAACATTTTTTTTTCCTCAAACACTCATCATGTTTTTCACTTTTCACATTTTCTTTTCTTTTTTCACCCTTTTCATACATATTTTTCACATTTGTATACAATTTTTTCCAGAACACCACACTTGTAATCATCCCCACACATGTGGAATGTGTTGTGGCAATCAGGCATGCTATGTGGAGGTTTTCTTGGCTGGGGCGGGGTTCCTTACCTCAGCTCCGGAACAGACAACCATTTGGGGTTCCATCTTCCTTGATGCTAACCAAGCACAGTGCTCTAGCTGACCTGTGAGTATAGATCTCCTTTTTTCCCCATGAGGTCTTTTCTCCCTTTAAAAGGGGTAGAACATATTTACTAATACTTTACATCTATTTATATTTACATTTTACTTCTGTACCCAACTCCTGATGAATGGCATGGGGTGCTCAGTCAAGTCTGGCTCATTACTTATTCACTGGCCCATATATATCTTTCATACATTCAAAATGTATCGAGTACTATGTAACTATTAATGTGTATGTGTACTTATCTTATAGCAGCTCTTTTGCATATGGTGTATCAATGCCTGCTAATATGAAATACCTTGTATTACATTCATCAATATTTACTATCTCTCATGTGCTGCCAAGCTGACATATATGTATCCATTATGTTTAGACCATGTGTGCATGTATGTATACATGAAAATACTTTTTTACTAATGTTACCAATAAAAAAATGTTTACTAAATACTCTACCTCCACAAGTCAATTGCCTCATTTAAAGTCCTACATTCCCTTCTTATGTAGAGTGATGCCAAATGTACTCCACCTGTGATAGGAGTGATACAGGAAGCATCGACTCTGCTCTCTACTGCAGCCAGTGTTCTGTCAAAAGAGCCAACTCATCAAAATCTCCAATTATGTCACTTCCTGTATCTTTCCAGCAGCAGTAATTGCAGATTTCAATGACTTGGCTGTTTTCACAGAACACTGTCAGCGTATACACTACGTGTAGCAATACGAACTACAAACATAAAGTACCGTACCTTTTGACATTTCTAGGTATTACCTATCCCTTTAGTGACCAAGGTATCCAGTGCCATCATATTTGTGTGCCAAATAAAAGGATTGTGGGACAAATAGTTCCACCATCAGATAATTGCTTTGCACGATTGTGGGCAGGAATACATATCCCAGGGAACTTTCCTGCCATCTGAAGATTGCTAGGAGTAGCTATAAAAGTTGCAAGAGCCCGTGCAGGATGCTCTTTTCCTCCTGGGCCTGATGCAAGACAGACCTCTCTGTGCAGCAGAGAGAAGTCACGACCTACCACACGGAGTCTTTCTTCCAACCCATGGAGGGGCCTAGCTCTGTTGTTGCTGTCAGACATCCTTTCCAGCACCACGCCAGTTGCCTGCAAAAGTTCAGGAGCAAGGGACTCGTGCAAGTGAACAGAACCAGTACTCAGAGCAAGAAAGGAGATGTTATGGGTGTGGAGATGCCGGACATTTCAAAGTGCCTTAAATCTGGCATCAGCCTGCAATTCCTCAATGTGTATCCAAAAAGCTGTCGGTGACAATCAACACTGCGCTATCCCCAAGAAATTATATACAAAAAGAAGCTGCTAACACGATCACAAGGATAAAATAGTGAACAAAATACCAAATATTAAATTATAGTGTAGCGCTATAGAAAAAAGAAGAAAAATAGTCTATTTAAACTACTTAGTGATATAACAATATTATATAAGTGTCAAAATTAAATAACATTCAGTGATGCTTCTCAGACTGCACCACACTTGCATAAAATCGTGAAAAAATTTTGAACTGAAGAAATCAAATAATGTGAAAAAGTCCAAAATATACAAAAAAATAGTCTATTGTTTAATTTAAATTAAATCCAATCCACACGTGAGAGGGAAAGAACCATCCACCTTCTTCTTATAAGGACCACATGCAGGCACCCTGTGGCATTTCCATCACCAAATAGGATGTAAGCTTACCAAATTGAATGGATCCAAGCGAATATATATTCGAAGGATCAATCAGGCTTCTAAATACTCTTATATAGAGCTCTCCACCATAAATGACTCTCCAGGGAATTTTCAACCAAGTACTCAAACGATGGGAAAATCTTCCGCTTTAAACTCCAACGCACATTATGGAACTCATACAGGGAGAAAATGAGGGCCACAATAGTGTAAATCCGTTTAAAATTTTTTAATAAAATAAGTAATGAACTTACATGTATCCAATGAATTAAGCGCTTATATCATATAAAAAATAGAGCTGCAGTAGGAGTCCCGACGCGTTTCGTCCTCAAAAGACGTCATCTGGGGTACTACTCCACTGCAGACCACTTACTTTTATACTAGACATACCAATCTGGGCGAAAATTCGATCTGCCTGTGTCACCGCATGTTACTTCCGGTTTGACCTGGCATCCGGCGTGCGTTCCACGCCTCATTGCCGTGTTATTATATAAACGACCCCATAATCATATGTCACGAGATACTAAAAATAAAGCCTTCCATAATAAATATCATAGCCGGCCTTACGAATGTTCCATAACGCAGAAAAGTGAATATTCAAAAACCGTGACGCTATACACAGCACGTCACTTCCGGGTCATGGGTAGCAGTGAACTCATCAGCCAATCAGGAAAACACAGCACGTCACTTCCGGGTCATGGGTAGCAGTGAACTCATCAGCCAATCAGGAAAACAACGCAAAAACTATTCTGACATCACTTCCGGTCTTCGCTGGGCTACGACCAGACAGAGGCTGAGACGCACCGCACCTACAGAGCTCCCACGTGGGGATGCGTCAGATCCCGGAAGTGATGTCGATAGAAACGCCCCAATGCCAGTTAATGATGGAACGCAAATAGACGTGCGCCGGAGCGCACATCTTGTAAACTAAAACTTTATTGTAGGAATAAATAACATCAGATAATGACGCTCAACTACCAGTTGCTAATGGAACGCAAATGAACGTGCGCGGAAGCGCACACATTCCATCAGGACCCATAATAATTTACTATCCACAATAATTCCGGGTCTCAGAAACTAGTAAAGGGAAAAAGAAAAGAAAAAGAAAAGGCGAAAAATAAACTTATTTAAAAATAAATACACTACCCTCATATCAGGAAGGCAAAAAAACAAGTAAAAAATATATTATAAAAAACGTAACAGATGTATTCCATAACAGATTCAAATTTGGCAAAAAATATTACATGCCAGATTGTGCTTGTCAAAAATGTCAAATTGTACAAAATAAACGGATTTTTACCGCAAACTCAGTACAATGGAACCTCAATCCCAGAAATTACCAGGAATAAATAAACATGGTAATACACATATGTGCATATAGGACATACCGTAATTTCCTGTATGCCAGTAAGCACATAAGAACATAGGAACCAATGCGTTGACACAAGAGGCAGATAGAATTCTTTTCAAATATTTTTATTGACATAGCAAAAATAACAGAGGATAACAGTACACAAGTACAGAAGGTCGCATAGTAAAGAGGTACTATAACATCAAGATGCAGGCAACACTTCCAGTACAAGAATAACAATTGAGTTATAACTACCAAATATAAACACCAAGGATCTATTAGAACCCCAACAGAACGTTTAGGTTAGAAATAGTCACATTGGATCCAGGGTAAATCATAATGGGGATCCCACTAGCAGGAGGTCCCCAAGCAGGGTTAATCACCCCCAAGACTGGGGAGCCGAAATCTTACCAAAGAGAAATACCCTGCCACAGTGCAATCATAAAAGAAAACACAAAAAGACCGGTAAGATCAACCAGCCATAGAGAGAGAGAAGAACAGAAAAGAGAACAGAGGTAGGTACAGTAGAGGAATGGGAAAAATGCAAGAGAGCACAGGGGAGAAGCAGGACAGAAAAGGACAGGCAAAGAACAGCTGACAGCCCGAGGTCCCCACGGGTCATGGTGAGGGATCAAAGATTACTATACGAGTTACAGTACTAAAAGCTGGGGGTCAAAATTTGGGGGCAAAAAGTGGTCTACCCATGGTTGCCAAACCTTACTATAGAGTGGAAGTTTATCTAAAATAATTGCTTCAATTTTACTATGAATCATGGCCTGGGTAACCCGGTTTTTCACTTCAGTGATGCTAAGGGTTGTGGTTTTCCATGCTTTTGCAATGGTCTGTTTGGCGGCCGTGATAATCTGTAGAAAGAGCCGCGTCCGATGTCGGGTAAACCTGCTAGGTATGAGACTCAAAAGGGCAATCGTTGGGTCTGGAGATAGAGAATGTTGGAAGAGTCTGGATAAAATGTTAAAAATATGTTTCCAAAACTCTGCCACCACCGGACATGTCCACCAAATATGGAGATGTGTGCCAGCTGCATCACATCCCCGGAAACAATTTGGGGAGTAGCCCGGCACAAATCTAGAAATCCTAGCCGGCACCAAGTACCAGCGCATTAAAACTTTATAATTGGCCTCAGCCGCAACTATGTTCTGGGTAGCGATCTTAGTATTATACCAGACTCTGCCCCATTCCTCAGAATCGATGTTTAGGGAAAGATCATAGGACCAGGCATTAGCATACAGTAGAGGGGAGCTAAGGCTAGAGGAGAGGTAAGAGTAGAGGCATGATATGATTCCTGGGGAGTGTGGATCCGCTTTACAAATTGACTCAAAGGGGGACAGGTGGCCCAAGTCTGCACATGACTTCGTGTGCATTTGAACAAAATGAACAATTTGGAGGTATCGAAAACACTCCTTGTGAGGGAGTTTTGTTTTGGCTTGAAGAACCGGAAACTTTATAATTGCGTTATTCGATACCAGGTCACATATTCTGGCTAAGCCCCGTTGGGACCAGGCATCGAACAAGGCAGGATCCGAATAAGCGGGCATAAACCGTGGATGACCGAGAAAGGAGAGTAAAGGGGAGTGAGATGATTGTAACTTATAGGCAGATTTCAGTCTATCCCACAACCCCAGTGAGAAACGGGTGACAGGATTGCAAATCGACTTCCTAGCCTGTGGAGGCAACCACAGCAGGTTGGATATAAGTAGGGGATGAACATCAACAGCTTCAAGACTGACCCACAAGGGCGACTCAACTGTCGCGTGATAAAGGGCCATTTGGGCTAATTGTGCTGCATAAAAATAAAACCGAAGATTGGGTACTCCCAACCCTCCCTGCAGTTTATGGCGAAACAGAGTCTGTCTAGAGACTCTGGGTCTTGTGGAACCCCAGATATATTTGAAGATACGACTCTGCATAACGCGATGGAAATACGGGGGGATCGCGACCGGGAGTACCCTAAAAAGATACAGTAGTTTAGGTAATAAAGTCATTTTCACGGCCGCGATCCTCCCCATCCACGAAACACAGAGTGGCTGCCATGAGGCCATAAGTGATGAAAGATTACGTAATGCGGGAAGGTAATTGGTCTGATATAATTGGGTTGGGTCACTAGTTAGTTTAACACCCAGGTATGGAATAGAAGATGATGACCATTGAAAGGGATAATTATCTCTAAAATTTTGGAAGATTTCCGATGGCAGAGACACGTTGAGGGCCCGTGATTTAGACTGGTTAACTTCTAGTCCCGAAATCAAAGCAAATTTATCTAAAATATGACAAAGATTAGGGAGCGAGGTGTGAGGTGAAGTAATAAACAATAGAGCGTCATCAGCGAATAAACAAAGCTTGTGCGGTACTGAAGCGACATCCAGACCTTTGATATTGGGATCTGCTCTGATTAAAGCCGCTAAAGGCTCTATAGCAAGAGCAAAAATCAACGGGGAAAGAGGGCACCCTTGCCTAGTTCCCCGTTGAATAGGGAATCTCTGAGATGTAAAGCCCGAGTATTTAACATATGCTTGTGGATGAGCATAAAGGGCCTGGACCCACTGTAAGAAATGCGGGCCAAAGCCCCACAACTGCAGCACATACTGCAAATATGACCAGGATAATGTATCAAAGGCTTTACGAATGTCTAGTGAGAGCAGGTGCATAGGTATTTTACGAGTTCTGGCGACATGTTGTAACAGAACCACTCGACGGATATTGTCACTCGCTTGCCGCCTAGGGATAAATCCCACTTGGTCTTTGTGGATTAAATTACCAATAAATCTATTAAGGCGCAGGGCCAATACCTTTGCTAATAACTTTATATCGGTATTGAGAAGTGATATGGGCCTGTAATTTGACCAAATTGTGTTATCATTATTGGGTTTGGGAATCATTGAGATGATTGCGGTCAGCGTGTCTCTACCAAAGGAGCCATCTTTCAGGAGAGAATTAAATGCGTTAGCTAGTAACGGTGCCAAAGTATCCGCAAATTTTTTATAATAAGAATTAGAGAGGCCATCCGGGCCCGGTCGTTTATGTGGTTTCAATGTACGGATAGCAGAAAGTATTTCCTGTAAGGTGATAGGAGCCTCCATAATTTCACGATTAGGGTTAGATAAAGAGGGAATCTGTAGGTTCCGGAAAAGGGAATCAGCAGCTTCTCTGGGACAAGGGGTATTAGCTTCATATAATTTAGCCAATTGTTTACTAAATTCAGACACTATTTTAACTGGATTACTAGTTAGGTTGTTTTTACCCACTTTTAACCGAACCGGTTTAAAGGAGCGTTCTGGATTCCTAAGACGTAAGGCTAAAAAGGTGTCAGGTTTGTTGGCCTTCATATAAATAGAATGCTTAGAGCTACGAATAGATTTATCGGCTGCTTCCGCCAGAAGCAGGTCCAGTTCTAATTTCGCCTTCTCCATGGCCAACTTATTATCGGCTGTTGGAGAAGCTTGAAACTGAAAGAGATTCCTATTATAACTGGCCTCTAAACGCTGCATTTGGAGAAGTTTATCCCGCTTAAGATGTGTAGAAATGGAGATACATTTACCTCGGATTACTGGCTTATGCGCCTCCCAAAGGAGGATGGGGGATATACCCGGGGTAGCGTTATATTGAATATATTCTGTTAGGGCCACTTGAATGTCCAGGCAAAATGACTGATTAGCCAGATGTTTATCACTAAAACACCAAGTCCTATCGGTAGATTGGGGGATCAGAGAAGTGATTGAGGTAACAACAGCACAGTGATCTGACCAAGATATCGGGTGTATGTGGGATTGTAACAGAACGGGAGAAGAGGACACAGGTAGGAATATATGATCTATCCTGGAAAATGAATTATGGGGGTAGGAGTAAAATGTAAAATTTTTCTTTGTCGGATTGCATTCTCTCCAGGAATCAAGGAGAGAGGCCTGTTGCAATAAAGTACGAAAGTGGGAGGAAACTGAAGAATGCTCCGGAGTATAAGGTGATCTATCCAAATGGGGGTGGATTACCAAATTAGAGTCACCACACACTAGCAGGGTACCCTTAGAGTGGGCCTTAATTGTTTGAAAAAGATGGGAAAAAAAGGGAACTGGGTTTCTATTTGGGGCATAATATGACACAAGAGTGACTTCCGTGTCTTGTAGAAGGCCAACTAAAATAATGTAACGGCCTTCTGGGTCCTTAATCTCTGAGATAAGGGTAAAGGGCAGCGAGCGATGTAAAGCTAAAAGAACACCCCTTTGTTTAGTTGTCGCTGAGGCGGTGAAAACTTGTGGATATTTATAGCTAAATGACCTAGGGGTATTGTGGGATGAAAAATGGGTTTCTTGAAGCGCAACTATGCTCGCCCGCAAAGCCGCAAAGGAGCGAAATGCCTTGACTCTCTTGTTAGGGGAGTTTAACCCTTTAACATTGAGTGACAAAACATTCAGGGGGGCCATGTTCTTTTTAATGGGGGAATAGGCTGATATACCCACGGGGACGCACGGGCTGCCCAGCAAAGGAGATAAAAGGAAAAGAGAGAGAGAAAGAAAGCAGAGAAGCAGACAGAGAAAGAGAAGAAGGAGAAGAAAAATGCATGTAAGGCGTATACATGGACCATCATACTATAACACGTCAGACTAAACACGCCCGACAGAAATGTGCACCGTCTTCCTGGCCCCAAAATCAGATCAGGGAGAGGGTGTACTAAACTATAGGGGGGAGCAGTGACAGCTCTCCGCCGAACACCGGGACATATGTTAAAACATGTTTGAGATCGTTGTATCATACCATCAAGTAACCATAACATATAAATGGGTGTGATAATCGAACAAATGCAAAAAATAACATAGCATAATAAAAACAACCACAATAAAGCTCCCCATAAGGGGTGAAAAGGCGTAAGGGGGGAAGGGGGAGGGAAGAAGGGGAAAAAGGGAAAATGGAGGGGAAGGGAGGAAAATGAAGGGGGGATTGGGAAAGAAGAGGAAAGGGGAAAGGAGGGGGGAGGGGGAGGAAGAGGAAATAGGCATATTTGGTTACTATTTTAGGAATAGAGAACCTTAGTCAGATTACAATTAACTAGAGAACAACGGGGACATGTGTCAAGTTAACTCCCTATATCAGGAGAAGGCAAAATACCGAAGCACACCAAAGGACAGGTGAGATGCCATGTCCAGATATAAACCACTCAACGGGGTACAAATACTTTAGGACTGACATAACTTGCAGCCTCAGGGCGTAAGGGGGTACCCTTACGGATTGCTGATGGAGTCGGAAAGTCACGTAGACCCCTCTTGGGTGTAGCCGCATAAGGATATGGACCTGGTCGGGCTGGAGTACGTGGGAGGACTGTGTCCAGAGGTTGAACTGGAGGCGACAGATGTAGCGATTCCAATAAGTTCTGCAGAGCTTCCGGAGTTGAAGCAACGTGTTGCTGACCTTTATAAAAAAACTGTAAGGCGAAAGGGAAGCGCCACGTATATTTAATTTGTTGTTGAGTGAGAATTTGCAAGTGCGGCTTCATAGCGCGTCGTTTTGCAATAGTAAGGGGGGCCAAGTCAGTAAATAATTGGTAAGAATGTCCCTGGAAGGTGAGGCTATCCTTATTGCGGGCAGAAGCAAGAAGTTGTTCCTTTGTTTTGAAAAAGTGGAATTTGATAATTATATCTCGTGGGGGTCCGTCCGTTTGGCGACGGGTAAGGGCCCTGTGAATTCTGTCAAATTCCAACCGTTCCACCGGAATTGAGGGCGAAAGTTCTTGGAACAACGCAAGCGTGAATGCATGTAAGTCATCAACTGATTCTGGTATTCCCCGGAGGCGCAGATTCGACCTGCGGGAACGATTCTCTGAGTCCTCATACCGGGAAAGCAACATGGCGTTTTCTTCACGGAGTGATGAAAGCTCTAGTGCATGTTCACGGAGTGTTAACTCCATATCATCAGCACGGGTCTCAAGATCAGCCGTCCTCTGTCCAAGTTCCCTAATCTCCCTTGTAAGTTTATTGGTAATCTGGTCAGAGGTCGCTTTAAGAGCCTTTTTTAGCATTGTGTCCATATGCATTAAGAAGTCAGCCTGTGACATACCTGCTGAGGAGAGGTTAGAAGATTCATCTTGCGCTAGAGTGTTTTCCTCATCCTCATCGCTGTGCTGATCCTCCGAATGTGAGGGGCTGTCACACTGCTGCTGCTGCGCTCGTTGCTGTGCTTGAGCCTGAGCCTGAGCTTTCGCCGCCAACTTGGAGGAGGCCCGGGCGAGCGCCTCCTTGATCGGTTTTGGCTTTGTTTTGCCTCGATGGCCGGTGAGGACCATCGCCGGATGTGCCTGAGAGGAGCCCGCTGCAATCCTGGTCGATGTGAAGCTGGGATCTCGCTTTAGGAAGCAGAACGAGTCCCGGGTATACGACGGTGAGTGCGGAGCTCTAGTGAGGAACGTCCATCACGTTGAGCTTCGCGCATGCGCCCCAAGGCAGATAGAATTCTATCCCACGAACCATACATTACATAAATAGCAGCTACGCAGAAAATAAAATATACAGAAAAAATCCATGTACAACAAAAATTCAAACAACTGGAAGCTAGAACCATCAGGACCTTGCCATTTTTTTGACCTACCCATCACTAATGAACGCATTAATGTCCCATTCTATATTTAAACCAAACGGAAAATAAGATCGGATCGTGTATATCCAGTAGGTCTCTAACTGGGAAACACCACGAATCATGGCTCCACCCCTCCAAGGGGGTGTATATTTATCGATAGCCAAAAACTGTGTGCCTGTAGGGTCGCTATTGTGACATTCCCTATAATGTTTCGGGACAGTATGTTTAGAAATCCTACTTTTTATCAGGGATATATGCTCTCCTACTCTAGTTGAAAATGTTCTCGTGGTCCTCCCCACATATTGTTTCCCACATGGGCAAGTTATTAGATATACCACGTATTTGGTGTTACAGGTACAAAATGACTTAATAGTATGCGTTCTATTGGTTGTTGTTGATGTGAACTCAGTTGTTTTATGCCTACCAGCAGTGTTAAATTGGCACACAATACATTTCTTACAGGGATAATAGCCCGTTAGATTATGAAAGAACGATGGGCGCCTAGGAGGATTGATGACATTGGGAGCAATTAAACTACGTAAGGAGGGTGCTCCCCTAAAGAGAACCTTCGCCCGTTCAGGCAACTTAGAGCCTAGAACCGGATCACTCCTCAACACATCCCAGTGTTTGTTTATAATGGTCTTAATTTGTCTGTGCTGTATTGAAAAAGATGTCAGCATAGACCATCTATAAGTGTCATCCGACTCCCTATATGTTTTCTCCGCAACGAGAGTTTCCCTGTTGGTGTCAATAACTTTCTGTATTTCCCCATCTAGAATCCTGGCATCATACCCCTTATCCTCAAATTTTTGCTTGAGGATTTCTGCCTGAGTCTTAAACGTCTCAAGGTCGGTGCAGTTCCTCCGCAGACGTAAGAATTGGCTACGTGGAACCGAACTCAACCATGATTTATGGTGACAGCTGTCAAGGGAAATGAAGCTATTTCGGTCTGTTGGTTTGAAATGTGTCTTAAACACAAATTTGCTATCCACAATCTCTATCTCTAAATCTAAGAAAATAATCTTGGAAGAACTCATTTCAACGGAAAGTGAAATACCCCTGTCATTGCGATTCAAATCATCAAAAAATTCAACCAAAGACTCTGGAGAGCCATTCCATAGGAGGAGGATGTCGTCTATATATCTAGCCCATAGGACCAATGAAGGGTTCCGTTGGGCATAGACGACATCCTCCTCCCATTTGGCCATAAATAAATTCGCAAGACTAGGGGCAAATTTTGCCCCCATTGCAACACCCTGTTGTTGCAAATAAAAATTATCGTTAAACCAAAAATAGTTGTGCTCCATGGCAAATTCCAAAAGCTCCACAAGATATTCACATTGGAATGATGCCAAAGAGTCATCAAGATTTAAATAATGCCGAACAGCCTCAATCCCCATCCCTTGTGGGATACATGTATAAAGGGACGCTACATCCGCCGTGGCCATAATACATTGTTCATAAGGCTCAATACCTTCAAGTCTCCTGATTGTAGCCCCAGTATCTTTGAGATAGGAAGGAGTTTTCTTGACAAGGGGTTGCAGATAAAAGTCGATATAACGGCCTATGCGTGAAGTGACCGAATTAATGCCACTCACTATAGGCCTACCAGGAGGGTTCACTGGATTCTTATGGATCTTCGGTAGATAGTAGATTGTGGGAATCCGTGGAGCGGTGGGAACTAGAAATGCTTTCTCTTTACTATTCAGAATTTTTAATTCATAACCTCTATTTACCAGATCTTTAAGTTGTCTCTTATATGAATTCGTGGGATTATTGGGGAGTCGTTTATAGGTGCCTGGTTCGTCCAGAATTTTCTGCATTTCGATTTCATAATGTTCTCTATCTAAAATCACAACCCCCCCACCCTTGTCCGCTGGACGTATAACGACATCCTTTTGCTCACACAAGGATCTAAAACCAGTTGTCGAGAAGGAAGGTCGGTTTACACGTCCAGCAGGCAATTTGTCCAGATCGTTTAGTAATAAATCCTTAAATATTTTTACAGCTGGCGCAGTGGGTACAGGGGGTACGAATAAAGATGGGTTAGCCAACCCTGAATGTACCGTTCCTGATGTAGCCGCCAAATAATCAGTCCTAAAGGGGTTAGTTGTTAAATACCTTTGAATGTTAATTTTTCTAATAAATTTATGTATGTCTATAAATGTGCCAAACTTGTTAAGTTGTTTGGGAGGTGCATACTTCAATCCTTTGTCAAGCACTGACAGTTCAGCCTGAGAAAAGGTTTTCTTACTCAAGTTAAAAACGCCCTGTCCTATTAAACACGCCTTCTTTTTCCTCCTTTGTACTCGTTCTCCCCCTCTGCACCCTCTCTTGGATCTTGGTCCCTTTTTCGGGTGTGTGGATCCTCCCGAAAATCCTGATTTTTATAGTTGGTATTAGGTGGATTATACACAGATGGTACATATGTGTTATTCCTATTATCTCTATCATATACCTCCCTTAACGGGGAGAACCTATTATGTGTAGAAACCATAGCCATATTTGAGTGATGGGATCCCTCGTAATGAGGGTTAGGAGGGGCACGTCTGGGTGATGGAGAATAATATGGTGAATTATTATATTCTCTATATTGATGAGCATCATGGTTATATGGACGTCCTCTATTAAACCCACGGCCTCCTCTTCTACCCCGATTATTACCTCTTCCTCTTTGAGGGTTGTTAGGGGTATGAGGGGTATAGTGAAGTACCCTTTGTTGAGAAGATGGTGGGCCACCATACGGCCTACCTTGTACTGCTTCACTATAAGACTTGGGGGGTATATCAACCCTCTCAGGTGCCATAGGGCCTGCAGGTTGAGATCCACCTATAGATTGTAGGTCCATGGCGGGTGCATTCTGACCCAATTTCTGCCACCCAAAAACAGTGCCCGTCTTATAATCGTTAACATCTCTGGAGTACTTCTTTTGTTTCTTATATTTTTGTTCCCTATCTTCCTTTTCTAGATGATTCCGCAAATTGGCGGAAAGAGAGTTATATTCCGGGGTATCCTTATATACTCCCAATTTATCTTTGATCTCTTTAATTTCTTGGTCAAGGAGGGCCATTCTACTGTTCTTCCTAGCAATCAGGAAACCCAGAAGACTGGTTCCTGCTTCATTAAAATATTTGAACCAAGTGTCCAAATCCATTTCGCCTTGTTGGGGATTTACATCCCACCTGAGACTTCTTGGGACCATGTGCTCCGCAATATATTGTTGCAAGAACACTACATCCCACTGTAGGTGGAGTTCGGATGTCATAATGTTCTTAAGTCTCATAAACATCCCTCCTACCTCTGTGTTGCTACCAGTTGCAACAAATACACCATCTGTGTTAACTTTGTGTAAAGCTCGATATTCAAAAATATCCATCCCCACAGTGACTTATTTTAAAAGAAAAAAGGGGAGGGGGGGGGGGGGTTGCAGCAATGTATATATCCAAACAATGTGTATCCAAAAAGCTGTCGGTGACAATCAACACTGCGCTATCCCCAAGAAATTATATACAAAAAGAAGCTGCTAACACGATCACAAGGATAAAATAGTGAACAAAATACCAAATATTAAATTATAGTGTAGCGCTATAGAAAAAAGAAGAAAAATAGTCTATTTAAACTACTTAGTGATATAACAATATTATATAAGTGTCAAAATTAAATAACATTCAGTGATGCTTCTCAGACTGCACCACACTTGCATAAAATCGTGAAAAAATTTTGAACTGAAGAAATCAAATAATGTGAAAAAGTCCAAAATATACAAAAAAATAGTCTATTGTTTAATTTAAATTAAATCCAATCCACACGTGAGAGGGAAAGAACCATCCACCTTCTTCTTATAAGGACCACATGCAGGCACCCTGTGGCATTTCCATCACCAAATAGGATGTAAGCTTACCAAATTGAATGGATCCAAGCGAATATATATTCGAAGGATCAATCAGGCTTCTAAATACTCTTATATAGAGCTCTCCACCATAAATGACTCTCCAGGGAATTTTCAACCAAGTACTCAAACGATGGGAAAATCTTCCGCTTTAAACTCCAACGCACATTATGGAACTCATACAGGGAGAAAATGAGGGCCACAATAGTGTAAATCCGTTTAAAATTTTTTAATAAAATAAGTAATGAACTTACATGTATCCAATGAATTAAGCGCTTATATCATATAAAAAATAGAGCTGCAGTAGGAGTCCCGACGCGTTTCGTCCTCAAAAGACGTCATCTGGGGTACTACTCCACTGCAGACCACTTACTTTTATACTAGACATACCAATCTGGGCGAAAATTCGATCTGCCTGTGTCACCGCATGTTACTTCCGGTTTGACCTGGCATCCGGCGTGCGTTCCACGCCTCATTGCCGTGTTATTATATAAACGACCCCATAATCATATGTCACGAGATACTAAAAATAAAGCCTTCCATAATAAATATCATAGCCGGCCTTACTAATGTTCCATAACGCAGAAAAGTGAATATTCAAAAACCGTGACGCTATACACAGCACGTCACTTCCGGGTCATGGGTAGCAGTGAACTCATCAGCCAATCAGGAAAACACAGCACGTCACTTCCGGGTCATGGGTAGCAGTGAACTCATCAGCCAATCAGGAAAACAACGCAAAAACTATTCTGACATCACTTCCGGTCTTCGCTGGGCTACGACCAGACAGAGGCTGAGACGCACCGCACCTACAGAGCTCCCACGTGGGGATGCGTCAGATCCCGGAAGTGATGTCGATAGAAACGCCCCAATGCCAGTTAATGATGGAACGCAAATAGACGTGCGCCGGAGCGCACATCTTGTAAACTAAAACTTTATTGTAGGAATAAATAACATCAGATAATGACGCTCAACTACCAGTTGCTAATGGAACGCAAATGAACGTGCGCGGAAGCGCACACATTCCATCAGGACCCATAATAATTTACTATCCACAATAATTCCGGGTCTCAGAAACTAGTAAAGGGAAAAAGAAAAGAAAAGGAAAAGGCGAAAAATAAACTTATTTAAAAATAAATACACTACCCTCATATCAGGAAGGCAAAAAAACAAGTAAAAAATATATTATAAAAAACGTAACAGATGTATTCCATAACAGATTCAAATTTGGCAAAAAATATTACATGCCAGATTGTGCTTGTCAAAAATGTCAAATTGTACAAAATAAACGGATTTTTACCGCAAACTCAGTACAATGGAACCTCAATCCCAGAAATTACCAGGAATAAATAAACATGGTAATACACATATGTGCATATAGGACATACCGTAATTTCCTGTATGCCAGTAAGCACATAAGAACATAGGAACCAATGCGTTGACACAAGAGGCAGATAGAATTCTATCCCACGAACCATACATTACATAAATAGCAGCTACGCAGAAAATAAAATATACAGAAAAAATCCATGTACAACAAAAATTCAAACAACTGGAAGCTAGAACCATCAGGACCTTGCCATTTTTTTGACCTACCCATCACTAATGAACGCATTAATGTCCCATTCTATATTTAAACCAAACGGAAAATAAGATCGGATCGTGTATATCCAGTAGGTCTCTAACTGGGAAACACCACGAATCATGGCTCCACCCCTCCAAGGGGGTGTATATTTATCGATAGCCAAAAACTGTGTGCCTGTAGGGTCGCTATTGTGACATTCCCTATAATGTTTCGGGACAGTATGTTTAGAAATCCTACTTTTTATCAGGGATATATGCTCTCCTACTCTAGTTGAAAATGTTCTCGTGGTCCTCCCCACATATTGTTTCCCACATGGGCAAGTTATTAGATATACCACGTATTTGGTGTTACAGGTACAAAATGACTTAATAGTATGCGTTCTATTGGTTGTTGTTGATGTGAACTCAGTTGTTTTATGCCTACCAGCAGTGTTAAATTGGCACACAATACATTTCTTACAGGGATAATAGCCCGTTAGATTATGAAAGAACGATGGGCGCCTAGGAGGATTGATGACATTGGGAGCAATTAAACTACGTAAGGAGGGTGCTCCCCTAAAGAGAACCTTCGCCCGTTCAGGCAACTTAGAGCCTAGAACCGGATCACTCCTCAACACATCCCAGTGTTTGTTTATAATGGTCTTAATTTGTCTGTGCTGTATTGAAAAAGATGTCAGCATAGACCATCTATAAGTGTCATCCGACTCCCTATATGTTTTCTCCGCAACGAGAGTTTCCCTGTTGGTGTCAATAACTTTCTGTATTTCCCCATCTAGAATCCTGGCATCATACCCCTTATCCTCAAATTTTTGCTTGAGGATTTCTGCCTGAGTCTTAAACGTCTCAAGGTCGGTGCAGTTCCTCCGCAGACGTAAGAATTGGCTACGTGGAACCGAACTCAACCATGATTTATGGTGACAGCTGTCAAGGGAAATGAAGCTATTTCGGTCTGTTGGTTTGAAATGTGTCTTAAACACAAATTTGCTATCCACAATCTCTATCTCTAAATCTAAGAAAATAATCTTGGAAGAACTCATTTCAACGGAAAGTGAAATACCCCTGTCATTGCGATTCAAATCATCAAAAAATTCAACCAAAGACTCTGGAGAGCCATTCCATAGGAGGAGGATGTCGTCTATATATCTAGCCCATAGGACCAATGAAGGGTTCCGTTGGGCATAGACGACATCCTCCTCCCATTTGGCCATAAATAAATTCGCAAGACTAGGGGCAAATTTTGCCCCCATTGCAACACCCTGTTGTTGCAAATAAAAATTATCGTTAAACCAAAAATAGTTGTGCTCCATGGCAAATTCCAAAAGCTCCACAAGATATTCACATTGGAATGATGCCAAAGAGTCATCAAGATTTAAATAATGCCGAACAGCCTCAATCCCCATCCCTTGTGGGATACATGTATAAAGGGACGCTACATCCGCCGTGGCCATAATACATTGTTCATAAGGCTCAATACCTTCAAGTCTCCTGATTGTAGCCCCAGTATCTTTGAGATAGGAAGGAGTTTTCTTGACAAGGGGTTGCAGATAAAAGTCGATATAACGGCCTATGCGTGAAGTGACCGAATTAATGCCACTCACTATAGGCCTACCAGGAGGGTTCACTGGATCCTTATGGATCTTCGGTAGATAGTAGATTGTGGGAATCCGTGGAGCGGTGGGAACTAGAAATGCTTTCTCTTTACTATTCAGAATTTTTAATTCATAACCTCTATTTACCAGATCTTTAAGTTGTCTCTTATATGAATTCGTGGGATTATTGGGGAGTCGTTTATAGGTGCCTGGTTCGTCCAGAATTTTCTGCATTTCGATTTCATAATGTTCTCTATCTAAAATCACAACCCCCCCACCCTTGTCCGCTGGACGTATAACGACATCCTTTTGCTCACACAAGGATCTAAAACCAGTTGTCGAGAAGGAAGGTCGGTTTACACGTCCAGCAGGCAACTTGTCCAGATCGTTTAGTAATAAATCCTTAAATATTTTTACAGCTGGCGCAGTGGGTACAGGGGGTACGAATAAAGATGGGTTAGCCAACCCTGAATGTACCGTTCCTGATGTAGCCGCCAAATAATCAGTCCTAAAGGGGTTAGTTGTTAAATACCTTTGAATGTTAATTTTTCTAATAAATTTATGTATGTCTATAAATGTGCCAAACTTGTTAAGTTGTTTGGGAGGTGCATACTTCAATCCTTTGTCAAGCACTGACAGTTCAGCCTGAGAAAAGGTTTTCTTACTCAAGTTAAAAACGCCCTGTCCTATTAAACACGCCTTCTTTTTCCTCCTTTGTACTCGTTCTCCCCATCTGCACCCTCTCTTGGATCTTGGTCCCTTTTTCGGGTGTGTGGATCCTCCCGAAAATCCTGATTTTTATAGTTGGTATTAGGTGGATTATACACAGATGGTACATATGTGTTATTCCTATTATCTCTATCATATACCTCCCTTAACGGGGAGAACCTATTATGTGTAGAAACCATAGCCATATTTGAGTGATGGGATCCCTCGTAATGAGGGTTAGGAGGGGCACGTCTGGGTGATGGAGAATAATATGGTGAATTATTATATTCTCTATATTGATGAGCATCATGGTTATATGGACGTCCTCTATTAAACCCACGGCCTCCTCTTCTACCCCGATTATTACCTCTTCCTCTTTGAGGGTTGTTAGGGGTATGAGGGGTATAGTGAAGTACCCTTTGTTGAGAAGATGGTGGGCCACCATACGGCCTACCTTGTACTGCTTCACTATAAGACTTGGGGGGTATATCAACCCTCTCAGGTGCCATAGGGCCTGCAGGTTGAGATCCACCTATAGATTGTAGGTCCATGGCGGGTGCATTCTGACCCAATTTCTGCCACCCAAAAACAGTGCCCGTCTTATAATCGTTAACATCTCTGGAGTACTTCTTTTGTTTCTTATATTTTTGTTCCCTATCTTCCTTTTCTAGATGATTCCGCAAATTGGCGGAAAGAGAGTTATATTCCGGGGTATCCTTATATACTCCCAATTTATCTTTGATCTCTTTAATTTCTTGGTCAAGGAGGGCCATTCTACTGTTCTTCCTAGCAATCAGGAAACCCAGAAGACTGGTTCCTGCTTCATTAAAATATTTGAACCAAGTGTCCAAATCCATTTCGCCTTGTTGGGGATTTACATCCCACCTGAGACTTCTTGGGACCATGTGCTCCGCAATATATTGTTGCAAGAACACTACATCCCACTGTAGGTGGAGTTCGGATGTCATAATGTTCTTAAGTCTCATAAACATCCCTCCTACCTCTGTGTTGCTACCAGTTGCAACAAATACACCATCTGTGTTAACTTTGTGTAAAGCTCGATATTCAAAAATATCCATCCCCACAGTGACTTATTTTAAAAGAAAAAAGGGGAGGGGGGGGGGGGGTTGCAGCAATGTATATATCCAAACAATGTGTATCCAAAAAGCTGTCGGTGACAATCAACACTGCGCTATCCCCAAGAAATTATATACAAAAAGAAGCTGCTAACACGATCACAAGGATAAAATAGTGAACAAAATACCAAATATTAAATTATAGTGTAGCGCTATAGAAAAAAGAAGAAAAATAGTCTATTTAAACTACTTAGTGATATAACAATATTATATAAGTGTCAAAATTAAATAACATTCAGTGATGCTTCTCAGACTGCACCACACTTGCATAAAATCGTGAAAAAATTTTGAACTGAAGAAATCAAATAATGTGAAAAAGTCCAAAATATACAAAAAAATAGTCTATTGTTTAATTTAAATTAAATCCAATCCACACGTGAGAGGGAAAGAACCATCCACCTTCTTCTTATAAGGACCACATGCAGGCACCCTGTGGCATTTCCATCACCAAATAGGATGTAAGCTTACCAAATTGAATGGATCCAAGCGAATATATATTCGAAGGATCAATCAGGCTTCTAAATACTCTTATATAGAGCTCTCCACCATAAATGACTCTCCAGGGAATTTTCAACCAAGTACTCAAACGATGGGAAAATCTTCCGCTTTAAACTCCAACGCACATTATGGAACTCATACAGGGAGAAAATGAGGGCCACAATAGTGTAAATCCGTTTAAAATTTTTTAATAAAATAAGTAATGAACTTACATGTATCCAATGAATTAAGCGCTTATATCATATAAAAAATAGAGCTGCAGTAGGAGTCCCGACGCGTTTCGTCCTCAAAAGACGTCATCTGGGGTACTACTCCACTGCAGACCACTTACTTTTATACTAGACATACCAATCTGGGCGAAAATTCGATCTGCCTGTGTCACCGCATGTTACTTCCGGTTTGACCTGGCATCCGGCGTGCGTTCCACGCCTCATTGCCGTGTTATTATATAAACGACCCCATAATCATATGTCACGAGATACTAAAAATAAAGCCTTCCATAATAAATATCATAGCCGGCCTTACGAATGTTCCATAACGCAGAAAAGTGAATATTCAAAAACCGTGACGCTATACACAGCACGTCACTTCCGGGTCATGGGTAGCAGTGAACTCATCAGCCAATCAGGAAAACACAGCACGTCACTTCCGGGTCATGGGTAGCAGTGAACTCATCAGCCAATCAGGAAAACAACGCAAAAACTATTCTGACATCACTTCCGGTCTTCGCTGGGCTACGACCAGACAGAGGCTGAGACGCACCGCTGCGCCAGCTGTAAAAATATTTAAGGATTTATTACTAAACGATCTGGACAAATTGCCTGCTGGACGTGTAAACCGACCTTCCTTCTCGACAACTGGTTTTAGATCCTTGTGTGAGCAAAAGGATGTCGTTATACGTCCAGCGGACAAGGGTGGGGGGGTTGTGATTTTAGATAGAGAACATTATGAAATCGAAATGCAGAAAATTCTGGACGAACCAGGCACCTATAAACGACTCCCCAATAATCCCACGAATTCATATAAGAGACAACTTAAAGATCTGGTAAATAGAGGTTATGAATTAAAAATTCTGAATAGTAAAGAGAAAGCATTTCTAGTTCCCACCGCTCCACGGATTCCCACAATCTACTATCTACCGAAGATCCATAAGGATCCAGTGAACCCTCCTGGTAGGCCTATAGTGAGTGGCATTAATTCGGTCACTTCACGCATAGGCCGTTATATCGACTTTTATCTGCAACCCCTTGTCAAGAAAACTCCTTCCTATCTCAAAGATACTGGGGCTACAATCAGGAGACTTGAAGGTATTGAGCCTTATGAACAATGTATTATGGCCACGGCGGATGTAGCGTCCCTTTATACATGTATCCCACAAGGGATGGGGATTGAGGCTGTTCGGCATTATTTAAATCTTGATGACTCTTTGGCATCATTCCAATGTGAATATCTTGTGGAGCTTTTGGAATTTGCCATGGAGCACAACTATTTTTGGTTTAACGATAATTTTTATTTGCAACAACAGGGTGTTGCAATGGGGGCAAAATTTGCCCCTAGTCTTGCGAATTTATTTATGGCCAAATGGGAGGAGGATGTCGTCTATGCCCAACGGAACCCTTCATTGGTCCTATGGGCTAGATATATAGACGACATCCTCCTCCTATGGAATGGCTCTCCAGAGTCTTTGGTTGAATTTTTTGATGATTTGAATCGCAATGACAGGGGTATTTCACTTTCCGTTGAAATGAGTTCTTCCAAGATTATTTTCTTAGATTTAGAGATAGAGATTGTGGATAGCAAATTTGTGTTTAAGACACATTTCAAACCAACAGACCGAAATAGCTTCATTTCCCTTGACAGCTGTCACCATAAATCATGGTTGAGTTCGGTTCCACGTAGCCAATTCTTACGTCTGCGGAGGAACTGCACCGACCTTGAGACGTTTAAGACTCAGGCAGAAATCCTCAAGCAAAAATTTGAGGATAAGGGGTATGATGCCAGGATTCTAGATGGGGAAATACAGAAAGTTATTGACACCAACAGGGAAACTCTCGTTGCGGAGAAAACATATAGGGAGTCGGATGACACTTATAGATGGTCTATGCTGACATCTTTTTCAATACAGCACAGACAAATTAAGACCATTATAAACAAACACTGGGATGTGTTGAGGAGTGATCCGGTTCTAGGCTCTAAGTTGCCTGAACGGGCGAAGGTTCTCTTTAGGGGAGCACCCTCCTTACGTAGTTTAATTGCTCCCAATGTCATCAATCCTCCTAGGCGCCCATCGTTCTTTCATAATCTAACGGGCTATTATCCCTGTAAGAAATGTATTGTGTGCCAATTTAACACTGCTGGTAGGCATAAAACAACTGAGTTCACATCAACAACAACCAATAGAACGCATACTATTAAGTCATTTTGTACCTGTAACACCAAATACGTGGTATATCTAATAACTTGCCCATGTGGGAAACAATATGTGGGGAGGACCACGAGAACATTTTCAACTAGAGTAGGAGAGCATATATCCCTGATAAAAAGTAGGATTTCTAAACATACTGTCCCGAAACATTATAGGGAATGTCACAATAGCGACCCTACAGGCACACAGTTTTTGGCTATCGATAAATATACACCCCCTTGGAGGGGTGGAGCCATGATTCGTGGTGTTTCCCAGTTAGAGACCTACTGGATATACACGATCCGATCTTATTTTCCGTTTGGTTTAAATATAGAATGGGACATTAATGCGTTCATTAGTGATGGGTAGGTCAAAAAAAATGGCAAGGTCCTGATGGTTCTAGCTTCCAGTTGTTTGAATTTTTGTTGTACATGGATTTTTTCTGTATATTTTATTTTCTGCGTAGCTGCTATTTATGTAATGTATGGTTCGTGGGATAGAATTCTATCTGCCTCTTGTGTCAACGCATTGGTTCCTATGTTCTTATGTGCTTACTGGCATACAGGAAATTACGGTATGTCCTATATGCACATATGTGTATTACCATGTTTATTTATTCCTGGTAATTTCTGGGATTGAGGTTCCATTGTACTGAGTTTGCGGTAAAAATCCGTTTATTTTGTACAATTTGACATTTTTGACAAGCACAATCTGGCATGTAATATTTTTTGCCAAATTTGAATCTGTTATGGAATACATCTGTTACGTTTTTTATAATATATTTTTTACTTGTTTTTTTGCCTTCCTGATATGAGGGTAGTGTATTTATTTTTAAATAAGTTTATTTTTCGCCTTTTCTTTTTCTTTTCTTTTTCCCTTTACTAGTTTCTGAGACCCGGAATTATTGTGGATAGTAAATTATTATGGGTCCTGATGGAATGTGTGCGCTTCCGCGCACGTTCATTTGCGTTCCATTAGCAACTGGTAGTTGAGCGTCATTATCTGATGTTATTTATTCCTACAATAAAGTTTTAGTTTACAAGATGTGCGCTCCGGCGCACGTCTATTTGCGTTCCATCATTAACTGGCATTGGGGCGTTTCTATCGACATCACTTCCGGGATCTGACGCATCCCCACGTGGGAGCTCTGTAGGTGCGGTGCGTCTCAGCCTCTGTCTGGTCGTAGCCCAGCGAAGACCGGAAGTGATGTCAGAATAGTTTTTGCGTTGTTTTCCTGATTGGCTGATGAGTTCACTGCTACCCATGACCCGGAAGTGACGTGCTGTGTTTTCCTGATTGGCTGATGAGTTCACTGCTACCCATGACCCGGAAGTGACGTGCTGTGTATAGCGTCACGGTTTTTGAATATTCACTTTTCTGCGTTATGGAACATTCGTAAGGCCGGCTATGATATTTATTATGGAAGGCTTTATTTTTAGTATCTCGTGACATATGATTATGGGGTCGTTTATATAATAACACGGCAATGAGGCGTGGAACGCACGCCGGATGCCAGGTCAAACCGGAAGTAACATGCGGTGACACAGGCAGATCGAATTTTCGCCCAGATTGGTATGTCTAGTATAAAAGTAAGTGGTCTGCAGTGGAGTAGTACCCCAGATGACGTCTTTTGAGGACGAAACGCGTCGGGACTCCTACTGCAGCTCTATTTTTTATATGATATAAGCGCTTAATTCATTGGATACATGTAAGTTCATTACTTATTTTATTAAAAAAATTTTAACGGATTTACACTATTGTGGCCCTCATTTTCTCCCTGTATGAGTTCCATAATGTGCGTTGGAGTTTAAAGCGGAAGATTTTCCCATCGTTTGAGTACTTGGTTGAAAATTCCCTGGAGAGTCATTTATGGTGGAGAGCTCTATATAAGAGTATTTAGAAGCCTGATTGATCCTTCGAATATATATTCGCTTGGATCCATTCAATTTGGTAAGCTTACATCCTATTTGGTGATGGAAATGCCACAGGGTGCCTGCATGTGGTCCTTATAAGAAGAAGGTGGATGGTTCTTTCCCTCTCACGTGTGGATTGGATTTAATTTAAATTAAACAATAGACTATTTTTTTGTATATTTTGGACTTTTTCACATTATTTGATTTCTTCAGTTCAAAATTTTTTCACGATTTTATGCAAGTGTGGTGCAGTCTGAGAAGCATCACTGAATGTTATTTAATTTTGACACTTATATAATATTGTTATATCACTAAGTAGTTTAAATAGACTATTTTTCTTCTTTTTTCTATAGCGCTACACTATAATTTAATATTTGGTATTTTGTTCACTATTTTATCCTTGTGATCGTGTTAGCAGCTTCTTTTTGTATATAATTTCTTGGGGATAGCGCAGTGTTGATTGTCACCGACAGCTTTTTGGATACACATTGTTTGGATATATACATTGCTGCAACCCCCCCCCCCCCCCTCCCCTTTTTTCTTTTAAAATAAGTCACTGTGGGGATGGATATTTTTGAATATCGAGCTTTACACAAAGTTAACACAGATGGTGTATTTGTTGCAACTGGTAGCAACACAGAGGTAGGAGGGATGTTTATGAGACTTAAGAACATTATGACATCCGAACTCCACCTACAGTGGGATGTAGTGTTCTTGCAACAATATATTGCGGAGCACATGGTCCCAAGAAGTCTCAGGTGGGATGTAAATCCCCAACAAGGCGAAATGGATTTGGACACTTGGTTCAAATATTTTAATGAAGCAGGAACCAGTCTTCTGGGTTTCCTGATTGCTAGGAAGAACAGTAGAATGGCCCTCCTTGACCAAGAAATTAAAGAGATCAAAGATAAATTGGGAGTATATAAGGATACCCCGGAATATAACTCTCTTTCCGCCAATTTGCGGAATCATCTAGAAAAGGAAGATAGGGAACAAAAATATAAGAAACAAAAGAAGTACTCCAGAGATGTTAACGATTATAAGACGGGCACTGTTTTTGGGTGGCAGAAATTGGGTCAGAATGCACCCGCCATGGACCTACAATCTATAGGTGGATCTCAACCTGCAGGCCCTATGGCACCTGAGAGGGTTGATATACCCCCCAAGTCTTATAGTGAAGCAGTACAAGGTAGGCCGTATGGTGGCCCACCATCTTCTCAACAAAGGGTACTTCACTATACCCCTCATACCCCTAACAACCCTCAAAGAGGAAGAGGTAATAATCGGGGTAGAAGAGGAGGCCGTGGGTTTAATAGAGGACGTCCATATAACCATGATGCTCATCAATATAGAGAATATAATAATTCACCATATTATTCTCCATCACCCAGACGTGCCCCTCCTAACCCTCATTACGAGGGATCCCATCACTCAAATATGGCTATGGTTTCTACACATAATAGGTTCTCCCCGTTAAGGGAGGTATATGATAGAGATAATAGGAATAACACATATGTACCATCTGTGTATAATCCACCTAATACCAACTATAAAAATCAGGATTTTCGGGAGGATCCACACACCCGAAAAAGGGACCAAGATCCAAGAGAGGGTGCAGAGGGGGAGAACGAGTACAAAGGAGGAAAAAGAAGGCGTGTTTAATAGGACAGGGCGTTTTTAACTTGAGTAAGAAAACCTTTTCTCAGGCTGAACTGTCAGTGCTTGACAAAGGATTGAAGTATGCACCTCCCAAACAACTTAACAAGTTTGGCACATTTATAGACATACATAAATTTATTAGAAAAATTAACATTCAAAGGTATTTAACAACTAACCCCTTTAGGACTGATTATTTGGCGGCTACATCAGGAACGGTACATTCAGGGTTGGCTAACCCATCTTTATTCGTACCCCCTGTACCCACTGCGCCAGCTGTAAAAATATTTAAGGATTTATTACTAAACGATCTGGACAAATTGCCTGCTGGACGTGTAAACCGACCTTCCTTCTCGACAACTGGTTTTAGATCCTTGTGTGAGCAAAAGGATGTCGTTATACGTCCAGCGGACAAGGGTGGGGGGGTTGTGATTTTAGATAGAGAACATTATGAAATCGAAATGCAGAAAATTCTGGACGAACCAGGCACCTATAAACGACTCCCCAATAATCCCACGAATTCATATAAGAGACAACTTAAAGATCTGGTAAATAGAGGTTATGAATTAAAAATTCTGAATAGTAAAGAGAAAGCATTTCTAGTTCCCACCGCTCCACGGATTCCCACAATCTACTATCTACCGAAGATCCATAAGGATCCAGTGAACCCTCCTGGTAGGCCTATAGTGAGTGGCATTAATTCGGTCACTTCACGCATAGGCCGTTATATCGACTTTTATCTGCAACCCCTTGTCAAGAAAACTCCTTCCTATCTCAAAGATACTGGGGCTACAATCAGGAGACTTGAAGGTATTGAGCCTTATGAACAATGTATTATGGCCACGGCGGATGTAGCGTCCCTTTATACATGTATCCCACAAGGGATGGGGATTGAGGCTGTTCGGCATTATTTAAATCTTGATGACTCTTTGGCATCATTCCAATGTGAATATCTTGTGGAGCTTTTGGAATTTGCCATGGAGCACAACTATTTTTGGTTTAACGATAATTTTTATTTGCAACAACAGGGTGTTGCAATGGGGGCAAAATTTGCCCCTAGTCTTGCGAATTTATTTATGGCCAAATGGGAGGAGGATGTCGTCTATGCCCAACGGAACCCTTCATTGGTCCTATGGGCTAGATATATAGACGACATCCTCCTCCTATGGTATGGCTCTCCAGAGTCTTTGGTTGAATTTTTTGATGATTTGAATCGCAATGACAGGGGTATTTCACTTTCCGTTGAAATGAGTTCTTCCAAGATTATTTTCTTAGATTTAGAGATAGAGATTGTGGATAGCAAATTTGTGTTTAAGACACATTTCAAACCAACAGACCGAAATAGCTTCATTTCCCTTGACAGCTGTCACCATAAATCATGGTTGAGTTCGGTTCCACGTAGCCAATTCTTACGTCTGCGGAGGAACTGCACCGACCTTGAGACGTTTAAGACTCAGGCAGAAATCCTCAAGCAAAAATTTGAGGATAAGGGGTATGATGCCAGGATTCTAGATGGGGAAATACAGAAAGTTATTGACACCAACAGGGAAACTCTCGTTGCGGAGAAAACATATAGGGAGTCGGATGACACTTATAGATGGTCTATGCTGACATCTTTTTCAATACAGCACAGACAAATTAAGACCATTATAAACAAACACTGGGATGTGTTGAGGAGTGATCCGGTTCTAGGCTCTAAGTTGCCTGAACGGGCGAAGGTTCTCTTTAGGGGAGCACCCTCCTTACGTAGTTTAATTGCTCCCAATGTCATCAATCCTCCTAGGCGCCCATCGTTCTTTCATAATCTAACGGGCTATTATCCCTGTAAGAAATGTATTGTGTGCCAATTTAACACTGCTGGTAGGCATAAAACAACTGAGTTCACATCAACAACAACCAATAGAACGCATACTATTAAGTCATTTTGTACCTGTAACACCAAATACGTGGTATATCTAATAACTTGCCCATGTGGGAAACAATATGTGGGGAGGACCACGAGAACATTTTCAACTAGAGTAGGAGAGCATATATCCCTGATAAAAAGTAGGATTTCTAAACATACTGTCCCGAAACATTATAGGGAATGTCACAATAGCGACCCTACAGGCACACAGTTTTTGGCTATCGATAAATATACACCCCCTTGGAGGGGTGGAGCCATGATTCGTGGTGTTTCCCAGTTAGAGACCTACTGGATATACACGATCCGATCTTATTTTCCGTTTGGTTTAAATATAGAATGGGACATTAATGCGTTCATTAGTGATGGGTAGGTCAAAAAAAATGGCAAGGTCCTGATGGTTCTAGCTTCCAGTTGTTTGAATTTTTGTTGTACATGGATTTTTTCTGTATATTTTATTTTCTGCGTAGCTGCTATTTATGTAATGTATGGTTCGTGGGATAGAATTCTATCTGCCTCTTGTGTCAACGCATTGGTTCCTATGTTCTTATGTGCTTACTGGCATACAGGAAATTACGGTATGTCCTATATGCACATATGTGTATTACCATGTTTATTTATTCCTGGTAATTTCTGGGATTGAGGTTCCATTGTACTGAGTTTGCGGTAAAAATCCGTTTATTTTGTACAATTTGACATTTTTGACAAGCACAATCTGGCATGTAATATTTTTTGCCAAATTTGAATCTGTTATGGAATACATCTGTTACGTTTTTTATAATATATTTTTTACTTGTTTTTTTGCCTTCCTGATATGAGGGTAGTGTATTTATTTTTAAATAAGTTTATTTTTCGCCTTTTCTTTTTCTTTTCTTTTTCCCTTTACTAGTTTCTGAGACCCGGAATTATTGTGGATAGTAAATTATTATGGGTCCTGATGGAATGTGTGCGCTTCCGCGCACGTTCATTTGCGTTCCATTAGCAACTGGTAGTTGAGCGTCATTATCTGATGTTATTTATTCCTACAATAAAGTTTTAGTTTACAAGATGTGCGCTCCGGCGCACGTCTATTTGCGTTCCATCATTAACTGGCATTGGGGCGTTTCTATCGACATCACTTCCGGGATCTGACGCATCCCCACGTGGGAGCTCTGTAGGTGCGGTGCGTCTCAGCCTCTGTCTGGTCGTAGCCCAGCGAAGACCGGAAGTGATGTCAGAATAGTTTTTGCGTTGTTTTCCTGATTGGCTGATGAGTTCACTGCTACCCATGACCCGGAAGTGACGTGCTGTGTTTTCCTGATTGGCTGATGAGTTCACTGCTACCCATGACCCGGAAGTGACGTGCTGTGTATAGCGTCACGGTTTTTGAATATTCACTTTTCTGCGTTATGGAACATTCGTAAGGCCGGCTATGATATTTATTATGGAAGGCTTTATTTTTAGTATCTCGTGACATATGATTATGGGGTCGTTTATATAATAACACGGCAATGAGGCGTGGAACGCACGCCGGATGCCAGGTCAAACCGGAAGTAACATGCGGTGACACAGGCAGATCGAATTTTCGCCCAGATTGGTATGTCTAGTATAAAAGTAAGTGGTCTGCAGTGGAGTAGTACCCCAGATGACGTCTTTTGAGGACGAAACGCGTCGGGACTCCTACTGCAGCTCTATTTTTTATATGATATAAGCGCTTAATTCATTGGATACATGTAAGTTCATTACTTATTTTATTAAAAATTTTTAAACGGATTTACACTATTGTGGCCCTCATTTTCTCCCTGTATGAGTTCCATAATGTGCGTTGGAGTTTAAAGCGGAAGATTTTCCCATCGTTTGAGTACTTGGTTGAAAATTCCCTGGAGAGTCATTTATGGTGGAGAGCTCTATATAAGAGTATTTAGAAGCCTGATTGATCCTTCGAATATATATTCGCTTGGATCCATTCAATTTGGTAAGCTTACATCCTATTTGGTGATGGAAATGCCACAGGGTGCCTGCATGTGGTCCTTATAAGAAGAAGGTGGATGGTTCTTTCCCTCTCACGTGTGGATTGGATTTAATTTAAATTAAACAATAGACTATTTTTTTGTATATTTTGGACTTTTTCACATTATTTGATTTCTTCAGTTCAAAATTTTTTCACGATTTTATGCAAGTGTGGTGCAGTCTGAGAAGCATCACTGAATGTTATTTAATTTTGACACTTATATAATATTGTTATATCACTAAGTAGTTTAAATAGACTATTTTTCTTCTTTTTTCTATAGCGCTACACTATAATTTAATATTTGGTATTTTGTTCACTATTTTATCCTTGTGATCGTGTTAGCAGCTTCTTTTTGTATATAATTTCTTGGGGATAGCGCAGTGTTGATTGTCACCGACAGCTTTTTGGATACACATTGTTTGGATATATACATTGCTGCAACCCCCCCCCCCCCCCTCCCCTTTTTTCTTTTAAAATAAGTCACTGTGGGGATGGATATTTTTGAATATCGAGCTTTACACAAAGTTAACACAGATGGTGTATTTGTTGCAACTGGTAGCAACACAGAGGTAGGAGGGATGTTTATGAGACTTAAGAACATTATGACATCCGAACTCCACCTACAGTGGGATGTAGTGTTCTTGCAACAATATATTGCGGAGCACATGGTCCCAAGAAGTCTCAGGTGGGATGTAAATCCCCAACAAGGCGAAATGGATTTGGACACTTGGTTCAAATATTTTAATGAAGCAGGAACCAGTCTTCTGGGTTTCCTGATTGCTAGGAAGAACAGTAGAATGGCCCTCCTTGACCAAGAAATTAAAGAGATCAAAGATAAATTGGGAGTATATAAGGATACCCCGGAATATAACTCTCTTTCCGCCAATTTGCGGAATCATCTAGAAAAGGAAGATAGGGAACAAAAATATAAGAAACAAAAGAAGTACTCCAGAGATGTTAACGATTATAAGACGGGCACTGTTTTTGGGTGGCAGAAATTGGGTCAGAATGCACCCGCCATGGACCTACAATCTATAGGTGGATCTCAACCTGCAGGCCCTATGGCACCTGAGAGGGTTGATATACCCCCCAAGTCTTATAGTGAAGCAGTACAAGGTAGGCCGTATGGTGGCCCACCATCTTCTCAACAAAGGGTACTTCACTATACCCCTCATACCCCTAACAACCCTCAAAGAGGAAGAGGTAATAATCGGGGTAGAAGAGGAGGCCGTGGGTTTAATAGAGGACGTCCATATAACCATGATGCTCATCAATATAGAGAATATAATAATTCACCATATTATTCTCCATCACCCAGACGTGCCCCTCCTAACCCTTATTACGAGGGATCCCATCACTCAAATATGGCTATGGTTTCTACACATAATAGGTTCTCCCCGTTAAGGGAGGTATATGATAGAGATAATAGGAATAACACATATGTACCATCTGTGTATAATCCACCTAATACCAACTATAAAAATCAGGATTTTCGGGAGGATCCACACACCCGAAAAAGGGACCAAGATCCAAGAGAGGGTGCAGAGGGGGAGAACGAGTACAAAGGAGGAAAAAGAAGGCGTGTTTAATAGGACAGGGCGTTTTTAACTTGAGTAAGAAAACCTTTTCTCAGGCTGAACTGTCAGTGCTTGACAAAGGATTGAAGTATGCACCTCCCAAACAACTTAACAAGTTTGGCACATTTATAGACATACATAAATTTATTAGAAAAATTAACATTCAAAGGTATTTAACAACTAACCCCTTTAGGACTGATTATTTGGCGGCTACATCAGGAACGGTACATTCAGGGTTGGCTAACCCATCTTTATTCGTACCCCCTGTACCCACTGCGCCAGCTGTAAAAATATTTAAGGATTTATTACTAAACGATCTGGACAAATTGCCTGCTGGACGTGTAAACCGACCTTCCTTCTCGACAACTGGTTTTAGATCCTTGTGTGAGCAAAAGGATGTCGTTATACGTCCAGCGGACAAGGGTGGGGGGGTTGTGATTTTAGATAGAGAACATTATGAAATCGAAATGCAGAAAATTCTGGACGAACCAGGCACCTATAAACGACTCCCCAATAATCCCACGAATTCATATAAGAGACAACTTAAAGATCTGGTAAATAGAGGTTATGAATTAAAAATTCTGAATAGTAAAGAGAAAGCATTTCTAGTTCCCACCGCTCCACGGATTCCCACAATCTACTATCTACCGAAGATCCATAAGGATCCAGTGAACCCTCCTGGTAGGCCTATAGTGAGTGGCATTAATTCGGTCACTTCACGCATAGGCCGTTATATCGACTTTTATCTGCAACCCCTTGTCAAGAAAACTCCTTCCTATCTCAAAGATACTGGGGCTACAATCAGGAGACTTGAAGGTATTGAGCCTTATGAACAATGTATTATGGCCACGGCGGATGTAGCGTCCCTTTATACATGTATCCCACAAGGGATGGGGATTGAGGCTGTTCGGCATTATTTAAATCTTGATGACTCTTTGGCATCATTCCAATGTGAATATCTTGTGGAGCTTTTGGAATTTGCCATGGAGCACAACTATTTTTGGTTTAACGATAATTTTTATTTGCAACAACAGGGTGTTGCAATGGGGGCAAAATTTGCCCCTAGTCTTGCGAATTTATTTATGGCCAAATGGGAGGAGGATGTCGTCTATGCCCAACGGAACCCTTCATTGGTCCTATGGGCTAGATATATAGACGACATCCTCCTCCTATGGAATGGCTCTCCAGAGTCTTTGGTTGAATTTTTTGATGATTTGAATCGCAATGACAGGGGTATTTCACTTTCCGTTGAAATGAGTTCTTCCAAGATTATTTTCTTAGATTTAGAGATAGAGATTGTGGATAGCAAATTTGTGTTTAAGACACATTTCAAACCAACAGACCGAAATAGCTTCATTTCCCTTGACAGCTGTCACCATAAATCATGGTTGAGTTCGGTTCCACGTAGCCAATTCTTACGTCTGCGGAGGAACTGCACCGACCTTGAGACGTTTAAGACTCAGGCAGAAATCCTCAAGCAAAAATTTGAGGATAAGGGGTATGATGCCAGGATTCTAGATGGGGAAATACAGAAAGTTATTGACACCAACAGGGAAACTCTCGTTGCGGAGAAAACATATAGGGAGTCGGATGACACTTATAGATGGTCTATGCTGACATCTTTTTCAATACAGCACAGACAAATTAAGACCATTATAAACAAACACTGGGATGTGTTGAGGAGTGATCCGGTTCTAGGCTCTAAGTTGCCTGAACGGGCGAAGGTTCTCTTTAGGGGAGCACCCTCCTTACGTAGTTTAATTGCTCCCAATGTCATCAATCCTCCTAGGCGCCCATCGTTCTTTCATAATCTAACGGGCTATTATCCCTGTAAGAAATGTATTGTGTGCCAATTTAACACTGCTGGTAGGCATAAAACAACTGAGTTCACATCAACAACAACCAATAGAACGCATACTATTAAGTCATTTTGTACCTGTAACACCAAATACGTGGTATATCTAATAACTTGCCCATGTGGGAAACAATATGTGGGGAGGACCACGAGAACATTTTCAACTAGAGTAGGAGAGCATATATCCCTGATAAAAAGTAGGATTTCTAAACATACTGTCCCGAAACATTATAGGGAATGTCACAATAGCGACCCTACAGGCACACAGTTTTTGGCTATCGATAAATATACACCCCCTTGGAGGGGTGGAGCCATGATTCGTGGTGTTTCCCAGTTAGAGACCTACTGGATATACACGATCCGATCTTATTTTCCGTTTGGTTTAAATATAGAATGGGACATTAATGCGTTCATTAGTGATGGGTAGGTCAAAAAAATGGCAAGGTCCTGATGGTTCTAGCTTCCAGTTGTTTGAATTTTTGTTGTACATGGATTTTTTCTGTATATTTTATTTTCTGCGTAGCTGCTATTTATGTAATGTATGGTTCGTGGGATAGAATTCTATCTGCCTCTTGTGTCAACGCATTGGTTCCTATGTTCTTATGTGCTTACTGGCATACAGGAAATTACGGTATGTCCTATATGCACATATGTGTATTACCATGTTTATTTATTCCTGGTAATTTCTGGGATTGAGGTTCCATTGTACTGAGTTTGCGGTAAAAATCCGTTTATTTTGTACAATTTGACATTTTTGACAAGCACAATCTGGCATGTAATATTTTTTGCCAAATTTGAATCTGTTATGGAATACATCTGTTACGTTTTTTATAATATATTTTTTACTTGTTTTTTTGCCTTCCTGATATGAGGGTAGTGTATTTATTTTTAAATAAGTTTATTTTTCGCCTTTTCTTTTTCTTTTCTTTTTCCCTTTACTAGTTTCTGAGACCCGGAATTATTGTGGATAGTAAATTATTATGGGTCCTGATGGAATGTGTGCGCTTCCGCGCACGTTCATTTGCGTTCCATTAGCAACTGGTAGTTGAGCGTCATTATCTGATGTTATTTATTCCTACAATAAAGTTTTAGTTTACAAGATGTGCGCTCCGGCGCACGTCTATTTGCGTTCCATCATTAACTGGCATTGGGGCGTTTCTATCGACATCACTTCCGGGATCTGACGCATCCCCACGTGGGAGCTCTGTAGGTGCGGTGCGTCTCAGCCTCTGTCTGGTCGTAGCCCAGCGAAGACCGGAAGTGATGTCAGAATAGTTTTTGCGTTGTTTTCCTGATTGGCTGATGAGTTCACTGCTACCCATGACCCGGAAGTGACGTGCTGTGTTTTCCTGATTGGCTGATGAGTTCACTGCTACCCATGACCCGGAAGTGACGTGCTGTGTATAGCGTCACGGTTTTTGAATATTCACTTTTCTGCGTTATGGAACATTCGTAAGGCCGGCTATGATATTTATTATGGAAGGCTTTATTTTTAGTATCTCGTGACATATGATTATGGGGTCGTTTATATAATAACACGGCAATGAGGCGTGGAACGCACGCCGGATGCCAGGTCAAACCGGAAGTAACATGCGGTGACACAGGCAGATCGAATTTTCGCCCAGATTGGTATGTCTAGTATAAAAGTAAGTGGTCTGCAGTGGAGTAGTACCCCAGATGACGTCTTTTGAGGACGAAACGCGTCGGGACTCCTACTGCAGCTCTATTTTTTATATGATATAAGCGCTTAATTCATTGGATACATGTAAGTTCATTACTTATTTTATTAAAAAATTTTAAACGGATTTACACTATTGTGGCCCTCATTTTCTCCCTGTATGAGTTCCATAATGTGCGTTGGAGTTTAAAGCGGAAGATTTTCCCATCGTTTGAGTACTTGGTTGAAAATTCCCTGGAGAGTCATTTATGGTGGAGAGCTCTATATAAGAGTATTTAGAAGCCTGATTGATCCTTCGAATATATATTCGCTTGGATCCATTCAATTTGGTAAGCTTACATCCTATTTGGTGATGGAAATGCCACAGGGTGCCTGCATGTGGTCCTTATAAGAAGAAGGTGGATGGTTCTTTCCCTCTCACGTGTGGATTGGATTTAATTTAAATTAAACAATAGACTATTTTTTTGTATATTTTGGACTTTTTCACATTATTTGATTTCTTCAGTTCAAAATTTTTTCACGATTTTATGCAAGTGTGGTGCAGTCTGAGAAGCATCACTGAATGTTATTTAATTTTGACACTTATATAATATTGTTATATCACTAAGTAGTTTAAATAGACTATTTTTCTTCTTTTTTCTATAGCGCTACACTATAATTTAATATTTGCAATTCCTCAATGAAGGCCTGAGGGCTTTACAGAAATTGCTCTTTCCAAACCTGGTGGGAAACTTCAAGGGACCTCAGTGAAGGAGCTAGTTGAGAGCCCCAAGGGAAAACTGCACTCCAAAGACAAGAGAAGATCCCAGAAGAGAGCCAAAAAAAAGGGGGACGCAAGCCACCAGTCCCCTCTAACCCTCCAGTGCCTAAGCACGCTACAAAAATTAAACCCTCAGAGAATGGAAGATGGGCACAGGAAATCAATGCACACCTTGCTAAACAAGCCGAAAGCATATTCCTTTGTGTAAACTTGACAAGCTAGAAATTTGGGATATCGGGACCCAGAAGTGCCCTTATGATGGTTACATACCCATCAAAATAACCTTTGACACATTAGCTGTTGTATGCCCCCGACCGCCCGGAGCTGGTCTAAATTCCCTACTAATAGGCACTAACACCAATTTAGTAAGAAGACTACTCAATCCCTTGGCATTGGAGGGTGCTCCTGTTGGTAAAATTCATCCTCCGTTGAGACAAGCATTCCAGAGGGTATTGCAAGAAAAGAAGGCACCTGCGGAAGGAGTGGGAAGGTTGTGGTGGCTGGCCACCTGAGAAAGGGCCTGCCTTAAAGCCACAGTCAAGTTGTCCTGCGACCAACCGGGTCGGTACGTGGTGGTAGAAGCTGATCCCACAGAAGAAGAGTTTGGGATAGAACTGGTTCTGGAGATTGTACCCACTTGGGCCTTGTTAAGAAGTGGAGGGCCAATTCCTGTCAGTGTGCAGAATGTCACTAGCCATCCAATCAGCCTAAAGCCTCGAATGGCGATCTGGAAAGTGAGTGCTGCCACTCCGGTAGCAAAGAATGAGGTAGCCCAACAGGGAGATTGGAGGAAGCACCACTGTTCACTGCCCACGTCTTCCCCCTGCTTGGAAAGAAAGGATTAAAGCTCAGATAACTCGATGGGAGAAAATGTTCTCCAAGAATGACTTCGATGTGGGCTGTGCTAAGAGCGCTCAACATCTAATTCAACTGACTGAAAATAAGCCCTTTCGAGAGAGGGCAAGGCAAGTCCCCTTGTGCGACTTGGAGGATCTTGGAGAGCAACTGGCTGAACTAAAGAAGTCAGGGGTCATTAAGGAGTCTCAAAGCCCTTATGCTTTTCCGATTGTGGTGGTAAGGAAGAAAAATGGGTCCCTCTGGATGTATATTAATTATCAAACTTTTTTTTTTTTTATCCAGAAAAAAAAACTTTATTCAGTAGTGCACACATACAGTCCAAATAATCACAGACAGTACAAAACAATGCAGTACAGTGCAAAGTGGTCCGCGGACATAAAGTACATAAGGGCGTTTGAGTCCCCCCCACCCCTCCCATCAACAACCCGATAATGATAGTAATATTTACATACACCAAAACATTACTCCACAGCCATGCAAATAGAAATATATTTATATTGCAGCACTATCGCACCCCTGGTCCGAGCAGTCAGTCCATGACTAGATCCTCCAGGGCAAGACCCGGAGTGTCCAGCCACGGCCCCCATAGTTTTTCAAATTTATCAGGGCAACCTCTATGCTGATATACAATTTTTTCCATCCTCAGCGTATTGCCAACAGTGGTGGTCCACTCCCGGACCGATGGAGGTGAGTCTGATTTCCAGTGGAGAATTATCAACTTGCGGGCAGCAAAGAATGCCCTAGTCAGGGCCTCTCTAGTATGGGATTCCCACTCCAATTCATCCAGCAAGTTGAAAATGCAACACCGAGGATCCCAGGGGACTGACACCCGAAACACCGTGCTCAGGGTGCCAGTCACCCCTCTCCAATAAACATGGAGTTTGGGACATTGCCACAGCATGTGTATTAAGTCTCCATGATCCCTTTCGCATCTGGTACACACAGGTGTCGGTGTAAGTCCCATAGAGTGTAGCCTGTGGGGAGTATAGTAAATTCTCAGTATGGTGTACAGTTGTGTAAGTCTGTGCGTCACATTCAGCGAGCATATGGCCACCGATTGCAACACTTCCTCCCACTGCTCGTCCTCCAGGGGCCCCACATCTAATTCTGTCAGGTCACCTTGAGGCGAGGTGACAGATGCACACCGTAGGGATCAGGAGTGCACCGCAAGGTTGTGGACCCTACGGATGACTGCTGCAGACGGGAGACAGATCCCACTGGGGTTAGAGCGTAAGATTCCCTGGGGCGCGGAGTCTAAGAGCCAGCAGGTGTTCACCAGCGCCTCTAGTGGTGAGGATGGACTTGGCTGCAACTGGCTCCAGGTCGCGACCCCCAGGGTCTCCCAGCTCACACCCACAGTAGGCAACAGGAGGATAGGGAAAGTGAGGGACAAAGCCAAGGTCGGGGCCACAAGCAGACAGGAATAGACAGGGACACGCCAAAAGGTCAGGATCACAGGCAAACAGGGATAGTCAAGGACACGCCAAAGTCGGTAATGGAAAACAACAGAAGAGCACACGACAGGTAACAGGAAGCTAACACACAAAGGTTGATCAGCAGGGATGGCCTGCAGTGCACAGGTTAATATAGAGCTCCCTGATAGGAGTTAGGGTGGAGCCATGCCAGAGGATGGATTACAAAAGCAGACAGGTGAGGGTCGGCTGGTCTCTAGATGAACACATGTGAACAGGTAAGCAGACAAACTATTGCATAACCATGACAAATTCCCATTTCCTTTTAACAGTCAGGGGGTGCTTCGACAAAAATCTGCTTAAAAGTGTAGCGTAACTCTGCGAGATAAATCCTTTCGAGTTTTTGGTTGATTTAAGCTGGGAAACAAGAGGCAGTCCCTCCAGCTGCCAATCCGAAACCTTTGATTGGGCTAGGAAGGCATGCCTAAGTTGCATATAATAAAAGTACATATGTGTCGGGAGTTGATATCTTGCTCTCAGGGTATCGAAGGGTAATAATTTACCATTGCTGACTATCTGTGTAAGATAAAACACTCCCCCTCCTCTGCCACCTCTCCTTGTGCTGAAGCTTTGCTAATTCAGGATACGACTCATTAGCCCATATAGGACTATATTCACTAATTCCTGTTGCTCCCTGCAAATATTTGGCTTTGTTCCATATTTTCTGTATTAAATTAAATGTGGGGAAACTTTTTTGGGGGGGGGGGGGTGTTTACCGAAGGCCAAGGCTTCAAGGGCGGTCGGAACTCCCACCCACTGTGTGCAGCATGATGGCCTCAGAAGCACTGGGGACTCTGCCATTGGGGTCTCCCTCAGGGACCATGGTGCCTATCAAATGTTGTAGTTGAGAGGCTAAATAGTATAGCCAGGGGTTCGGCAGCGCAAAACCACCTTCCCCCTTCGGGCGTTGGAGATGCTCTAATTTAATCCTAGGGGGTCGGCCTTTCCATATTAGCTCTCGGAATATTGAGTTAACTATCATACGCTGATTGAGCTGACTGCCACGCCCCCTTTGTGAACTCTGTTGGGTCCTATATCGTCGGGAACATATCGTGCCTCCAGGGAATGCACCTGTGCCTCAAGTGCCTCCCTGAGAGACTCCGACCGCCTCTTAACCTTTGTAACCTCCTTACTAAGTAACTGTCTCAGAAATGTCGTGAACTCCTCCCATTCAGTAAGTACCGATAATGAATCAGGTTGCTGAGGGGAAAACTCTCGGATGCTCCCCTCCAGCACCTCGGGTGTTGTAAATAGCTGAAGCCAAAAGGCATAAAATTTCCAGGGCGCCCTAGAAAGTGAGGACGGTTGAGTGACTAGTAACTTGACCACTAAATACGAGTGGTCCGAAACACATCTAGGTCTTCAATGGGATAACTACTGGAGAGTTGTGCAACATGTATAACAGTTGGGGCATAAGAATCATTTTAATAAGATTCACCTTGCCTGCAGCCGACATACACAGCATATTCCAAGTCTTAGTCCGTGAGCGGAACCTGGTCAGCAGCGGTGCAATGTTTAACGCAATATAGTCTCTGATCCGTGACGTCACCTTTATCCCCAGATATTTAAGCGTGAGGGCGATAGGGATCTCTCCCACCTGCCCCCCCGTTGTAGTTGTGGCTCATCTATTGGCATAAGTGCTGATTTGGACCAATTTATCTTAAGGCCAGAGAACTCCCGGAAACGGGTCACTGTGTCTAACGTTTTATTCAGAGACTGTGTCATGTCCCCCAGTAAAATCATTGTATCATCTGCATAAAGCATCACCTTTTCCTGTCTATCCCCATAGCAGAAACTTGTGATGCCCCTGTGCTCCCTGATCCTAATGGCCAGTGGTTCTATTGCCAGGGCAAACAGCAGGGGGGACAATGGGCACCCCTGCCGTGTGCCCCGACCAAGACAAATGGCAAAGACAGCCTACCGGCCTCCCTAATGGCCGCACTCGGGTGGTAATAAAGCAGCCGTACCCATGAGATATACCCAACGCCAAAGCCAAAACGCCTCAGTATCTCCCAAAGATATGGCCACTCCACACTATCAAATGCTTTCATAGCATCAAGGGACAGGAGAGCTCTCCTGCCCACATTATCAGCCACTGATTGTATATTAAGGAATAGTCTCCGGAGATTCACTGCCGTGGATTTATTCGGCATAAAACCTGCCTGGTCTGCATGTATCACCGAGGTGATTACTTTGTTTAAACGAAGCGCTAGTACCTTGGCCAATATTTTAATATCAGATTGTAGCAAGGAGATTGGCCTGTAAGAGGCCGGGTCCACCGGGTCCTTATCAGGTTTCAAAATTAAAACAATATTTGCCTCAGACATAGAGGGGGCAGAGTCTCCACCTCCTTGGCAGCGTTGAACACGTTCAGCAGTTTAGGGAGCAATACCCCCGAAAAGTGCTTGTAGATCTCAATAGGGATCCCATCCCCCCCGGGGCCTTACAATTGGGGAACCCCACCACTGCAGTCTGTAACTCCTCAAGGGTGAGTGGGGCATTCAATGTCGCACACTGGGACCCCGAAAGTTGTGAGAACGGTATTTCATCTAAGTAGCCATTCAGCTCCTCAGAACCATACTGCGAGGATGGGCGGTATAAGACCTCATAATAGTCAGCCAGCGTCTGTATCACTCCATCAGGGGAGTGAACCAATTTCCCCTCCTTCGTACGTATGCTTCCAATAACTGGAGACTTCTGCTCAGAGTTAGCTATCCTGGCCAAGAGACGACCCGTAATCTCCCCCTCCTCAAAAAAAGCTGTCCTTAAAAAAAATCTTTTTTTTCCGCAGAGGAGGCCATAAAGCGGTCATACGCTGATTGAGCCGACTTTGTGAACTCTGTTGGGTCCTATATCGTCGGGAACATATCGTGCATCCAGGGAATGCACCTGTGCCTCAAGTGCCTCCCTGAGAGACTCCGACCGCCTCTTAACCTTTGTAACCTCCTTACTAAGTAACTGTCTCAGAAATGTCTTGAACTCCTCCTATTCAGTAAGTACCGATAATGAATCAGGTTGCTGAGGGAAAAACTCTCGGATGCTCCCCTCCAGCACCTCGGGTGTTGTAAATAGCTGAAGCCAAAAGGCATTACATTTCCAGGGCGCCCTAGAAAGTGAGGACGGTTGAGTGACTAGTAACTTGACCACTAAATGCGAGTGGTCCGAAACACATCTAGGTTTATAAGAAACATCTAGGACTGAGGGGAGCATGGTTGAGTTTCCCACCGCCAAGTCTATCCTGGACAAAGACCCGTGAGTTTTTGAGAAACAGGAGAATTGTTTACTAAATGGATTACGCTGCCTCCATATGTCTACCCAGCCCACCTCCTGCAACAACCTGGCCAGAGGAGTTAACCTCGGAGGGCTATGTGTCCCCAGAGCCGGATGTTTATCCAAACCCGCATTTAACCAACTGTTAAAGTCCCCCACTATCAGTAACGGGAGGTCCGGACGCTCCCCTAAAAATTCTAGGAGCAGCCGGAGCACCCGTGCATCAAAAGGAGGAGGTATATACACACAAGCTAGTACACATTGCAAAAGACCAATACGGCAATGTAAAAATACAAATCTCCCTTCTGAATCTATTTTGGAGGCATATTCCTGATAATCCAGGGACCTATGTACCACCACACTCAAACCCCGGGAAAAGGAGGTGTGAGTGGAGTGGTACGCCCAGCCAATCCACGGATATTTCAGACAGCCCCTGGTGGCACCGATAAGGTGCGTCTCCTGTAAACATAAAACAGCAGGGTAAAACTTCTTTAAACAAGTAAATATTGTGCGCTTAACCACTTCCCGACCAGCGCACGACGATGTACGTCGACAGAATGGCACGGGCAGGCATATTGGCGTACAGGTACGTCCAATATTCGATGCCGCCCTGCCATCGGGAGCGCGCCGCCGGCGGCGCGCTCCCGCGCTGGTCGGGACCCCCGTGAGTCAGGTCGCGGGACCCGCGGACTCGATCGCCGCGGGCATCCCCGCGATCGTCTCACGGAGCGGCCAAATAGAGCAAACGCTGTGTAAACAACATTTGTCTATTCTGCCTAGCAACTAGTGACGCTGATCTCTGCTCCATGTGATTGGAGCAGAGATCAGTGTACACTAAATGAAAGCCCAACCCCCCCACAGTTAGTAACACTCCCCTAGGAACACTTAACCCCTACACTGCCACCCACTGGTTAACCCCTTCACTGCCAGTGTCATTTACACAGGAATCACTGCATTTATATAGCAGTGATTACTGTATAAATGACAATGGTCCCAAAAATGTGTCAAAAATGTCCGATGTGTCCGCCATAATGTCGCAGTCACAATAAAAATCGCTGATCGCCGCCATTACTAGTAAAAAAAAAAATAATAAAAAATTATTAATAAAAATGCTATAAAACTATCCCTATTTTGTAAACGCTATAACTTTTGCGCAAACCAATCAATAATCGCTTATTGCGATTTTTTTTTACCAAAAATATGTAGAAAAATACGTATCGGCCTAAACTGAGGGAAAAAAATGTTTTTTTATATATTTTTGGGGGATATTTATTATAACAAAAAGTAAAAAATAATGCGTTTTTTTCAAAATTGACGCTCTATTTTTGTTTATAGCGCAAAAAATAAAAACCCCAGGGGTGATCAAATACCACCAAAAGAAAGCTGTATTTGTGGGAAAAAAAGGACGTCAATTTTGTTTGGGAGCCACGTCGCATGACCGCGCAACTGTCAGTTAAAGCGACGCAGTGCCGAATCGCAAAAAGTGGTCTGGTCTTTGACCAGCAAATTGGTCCGGTCTGAAAGTGGTTAAGAGGGGAGTTCAGGCCCCTAATAGTCCATGAAACTACTGCTACACCCGCCATCATGGAGGGAAGAGTGTAAGCCAGACAGGGCCCCCAAGCTCCCCCGGTAGTAGGTAGCCCTCGGGGTGGGGAAGGTAAGAAGCAGGTAAACTGTCATGTCCTCAGGACTTCCAGTAAGCAAACTAGTAAAGTTATTCGGACTGTATGATGATCCACACTGCATGTTGTAGTAAGGCACAACGGAACTGTCACATTTGGCTTGGAGGTTCCATGACCCCCCAAAATCACCTTCAACGTAATGGCGCCAAATGGTCTGCACAGGTTCAGGTGTCCAGGCCAACTCGGCCAACAGGGCAAAACTGTTCGTTACATTACGGCCTAATTGGCGGCCAACTTTGGGGTCCAGCATTTTCCGAAAAGAAGAAAAATGAAAAATACTTCCCCAAAAAGAAAAAAAAAGAAAGATAAAGGGGTGTTCGTAGAATTGAAAGTCACAGATAAGTTCCTCGCTCTGCAATAGAATCACAGCTTTCCCCGGCAGTAGGGAAAAATAAAGAAAAGAAGAAGCAGGGGGGGGGACCTTCAAAGATGAGGTAGGGCCAACAAAATAAGGTAGGTCAAACAGAAGAAAGCCCCCACGAAGTATTGCACAGCATGAGCCAGAGCAGTCTATCAGGCCTTACCTGTTTTGCGGGTCGCATACTTTCACAGTGGTATCAATCTCCAGCAGCATGCACCCTGCGGTGGCGAAGGGCCTGCTCATTGTGATCCAGCCAGGCTGCTGCATCTTTAGCTGACTCAAAGAATTGTGCGTGTCCTTCCGCAGTCACTCGTAGCTTGGCTGGGTAAAGCATGGCATATGGCAGTTGTAGAGCTCTCAGGCGTTTCTTCACCTCACCGAACTTTGCCCTGGCCCTCTGGACTTCAGCTGAAAATTCCGGGTAAAATTAAACCCTGACCCCATTGAATTTGACGTTTTCACGTTCCCTTGCACATCTTAGTATCGCCTCTCTGTCCCTGTAGTGTAGCATCTTGGCCAGCATGGACCTGGGGGGGGGGCACCCTGTGGGGGAGGTCGGCCCGGCACTCTGTGGGCCCTCTCCACTGTGAAGAACGGGGAGAACGAATCACGGCCGAAGATATCCACAAGCCAGTTTTCCATGAATAATGTGGGGTCCTTACCCACTGACTTCTCAGGTAGACCTACGATGCGGACATTGTTTCTGCGTAAGCGATTTTCCATGTCCTCGGCTCTGTTGTATATATCTTGTGCCATGCGGTGCACTGCCCGGGTTTTACAAGCAAGAGGGGGTAGCTTATCCTCTATATCACTCACTCTGCTTTCCACCGCCGTCGCCCTCTCTCTAAGTTTTTGCAAATCTTGTCTGAGAAGTGAGACTTCTTCCCTCAAGCCCCCAAACTGCTCTTTCATATCATTCACCGATGCCATACACACATGGACAGCCTTCAATATAGCAGCCAGCGTGAGTTGTTCAGGGGGCTCCGCTGTATCCGTTATGAGGGGGGGAGAGTTGCCAGGATTACTGCCGGTATACTGCTCTCCCCCCTGTATCTGTTCCGCTGTATCAATGGCTTCAGGGCCCTGTAGCATTTGAGTGTAATACAGAATGTCCCGGTACTGCTCCTTACCCTGAGTCTTTGGAGCTCTCCTGCTAGCCCCCTCTCTGGATTTGTCCACTTGCCGCGGAGTGCTCTGTGTCATGGTCGCAGACGCTGCAGCACCATCTTGGGAGTCCGGTCCCGCCATCTCCAACGGGCCTCTGCGGGTTTTCCCTCGGGTACAGAGGGCCGGCGGTGGGTCCGGGAGCTGCAGGGGATTGGTAGCCAGCTGGGGAGCCGAAGAGAGCAGTATTGTGGCTGCCGGGGAAGGATCGATGAGCGGATCAGGCAGGAGCTCTGAGAAGTGCGTCCTCTCACATGCTGGTCTTGGCCACGCCCCCAATTATCGAACTTTAAATAGAAGGACTATCCCAGATCAATATGACTCCTCGCATAGAAGAAGCCTTACAATGCTTCTCAGGGGGCAAATGGTTCAATGGGGTCTGAAGAGCAGATACTACCAGATTCATATACACCCAGAAGGTCTAGAGAAGACAGCTTTTATTAGCCCACTGGGGTTTTTCGAGTTTGATTGGATGCCACAAGGATTGACTGGAGCCCCTGCCACTTTCCAGCGACTGGAGAACACAGTGGGTGATATGAACTTGGTGGAAGTATTGGTCTACCTGGAATGACATAATCGTGTTTGGTCGAACGTTGGAAGAGCATGAGGTCTGATTTAGAGAAAGTCTTCCAGCAACTACATGACGAGGGGTTGAAGCTGGCGTTAGAAAAGTGCCAATTCTACCACACTTCAGTCACATATCTGGGGCACGTGGTGTCTGCTGAAGGGATAGCCACAAACCCCAAAAATCTGGAGGCAGTCACTTCCTGGCCTCATCCAACCACTGTCACCGAATTGAGATCGTTCTTAAGCTTCTGCTCCTACTATAGACAATTTGTGAAGAACTTCCCACAGATTGCTCAGTCGTTGAATGAGATGTTGCAGAAGCAAACGGAAGGGGAACAGCAGAAAACCCAGAATGGGGGAGCCAGGAAGCCTCAGGAATCTATCCAGGAACAATGGAAGTGTGAGAGGTCCTTCGGGCAGTTGAAGGAGAACCTGGCTGAAGCCCCAGTGCTGGCCTACGCTGATCTCTCAAAGCCATATAAAATACATGTGGATGTGTCCGGGCTGGGCACAGCCCTTCCTTCCTCTGAGCTGGCTGCTCAGCTGACGGCTAATTGCCAGCCCCTATCTCTCCACAGTGACTCACCGATTGATGATATCCTGCTCATCAGTCCTGCCTACTTAAGCCGTCCAGCCCAGATGATCGCTGCCTTTGCCTTGGTTAACATTACAGAGACTATCTCCTGCGTTCCAGTTAAAGACTTGCTTGGCTGACATTCCTTCTGAATCCAGATCCTGCTTGCTGTTCCTCGCTGATCTCTGGCTTCCTGACTTTCTGGCTTTTCTGACTATCCATTCCAATTACCGAACTTTGGCTATGTTTTGACGTTTGTTCTATTTACTTTTATTATTAAACAAGTGTGATTTAACTGTACTTCTGTCTCGTTCTGATTCATGGTTTCTGACAGTATGCCAGCAGAGATGGTATTGGGGGAGTGTTGTACCAAGAGTTGGAGGGAAGACTTCGTACAGTGGCCTATGTGAGTCAGAGCCTCACCTCCCCGAGAAGAACTATCCCGTGCATTAGTTGGAGTTCTTGGTTCTCAAGTGGGCTGTAGTGGATAAACTACAAGACTATCTATACAGAACCACCTTTGTGGTGAAGACTGATAACAATCCCTGACTTATTTGCTATCTACTGCCAAACTGGATGCCACTGGACATTTTAGGTTTGCTGCTCTGTCCGTTTCAATGCAGTTTGAAATATCAACCGGGAGTGAGAAATAGAGATGTTGATGCTCTTTCGCAAAGACCTCACTTCACATAGAACGGTCAGAAGAGTTGGGTTAATTTGCCTCTCGAAGGAGTACAGGCTGTGTGTCAGGGAGTGCAAAATAAACACAGAGGAGCCGTGGCTGAAGTAGCAGGAGTCGCCCCTGTGGGAGTACCAATGCACAACTGCAATCTCACCCTAGTATGCAGCCAAGAGCTGCCTCAATTGACCAAGGAGGACATGAGAAGGGATCAACGAGAAGATCCATTAGGAAACCTAATAAGGAAGTCCCTGTCAACCATAGACCCTCAAATATTGATGGATAGCCCCATTGAGGGAGCTAAGGTGTTTCATACGGAATGGGAAAAAATTAAGCTGGAAGAGGGGATCAAATATCGAAGAGGTCCCTTGGAGGCAGCAGAAGATGTGAACCAGCTGTTCCATCCTGAAAAGGATCGTCTGACTGTGTTAACTGCTCTCTGTGATGATCATGGTCACTTAGGCCCAGGCAGAACTTTCAAACTGGTTGGGGATTGATTCTACTGGCCCTACATGAGAACGGAGGTGGAAAGCTATTGCTGCTCTTGTGTCAGATGCGTTCAGAGAAAAAACATACCAGGCAGGGCAGCCCCAATGGGCCATCTACAAATCCAAGGGCCAATAGAGTTGGTGTGCATTGATTTATTGTGCCTGGAACCTGATCTGAGCGTGAGGAGTAATGTCCTGTTTGTGACAGGTGATTTCACCCAAGATGCCCAGGCATTCCCCACCAGGGATCAACAAGCTAGTATGGTGGCCAAGATATTGCTGGAGAAGTTCTTCATCCATTACGGATTGCCTCCGCACCTACATTCAGATCAAGGTCGGGACTTTGAGAACAAACTAGTCCGCAGACTATGTGAACTTTTGAACATAAAGAAATCTAGGACTACTCCTAGCCCCCCCAAGGGGATCCACAACCTGAGCGTTTCAACTGCACTCTGTTGAACATATTGGGAACCCTCCCACTAGAGAAGAAACAGCATTGGGGAGACCATATCGCTGCAATAGTTCATGCCTACAATAGTACCTCATGTGATTCTACCGGATACTCCCCCTACCGATTGATGTTCAGGAGGAAGGCTCGCTTACCCATAGATTTAGCATTTGGAACATCAATAGATACACTTCTCAAGCCTCCTATAGGGGATATGTCAATAGGCTGTGGAGGAACTTAAAGGTGGCCTATGAGAAAGCCAAGGAAGCCTCCACCATCAGAATAAAGGAATAAGAAGTACTTTGATCTTAAAGTGAGGATCCAGGATCTACAGCCTGGGGATAGAATGTTGTTGTGTAATCCAGGAGTACCATGAAAACATAAGCTGTCTGATGGTCTTCCCAATCCTACATTGATTGCCAATGACTGCCTGGACTCCCTGTGTATCAGATTCGGCCTGAAGGGAAGACTGGCCCCCTCAAGACTTAGCATCGAAACCATTTGCTGAACATTTCAGAGGCTATTTGAGTACCCTCAGCCCCTTGCCCCAAGACTTATCAGTTCCGAATGTTATGGCCACTGTGCACTTCTGGAAGAGGAAAGTGATGATGAGAAATTGCCTTTGGATTGGCCGTGGGTGGGTTCCCTTCTTGGAAGATGATGCCACTGTGCCTGATGCTGAAGAAGAAGGCTGTCCAGGGACAGGCACCCACTTGTCTGACATTGAGATGGTAGCCCCCTACACACATAAGGAAAATGAGGAAGTCAATTTGGAATGGCTAACAGACGTGCACCTGCACACAAGCACGGGCACACCAGTGTGTATCGGCGCATGCACGGGCGCACACAGATGTGAACCAATGCGCACATAGATGCGCACCAATGCTCACACACAGATGAACATCAATGTAGTAGTATATATAGTGTATTTAAACAGAACACTGACACATGAGCCTTGCTGAGTTGTCTTTCAGCTAGTACCTGTTACCTGTATCGGATCTGTTCCAGCGTTCCTGTGTTTGACCCGGCTTGTACCTGAACCTTCCCGTTGACTTCTGCCTGCCTTCCTGTGACCCCGGCTTGTGTTTTTTTACCCTTTTCCTGCTTCATGCTCCTGTACTACACTGCCCGACTGTGTACCAAACCCGGCCTGTATCCTGTCTTTGATTCCGTCTCACGTTCCGGTACCTGCTCTGCTCGGTTGTTGATGACCTCTTGGCTTATGTTCTGACCACGACTCTGCCTGCTGATCCAGCAACACAGAGTTCCAGTCCTTGGTGCCCATCCGGTGATCTGCAGCTATTGGGTTCCTGCCAAGACCCATCCTGAGCCACCTGCTATATCGGCCCTCATGCCACTCTGTCTTTTACTTCCTGTCATCTCTACCAGGGGTGCTAGACAGGAGGTGCAAGAGAAGCCCTCTCTACAGCTCAGTCTCCTATACAGGTTAGTAGCATAGGTGTTAAAAAGGGGGAGGGGACAGTTTTAGGACTAGTTAATTCGGTGTAAGCTTGAATTCCACTAGCTTTTTTTCTCCCTCAAAGATCCACTGCAATTAGCAAGTTAGCAACCATTCGTTCTTCGAATTTAGTTTAGATTGCTTCAAGACCATGCAGATATTTGTTAATATATAATGATCCCATGGATAAAGTCACTCCACAGAAGTGACTTATATCTATGTGCAGCTTCTCAAAGCATTATCAGGACATGAATGGTTGCATGCCAAAACCATTCCTCCTGTCTAGACTGCGGGGTGCCTTTAATGCCACAAGGTGGCAGAAATAATCCACTGGTGTGAGAATCTAATCAGGGTACCCTGCCAAACCAGATATTTAAAACAGAATAAAGCAAAATACAAAACAAATATTAAGAAGAAATGTGTGTCAGATAACAACCATCCTAATATATTCCCTATAATATTCTGTTTAACATTTCAGTGAAAGCAGCTTCAGTAGTTATTCATTACCCAAATGGTATCCAAATTGGACCCATTTCAGGAAAGTTTTGAATTATCTGCAAGGGTTAATTGTTTGTTTTGCCTAGGGAAGAGGAGAAAACACTTTTAATTTTTTTTCTTTCCCTTAGACCCTAACAAGCAATTAAACTCTGCAGTCCAGAGCGTACCCCCACTGCAAAGCATAATTTTTTAGTTGCCTGGAGTTGAGCTTTAAAGTTGGTCATAGATGGATCGAATTCTGGGCTAAACAAATTTCGATCCATCAATGATTGGTTCTGTTTGAAAGCGGTCAAGCTACTGATGGGAATTTTAGTTAAGTCAGCGCTTGCTGCGCTGATCAGTGCATTCTGACAGTGGAGGAGTCCAACTGACTCCTCCGCTGTCTAGAACAATGATACAGCAGGGAGGATTCCCTTATCCACACAATCGTGCATTTATTTTCAGCGGGCTGAGTGAAAAGCCATGTATGGCCATTTTAAAGAATAAGTTCACCTTTGGAACATGTTATATATTCCACCCATATTTAGGGTGAAACATGTAGCATGTTCCAGCTTCTGCATCCTCTCCTCCCACTCCCCCTCCCTGTGACAGCAGGAGGGGGACCTTCTCCCCTCAATCACAACATGGCCGCATCATTTATTCACAGAGTTCTGTGAATAAATGGACTACAAGCACCAGAACTGCGCTCTCATAGTCCATTGATTTCTTTTTTTTCCTGTCATTCAGTACCTGCCTGCTCGTATCAGAGGTACGGGAAGACAGTGTACTGAGAGTCTGCAGAATCCAGGCATTGCACTCACACTCTACTAATCACAGGTCCAATGTCTTACAGGCTGAAGAGTAAAAAATAATAAATGCTAATTTTTTTATCTACAAAAAAGATGTGCATTTATTTATTTATTTATTTTTAATAAAAGGTGAACTTATCCTTTAAAGGAGAAGTCAAGCCTGAGCTTGTTTGGCTGGGCTTCTCCTAAGGGTCACAGGAGTGCAATGAGTTTTGCTGTAGAGCCGGGGGGGACATGCAAGGAAAATAAAAAACAGCATTTTAGCTGGCATATGATTGGATGATAAAATCAGCAGAGCTTCCACTCATTTCAGATCTACCCCTTAGATTAAAGCCCCATACACACTATCAGTTTTTCTGTTGAGTTTTTCCTTCAGATTTACCAAAACCATATAATAGGAGGTCAAACCTTAGGAATTTCAATTTGTATGCAATCAGGCAGGCCCTTACACTACATGGTTTTGGTAAACCTGAAGGAAAAAAATCGGCAGAAAATCTGATAGTGTGTATGGGGCACTTGCAGTGAAAAGTGGATTTGCCTTTCGTAAATAACCCCCATAGTGTTATAGCAGGCAGAAATAAAACCAAATATAGCTTGTGCTTTATCTATTTAACACAGGCCTTGCCAGAACATGGCCACAAGAGAAAGTAGGAAACTTTTGGCAAACAATCTCACTGTTAAAAAGCTTTGATCATAATTGCAGAAGACTAAAGTCAAGAGAGAGAGAGAGACCCATATGGGTTCTGGAGAACCATCTCATTTGAAAGGGAAATTCCATGGCTTTAAATTGCTTATTGAAAACTACCTTAAAGGGGTTGTAAATCTTTGTTTTTATTTTCTAAATAGGTTCCTTTAAGCTAGTGCATTGTTGGTTCACTTACCTTTTTCTTTCGATTTTCCTTCTAAATGTTTTTTTCTAAATGTGTAGCAAGTGCATCATAAGGTTAAGAGGCTTAAAGCAGGAGTGTAATCTGTGGAACAAAAATATGTAATCACTGGGGATGTTCACAGAGATGATCAGTCAGGGTTAATTATAGGAATTGGGCCAGAACCACAATGGCAGGAGAAGTTGTAAAAAAAAGAAGCAGAATTATGACCAAGAGGAGTATTTTTGCTCAAGCAATATTCTAATACATGGATCAACCTTTTAAAACTGCCAACTATGCTGTTAGAGACAATACTTTAGTCGCTAATTATTAGTCAACATATTTTTACATTGCGTACTATTGTAACAATATCTGTGATCTATACCATCACCTACATGGACAAAATCAGGCACTGATGATCTATACAGCATGTGTACTGTCCTGGATATTTTATAGATAGGCAACTGCTATCCTCAGTAGCGTAGCGTGGGTTGTCAGCACCCGGGGCAAGGCAAGTAATTTGAGCCCCCTAACCTGCAGACTTTTAGCACTCCCCGAGTCCCTTGAAATTCAATAGCACTGACCTACCTAATTCCTATACGGACCACTACACTAACCTACTTGATTTCAACACTGACCAACCTGATTCCTTTACTGACCATTACACACTACACTGACCACCATACTATACTGTCCACTAAACTAAGAACTTCACTGACCACTATACTATACTGTTAACTACACTACACTGACCACTATACTGTCCACTACACTGTCCATTACACTACACTGACCACTATACTGTCCACTACACTGTCCATTACATTACACTGACCACTATACTGTCTACTACACTACACTGACCACTATACTGTCTACTACACTACACTGACCACTATACTGTCCACTATACTATACTGTTAACTACACTACACTGACCACTATACTGTCCACTACGCTACACTGAGCACTATACTGTCCACTACACTACACTGACCACTACACTATACTGACCACTATACTGTCCACACCACTACTCTGACCACTAGACTATACTGTCCACTACACTGGCCACTATACTGTCCACTACAGTATACTGACCACTACACTGGCCACTATACTATACTGTCCACTAAACTACACTGACCACTATACTATCTATTACACTACACTGACCACTATACTACACTGTACACTATACTATACTGACCACTGTACTGACCACTATACTACACTGTACACTACACTACACTGACCACTATACTGTCCTGCCTACAGTCTTCCTATACTGTCACTACATATACAGCGCCTCTCTCTCTCTCTCCCCCCCCCCCCCCGGTTCGTGTCTATCCATTCCTCACCTTCTTGTCCTGCATTGGTCCGGACTCCAGAGGATAGTAGGAGGAGGAGGAGAAGACAGCGGCCCCGGCGGCTCACACTTTCCAGTGCTTGTCTCCCCCATGCTCGGCCACCATGTTCAGTTTTTTCTGGCGCACTGTGATTAGGCGTATGGGGGTCATGTGCGGAGGTGGGACTTCTGGAGCAACCGCGATCGCAGACAGGCCAGCCCCATGCCACACATGACCCCCATACACCCAATCACATGGCGCCGGACACTGAACATGGTGGCCAGAGTGCGAGGGACACAGGAAATTAAGGAGTGTAGTGACACTACTGGCATGAAATTTCACCCCCCTAAATGACATGCCCGGGGCCACAGGACCCCCCACACCCCCCATGCTACGCCACTGGCTATCCTCATAGTGATTAGTGGTTCCAAATTAATAATAACTACTGCAGTAGGGAACAGACACAAAATATACACTCAGCATCTTTCCAAAATAACTGTTCTGCTTTATTTTGATGCTTTTGAAGGTTTTTATACACATGAATACGTAGGTATCACATTCATATTATAATTGTACTTTTATGGTAACAAGGGGCGTAACATAGGCAGGCTAATTCTAATCAGGACTTGGCAAACATGTACTGAAAACATTATTAGTGCTGTGTGCACAGTGAGTGCAGTGTGAAATACATACAAAATAGAATACAATTATATAGAGAACTTACAAATTTCCTTTACAATATCTTGTCTTTTGATCACTAACCATACCTCCTAACACCTTTAACCTGGAAGCTCAACATGCTTAGGTGGAGGCAGTCCTGGCCAAAGAGGCAAACACCTTTGTGGAGAATATAATAGCTGAGCAGCTTTTTCATTACAAAATTACTTTTCATTGTGAAAAACAAATGATTGATAAGAAATATTTACAGAGTACTGGCTGTACACTCATGTGGCCAGAATAGCCTTCTAGCTTAATTGTGGACATGCTGACTTATCAGTAGGGATGAGCTTCGTGTTCGAGTCGAACGTACGTTCGACTCGAACATTGGCTGTTCGGCCGTTCGGCGAATTCCGAACGTTTGGGCCGTTCGCGTCAAAATTCGAGTGGCGCGCGCGGACCACAATGCACTGCGGTGGCGCAGTGCATTGCTGGCTCATGATTGGCCAAGCATGCACTGTGACCCCGCATGCTTGGCCAATCGTAGCGCCAGCAGCGAGGAGAGCCATGATTGGCCACAGGCATCCTGTAGTGCACGCCCCACACTATATAAGGCCGCCTTTGAGGCGGCCTCGTGTAGTGTGTTAGCATCTGAAGCAGTGGGTGTTCTGTGTACCTTCAACACAGTACACACCAATCGTTTTTGGCTGATTTCCTATCTTGCTGCTGTGTAGTGGTTGTTGTCTGTGCCCTGACCGCAGTATACACCACTATATTCACCACACCTATATAGCTAGTGATCTAGCTTTAACCACTTAACAACTGCCCATTGCCGATTAACGGCTTCAGGGCGGTTGTTTAACTCTGAGAGGCCGTTAATTAACGGCCTCCCAGAATTCTGCTCTCGCGCGCCCCCTGGGGCGCGCACTCGAGAGCATCCGTGACCGCCGGGTCCACAGGACCCGGCGCATCACGGATCACGGTAAACGGCCGCTCGTCGCGGCCGTTTACCACGTGATCGCTCCGTCAAATGACGGAGTGATCACTTGTAAACAAACCGGCGTCATGTTATGACGCCGGTTCCTCCCTCCCCTCTCTGTACCGATCGGTATAGCGGAGGGGAAAGAGATCGGTGTCAGCAGCGATGTGGGCTGCATCTGCAGTGCCCACATCACTGCTCACCGAATTTAACCCCTCAATTCCCTGCCAATACTCTGCAATACCAGTGCATACTCTGCAGTACCCCGCCATTACTCTGCAGTACCCCGCCATTACTCTGCAGTACCCCGCCATTACTCTGCAGTGCAGTACCCTGCCATTACTCTGCAGTACCCCCCATTACTCTGCAGTACCCCCCAATACTCTGCAGTACCCCCCAATACTCTGCAGTACCCGCCATTACTCTGCAGTACCCCGCCATTACTCTGCAGTGCAGTACCCTGCCATTACTCTGGAGTACCCTGCCATTACTCTGCAGTACCCCCAATTACTCTGCAGTAACCCCCATTACTCTGCAGTACCCTACCATTACTCTGGAGTACCCCCCAATACTCTGCAGTACCCTGCTATTACTCTGTAGTACCCCGCCAATACCCCGCCAATACTCTGCAATACCCTGCCATAAATTGCCATACCCAGCCATACTCGGAGATACCCAGCCATACTCGGTGATACCCTGAAATACCCAGCCATAGACGCCCCCCACCCCTCACCGCCCTCCGGTGCTTCTACCAACTCGCCAGTACGATCAAAGCCAGAATCTTTTTTTTATTTTTTATTTCAGGCTTCCCAGCCTAGAGGTGAGATGTGGGGTCATATTGACCCCCAGATTTCACTGTAAAGAGGACCTGTCACCCCATATTCCTATTACAAGGGATGTTTACATTCCTTGTAATAGGAATAAAAGTGATCAAAAATATATTTTTGGGGAAAAAAATGTCAATCTAAAATAAATAAAGTAAAATGAACAATAAAAAAAAAAAAAAATAAATTTTTTAAAGCGCCCATGTCCCCATGTGCTCGCATGCAGAAGCGAACGCATGCGTAAGCCCCGCCCACATATGAAAACGGTGTTCAAACCACACATGTGAGGTATCGCCGAGAACGTTAGAGCGAGAGCAATAATTCTAGTCCTAGACCTCCTCTGCAACTCAAAACATGTAACCAGTAAAAAAAAATGTAAGCGTCGCCTATGGGGATTTTTTAAGTAGCGACGTTTGGCGCCATTCCACGGGCATGTGCAATTTTGAAGAGTGACATGTTTGATATCTATTTACTCAGCATAACTTCATCTTTCACTTTATGCAAACATTGGGCTAACTTTACTGTTTTTTTTGTTTGTTTTTTAAGCACAAAACTGTTTTTTCCCCCCAAAAAACGCGTTTGAAAAATTGCTGTGCAAATACCGTGTGAGATAAAAATTTGCAACGACCACCATTGTATTCTCCAGGGTATTTTGGTATGCATATGCTGTGTGTGTGAAATAACCTGATAATATGACAATTTTGTGGAAAAAAAAAAAAAAAAGGAAATAGGCCGTCAGTACTTCAGGTGTGATCAATTTTCAGATATTGGCACCATAGCTTGTGGACTCTATAACTTTCACAAAGACCAAATAATATCCACCAATTTGTACTTATTTTTACCAAAGATATGTAGTAGTATGAATTTTGGCCAAAATTTATGAAGAAAAAATTACTAATCTGCTAAATTTTATAACAGAAACGAAGAAAAATTCATTTTTTCGCAGAATTTTCGGTCTTTTTTCTTTTATAGCACAAAAAATAAAAAACTGAGAGGTGATTAAATACCACCAAAAGAAAGCTCTATTTGTGTGAAAAAAAGGACAAACATTTCCTATAGGTCCAGTGTTGCATGACTGAGTAATTGTCATTCAAAATGTGAGGGCATCGAAAGCTGAAAATTGGTCTGGTTATTAAGGGTGTTTAAGTGCCCAGTGGTCAAGTGGTTAATAATAGAGCTTGCAGTCAGTAGTGTTAGGAGATAGTGCGTGCTGTCTGCGTGCTCTGTACCCAGTACATACCGCTATAATATAGGGCAGGCCCCTACTTTCAAACATCCAACTTACAAACATCTCCTACTTGCAAACGCAAGGAGACAGCAGCAAGTGAGATGAAAAAAGATGGACGACAAAACAAATTATACAGGGGTGATAACCCTTCCCTATGTTTTCCAAAAAGCTTAAAAATAGTTTGTTTGACTGGAGCTACACTTTAAAAATGTACCGGTTGAAAATTACAAACAGATTCAACTTAACACAACAAACCTACACAGTCCCTGTCTTGTTTGCACCGCCTGTATACTGCTGTTCTGAGTATATAGGGCCTGGGGGCCACACGCATTTCCTTTTTTTAATATGGGTACGGGGTTCCCCTTAATATGCGTACAAGACCCAAATAGGCTGGTAATGGGCAGGGAGGGCTACCCATGCCATTTTTCTGAATGATTTTCAACCATATTGCAGGAACCAGATATAACATTAAAACCGCAAGCAGTTTTAAATGGTGTTATTTCCGTTTAATGTCATTTTGTGCAGGGACTGTTCCAAACACGGGAAACACGTGGCACTTCACAGGCATACTACAGACACCCCCCAGGCACCATATTTAAAGGAATATTTCACCTTTTTTTTCACTTTAATCGTCATTAAAATCAGTGCTCCCGCCAAAACGGCAGTTTTTAAAACTTTTTTTTGCAGTGACCCATGTCCCCTGAGGCAGGAGGCAGGTCCCCAAACCCTTTTTAGGACACTATCTTGCATATTAGCCGTTAAAATTAGCACTTTCCATTTCGAACGTTCGAGTCCCATAGACTTCAATGGGGTTCTAACGTTCGTTTCGAACGCGGGGGTCGTTCGCAAGTTCTGGTGCGAACCGAACCGGGGGGTGTTCGGCTCATCCCTACTTATCAGCATAAGCACAGACAATTCTACATAAAATGGAGGATGTATAAAAGACAATATGACTTCCACATGGCTGAACTACTTTTCAAATCACATAATATATATATATATATATTGTGGCAGAGCGTTGCCCTTCCAGGGTCTAGAAGGAGGATGTGACTCAGAATTTTTTGTGTTTTGTAAAGTCCACTTTGGGACCTGGAGCTCAGGGATTTCTGAGAGATCCGGGTGGGATGGAATCCCTAGTCCTGGGTCCTGATTTTGAGGACAGCCAGCATACTGATTGGTCAGGTGTGTGCTGGGCTTTTAGTAGGGACCTGGCCATGGTTCTGGGTTCCACCTAAGAGACAGGAAGTCTGTGTATGGGAGGCAGGTGGACTCCCCTTCCGCTGAGAGGAGTCAGAGGCTGCATGGGTGTAGCCAGAGCATGCATGTCTGCAGGAGGCAGACGTAATAGGTGACAAAGCATCAAGACGCTGATCAGGAGTGAACTAGGAGAGAGCTTATCTCTAGGAAGAATGTAAGCCAGGAGGCTAAAGTATTGAATGTACAAGATACAGTAATGGTAAAACCCCTTTGTGTGGGTACTGATGTCTTTGTGAATGTTTATGTGCGTTAAAATAAAAGTGGGCTACCAGGCCCTTAAAAATACAGTTTTGTACTGGTGCACTCGCTGGAAAACGCACCTACTGTTTGAGTCTGGAAACCCCAATCTTACATATAATGGAGATATTGCTCTGGGCAGATTTGGAAGAGTTCCAGATCCTCGCATACCAAAAACAGTGAGTAGCAAGAAACTGTGTTTTACAGCAATGCTGTGAGGAGCAGCTAATTTGAACCAGTGGAGACTGCATGTGAAAGTGTGCTGTTTGCAACTCTTAAAGAAGACAGTATGCAAAAATTTCCTGTGTTAAAAGGAACTGTGTTAAAAGTGTTGTGTGCCTGACTGCAGAGATGGGGCAGTCAAAACGCAAAAAGGAAGCAATGTTTGCTGAGCTGAGACCGACCCTTGTGGCTGGAGGGGTTGTTACCAACAGAACAAGCCCCAGACTGGTGCAAGATGTACTTGGCCGCAAAGGAGCAAAGGGAAAAGGAAAGCAAGCTGTCACTTAATGCAAAGAGTGAGCAGATGGGTGCGGTTGCCCATGGCAACAAAGCAGAAAGCCGTACAGCTGACTTCATACAGGCTATGCTGCCTTCTGAACATGTTGAAGACTTTTTGGATGATTTTGCGATGATTGCCCAAAAGTCGCTGGGTTGAGTTGGTGCAACCTTTTCTGTTGGAGGAGTACCAAGAGGTGTACCGTGGGATCATAACCGAGATGACTACGACAATTTCCTAGGAGCAATCCAATGTAGAGAGCGCTGAAAAAGATCAGCGGGGAGGATGTGGTCTCCCAAAGCAACCGGAGAATGTCTGTTTGCAGAAAGGAGGAGCTATAGTGGAGATGTGGAGCGGCATCTCACTAAAGATATGTGCAGAAATGTACCATGCCTGGAATGTGGTCAACTGGGGCATTTTCTCTTGTCCCAGGTTATGGAACATGCCTGGAGATGTGGCTCAAATTCTGAGTGAAGAGGTTTGTGCAAAAGTGTCTGCTGTTACCCCTGGCAACAAGAAATCTGTTTGGCCTGCAGGGGATGTTGGAAAATCCTAGAAGAATGCAATGTTGTCCCTTGTCCATGTGGAGGCATTAGCTTGTGAGAGCACAGTAAAGAAGGGACAACACCCTCAATTGAAGCTTTCAACACCTGCCAAATGGAATGGTAAGATTGTTGCAGTTACAAATGTGAGAGAGACTGGTTATGGGACTATTCCCTGTGAAGTGGGAATAAGTCCAGTGGAAAAAATTGCTTTCAAAAACTTGCTGCAAGTGAATACCTTGTGTAGTAGCAAAGCCCAGTTTGAAACTGAACCTGCAGCAAGCATGAGGACTGGTAAGGACTTGTCTCCATGCAATGCTCTTTGTAGCAGAGAGCCAAGGGCTAAAGCTAAACCTAATGATGTGGTGTGTACTAACAATTCTGAAAATGGTGATACATTTCCCTCTGTGTTGGTGTTTAAAAGGGAAAACTGTTAGACTCTGACCCCTTTTTTTTTTTTTTCAGACCTAGAACCTTGGGGTGGCATACTAATGTTATTGGAGAGTTTGGACGTCTTGGCCGGACCCTTGTTGTGGCTATGGGGTTTCCCGGACACGCGGGGGGTAGAGGGGGGTTAGCTGGAGGCCGTTGGGCCTCCCCCTCTGCCCCAGCTGCAGATCTTGGACCACATTCCCAGTATATTTTTGGTGCCAGCTTGCCCCACGACTGATCTTGGGGACGGGATGCCAGTGGACTAGTCTCCACACCTACTAGACTCTTCCCAACCCCGAAACCTTTCTGTTACCACATGGCTGCCCATTCCAATTGAGCCCACGAAAGTCTCCCTATCTCAGAAATCTCCCTATTTGTGTATCTGTCCCGGGTTTGTTTTTTTTTTGTTTTTTTTGTGTTTTTTTTTTTTTTTCCATGGCAACCACAGGCAGTGCCGCAGAGTTGTCCATGGAAATCTCACTAGGACTCCCTATGTTAGATCCAGCGGAGGTCCAGGACAGCTGTGATACTGCTCAGGTGGAACACAATGGGAAAACAGCTGAAATGATGGAGCATGTATTATCACAATCTAATGTGGTTGACAGTGACTGGTGCAGGATGCCTGCTGCTAACCCACTCTGTCCACCTGTGTCTCCATGGGCAGACGGAGCAGTACTGGAGTGCTGGGGACTGGAGCACAGACAGGATAGACTGGGATAGTCTCGCCATAAAGGTGTTGGTGTGGTGGAAAGAAATTTCTGAAGGTAATAGTAAGCTGGACACTATGACAAATGAAGAGGCTGCAAAGCCAGTAGACACAGGTGCATTGGCTGTTGCAGAACTTAACCCCCTCCAGGCGGAAGGATGGGAAAAGGACGCATACATAGCAGAAGTTTTGTCCACAGCAAAAGAGATGAGTAATGGTGAGTGTCAGAAAGCTGGGATAATGGATAGGGACTCTGAAGGGCTCAGTATTGCTGAAAATGAGAGGATGAGAGTGACGCATGCGATTTGCAGTGCTCATGGGGAGCTGCAAGTTTTGTCAGTTGCTTCTAAAGTGGAGGTCTCTTTGAGTCTCTCAGCCTCTCAAACCTTAGCAAATGAGCCCCACCACGTCATTGGTAAAGGAAAAGTCCCTAGAGTTCTGTGTTTAGATGTGGCATGTCTAGAAATAACTGAGATGTTGTCGGAATTGGTGAGAATCATTCCAATGTACACCTGCATGTGTCCACAGCAGAGGGGCGACCTGGTACTGCGTAGTACCAATCGGTGGAGGCAGGTGGTACAGGCGAAGTTAAGCAATGTTGATTAAAAATTGGTTACTGCGGGGGCGTGTCCAAGATGGCGAACTGAGAGGTTGTGGTTGCCAGAGCTCTGCTGCACTATTATCCTGTATCTGCGATCCTGCTGTTCTTTTTGGGCGAAAATCACTCATCGGTGCTCCGGATGTCCTGCAGAACAAGGCACAGGGGGAAAAAGCTTTGTTTTCCAGATCCAGCCCCGGTGACGGCCTCGCAAGCTGCGGTCCCCCCTGTGAGTGCGCAATATGGCGTCGCAGACGGAGCTGGAGGACCAGGCAGAGGACACGGAGATCGGCTTCAGAGAGGTGATGGCCATCGCAACGTGCCAAGCCACTCTGACCAACAAGATCGAGGCTGTGCAGATGGATGTTGGCCTCGTTCGTCAGGATCTCGACAAGCCCCTGTGAAGGGTTACGGAGGCCGAGCAACGAATTGGGCGGACGGAAGACCTCACGGCCGAATATGTGGAGTCCATCTGCGCTCTCCACACACGGGTCTGGGCCCTGGAATACAAGGCCGACGACGCAGAGAATAGGAACAGGAGGAACAATCTCCACGTTGTTGGCCTGCCTGAGGGAGTGAAGGGAAGGAATCCTACCATTTTTGTTGAGGAGCTGCCTGCAGAGCTTACTGCCGAAAGCACAGTTCTCCCCATATTTTACTGTGGAGAGAGCGCACCGCGTCCCACCCCACCCTGGGGCCTCCCGGAGCAAGACCGCGCACCCTGATCTTTAGGCTCCTGCACTTTAGGGACAGGGATGAGGCCTTGCAAGCTGCCCGACGGGTGGGAGAGCTGCGATCTCAAAATGCCACCGTTATGCTATTCTTGGACTACTCCCTGGAAACGCAGAAACTGTGCAGATACTTTGATCAAGTGAAAGTGGGGCTACGGGCACGGAATATCAAATACAGTATTCTCTTCCCTGCCAAGCTGAGAGTGCAAGACGGAGAAGCTACCAGGTTCTTCACCAGCCCGCGGGAGGCTGCTGCCTGGCTGGAATCCCTGCCTTCACGTCGGTAGAGCACCGGTTGTGTTTCTGATGATTTTTCGGTAACTACAGATGGCTACAACTGTGTTTTTTAGCTTTTCCTGGATCCACCTCTCTCCCTCACTCATGACACCCTTTTGCCTGCGGGGGGGGGGGGGGTAATGGAGGATTTATTTTATGTCCATCTACAATAATCCTTGGAGATCCAAGGACAGGGGCAGCGGCGGATCCCTTGATTTATGTTTGTACTTATGAGTGGCATGGCGGTGAGGGTCTGCTGTCCGCTTGTCTCACAACTGCTATGCGGATGGAGCCTGAAGCTGTATGCTGGGTGTGTATTGATCGGATACTACTAGAGACCCGCTTTGGCTCTACCCACGTACGAGGATTTGTGCCTAGAAGGGGACAGTGTGTGGGTGGAGGGTAACCATGGGGGAAGGTTATGCCCGTCGGGTGGTGGTATTGGTACCCCCGGTGAGGTTGAACATATATGCTACTACCCCCCCTGTGCCATCCATGCTGCTGTCCGCCCCGGGGGGAGGGGTGGTTTGTATATTGTAAACTGAAGGATCCATGCCTAGATACTTTCTGACTGTAGTTCTGTTTGCAACCAAGTTGAAGCCCCTAGCAGGAGCTAGGAGACATGTCCTGACGTTTCTCAGCAACTCTATGGCCCTTTAGTGCCTTTGGGCGAAACCTCTTGTTATGAACGCATGTCCTCCATCGCGGATGTACTTGTTGGTTTTTTTTGGGGGGGATTGATGCACCCCCGGGTTTGGGGGGGGGGTGTGGGGAGGGGGGGACTGTTTATATCTGCCGTTGCGGATGGGGAGGAATCTAAGTTTTATGTTACTTTTTTGTTGGAGCTGCTTTATGTCCGAAGGGGGTGTGTTCCATTTCATGTATGGTATTGTACAGTTATGCTCTTAAGGTACCCGGTTATGTGGTCTCTCTGTTCGGGGTCTGGTGGGGGGGGGACCTTTGGATCGGGCTGTGTCATATGTGTGTAGTGTATGATGGCTAACACCTCCGTTATCTCCTGGAATGTCCGGGGTCTCACTCGGCTACCAAGAGGTCCCTGGTATTTAAATTCTTGCAAAAGTATAGCCCTCACATCTGTATTTTTCAAGAAACGCATTTGATTGGCTCGCGAATACTTGGTACTCGGAGAGCATGGGTGGGTGCTCATTATCATTCTACTAATGCAAGGGGCGTCAGCATTTTGATCCACAGGTCTCTCCCGATACAGACCCTGGGGGCAGGTTTGTGATTTTGCACGTCTCTTTATGTGAAAAGCTATAGTCTTGGTAGGGTTATATCTCCCACCTCCAGCAAATGGACAGCTATTGTATGACATCATGCACACAGTTATGGGATTTCATACACAGGAGGTTTTTGTTTTTGGAGATTTCAACTTAGTGCCCCAGCAAGACCTGGACAGACTCCACCCCACATCCCACTCCAGTAATGAGTTACAACTTTGGGCGGACACCTTTGCTCTGGTGGATGTATGGCGCCATTACCACCCATATGAGTGAGAATATACATGCCATTCTGCCTCCCATCGGGCGCTGTCCCGCATTGACCTGGCCTATGCCTCCTCTGGGGTCTTGGGATGGTCGAGGTCTGTGCGGCATTTGCCTCATGGGATCTCGGATCATACTCCACTCATGCTTACTTTATCTCTGGCACAATCTCCGAGTTTGAAATTGTGGCATCTGTCCAGGTTCTGGGCTACGGATGTGAAGTTACAGGAAAGGACGGTGGAGGCCATCTGTAATTTTTGGCACCTTAATGCAGAATCCGCAGGGGGTACTATTGTTTATGATGCGTTTAAAGCTGCAATTCGGGGCCATTACATTTCTAACATAGCTTCCTTACGTAAGGAAACATCTAGGTCTCTTGAAACGCTAGTAGCTGAATCTGGGAGATGTGAGGCGGAATATGTCTGGACTGGGGATGGTGACACATACAAGAGATGGCAGGAGGTCTTTCGAGAGGTTTCCCTTCTTAATGTAACTCAGACTCAGCAGTCTATGCTACACTCTCTAAACAGAGACTTTTTGAATATGGGAATAAAAATGGCAGATTGCTAGCTTGGCTGGCAAGAACCCAGTCGGCCTCTACACACATCGCCAGTATTTGGGACGTCCAAGGCCAGGAGCTTACCTCCCCGGCGGATATAAACAATAGATTCTATGAATTTTTCCAGGGGGTGTATGCTTCTCGAACTCGCTACTCGGCCACTGAGCTGCAGAATTATCCGGCAGGGATCTCCTTCCCTGAACTGTCAGAGGAGGATAGAGCGTTGTTAGACAGGGATATTTCGTTGGAGGAGGTTCAGCTGGTGATTGGTGGTCTTCAAAGTGGCAAGACTCCGGGCGCTGATGGACTGCCCACCGAATTCTACTCACAGCATGCTGACCTGGTGGCTCCTAGGTTCAAGGTTCTCCTCGATGGGCTCGGGGAGGCGAATTGTCTTCCGGAGTCTATGGGGGAGGCAATTATTGTTTTGATCCCCAAACCGGGCAAGGATCCTTGGGAATGTGGGTCTTATCGACCTATTTCTCTTCTGAATGTAGATGCCAAATTGCTAGCTAAAATCTTGGCCACTCGATTAAACTCTGTGATTTCTACTTTGATCCATGTTGATCAAACAGGCTTTATGCCCGGAAAGGGTACTGACATAAATATTAGGCGCCTGTTTCTAAATCTCTCTATTGATCACGATGATGTGGGTTCCCGAGCGATTGCCTCCCTCGATGCCGAGAAGGCATTCGACTCGGAGTGGGAGTTCCTCTGGGGGGTACTCCAATGCTTTGGGTTTGGCCCTAAGTTCCTGAGATGGGTGAGACTGCTCTACAGGGCTCCCAGGGCCAGGGTGCGCACTAATACTTGGATTTCAGAACCCTTCTCCTTACAGAGGGGCACTCGACAGGGGTGCCCCCTGTCGCCTGGGTTGTTCGCTCTGGCCCTGGAGCCTCTTGCAATTTTGATTAGAGAGTCGCCTGCAATACGGTGTCTCAGGAAAGGCGTCACAGAAGAAAAAAATCTCCATGTATGCCGATGATGCCCTGCTTTACTTAAATGGCACGGGCTCGTCCCTCTTGTCAGCACTCACGATTTTTAATCGCTTCGGGTCTTTTTCGGGTATATGTATAAATTGGTCAAAATCAATCCTTTTCCCCTTGGACGCCCGGGTGCCCACACCACCTGGTAATACGCAGCTACAGTGGGCCACTGAATTTAAATATCTTGGGGTGAGAGTGACCAGAGACCCTAGCAAATACTACACCCTAAATGTACTCCCTCTTCTCCGCCTGCTGCGAGAGAGATGCCAAACCTGGTCTGGGCTCCCGTTGAACTTGGTGGGACGCATAAATATCTTTAAAATGGTGCTTCTTCCCAAGTTTAACTACATATTTCAGAACTGCCCAGGATGGATTCGGGGTTCTCTTTTTCAGGAGGTGGACAAATACATAGGCTCCTTTTATATGGAATGGCTCCGCCCCCCAGGCTGGCCAAATCTACACTGCAGTCCCTGGTGAGCGTGGGAGGCCTCGCCCTTCCCAATCTGCGGGTCTACTATTGGGCAGCTATGTTGGCCACTGTCTCCTGCAGCAGTATGCCTGGAGGCAGCCATACTGGGCTCCATGTAGGTCTTGCAAAACTTGGTCTACAGGGGGGTGAAGGTGTACACGGCTCTCCCCGGGCCGATGAAGGCGTCGCTCAGGGTGTGGAGGGTGGTCGGGCGTAGATTCCTACGGTCGGGATGCTGGTCTCCGGCCCAACTCCTATGGGGTAACCCTAACTTTCCGCACTTTAGGACAATTCCGGATCCGCAGATATGGGTGCGACTTGGTGTAAAAACACTGGGAGACATCATGCCGTCGGGTAACCTGCTATCATTTAACCAGCTGACCATCTCCCATGCGTTGCCCGGTTGGATGTATTTCAGATATGCCCAACTGCACCATGCAGCTAGGGCTCAGTTCCCTGAACCCCCGACCCTACAAGTTAACTCGCTGGAGGAGTTGTTTATGGGGGAAGGCTCAAAAAAAACCTTTATCAGACGTGTACCGAACCATATTCCCAATAGACTCTCCCAAATTAGATTCACTCTGGAGTAATTGGAAGGCTGATGTCCCAACACTGGAGAGGGTTGACTGGGAGGAATGCTTGGAAAGAGGTCCCAAGTTTTTTATATCCGCGGGGGACAAGCTTATCCAAACGAAATTTTTGCACAGGGTGTATCACACCCCTGTGCGTCTGACCAGAATTTACCCTGCCAGAGATCCTCACTGTCCCAGATGTAGGTCGGAGCTAGGATCATACATTCGTATGTTTTGGGAATGCCGCAAATTTTCTAGATTTTGGACTGAGATCTTTGATCACTTAAATACCCGGCTGGGGTTGGAGGTTCCCAGGACTCCTGAGTTGGCTTTGTTGGGCATCCACGTAGATGAACAAAAACCCTACCACACTAAGTTGCTGATCTCATAATCTCCTTTTTTGCATAGAAAAGAAGGTGAATGTAGATGGTTCTCCGCTACCCCTCCCAGTGTGGCCTCGTGGGAAAAAAATATAAATAATATCTTACCACTATATAAATTAACGTACTTTAATCGAGGTTGTCCATGGAAATTCGACAAGGTCTGGCTCCCATGGACCTCTGGTTAGACACTTCTGTTTGGTTGTGGGGGTTCCCCCTCCTTCCCTTACTTACTTCCTGGGGAGGTCCCTCCCCTCCTCTTTCCCCCCCCCCCTTCCTTACACACCGAGGGCTCGCGCTTTGAGCGTCTGAACGACCTGGGGTAGCGCCTCTTGCAATTGGTTTTGCGGTCTGAACTTTGACAAATTGTTTGTATCGATGTATGTAACTATGTATTGTACCATACTATACTCTGGATGGGATGTGGTTTGACCCTCTGTTTCCTGTTTCATTATACTGTACATAAGTATCTGACAATAAAGCACTCCTGTCCTGAATAGCACAATAGAAGAAAAATATATAAATTGTGTAACACACACCTCCCACATATGTAGAAAACACTGCAAAGTTGTTTGTGGTGTTGTTGTTTTTTGTTTTTTTGGGGTTTTTTTGCACTAAATGGGTGTTTTTGCAATAGCAGAATACACCCTGTACATACTCTGGGTGTATGCCACATATGCAGTGCTGGTGCACTGAGCTTGCAGATAAAAGTTAGATTTTCTCTGGCACTGTGCTCACGGCAGTGTAAAGACTGTGCACTGCAACCCAACTAGGTAAATCTGTGTAGATCGCTGAGTTATTAGAATAGATTTCTGAATCTGGACTCCTAAATAATTCTCTCTCCCTCAAAGCACCAACAGGAACCTTGCCCTACACTGTCTATCATTTTCTCTCAGTGCAGTGTAAAATCGTTGACTAATTACAATAGATTTCAGAATCAGGACTCCTATGTTATTCTCTCCCTAACAGCAGACGGGAACCTTTCCCTACACTGCCTAAAGCAGAGTGATGTGCTGTGTGCCTCTAGCTTAAATAGAGGCTGGGTCACATGCTGCACTGGCCAATCTCAGTCACGCCATTAGTAGGCATGGCTGTGATGGCTTCTAAGGGCACATCAGTTAAACGAATGCTGATTGGCTGCTGCAGGGCTTTTTAAAATGCGCCATTACGTTGCCGAACACCGGACCCAAACCCCGAACATACAGTCAATGGTTCGGGACCAAAAGTTTGGTACGAACCCGAACTTTACGGTTCGGGTTCGCTCAACACTAGTAGTGATCAAAATCAAAATTTTTCGCCTTTAGAAAGCCTGAAGGTGGTGATTGGTTTTCTGGATCCTGTACACTGCTAGGCTTCCAAAAAGTCTCACACATGCGGTATCTCCATACTCAGGAGAAGCAGAAGAATGTATTTTGGGGTGTAATTCTTTTCTTTTCTTCTCTTGTCTTTTGTCTTTTTTTTTTCTTTTTCTTTTTTCCTTTTTCTTTTTCTTTTTCTGTTTTTTCCCCCAGTGGCAAGGGGCCTGTCTGGGCACTAGAGGCTGACTGGTTTCTGCTTAGTGCACCTGTGTGGTGATCCTTATCAAAGCAGAGACTGGGCCTCACTGAGGGTCCCCTGGTTTGTTTGTTTTTTTCACTGATGGTGCAAAAACCAACTGAATGATAACTATACAAAAGGGGGATAAAATACAGAAAACAGAGAACGGAATAAAAGTCAAGGATCGTTGACGCCCTGTGGGAGGGCGAAATGCCCTACAAGATCCAGGGAAAAAGAGGTGAGCCCTTGCTGTGGACAGAGGGAACCACAGTCCAATGGTATGCAGTGCAAGGGAGGACTGTGTGGCTGTACTTTGGGATAGGGGGCCACTTCTACTGATCTCTGAAGTCCACCAGACTTACTACTGACTTCTGAACCCTGCCTCACTTACTACTGACTTCTGAACTCTGCCTCACTACTGAACCCTGATCTCTGCCTCACTTACTACTGACTCCTAAACTCTGCTTCACTTACAACTGACCCCTAAACACCACCTCAATTACTCTTGTTGCCTGCACTCAGCCTCACTTACTACTGACCTGTGAACTCTGTGTCCCTCATCCCTGCCTCACTCTGCATAACTTACTACTGATTTTTGAACTGCACCTCACTTGCTGACCCCTGACCTCTGCATCCCTTAAAGCCATGGGCAATGTTCCACGCAATAAAAATCGCACCCAATTTTCTTTATCTCAAGCAGGAGGGCCCAACTTTTAAACTTGCACACAGGCCCACTGCTTTCAAAAAATACCCTTGATCTAAGGACTGGTAAGCTGCAATTTAAAAAAAATGATTGTAAACCATACAGGATTTAAAAAAAAAAAAATCCACCTCTTCTTTGGGTCCCCCATCAGCACTCCTGAGACCTCCATGGCTAAGTGCCATTCTCATAAGAACTGGGGGAACTCATGCAGGCTCTCTCCCATGCTGAGCTGTTTGCGTCTATTCAGACACACAGCTCGGCTCAGCCCTGCCCCCCCCCCCCCCCCCCGGCTCCTGCTGTTCTCAGCCAAGCCTGTAAAGAGGCGGGAAAGGGGAATAACTGCTGCAGAAGTGCACAGCGCTGGACCAAAATCAAGTTCAGGTGACTATTTAGCAGGGGCTGTGGGGGGAACTGCACTTAAAAGGTTTTTTACCTTAATGCATAGAGTGCATTAGGGTAAAAAAATGTTTACCTTTATAACTACTTTAAAGTTGTGCTTTTAGGTTTACCCTAAGACATATATTTTTAATATGATTGGACATTTCCACTGTTCTATATACTGAAATGATGTTCCTGTCAGATAAGTCTAGCCAATTGTTTTAATGTTGCTTCCTCTTTTCAGATTTTTGTACTGTATTTATATACAAAATGTTCATAGATGCCATATGGTGAGAGTTGCTCTTCATATAGATTGTTCCATGTCAAAAATGTTTCTATACATGTAGTAGTCTGCACATTTTTAATAATAATCTTATTATCTTTATTGAGGTATATGTAAGTTCCTTATGAATATTTTTCTATTCCTGAATATTTCTATATAATGTGTATCAAAGACAATTTTAGTACCCATACTGTATACAGTACTACAGTAAGTTTTAGGCAGGTGTTCAAAAATGCCGTAAATTAAGAATAATTAAGAAAATTAAGAAAAATTAAGCTTTCAGAAATAGAAAAGTGTTAATAGTTTTATCAATTAACAAAATGGAAAGTAAATGGTGTGAACACCATTGTTTGGCCAACGTTAAGAACCATAGACACAGTGTTTGGCCAAGGAAACCTAAAAGAAGTATGGGAATGTTTTTTATTTTAATTGTACTTACCTAGGTGGATGCAGTATCGGTCCAATGCTGCACCTGCCCCCTGCCGGCTCTAAGACTGAGAACCAAGTGATCAAACACCAACAATTAGTTGGCTCTCAGAGCTCCCTACAGAGAGCTGTTTTGGAGCAACATCCGACCGTGTGTATGCTCGGACAAACTTTTTTGGTTTTCATTGGACTTTTGTTGGCTGTGCGAAAGGACAAACTTTTTGGCAACAAAAGTCCGATGGAGCAAAGTCTGATCGTGTATACAGAAAACCATAGGACTTTTGTACAAAGTACAAACAGGCATGCTCAGAACCAATGCAAAAGATCAGACAACAATACAGAAGTTGACCAAAGGTGGCGGTAAAGAGCAGAAAAACCACTTGATTTGGGGAAAGTTGGCTGAAAAAGTCCTGCTGTGTGTATGCAATACAAGTTCAGGGCCGACGCCTTTTGTACAAACTTTCCCTTGGATTTTTGTACAAAGTCCTATTGTGTGCATGAGGCTTTTGTCACCGGCCGTCTGCTCGCCCCCCCCCCACGCACGCACTCTCTGAGAGGGTGAGCTGGGTGCCTGTACAGGATGGATCCCAACCATATTGTCACAATCTTTCCCGAGCCTGGGCCGACTCTGTGACATCAGCCGACAAGGCCGTTCAGCCTGCTGTCTGATGAAAATGGGTCACAGGAGTGCAGAACAAACTGTACTCCTCTGATCCACAGGAGAAGTACAGCCAAACAAACTTTGGCTATACTTATTATTATTATTATTATTTTTTTATGTGTTTATTAAGGTTTCTTGCATGTAAACAAAAACACAACTAAAAGAAACAAAACAAACCAAAATATAAGAAGCACGTGCCACCCACGCAGGGGGTACTTGTATACACAAGTAACTGTTACCTTATGAGTTTATGTGAAATCTTCATTAATATCTGTAAAATATTGTAATTATGAATATATCTCATTTGGCTTGCATCTATGAAAGCCGGGTAAAAGGGCTTCCCCCCCAAGCGCTTGTTAAGAGCAGACAATGCAGGGCCAAGACTTGTATATGCCAATTCCATTGTTCTACACCTACTAAATTCAAAGGACCTCATGCTGGGGTATGCAATGAAGGGAGCCCAACCCATAATTAATACCTAATTTCCTGGGGAAATCCAATGAAATCTTCTGCCCAGAATAGTCACAAGGATTTTCATGAAAGGGGGCTGACTTATGTAGTAAGCCGTCCAATCATGATCCAAGCTAAGCCAGCCTATGGGGCATCAGCATGAAGGCATATACTCAGAGCAAAGGGGAGGTAACGGCTCTCTTTTTGGGGAAACCAGCCATCGGAGTGGAACGTTGGTAAGGATGGCAAAGGTGTGCCCTGTTACTTGTAACTAAATATGCTTGTAGATCACTGTCTTAAAGAATATACTCTGTATTCCTTCATGTAAATATTTTATTTCAACCTAGTATTTTCTTCCTTATGTAAGACCATAGATAGAGACTTGTGTATTAGCTAGACTTTCAACTACTTTTAATAATGTTATATTTAAAGCTTTTCCTTCTGGTCAATTGAATTCTCATTTAACCCATATCATATCTTGTGATTAATGAATCAGAAATATAGATTTTAGAGGTTAACATAACACATGGATTAGTAAGGTGTTGTCAAGAAAAGGATCATTGCATCCAGTAGGAATGTAGAGTGCAAAATAACACCATCCCAAGTAGGAACTAACACTCTGAGGGGGCCCGTCCTAGTTGAGGAAGTAGGAACTCAAGGTAAACGTGACCATGATAATGCAGCATTCCTGGTGATGTTGTATAGGGATCAGCTAGCCATTTACACCAAACCTTTGTATATTTCTTAGGACAACCTCTACTCACATAGGTATCCTTTATATAGCGAAAGGCTGCTATTTATTAAGGTGATAGAAGGGGGGGGGGGGGGGGGTAGGGGGAGGTCTGCTTCTTCCAATGTTATGTAATAGCTTTCCTAGCATAGAAAAGAAGACCAACCAGTGTCCTTTCTGCAACAGTAGGAGTCAGGTTTTCCACCAAACCCAGTATGCAAATCTCCATAGAGGAAGATATTCTAGTTACTGATACCGCATTGATGACAGACAGCACTTCTGACCAAAATCCAGTAATAGCCGGACAGGACCAAAAAATGTGGGAGAAGTAGACCAGGGATTGACCGCATCTCCAACACTCTTGAGTTTGGGAGTGACACATTATATGTAATCTGGAGGGCGTAAAGTAGGCCCTATGGACAATTTTAAATTGTATCAGTTTGTCCCTGGAGGTAACCAGTACCAGAGTACGGACTGGTAGATCCCAAATATCATCCCAATCACTATCATCAAGCTGTAGATATCGAAACAAATAGGACTGGGGAATATTAAATTCTGAGGACAAGAGTGATAGGAATTTCAGTGAGTCACCTGATGAGATGTGTGAGATAAGTTTTATATTATGTTTGGCCCACACACCCAATTCAGATACCATATAAAAATGGGGCAAGCAGGAGTTTAGCTAAATCTGGGTGTTAGGCGAGAGTGCACCCACTGAAAGGTGTCCACATATGAGGCCCACTGTCCAGGCTCTAATGGTAGTAAACATTGAAGGAGTAAATGGGTAGGGGGCCTTCAGGCCTCTAAACAAGAGGAGCTATGATGCATTAAGGGAAGAAACCACTGCTGCCTCCAGCATGGTAGAAGTATTGGAGTGGTTGGGGGGGGGAAACCATCAGGCCATTGTCACCAGCTGTGTGGCAAGAAGGTAATTATGGCAAAGGAAAGCAGGGCCTACTGGGATACCGGGAAATTTCCCAGTGGACTGGCTGCCTGGCTGCCCCTGGGGCCGATGTGAGGGCAGCGGCGCCTGAAAAAAAATATGGCTGTGAGGCCGGGCCGACATGCAACTACGCAGGCACCAATGCTGTTCCAAAGCTAGCCCTGCTTGGGCCAAGCCTGTACACGCTCGGCAATTTTGGGAAAAGTGGGCGCATGCGCAGTGACACGATGGCGCAGAGCGGCACCATTTTTAAAAGTAAAGCAGCGCTCAGTGAGGTCTCGCCTGGTGGCGTGTGCCTCTTCCTACATACCCCCGCAGCCTCTGACCTCCTGAGGAACTCTGATGTAAAGGGCAATGCTGCAGACACTGATGTAAGTGAGAACTCTGATGTAAAGGGGAATGCAGTGGTCTGTGGTCACCAGTGCCCCCTTTATATCAGAGTTCCTGCTTAAAAACTGTAAAGGAGGAATCCTCCTGATGTAAGGAGGAAATCTGTGCTGGGTTATATTGATCTGACTTTCATGTAAATGGAGAAATATGGTTTTTGACTTTTGTTTAACTTGAACACATTGCTAATAGCTTTAGCTACATGTTTATAGCGTAAATATTGATATTTGCACTGAAAACTGCTATTTTAGGCAATTTTTTGCAGTGTCAGTATAAATGTCAGTAAATTCCATGATTTTTGCCAGGAAAAAATTGGTGCTGTTTGTAAATTCCACATCTCTCTTCAAATGTGCTTTAAAATGCGTGTTTTTTCCCTTTTGTGAACAAGAAAATAATGACGTTATGTATGTTGTTGGTCTGATATAATAATGCTATGGGGCTGGTATGAAAATTATTTCCAGGGCTGGTTTTTATTCCCAGTCCGGCCCTGAAGGAAAGCCAGGCCCCCTTCTAGTGGAGCGCATTAAAGTTGTCAGATTGTAAAAGAATAGAGGAACAAACTTGATTGAGTCTAGTAAAGAAGGACTCCAAGAGGGGCGGAAAAGGTAGGTGAATATGGGTAAAATATACATTTTTCATTTTGATCTGTTTGGCCCAAAAGCGACAACGGTAGCGTCTCCTCCTGTGCCTAGCTTCCTTTTGATCTCCTGCAATACCAGGGTAAGGTTAAGAGATCTGCACCCCCAAGTATTTGAATTCTTCTACCCATTGGAGTGGCAGGTCTGGTGAGGCCAGTCGTGAGCCTTTGGGTCAATAGGGATTTGGTCCAGTTAATTCTGAGCAGTGATGGACAAACTTCCGATGGGACATTTTGCGGCGGACCCCATTGACTTTAATGGCAGGCGAACCTTAAAAACCTCCAGGTCATATTTTCAGCGTATCGCTGGAATATTCCTTAAATACGTTCTATCGTATATAAGGAATGCTATGGTGGCCAATCACAATCCCCTATTGAAGTCACGTGATTGACGTAACACTTAGGGATTGGCCGTGACGTAATACCGGAAGTGACGTAAGCCTGGCGGAAGATGCCAGGACACCATTTTCCTTATGTGCTGTTTGTATTTTTATTCATGTGAGAGTCCTATCATTATTTTAATAAATTGAACCATTGATTTTACTAAATGCTACACTATTGGAGCCTTTCTCCTTCTCCCTATATTCCTATTGAGTGGCATATTTTCGCGGAGGTCGCTGCCTGGTTTTCCTTATGGTTGATACAGGGATGAATGGCCTCCTGGTGGCCTAGTGTGGATGTCCATAATTTTCGTGTTATTAACAACTCAAGACCCCCTGGTGGTAAAGGAGAGAATGGAGGCTATTCATTGTACTTGATGTGCTATTGTATCAAGGAGCGGAGGGGAGAGTTCTGAGAGCCCATATCTTCTTGCACCATATTTTACCTGCTGTTTCCTTGATTTTTTTTGAACACTTCTGGTGCTGTTGAACATTTATTGAGAGACTTATTTTTTATGGTGCCTGCTTTCCGAATATAATTGTTATTACTATTTTTTTTTTATTGCACTAGCATGTAGATATAGATAGATAGATAGATAAATATATATAGAGATATACAATTTTTTTTTATAAGCCACTATTCATCCTTTTGGACTTATTTATGATGCATGCCTTCCCAATATAACTATTTATACTATTTTTGCACTAGCACGTTGCACTTTATATGTTTATTATTCATTTTTACACATTCTACTTGCGCAGGATCATTATTGATTTTATTTTATTTGTAGTATTTTGTGAATACTGATAGATCCACGTGTATATTTATTTATTGTTTTTATTTAATATTTTTATGATATTTATCACTATTTACCATATTCGTAGTTTTTCACCTCTAGGTAGTAGCGCGAGGGCTCCCTTATTTTATTTATTCACAATGTCACTGATAGCACCATGGCTGCGACTGACCAGTCTGGTGATTTCATCAAATGGCCGCAGAAGTCTGCATGCGTTGCGCATGAGCAGCCACTGGCGCGGTGAAAAAAAAACAAGCTCCCCAGAACCTGTTCTGCCCCAGAGTTCATACAGGTAGACGTTAACTGCACGTTTCTGCTGGAGCAGCCTATCAAGCATATAGAAGGTTGAGTTCCATCGCGTTGGGCAATTGCAAATAGGACATCTGAGCGGCAGATTTTGTCACCGCTGAATGTCAGCAAGGCGAGCCATGGTCGTGTAAGATCTTCTTGAAATGGGCCGAGATTTTCCTTGCCTGCCACAAGATGTCCTGGACCCCAGGGTATTTGACAACGAATCGCTGCAAGACCAAGTTTAAGACGTGTGCCATGCATGGCACGTGTGTAATTTTGCCCTGTTTTAATGCGCTAAGCAGATTGGCACCGTTGTCACACACCACTTTACCAACTGTCAAATTGAGCGGTGTTAGCCACTGATCTGCCTGTGAACGCAAAGCTGAAAGGAGTGCAGGGCCAGTGTGGCTCTTGGCTTCCAGGCACAACAGACGCAGCACAGCATGGCAACGCCTCACCTGGCATGTCGAATAGGTTCTGGGGATCTTGGGCAGCGCAGCAGAAGAGGCACTAGTAGTGGAAAAGGAGGAGTCAGCTGAGGAGGAAAGGGAGAAGGATGGAGTAGGAGGAGGCGAAGAGCCAGGCCTGCATACAATCCGTGGTGGTAAAACCAAATCTACACGGGTGCCACGGGTTACATGCTTGACGGCCATCAGAAGGTTCACCCAGTGGCCAGTAAAAGTTATATACCTTCCCTGCCGTGTCTGTGGTCAGATGTATCTTGGCACCGACACTGTGTGCCAGGGATACATTCACTTGCCACTGAACATGGCCATATAGCTCTGGGATGCCCTTCTGTGAGAAATACTTCCTTTCTGGGACCTTCCATTGTGGTGTTCCAATGGCCACAAATTTTCAAAAGGCCTCCGAGTCCACCAGTTTATATGGCAGTAGTTGGCGGGCTATTGGTTCTGACAAGCCAGCCGTCAACTGCTGAGCAAGAGGGTTATCCGGCGTCATCATTTTTTTTTTTTTTGCACATTTGGCCCACGGAAGCCTGCCTTTTTTTCCAGAAAAATGGTGAGGACGGCATGATGGAAGGTGGAGTGGAGGACAATTGTGAGGAGAGAGACGGAGAAGTAGAAGACGAGGCTGGACGGTGAGAGCCTGGAGTGTGGCTTTGTGGGTTCTGTTGCTCCCACTGGGCTTGGTGATGGCAGCTCATGTGCCTTCTTAAGGCGGTTGTCCCTAGGTGAGTTTTGGGCTTACCGCGACGTATGCGTTGACTGCAAAGATTGCAGATAGCAACACTATTGTCAGCAGCGGACACGTTAAAAAAAGTCCACACTGCGGAGCCATGTGCTGGCGTCCTGGGAGTGCCAGATGTGACCGTACATGGTTGATGCCTCGCTCCTGATACATTAGCAGTCTGCTTTGTCCCTCCCTTGAAATGTAAGTTCGTCCTGCTTCTCCTCTCTATCTGCTGGTCCATATCTCCCTCTGAACTCCCCTCCTCTTCCTCTCTTGTGAGCACTCAAGGCTGAGTGAGCCACTCAATGAAGTCTGGTCCGTCCTTTGACGTAATCGAACGCACCTTCTGCAATTTCCCACTTTGGCTCAAGCCTGTTGCTTCTGCCCTACCCCTAACACCCCTGCGGAAGTGCCTGCCGATTCCTCTGCCTGTCGTTTTTTAAATGACCCTGTGACAAAAGTCTCTAGAGAAGTGCAGTATGTATGTGGAAGAAGGTATATAACACCCCGATTCAATCGGTCATTTTGAGGGGCCACTGGTCTATCACACAAGTTATAATACTTTTTTTTAAAAAAAATTTATTGCGTTTGTCACTCTTTGTAGTATCAGCAGTCACAATGCTGCACAGTGGAAATGCACTATACTATGCTTTCTATATTTGCAAGTATTTTATACGTGTATTACACCCCTATATACTGCACACCAAATAGTACACCTATACCAGTCCTTAAAAGGACCTTTTGTGGACCTAATAGTAGCTAGCTAGTAGCTAGTGAATTGCAGACTGTCCCTGCTCCAAACACCAAACTGTCCCTCCCTACACTGAGAAACGACAGCTGCATAATCGGTCAGCAGCACAGCAGTGCAGTGCACTATAATATGCTTTCTATATTTGAAAGAAAGTATATTATGCGTGTACAACCCTATATAATGTACACCTATACCAGTCCTTAAAAGGACCTTTGTGGACCTAGTAGCTAGTAATTTGCAGACTGTCCCTGCTCCAAACACCAAACTGTCCATCAGTCCCTACACTGATAAAAGACAGCTGCAGAATTGGTCAGCACTCAGCAGCACAGCAGTCAGCAGTGCACCATAATTTATTTGAAAGAAAGTATATTATACGTGTACAACCCTATATACTGTACACCTATACCATTCCTTAAAATGACCTTTGTGGACCTAATAGTAATAGCTAATGATTAAACTGACTGTCCCTGCTCCACACAGCGTCCTTTCCCTACACTGACAAAAGACAGCTGCAGAATCGGTCAGCAGTCAGCAGTAGTGCACCAGAATATACTTTGTATATTTGAAAGAAAGTATATTCTAAGTGTATTACAACCCTATATACTGTACACCTATAGCAGCCCTTAAAAGGACTTTTGTGGACCTAATAGTAATAGCTAGTGATTAAACTGACTGTCCCTGCTCCACACAGCGTCCTGTCCCTATACTGACAAAAGACAGAATGTAAAATGGCCGCCAGATCAACTCTATTTATAAGGTAGGGGGTATGTCCAATTGTCCATGTGCTGAAATGTCTCAATTGTCTGTCCTGTACCCCATGATGGATGTGTCATCATGGGTCAAAGTTCTTCACAATGTAAAAGCATATGTCCGCGCGCGAACAGCACCAGAAGTCCGCCGGTTTGGCAAATCGCAAACGAGCAAAAATTGCCACGTACCGCAAGGCCATCCCTAATTCTGAGACCTGTAACCATAGAGCTAGAATTTAGAAGTTGTAATGCACCCTGAAGGGAGGGACCTGTTTCATGAAGAAATAATAGCAGATCATCTGCAAAAAGGACAAACCTCTCCTTCAGCCAGCCAATATGAAGCCCATTAATTTCAGCGCCTCCACCACCAGTTCAATGGCAATGGAGAAAAGGGCCATATTGAGAGAGGACAGCCCTGGTGGGTGTCCCTATAGAGCTTAAAGGGAGCCGAGAAACCCCCACCCAACCTAACCAAGGCCATGGGGGAGCTATAGAGGACCTGGAGCCATTTAATAAAAATCAGGAGAAACCCCATACGTCTAAGCACCTCCCACAGAAAAGACCACTCAATGGTGTCAAAGTGTAAATGTAGATAGTACTGCGCTAACTCTAAAACAAAATGTTGCGCTAAAGGATAAAAACATATGCATATGTTTGTGAAAGGTACAAAAACAATATTTAGATCATACACAAATAATGAAAATGTGAAAAAGTCCAATGCCTATAGAGGTCCTAAAAAGGACCAAGATGCGTCCGCCACCAAATAGTCGCTATTAAAAGATTTAGTACACTGGAACTCTCCCACAGTGAGGACATCAAAAGTGGTGCATCTTCAACCAAAAAACAAGGGAAGTATATCTACTCTTACCTGAACAGGTGGACTCGAATGTCAGCGACAACGAGTCATAAAGACAAGGATGCCGACACTCAGCAGATCAACGAGACTCCAGGGGACCAAGGACTTCCAAACACGACTCCAAGAGATGCTGTCAACAGCCACTGCACTGGACCTCAGATGTTGGAAACATCAGGACTGGAACTTGGGTACAGGATGTAGAACTGGGCCACAAAGGAAATCTCTATGTGTTCAGATCCATCTTGAACCTTTTTAGGACCTCTATAGGCATTGGACTTTTTCACATTTTCATTTGTGTATGATCTAAATAGTCTTTTTGTACCTTTCACAAACATATGCAACGGTGTCAAAGGCCTTTTCAATATCTAGGAAAGCCAACACCCTAGACCCTGTGTTTAAATGCTGGGCATGGATGTTTGTAAATAACTGACATGGTTGATATCGGTAGCTTTGTGGGCCAAAAAAACAGTTTGGTCCGGGTCTATGATTATTGGTAACATTTTCTGCAACCTTAGTGTTAAGAGTTTGGTTAAAATTTTTAAATCGTTATTGAGCAATGCAAAATGCCTGTTGGAGGCACATGCACTGGGGTCTTTGGGTGGTTTCTGAATTAGAATTATATGGGCATGACACATAGAGGGAGGAAGGGCCCTTCTGCTAAGCAATGCGGAAATAAATCAGCTAGGATAGGGGGCCAAAATTTTACAATGTGTCTTGTAGAAGTCTATAGGGAGTCCATCTGGTCCAAGTGCTTTCTCCACAGGGAAAGACCAAATGGCCACAGCTGTCTCATCTGGGGTGATGGGATTACCAATGCCTGATGTTCATCATCCAAGAGCCACCTGATCTAGATGCAAGACCAACGATTGAGGGGTAAAGTTTCGCAGAAGAGTGGATTTATGCCAAGTACTATAGTATTGACCGAAGGCCTCCCGGGTAGAAACCTTAGTCCCCTCAGGTAGCTGTATTTCTGATATAGAAGTGAGGGGTTTGTCATGCTGAGCCAGGCGAGCTAGCAAACGGCTGTTTTTATCGTACTGCTCAAAAAGGGATTGTTTCATTCTGTACTGTTCTAGATAAGTTAGTTCAGCTAAGTGCATGTTCAGCTCCCTTTTGGGTGGCTTGCTAGTCTGGGTTAGCATTATAAGGTATAAGAAGTAAACCGCGCTATTCAAAAAATATATAAATATTCCCTACAAGCAGCAACTCCAATCTTAATACTCCGATATAACAAGCTAAATAGATAAAAAGGTGAGCTGCGCTTTTTTATCTATTTAGCTGGGTTAGCATTATAGACCTCCGTCGTATCAACACTGTACTTTTCTTTTAATGCACCAGATGAAAGACAAAACATGCTTACTTCCGTTCAACATCGGAAGATGTCAGGCAGAGCTATAAGCACAGAACTGGTGGAAACCAGTGGCACCCAGGTACATCCGTCTACTGTCCAAAGAAGTCTGGCCAGAAGTGGTCTTCATTGAAGGATTGTGGCCAAAAAAATCATAATGTGGGAACAAAACTAAGCAACTCAACTATGCAAGAAAACATAGGTACTGGGGTGTAGAAAAATGGCAGCAGGTGTTCTGTACTGATAAGTCAAAATGTGAAATATTTGGCTGTAGCAGGAGGCAGTTTCTTTGCCAAAGGGCTGGAGAGCAGTACAATGAGTGTCTTCAGGCAACAGTGAAGCATGGTAGAGGTTCCTTGCATGCTTGGGGCTGTATTTCTGCAAATGGAGTTGGAGATTTGGTTAATATCAATGATGCCCTCAATGTTGAGAAATGCAGGCAGATGCTTATCCATCAAGGCATACCATCAGAGAGGCATGAGATTGTCCCCAAATGTATTATGCAGAAGGACAACAACCCCAAACATACAGCCAATGTAATTAAGAACTACCTTCAGCGTAAAGTACAACAAGGAGTCCTGGAGGTGATGGTTTGGCCCCCACAGAACCCTGATCTCAACATCATTGAGTCTGTCTGGGATTATATGAAGAGACAGGAGGATTTGGGGCAGCCCACATCCACAGAAGATCTGGGGTTAGTTCTCCAAGATATTTGGAACAACCGAACTGCTGAGTTTCTTCAAAAAATGTGTGTGTCAGGAAGGGCAAGATAACAACCAAGATGGCAGCCACAGAAAACGGCTCTTTAAACAAGGCAAATGCCCAGGATCAATGCTGTCTGGTCTACATTGTTTCCTGTGTGTCAGGGCTGGCTTAGCCCTTCCTTCTCTGGGCTGGCTGCTCAACTGTCGACTAATTGCCAGCTCTCATCTCTCTCCACAGTTACCCAGCTGTTCCTGATCCTACTCGTCTGACCTGCCTACTTAAAGCTTTCCAGCTCACTTCATCTCTGCCTTCACATTGGTCACATCAAAAGAAACCATCTCCTGCATTCCTGTTTAAAGACTGGCTTGCTGACATCCCTTCTGGCTCCTTATCCTGCTTGCTGTTCCTCTGCTTGGATCCCTGACTTCTGGCCTGGCTGATTACCCGATTTGGTTACTGAACTCTGGCCTGGCTGACTACTCGTTACTGGACTCTGGCTATGCTTTGACTACGCTTACTCTATTTACCTTTTTATTTTTTATTAATAAACAAGTGTGATTTAACAGAGACTCCCCCTCCTCACAGACCCTATTATTGCCCGAGTGAGCTCCTGCCATGAGTCTAAGTCCCTTTTAAAAAAAGAATCTTTCCCCTAACTGAACTCAAGCTAGACACTAACAGAATATGATGATGATCTAAAGAAGGGGTTCATTCGCCCATCCACTTCCCCGGCAGGAGCAGGAATTTTTTTTGTAGAGGAAAAAGGATCACACTCTATGGCCCTGTGTAGATTATTGTGATTACTGTTAAGAATTTGTACCCCCTGCCCTTAGTGGCTGAATTGTTCCAGAGACTCGGAGCTCGACCATATTTACAAAATTGGATCTTCGGGGGCCTACAATCTGGTCCCTATCCAGGAGGGGGACGAATGGAAGACAGCTGTTCGCACCTGATTCAGGCGCCCCTGCCACGTTCCAGCATTTTGTCAATGATCTTTTCAGAGACTACCTAGATCTGTTTGTCATATATATTCTGATCTTTCTTCTTCCATTGACAATCACTGCAGAAAGGTTAGAAGTGTGCTGATTCGGTTGCGCAACATAGCCTGTATGCCATGCCCGAGAAAAGGAAGTTTGAATGCCAAAGCTTTCAATTCCTTGGTCTAATCATCTCTGTAGAAGGTATCAAGATGGATCCTTAAAAGGTTTCGGCTATTCTGGACTGGCCAATCCCTACAGATAAGGAACTCAACGCTTTGTAGGGTTTGCTAATTTTTATCAGAAATTCATCAGGGGGTTTTCCGCTATCATCTCCCCCATCATGCAGTTAACCAAGCAAGGCATCCGGTTTCACTGGTCGCCTGAAGCACAGGCTGCTTTTGAGACTCTTAAAGATCTGTTTACTTCCGTGTCTGTTATAAAGCATCCTGATCCAGCCTTATCTTACGTTTTATAAGTAGATGCATCTGAAACAGCAGTCGGGGCAGTTCTTTCTCAAAGGCAGGGGTCCGAGGCTCTGTTATACCCAGTTGCATTCTTTTCCCATAAATTGTCAGCAGCTGAAAGAAACAACAATGTTGGATTGAAAACTTTTGGCAATCAAAGTGGCATTAGAGGAATAGGATTGGATGTGCTGCACATCCAATCCTGATTTATACAGATCATAATAATCTAGAATACTTGAGAGTTGCAAAGAGGTTAAAGCCAGGTCAAGCCAGGTGGGTGCTATTCTTCTCCAGATTTTCCTTTCATATTACTTACAGACCTGGGTCAAAGAACACGAAACCTGATGCACTCTCCCACATGTTCAATGAATCTGTGGAGACTATACCTAATATTATTATCTTGTCCTCAAAGCTCTGTTTTGCTACAGGAATAATTACTGTCACAAATCAGACAAGATTCCATGGAGATTTCTTTTCCCCAGAAAAACTTTGCAGGCAAAGGATGGTGTCACATACCTGGTGGAAGAGCCTGATACGATGAGGAAGGCCTGTCTTACACCTCTGACTGAAGGGCCCCGATAGAGCAGACAACTAATGCAGGAGTGCAGAGTGGCACAAGTGCCTTTTGGTGTTGCTAGCAGCTGGGCTGGATGGACTCTCAGGATCAAGGAAGGGAAAACCGTCAGTAGACCACAGCAGAGCAAGAATGCTGTATGGACACCAGCGAGCAGGAAACAGGAGCTGGCTGAAACCGCCAGTGGATTGCAGCGGAGCAGGAATGCCGGATGGACACCAGTGAAGCATAGGCAGGGGCTCACAGCAGGCAGTCCAGCGGCAGTAGAGGCAGAGGTAGACTAACTGGTTTATACACAGGAAGACGGATCAGGTGCAGATACGTAGGCAGACGCATGGTCAAAGGCAAGCCGGGATCCAATGCAGGCAGAGCTCAGGAGAAATCAAGACACGCCGGGTTGGTAACAGTAGTCAGATGCAGAGTAACAGGTTGCAGGTATCCACAGGAACGCTGTAGACAAAACAACACTAAAGTGTAGCACGGGCTTCGTTTAAATAACCCGCTTAGTGCGAACAGATGCGCGCGCGTAATGCCGCGTACACACGATCAAACAATCCGGTGGAAAAGTCCGCCAAACTCAAGTCCGCCAAACAATCCCCCCGTGTGTAGCCTCCGGCATACATTTTTGACCCGAAAGTACGGCGGACTTAGAATGCCGTGTTGCACACCAATCTATCCGTCGGACTCGCATTTCGGCGAACAATCCGGCCGTGTGTGTGCCAGTCCGCCGTACTTTTGAAATGAGCGGACTTTTCCCGCCCGGAGAAAAGTCCGCTAATTTCGAGCGGGTCTCCAGGTAGGCGGGGCCCGCGAAGGAGACGTCGCGGGGCCCGCGAAGGAGACGTCGCTGGCCCCGCCGCCTGGTATGGACTTAAAGGGGAACCCCAACGCCGAAAAAAATCGGCGTGGGGGTCCCCCCAAGTCCACAACAGACCCTTGTCCGAGCACACTACCCGGCCGGCCAGGAAAGGGGGGCGAGCGAGCGCCCCCCCCCTCCTGAGCCGTACCAGGCCACGTGCCCTCAACATGGGGGGTGCCTTGGGGAAGGGGGGGCCGCGCAGCCCCCCCCCCACCCCAAAGCACCTTGTCCCCATGTTGATGAGGACAAGGGCCTCTTCCCGACAACCCTGGCCGTTGGTTGTCGGGGTCCGCGGGCGGGGGGCTTATCGGAATCTGGGAGCCCCCTTTTAATAAGGGGGCCCCCGGATACCGGCCCCCCACCCTATGTGAATGAGTTTGGGGTACAATGTACCCCTACCCATTCACCTGTAAAATAAAAGTACAAAAAAAACACAACACACGAGATAAAATACTTTATTGCACAGCTCCGGGGGTCTTCCGTCTTCGGGGGTCTTCTCGCCGGACTCCTCCGCTATCTTCTTGTAGCTCTTTTGCTAGCGGAGGAGTCCGGCTTTCTTCCTCACCGCCGGCCTCTTCTTCCGACTTCGGGGGTCTTGTCCCCCTCTTCGGTTCTTCTGCCGGGCCACCGCGCCTTCTTATAGCTCTTTTACAGGCGGTGGCCCGGTCTTCTGTCGCCACCGCCGCCGCTGCCGCCTTCCGTTCTTCTTCTTCTCCAGGAGATGCTGACTCGAAGATCTCTCCGGCCGCAATGCCAGGGACGCGCTAGGGACAAGGGGCGGTGTCACATGGCTTTATGTCACATGGGTTGGTGTCACATGGTGACCCCGCCCCCTTACGATGTCACAGTCCCCATGTGACATCAACCCATGTGACCAACCCATGTGACATAAAGCCATGTGACACCGCCCCTTGTCCCTATATAAGTGGCAGCGCAGCGCTTCCCTGGCATTGCGGCCGGAGAGATCGTCGAGTCAACATCTCCTGGAGGAGAAGAAGAAGAACGGAAGGCGGCGGCGGCGGCGACAGAAGACCGAAGAGGGGGACAAGACCCCCGAAGTCGGAAGAAGAGGCCGGCGGCGAGGAAGAAAGCCGGACTCCTCCGCTAGCAAAAGAGCTACAAGAAGATAGCGGAGGAGTCCGGCGAGAAGACCCCCGAAGACGGAAGACCCCCGGAGCTGTGCAATAAAGTATTTTATCTCGTGTGTTCTGTTTTTTTTTGTACTTTTATTTTACAGGTGAATGGGTAGGGGTACATTGTACCCCATACTCATTCACATAGGGTGGGGGGCCGTTATCCGGGGGCCCCCTTATTAAAGGGGGTTCCCGGATTCCGATAAGCCCCCCGCCCGCAGACCCCGACAACCAACGGCCAGGGTTGTCGGGAAGAGGCCCTTGTCCTCATCAACATGGGGACAAGGTGCTTTGGGGTGGGGGGGGCCGCGCGGCCCCCCCTTCCCCAAGGGCACCCCCCATGTTGAGGGCACGCGGCCTGGTATGGCTCAGGAGGGGGGGGCGCTCGCTCGCCCCCCTTTCCTGGCCGGCCGGGTAGCGTGCTCGGACAAGGGTCTGTTGTGGACTTGGGGGGGACCCCCATGCCGATTTTTTTCGGCGTTGGGGTTCCCCTTTAAGTCCATACCAGGCGGCGGGGCCAGCGACGTCTCCTTCGCGGGCCCCGCCTACCTGGAGACGCGCTCGAAATGAGCGGACTTTCCTCCGCGTGTGTGGGCGAGTCCGTTCATTTCGAAAGTACGGCGGATAGTACGGCCGACTTAGTACGCCGTATTAGTCCGCTGAAAAAGTGCCGTGTGTGGGCAAGTAGCCCGTTCGGAAATTCCGACGGACAGTCTGGCGGAAGTCCGCCAGACTAAGTACGTCGGACAGACGGCTACGTGTGTACGCGGCTTAAGCAACAGAAAACCCGCATGCGCGAGCATTTGCACAATTTCTCTGAGCAACAACGGGAATACGAATTAGCCTGTGCCTATGCACAGGAAGCTGTCTAGAAGAGCCATTATGTCTGCTGGAATGTTTTTCCTCACAGGTGGTCTACTATGGTACAAGAATAAGATTTTTGTAACGGAAAACCTAGGAGTTCCTGTTCTGGGGTTCTGTCATGACCATGTTAGCTGAACATTGTGGTGTTTACAAAACATCTGAATTCTTCCAACGCACGTTTTGGTGGCCCCAGGTGGAGAAAGATTGCAAGAAATAGGAGTCGTGCATCACATGCATTCAAAACATGAGTAGCAAAGACAAGGCATGGGGTCTGCTGAAACCCTTATGCATCCCGGAGAGACCCTGGAAGATGATTTTGTTAGATTTCATTGTGGAGCTTCCTCCATCAGAAGGCTACATTACCATCTTTGTGGTGGTGGATCGATTGTTCAAAATGGCACACTTTCTACCAATGAAGGGTACACCTTCTGCCCCTAAAACAGCTAAAAATTTCCATCAAGGAGAATGTAAGGCTCCATGGAGTTCCAACAAACATTGGGGGTTATTTCCAAAAGGCAAATCCACTTTACACTGTAAGTGAACTTGGAAGTGCAGTCGCTCTAAATCTAAGGGGTAGATCTGAAATTAGTGGCAGATCTGCTGATTTTATCATCCAATCATGTGCAAGCTAAAATGCTGTTTTTTATTTTCCTCACATGTCCCCCTCGGATCTACAGCGACCTTACTTCCAAGTGCACGTTCAGTGCACTTGCAGTGCAAAGTGGGTTTTCCTTTAGTAAATAACCCCCATTGTGTCTGATAGGGGGTACAGTTCAATTCCAGGTTCTGGAAAGCACTATGTGAGTCTCTGAGGATTGAACTATCCTTCTCTTCTACCTATCACCCACAAACGAGTGATCAAAAGGAGAGAACCAGACTCTTGAACAATACCTACGCTATTTTTTCTAATTTTCCCAAGAGGACTGGGTCCCACTACTACCTTTATCTGAATTTACCTACAATAATTCTACTCACTCTGCCATCAAGCAATCCCCGTTCTTTGTCAATTACGGTTTTCATCCCTCATTCCTCATTCTTGTCTAACCATCCAGGAATGTTCAGTACCGGCAGGTTCTTGAGACAATGAAATTCTTTGACACAAATAGTAAACTGTTGCAGGAAAAAAAAGACACAGGAGTACAATAAAAAGGTCTTTGATAAGAAGAGACGAGGGGAATTAAGTCTGGAACCTGGTGATCTGGTATGGTTGTCTACTACAAACTTAAAACTTGCATGTTCTTCAAGGAAATTGGGTGCTAAGTTTGTGGGGCTTTTTCTGGTGAAGAGAAAGATCAATGATGTAGCCTGCAAACTAGAGCTGCCAGACTCAGATACACCCTGTTTTTCATGTAACCCTACTAAAACCCGCAGTTCCTGATTCCTTTTCTGGACGGTATACTGGTCCACTTGAGCCAGTATTGATTGATGGGGACGAGGAATTTGCAGTCAAATCCATCCTGTATTGCAGAAAGAGGGGTAAATGTGTTCAGTACTTAATCAAATGGAAAGGGTATGGGCCAGAGGAAAATTCATGGGAACCCGAGGACAATATTCGTGCCAAAAGACTATCTAGATCTAGTCATTTAAGAGAGCCCATCCTGTAAAGTTGGCTTGGTTGGGCAGCCAAAGGCTGGCCATCGGGGGGGGGGGGGGGGGCAATGTCAGGAAGGGTAAGCCAGCAACCAAAATGCCAGACACAGAAAGATGCTTGTACTCCACATTCCCATGAAGAAAGCTGCACAGCACATGTGCAGAAGCATGCACGTGCATGTTGTGATGGTTTTTGGTGCCAAATGGGCTATTTAAACAAGGCAGATACCCAGGATCAATGCTATCTGGTCTACACAGTTTCCTGTGACCCCTGACATCTGTTATCCTGAAAATCTGTTCCAGTTACTGTTTGGCACGTTACTGACTACACCTGCTATCCACCTGCACCTCATCTTGGCTTGCCTTTGTCTTTGACTCTGCTTCTATCTACTCTGGTTACCTCGCTGCCCACATGCTACCAACCCGGTCTGTACCCTGACTTCGCTCCAGCACCTGCATCTGTTCCTGATCTGCCTGTTTGTATATGACCAGGCCTGCCTGTACCTGCCTGTGTTCCTACCTAAAGAACACCACTTCGCTGACTGCAGTGTCCATCTTCCAGTCTGTGGCACTCTACTTCCAGCCTGCTCCAGTTTTCAGCCTTTGGCTGTTCCTGGTCATCTTCCTTGTTGGAGATCCTCCACAGTGCCATCTGAAGTTCCTATAAGCCTGCTCACTGGTAATGCTGCCAGGCACTTGTGCCACTCTGCATTCCTGAGCCTCCTGTCTGCTCTATCAGGGGTTCTCAAGTCAGAGGTGTAGGAGAGTCCTTCCCCTGCATATCGGGCTCTACCATCAGGTACATGACAGTGTGCAAGTGTACCTAAAAAAATTCTGGTTTAAAACCAAAGGGAGGTCACATCAAATATTGACTTGATTTAGATTTTTCTTCTGTTCGCTCATCTTGCATTTTGCAAATTGCTAAAAAATAAACAAATCAAATATATTTTTTATAAAGCATTCTTACTTTACAGCAGGGGTCGGCAACCTGTCAATCGCAATATACTGGTTGGCCTCGGGCAGGTGACAAGTAGATCATGATCAGGTCCCTGCTTTTCCCACCCTCAAGTGCTAGTGGCAGAGCAACATGGAGAAACAAATAGTTCAGGTGTGTTCATTGCCTGAGCTCTTCAACCGGGAAGAGGTCCAAGCGTATCCTAGGTGGATATTCCCTGCAACGTGGCATACCCCTTGCATACATGCAGCTGCTGGGCAGGGAATGTTGGCGGGTGCCTTGCTTAGGATGCTCTGTCGGCTTGGACATTGGTGCTGTGAACAATGGATTTGTGTTGAGGCTGACTCAAAAAGTACTGCTCTGCCAGGTTTGGGCTCTTGTGCACTACAGTGTGTTGTGCTGATCGCCACCAGCCCTCCTTTCTAGTCCATCCAAGCTGCTTGTCTGTGATATCATGTGGAATGGATGAGAGAGGAGGGCCGGCGGTGATCTGTGTATCACAAGTAGATCTGCCACAGCAGCTTCCATGCAACACTCTGCATTAGGAAACGACTTCTGTGCCCTCCTTACCCCCAGTACCATGCCCTCCTGACCTCTGTGTACTGTGCCCTCCTCCCCCCAGTATCATGCCCTCCTGACCTCTGTGTACCCTGACCTCCATTCACTGCGCCCTCCTGACCCCCAGTACCATGTCTTCCTGGCCTCCATCTACCGTGCACTGCCGACTTCCTGTCCTCTACATGGCTGATGCCTTTTCCTCTGTCCTGCCCTACCTACAACTGCCCTTTGTACAATGCCCTACATACTACTGACCTCTGTACACTGCCTTATATATTACTGACCTCTCTACACTGCCCTACCCTTTACAGATGCTACACAGAGAACTTCACCTATTGCTTATGCTAAGAGGTACCTCTCGGGAGACATTTCACTAAATTCTAACCATCTCCTGTAAACTAGTTATAGTATTATTATTCACATTACGGTTAATGCTTATATGCTCTGTTTATTGCTGACTTTGCTGATTCATGAATAAATCCCAGTCTAGTGGTACATAGCTATATTCTAAGTTACCTTGACATTGTTATTATACTGTCTAGCAGACAGTATCTGAACCAACTGTAACTTCTGTGTGTTCATTTATGATTAAACCACTATTTATATTACTCGCACCTATACATTGAGTTTGTTTGCCACTAGACAGTCTTGTGTCTATTTCCTGGTGCTAGTTCACAGCCAAGTTAAAGATATCTATACTCGTGTTCCTATAAGTGCTTGCAGTAACTATCATTCAAGCAGGTGTGTCAGAGGGGCTGAGGTTATTCTTGGAGTTTAGGCGCAGAGCAGACAATCGAAATTGCGAAGTGGCTTCTGCGGGAATGGTGCTACACATTAATAATAGGACTGACAGGAAATTAGAGCCAGTTATCAACAGGAAGCAGGAGGTATGTAACCAAAAAGTTTTAACCATTGCTGTGAAAAAATGTGCAGCTCTACTTTCTAAAGTTCTGTTTATTCAACTCCATCCAGAGGCATGCACAGATAATTCATTCCGAACTATTGATTGTGAAATGAATGGCTAGGTGAGATGAAGTATAATATCAGCTGTTCTAAATCAGACATATTGCTGCATCAGTGTTCAGACTAATAATGGTAGACTCTCCTCATTCTGAGGTCAAGTCAGATAGATGAAGAATATGATTTTCTGATTATCCACCTTTTAAGGACATGGAAGGTTATCTCTAAAATAAATTATTTGATTTAACATGTACAATATTGACATTCTTAGCATATCTCTAAGAACGGCCAAAAGACTCAAATTCTGTTATCAGAACACTTCATGTATCTCAAGTGCAGAATTTTATGAAGTGTCCTTGGGTCTAACACAGATCATTGTTTAAAAAAGCAGGTTGCCTTAGGTAAGCCATACTTAGACCATTCTCAGATACATTTATTAGATGTCTGTCCCCGTATTTATAATGATGACCACGCACCTACATTTCCATAATGTATTCTCTGGAGTTCTTCTTTTTGACCAATGTAAAGCAAAATTACTGTTCTGTTCCCATAATAAAAATGGTACATATCCTTTTAAAGCCGCATACACAGACTAGGTCCAACGGCAGAGTTCCGGCTGACTTTCCGAACGAACAGACTTGGCCACACACAAGCACACCAAAGTCCGACAGATTCAAACATGATGACGTACGACCGGACTAGAATAAGGAAGTTCATAGCCAGTAGCCAATAGATGCCCTAGCATCGGTTTTCGTCCGTCGGACTAGCATACTTTCCGTCGGACCTAGTCCGTCAAAGTCCGGTCGTGTGTAAGTGGCATAACAGTAGCTGTGCTTTTCATCAAAAGCTTCAGACCATCTGAAGGCTTAATTGTCATTATCAGTAGCATATTAAAGAGGAGGGCCAGTTTAAAAAAAAAAAAAAATTTTTTTAAAGTCAGCAGCTGCAAACACTGTAGCTGCTGACTTTTAATAAGCAGACTTGCCTGTCCAGGGCGCCCGCGATGCTGGCCGCCCAAGGCTGACCCGTCCCTCGGCTCTCGGGTCCCGGCGCCGCCATTTTAGCTAAGGGAAACAGGCAGTGGAGCCTTGCGGCTTCACTGCCCGTTTCCTACTGCGCATGCGCGACTGGCGCAGCGTTTTGTGAATGGGGCTCGCTGTGTTCTGGGACACACAGTTCCCAGAACACAGCGTGACCCATTACCTAGAAGACGCCGCACGGAGGAGAGAAGACAGAAGATCACCGCGGAGGAGGAAGAGGCAGATTAGGACGATGTGCCTAGCAACAGGCATTTCTGGTAAGTTAAAAATAAATAATTTTTAATTTTTTTTCAGATTTTTTTCTAAATTTTAATGTATTTTTTTGTTTTTCAGGGTGGCCCTCCACTTAAACCGCAGTTGTCCCTAGTAATGCCTAGATGGGTTTTGTTGCTGTTGAAGATCTGGCTGCATTTCCATCTGCAGCAACTGTTTTTTTTTTTTTTTCAAAATGTGTCAAAAAGGATACAATACTTCTTTTAAAGATGTTGAATTGGTGCGTTCTCTACACTGTGCTATCAATCTGAATGTACAGTATGTTTGTGTGATTGGCTCACTACTTTTACAGAAGTATGCACAGAGCTTCAAGTCATTTTATAGATCTCTAAAAGGAGCTTAACTTTGATTACAGACTTCATGACTAATGGAATGCAAAAGTAACAGCACCGAGGCTGCTCGGCTAGTGATAAAGAAGTTAAATACTCCTAGTCCCCAGGAGCCTTTAAGCAAGCACATACTAGGATACATTCAACTTTTGTAGAACTGAGAAAGTTTTCTAAAATAGTTAAAATATCGACAGTTCATCTGGGCAGTATTGCTCCAACAAAGTTGAAGTTTCTGTACATATTAGATGCTGCTAAAAGAAAATCTCCATAGGGCCTCCCTTTTTTTCCCACTGGCTTAGAGCCTGTTTATTTTTTGGGTAGTGCATGAATAACAGTCAAAATGGTTTGATAATGACTCTTCACTCTTTATATTCTTGTCAGGGAACTGTTTGAAATAGTTTAACAATCTAAGGAAATAATTTGGAAGGTTCGAAAACAAATTAGTGGATCTATATACAAATAAAACATGTTATCTAGTTCTCTTTATGTTAGTGAGTTCCATGAATGATGTTATACCCTGTGAAACACTATGCTTATTCATTGATACCCTTGATCACACCCTCCTTGCCCTATGAGCTTTTGTTATATAGAATAGAAAGGGAGGACCCTCACTGTACCAAAATCCAATGTCATAGAAAAGGATTTAAAGAGTTGGACACATCAGTCAAAAAAAGCAGATTTTATAGGCACAATATGATACAATATTGTTAAAAATTATATCAATCTTTATTACAAAATATGCTAGTTAAAAAACATAAAACAGACATAAACACCTAACTGACTGACAGGCTCAACAAGTGCCCAATAAACAAGGCATGGAAATATAGATATAATAGAAATCCATGTGGATATATATCTATATAGATATAGATATATATCTATATAGATATATATACTATACAAATATATCAATGAGTAGGGTCCATATATTTTTTCATGTGCTCTTGTCAACGTTTCACAAACTGCTTCTTTGGGACATTATTGGGTAGGTGCTAATGCAAAATTAAAAACAATAAAAAAATAGCCATAAGTATACATAGTATTACAGGTATATATTGTATAATAGACAATGTATAATGATCTTGGATTACTACAAAAAACACAAACTGACATCTACACGTATACCCATTGCACAGGTACTTGCCTGATGAACCAAAAAGGCAGATGTAGGGGACACCACATGGAAAAAAATTGAAGACCCAATGGATTCCTATACATAGATTGCCAACAGTAGCAAGTAGCTCACATATCCTGGCAATCTTGTTTTGGGAGTGAGGGAACCCACCTCTATTTCAGTCGGGCTTGAAGGTAATGCTAAAGAGTAGTATTTATTATTATACACAATTTATATAGCACCAACAGTTTACACAGCGCTTTACAAAGTATAGGGGGATAACACAATTACAGTACAGTTCAATACAAAAGGTACAGGAGGGCCCTGCTCCTAGAGCTTACATCTAAAATGGAGGGGGTGGTACAAAAGGTAATATCTGCAGAGAATGATTTGATGGGGGTGGCTCGGGGACAGATAGGTGAGAGTGGGAAAAGCTTCCCTGATTAAATGAGTTTTCAGGGATCTCCTAAAGGTGGACCGGGTAGGGGCTGATCGGATATACTGGGGCAGGGAGTTCCAGAGAATGGGAGTGGCTCCAGAGAAGTCTTGAAGGCGAGCATGGGAGTAGGTAATGTAATGGAAATTTGTAATTTTTGTATATAATTGCATTCTATTTTATATGTAGTGCACACAGCACTAATAATGTTTTCAGTACATGTTTTGCATTCTTTCGAGTCCTGATTAAAATTAGCCTGCCTATGTAACACGCCTTGTTACCATAAACTTACAATTGTAATATTAATGAGATACATACGTAATCATGTGTATAAAGACCTTCAATTGCATCATAATAAAGGAGAACAGTTATTTGGAAAGATGCTGAGCGTATCTTTTGTGTCTGTTCCCTACTGCAGTAGTTATTTATTAATTTTGAACCACTAATCAATATGAGGATAGGAGCTGCCTATCTATATAATATCTATTTCAGGTGGCGAGCTTTGCCAAGGAGGGGTTCCCAGGTGACCCTGAGTATCCGAAACGAGGAGCTTGAGACGATCCGGGAATTACTGATAATCCGCCGGCTGAGGTAAGCCTTTTGCTTACATTTGAGTTATCAGACTTCCTTGATCGGTAAGGCATTTTCGGGACAAAGGGTACCTATTTTACTCCCCTTAATCGAACTGTATTGATTGGTGGTTATATGTTATGTTGTCACTGTCTACTGTCCATCAGAGTGTTAGAGATAAGAAAGGGAAGAATAGTGCTGTTCACAGGTATATTTAGTACATCTGCTAGATAAAGTAGTTTAGAGGCAAGAGGGTATAGGCACACATAGAGAAGATTGGCCAGTCATTATGGGCATTAAATTAAGTAAGGGAATGAAGGGTAAGAGACCCTCAAAAATGCCCAGCGCAAGAGGCGCTATATATGAACCGAAAGTGCGGTTCCGCCTATACTGAGCCCCTAGATTAATGGTTAAAGTGGACATGGATCCACAATGGGTAACTGGGTTACCACCAAAGTCCACAGGGACTAAGAATCATGCAGAGTAAACAGCTATCTATGTGAGCAGGATGGATCAAGGGTGACAATTAAACCCTAGATAGAAAGGGACATTTTGATGTTAAGTTGTGGGATAAATTTGGGGTCAGGCACTACAACTAGTAAAGTCAAGAAACAGTAATGAGAGTTAAAACAGAATGCTTTATATGTTGTCAGAGAGGGAAGATGGGATGAGCACTATGGCTGCCCGTCTGATCATAGAAAGTACAGCATGTGAAGTATGGTATTACAATACATTGGATGCAAAGGATATCAGAACAAAATAATGAAAGCAGAAGTTTAAGCAAGGAAGTATTAAAAAAGTTAAAAGAAAGTGAGATATTTGTGTATGTGTGTGAATGCTGGAACCTTTAGTTCTATCGCTTGTGTGTGTCATGTATGCAGATGTGACCCCCTCCTTTGAGCTCTCATGAAAGAATGTAGCTGGGATGAGAGGTTGGTGATAAGCTGGAAGGACACCATGCTAATTTCAGTTTTTTAGACAAAACATTTATAACAAAATGTGCCGGGTTAACGAAGCTAATGATAAACAATGTGATCACAATTATTTTTTAATCTGTTTTCCAAACATGGTAAAATAAAGGTTACATTTAACAGTGTTTTACACAAATTGAATATCCTGTGATAGTGGAAACGGAGCATTAACAAAGAGAAATTGAGTAAAATTAAGTATTATGTCCCCCTTTAAGGACATTTATCTGTGCATATATATTAGTGTGTGATATTGAAATGATCATGAGTATTCATTTCTAATATGAGTTTAACAATTTTATTAATAAATTTAGATATATTAAAACTAAACAAATAGAGGTAAGGAGAAAAGATTGGGATTTTGACGGTGCTTGGTGCTTACATAAACAAAAAAAGTAGATATATTAAAATTGAAAAATTATTGAACAAACACATAAAATTGTGAGGTAGTTTACAAAGCAGTTTTGTAGCATTTGGGGTCCTGGAAACTAATAACATTCATTGCACGTTATCCCGACATGTTTCGCCGGTAGCTTCCTCAGGGGATGTGCAAGCTATTACAAAATACAACGGAAAATGAGAAAAATAATTATATGGACATACACATTAAAACTACACAGAAACAAAGACAAAACTACAAGCAATGTGTATAATATCTAGTCGCACATTATGCAGCCACCTTAGATGTAGAATGCTTACCCTCAGCCAAAACCCCAAAGGAAACAAGACCTCAACAAGATGTAAATGATCTACCAGTCAGACCTCAAATAGCATGCTCGCCACAAGAGGTCATAGAGAGAGGCAAAGAACAGGCTAGAAGAAAAAACAAAATAAATTATAAAGATAAATAGTGTAATAGTGACATTGAGCAGATTGTTTTAGAAGACTAGAAGACTTTAATGGGATCAAGGGTAAAACTAAATAAATTGAAATATATGAATATATATTAGAATTATAAGAGTAATAATCAGAATAGGGGAAATGCCTCCGTAATATTATCATATATATATATATATATATATATATATATATATAAACTGGACTTCGGCATGCCAGATCCGGCCACAACATCAACCCATATAGGTCGATTCAAATCGGGCAATAGATTGGAGATTAAATAATGAAAAATATTTTAAAACAAAAAAGAAAAATATAAAAATATGTATACTCACTTAAAAAGCAAAAAGATGAACTTGAATAAGTGTAACACCCATCAAGGTCACTCAACACGGATCTAGAGAGTTAAGTAGGTCTGAAAAGTATGAAAATAAACCATGAAGAGTAAGGTTAGCAGCCCGACAAAAAAGAAAAAAAAATATATGAGTAAATGCTACAAAGAGAGAGGACTGAAAAAATCACTCCCAAGCCCCCCAAGTGTGAAAGGGACTCCGGGGAAAAAAAAGGCGCAGCGGCAACCAAAAGGGGTACTGAGGTAACAAAGTACCTAACAGTGTCCCGGGTGTCCGTATGACCCCTTACATTTGGCAAAAATGCCTAGAGGGGGAGAAAGGTAAGTGAGGTATAACCAATGGGGATCGAATGAGGGAAAGCACTCAACCAGAACACTACCAAGCGGCCAACCATGGACCCCATAATAGTAGCCCTAATAGAAACTGCGATACCCCCATGACTGCCCAAGCCATTCCGTCAATTTTTTCTATTCTTGAAGTTTTGCCCCTTAGCCACTGCAGGTGGGGTTTTTCTCTGAGTCGGCTTTGCGATTTGTTGTGACATCAGACGCCGGCTCGATGGAGGGGGGTTCTTAAGGCAGGCCATTGCATGCTCTCCCTCACGGCCAGTACCGGAGGGTCTGCAGTTATCTGGTCCCTTTTTCCAAATATCAGTAAGTCCTCTTCTGTATCCGTTTCTGCAAACTTAACATTAATCCCACTCTATAAGGGCTCTTTCAGCCTTTTATCGATTGTATCCTTCGCTGGCATTTAATCTGACCTAGCAGGCTTGGGAGTGATTTTTTCAGTCCTCTCTCTTTGTAGCATTTACTCATATATATATTTTTTTCTTTTTTGTCGGGCCGCTAACCTTACTCTTCATGGTTCACTTTCATACTTTTCAGACCTGCTTAACTCTCTAGATCCGTGTTGAGTGACCTTGATGGGTGTTACACTTATTCAAGTTCATCTTTTTGCTTTTTAAGTGAGTATACATATTTTTATATTTTTCTTTTTTGTTCTAAAATATTTTTCATTATTTAATCTCCAATCTATTGGCCGATTTGAATCGACCTATACGGGTTGATGTTCTGGCCGGATCTGGCATACCGAAATCCAGTTTATTTATAGATATATATATATATATATGATAATATTACGGAGGCATTTCCCCTATTCTGGTTATTACTCTTATAATTCTAATATATATTCATATATTTAAATTTATTTATTTAGTTTTACCCTTGATTCCATTAAAGTTAGCCCCTTTTAGGGTCAACTAAAACAATCTGCGCAATGTCACTATTACACTATTTATCTTTATAATTTATTTTGTTTTTTCTTCTAGCCTGTTCTTTGCCTCTCTCTATGACCTCTTGTGGTGAGCATGCTATTTGAGGTGTGATTGGTAGATCGTTTACATCTTGTTGAGGTCTTGTTTCCTTTGGGGTTTTGGCTGAGGGTAAGCATTCTACATCTGAGCTGGCTGCATAATGCGCGACTAGATATTATACATATTCTTTGTATTTTTGTCTTTGTTTCTGTGTAGTTTTAATGCGTATGTCCATATAATTATTTTTCTAATTTTCCGTTGTATTTTGTAATTGCTTGCACATCCCCTGAGGAAGCTACCGGCGAAACATGTCGGGATAATGTGCAATGAATGTCTCTGTTATTGGTTTCCAGGACCCCAACTTCTACAAAACTGCTTTGTAAACTACCTCACAATTTTATGTGTTTGTTCAATATTGTATCTTTCAATAAATCATTTTTCAATTTTAATATATCTACTTTTTGAGTTTATGTAAGCACCGTCAAAATCAACCAACCTTTTCTCCTTACCTCTATTTGATTATCTCATTTTGGGATGTGGTGCTAAAATTTCCTTGTGTGTCCTTTAGTAATTAGACCAACAACAAATTAATATATTGAAACTAGTTTAGACAACCTTTGGTTGGAAATGAAATCCAGGTTATTGGGGAAATTGGTAAAAATGGGATTAGTTTAGATTTAAGATAACAATTTTGTAATTTTACATTTATTGAGTGGAAAGAAAAAAAAAGATTAAGATGAGGTTGTTAATTTGAATACAGCTGCCATAATGTTTAACAAAGCCAAGATGGATGGGATACATAAAGTTTTTCTACAGAAATTAAATCTTAAAGTCTGATAATAACTTCATGTGCGGTCCAGGATGTGAGAGTAATAATAAATAACATTTAAATATAACAGACCCATCACATCAATTCCACACACCCTGTTAGGATAGATGCTGCCTGCAGCCAATTGTTTTATAGTTTTTGATGGTCGAGTGCTTTCTGGTCCATCATACATATTGTTGGTCCTTTTTGTTTTGTTTTTATGTATTTTTATTTTTGAAATCCAAAGCAGAATGTGCGGATTGTGAAATGATGTGTCCCTTTTCCTTGTAAGTGCAGTGGGTATAAGCAGAAGAATATTTTGGATTTGTGGACATCTCTGCATGACCACAGGGTATTGTTATGATTTATTATAATATTGCCAGGAAAAAGTTGTCTTTTTGAAACATGAAACTGGAGTTCTTACACAAACAGCATGATAGAAATCAAGCCACAGTTATATTTATGCAAGCTTTACCCAGTAATGAAGGGTACACCCGATATATCAGAGCTATAGCTTTTATGCAAAGGTGCTATTAGACAAAGTTACAGACATTATTTTAGTCAAATATTTAATTTTTAATGGTCTGACATTCTGCACAGCAAATATATAGCTAACAACATGTTTGTCTAATGAAAGGTTCAAAATATGAATTTTGTTTTGTTTGTTTATGTACAAATCTAACAATGAAAAATGTGTACATTTGAATCCAGCCACCTTTTTGCCTCTATTGGAGGAGGCTGGAGACAAAGAAAAACCACATATGTTAAATTGATGACGTTTGAATCAGCTGCTGTGAGCTCAGTGCAGGATACAATCCCTGAAGACCCGAGTATTTCATTTTTTGTAGAGTTATTCCCGGTTTTATACTGAGGATGGCATACCCATACTGAGTATGCAGTTTATCACCAAGAAGGATACTCTGTATTCAGAATCATTGGATCCTTTTTCCCCAGCTCAAGAAGCAGAGCTCCATGTTTTAGCAAAGCCTGTGAGCTATAAAAAGAGTATATATTTATATAGATAGTGGAGATATAGAGGGCTTTTGGTTCCATTTGAAGGGCCGGAAGTTCGTTTTTACTTCGGCAGGTAAACCAATCAAGCATGCTAAGTTAATTTGATCGGCTGTTTTCAGCCTTCCAGGTTCTTGCTAGGGCAGCCATACTAACTTCAAAACTTGCATATGGAAGCAAACCAGGTGACTAAGGATTCTGCATTTACAGCCCCAGACACTTGCTGTGTCTGTGCAACTCACAGATTCCACCCTAGTTCTGGCCCAGTATAGCTGGGATTACTAATTCAACTTTAAGGACCCCAGAACGAGAAGAACAAGTGGTCCACAGAGGGCAATTTCTTTCGAAACAAGACTTTGGAAAAGGTGATCATTTATGTCTGCCAGCCACTCTTTTCTCGCCAGCTTGACACATGGACCATGTCATCAGTCATAAGTAGTTATGGCTGCCTTAGTAAACGAGCGTGAGATAGAGCCAGGGTTCAACACAGTTGTCTTTATAACATACTACTTCTTGTTTTACCTGTTACCAAAGGTGTTACCAAAAGCTAAACATCCCTTCCAGAGATAACAAAAAGATATATCCAGATGCCCAAGTCAGGATCGTACGACAATGTATTTTGTTTGTATGGACATGTTTTCTGGCAAATGTTACTGAAACGCCCACAGTAAAAAAGTGTTATCAGAAGTAGTTTTGTAAGTACAGAGTGCAGAATCTAAAGGGAGTAACAGAGGAAATCATTTTTATAGGAGAGTCCTTACTAGAAGTTTTGAGGTTTTATTTTTTACACCTCCTACTGTCTACAATGTAGCAGACAAAGTAGAGTAAGAAACTAGAAAACTTTTGCCTGAATGTTTTATTATATTTTATCAAGCCCTTAAGGGGATGTTGGACTCTCTCCCTATAGGATTTGGTTTTGGAGTGTGTTACTCACTTGCTTATATTTTGTCTCAGCAGCTAAGTCCTCCATTTGGATCTCACAGAGAATGTTGCTGATCTTTTAAGGTTTTTGACAAATTCATTTCATATACAGTTTTGCAAAACTTGTAGGAAAAGTCACCTGGATCCACACCAGACACTGCAAAAATGACTAAAGTAAAGAAATCTGTTTGATTTGTTACCCTCTTGCAAAAACAGTCTAGGGTACTTTATGATTCAATTACTTTACTTGTAAGGGATATATATATTTGAAAAGTAGTTTAGCCATGTTGAATTAATATTTGTCTTTTGTACCTCTTCCATTTTATGTAGAATTCTCTGTGTTTACATATGCTGATAAGTCAGCATACCAACAATTAAGCTAGAAGGCCATTCTGGCCACAGGAGTGTACAGCCAGTACTCTCTAAATATGTCTTATCAATCATTTGTTTTTCACAATGAAAAGTAATTTTGTAATGAAAAAGGCTGCTCAGCTATTATTTTTGTAATGGAAATTTTTAATTTTTCAAATGCATTTGAAGGTTTTCAGTACGTTTTGCATTCTTTCGAGTCCTGATTAGAATTAGCCTATGTAACCCCCCTTGTTACCATAAACTTACAATTGTAATATTAATGTGATACATACGTAATCATGTGTATAAAAACCTTCAAATGCATCATAATAAAGGAGAACAGTTATTTGGAAAGATGCTGAGGGTATCCTTTGTGTCTGTTTCCTACCGCAGTAGTTATTATTAATTTGGAACCACTAATCAATATGATGAGAGCAGTTGCCTATCTATAAAATATCTATTTCAGTAACAAGGGAGCTAGAGAGCAGGAGGTCCTGGGAGGAGCGGAGGGGATGATTTGAGCGATATCTGCAGAGGAGGTTGGTGATGTAGATGGGGGCGATGTTGTGAATGACCATGTATGTTATGGTTAGCATTTTGAATGTTACACAGTGGGGTAGGGGGAGCCAGTGAAGGGATTGGCAGAGAGGAGCAGCAGTCACGGATCGGTTAGTGAGGTGTATTAGTCTTGCAGCAGAATTCATAATAGACTGAAGGGGGATAGCCTTGCTTAAGGGTAGGCCACTAAGGAGAGAGTTGCAGTAGTCAATAATCAAGGAGTGAATAAGTTGCTTTGTGGTGTGATTAGTCAGGAAGGGTCGAATTCTGGAGATGTTGCAGGGGTTAAGGCGGCAGGATTTAGCCAGTGATTGGATATGGCGGCTGAAGGAGAGGTCAGAGTCAAGGATTAAACCAAGGACCTTTGCATGTGTGGAGGGACCAATGGTTGTGGTGTTGATATTAATAGTGAGGTCACGGGAGGGAGGATCTTGAAGGAGGAAATATAACAAGCTCAGTTTTAGAAAGATTGAGTTTGAGGAAGTGGTGTGACATCCATATCGATATGTCATTCAGTAAGTTTGAGATCCGTGAGGAGATTGAGGGGGTGAGTTAAGGAGTGGAGAGATAGATCTGGGTGTAGTTGGCATAGAGGTGGTATTGGCAGCCACGGGAGGTAGTAGAGTAGTAGACAAATGCATAAGCTACTCCAAGTTGGTAAATACCTCTCCTTAGAGCATGGTTTTATTGCCCATCATTAAAGGTGTATAACATATACAGTATCCCTTTACCTTCAATCAAGAGATAAATCGACTGATTTAGTTGAGTTTAGGACTGAGGAAGAACTGTATGTCAGAAAATCTTCATCAGTTTCTTTAAACTAAGGAATCTCTAGTCTAGTACACACAGGCCGATTGTCGGCCAGCTGGTTCAGTAGAGAGCCGACATTCAGCCTGTGTCTGTGGCAGCCGGTCCGACAAAAGCCAGCCATTCAACTGGTTTCTGTTGAAGGCTCATGAACGAAAAAGGTCTTCTGACCAGAGTATTCTGGTGGGGGGGGGGGGGGAAATGAATGAAATATTTGTATAGCGCACAATGCGAACTGAATCGCAATAGCTCAAAAGGGGAGATTCATGCACTAACATCGGATTGTTAGTTCAGCGGCTCCAACCTGAGCTGTGAGTTTTTTCAGTGGGTTGAACGAAAATAAAAAAACTAGTGGTGTGTATGAGGCTTAAGTCCCTACGGAACACAGCAGAGGTCGGAGGATGGAACTACAGCGGCAGGAGACAGACATCTGGCACTCTGAAATGCTGAAGAGTCTAATTGAGGCTGCAGTGCTTGAAAAAGGGAAGGACAGATATATGGGCAATTGGAGAGGGGAGTCTAAAAACACTTCTGTTGCAGAGGTTCTGTGGTAGGTACTGTGTGTGTGTGTGTGTTAGTTATACATTTACTTACACACACACACACACACACACACACACACACACACACACACACACACTTTGACTAAAAGCTTGTATGATATGAGCCAAGTCATTCTTCTGACTAAATAACATAGTTTATTAGTTTATACAGCAGATCATAAGGAGATACAAGAAACTGAGCCTAAGGCTCTCTCTGTTGGCTCAAAAGGTGAATACAAAATATTAACATACAATATTTCTCATTTACTTGACATATTGGCGTTGATTTACTAAAACCGGAGAGTGCAAAATATGGTGCAGCTCTCATAGAAACCAATCAGCTTCCAGGTTTTTGTCCGAGCTTAAGGCTCCATGCACACTGAAGCTCAAAAAAGCTATTTCTGGACGCCAGATTGCTGGCAGAAAACGCTGGTTGAAAAACCTGCTTTTAACAGCGTTTTATACTAGCGTTAATGAGCGTTAATGAGCGTTTTACAGCGTTAGCGTTAATGGGCGTTTTTTATAAAAATACACAGAGGACACTCCAAAAATCCCACAATGCATTGAAAAATAGAATTCCGAACACTAATGAACGAGCGTTAATGAGCGTTAATGAGCGTTTATCAGCGTTTGTCGTTTTTTGCCGCTGAAAAACGGCACTTTGAACGTGAATTTCTGGCGTTCAGAAAAAAGCCCATAAACTCCACTGCTCATTAAAGCTGAAAAACGTCCATGTGTGCATGGACACATAGGCTAACATAGAGTGGAGTTTATGGGCTTTTACAAAAAACGCCCAAACTCCAATAAACTGCAGTTTATCAGCTTCAGTGTGCATGGAGCCTAAAGTGGTTTAAAAGTCTTGGTTTTTTTTCCTACTAAAATAACAAACATGTTATATTTACCTGCTCTGTGCAGTTGGTTTTGCACAGAGCAGCCCAGATTTTCCTCTTTGCAGGTCCCTGGCTGAAGCTCCTGGCCACTCCTCCTGTTGAGGGCCCCACAGCAAGCAGCTTGCCATGGAGGCACCTAAGCCAAACGGCAGCTCTGTGTATCCATTCAGACACAGAGCTGTGGTCTGGCCCCGCCCCCTCTGTTTCCTGATCGGTTAACGGAGTTTGACATCAGTGGGAGCCAATGGCGCCACTGTTGTATCTCAGCCAATCAGGAGGGAGAGTCCTGGATGGGCTCAGAACCTTAACAGATTTGGCTTTTCCACCTGTACACATGCTTTGTACCAGAGCAATTTTTACATTTCTGTTAGCTTTGTCATTACATAAATAACACTTATGCAATTACTTAGATAAATGTGGAAAAAGAAGCCCAAAGGCTAACACTGCGCTAGAAAAAACCTAACTGAGGGGGAAAAAAAACTATATGTGAAATATAGTGGATAGACAAAGCTGCCAGCACCAAAAAGTCTAATACAAAACTCAAATGGATGAATATATACAAAATAAGTGCAGCACTAATGGAATAACAACATTGAAAAAATTTCAAATGAAAAATAAAAAATAAAACAAAGTCCCAGTGAAAATTTCAACATCTCCTTCTCTCTGCCATCCTTTGGTTGACAACTAATAGAGTTGGGCGAATGGTTCGGCCCGAGCATGAGTTTGGGCCGAACATTGGCTGTTTGCCTGTTCGACGAACACCCAAATTTAGGGGACCTTCAACCATTTGTTCGGCCCGCCAAATGACCACAATGCATGGCGCCGCCACACAGTATATTGGAAGCCCTGATTGGCTGAAGCAATGAAAGCTTAGCCCAGTCAGGGCACAGTATGCTGTCAGAGCCATGACTGGAGAAAGTAATGTTGACTCTAATAATTTTTTAATGCTTAGTCCAGCCCCACACGGTAAAAAATATTCTCCCCATAACGGCAAATTGCAGTGTGATATTGGCGTGGAGAGAGATAAGGCTCTGTTTAGTAGTGATGGCCGAACGGTTCGCCCGGCGGTCGTTTCGCGGCGAATTTCCGACATTCGCGGTCCGCACGTTCGAACGCCTTTTTCCGTCGTTCGCCGCGGCGGACTTACGTGTTTAATGTATACAAGAACTTTAACCTTTGGTGACACGTTTATCATGTGATACAGGACAGCCAATTGAGACATGACAGCACATGGACACTTGTACATTCCCCCTAACCTATAAATACACCCGATCCGGTGGCCATTTTACATTCTTTCTTCTGTTACGATAGGGACAGGTTCCTGTGTGGAGTAGGGAGAGATAAACCACTAGCTATTTGGTACACAAAAGTTCTTTTCAGGACTGGTATAGGTGTTAGGTGTTGATAGGTTTGCTGTGCTGCTGATTCTTGCAGCAGCCTGAGTGTCTTTTGTTAGTTTAGAGAAAGGGAAAGGACGGTGTATGCTACAGGGACAGCCAGATTAGTCTTTCATCATCATCATCATCATCATCATCATTAGCTGTTACTATCAAGGTCCACAAAAGAGCTGTTCCAGTAACCACTAATCGTTCTCTTTTTTTGCCAATTTGTATAGGGACAGGAAGGAAGCAGTGTTGTCAGGCAGTGAGGGTAATTTTAAAGACTTGCTGTTATTATTAGTTCCACAAAGGTTCTTTTCAGGACTGGTATCAGTGGTACAGTAATAGGCTTGTACATGTATAATATTCTTTCTTCCAAATATAGAAAGGATATTATACTTGACTGCTGCCCTTCTGCTGCAGTCTGCTAAACATTCACAACTCACTTGTTCCACAAAAGTTCTTATAAGGACTGGTAACTTGGTATAGGGTGCTACGGTACATAGGCTTGAGTGCGGTACAGTCTGCTGTTCTGTAAGGACCGCTATCGGTCCACAATAGATAGGGTTGACGTGCACCACTGCTGACCGCTGCCCTATACTGCAGCAGTCCTTCAGCGGTATAGGGACTGACGTACAGTCTGCTAATCACTAACACACAACCTGCTTGTTCCACAAAAGTTCTTATAAGGACTGGTAACTTGGTATAGGGTGCTACGGTACATAGGCTTGAGTGCGGTACAGTCTGCTGTTCTGTAAGGACCGCTATCGGTCCACAATAGATAGGGTTGACGTGCACCACTGCTGACCGCTGCCCTATACTGCAGCAGTCCTTCAGCGGTATAGGGACTGACGTACAGTCTGCTAAACACTAATACACAACCTGCTTGGTCCACAAAAGTTCTTATAAGGACTGGTAACTTGGTATAGGGTGCTACGGTACATAGGCTTGAGTGCGGTACAGTCTGCTGTTCTGTAAGGACCGCTATCGGTCCACAATAGATAGGGTTGACGTGCACCACTGCTGACCGCTCACCTATACTGCAGCAGTCCTTCAGCGGTATAGGGACTGACGTACAGTCTGCTAATCACTAACACACAACCTGCTTGTTCCACAAAAGTTCTTATAAGGACTGGTAACTTGGTATAGGGTGCTACGGTACATAGGCTTGAGTGCGGTACAGTCTGCTGTTCTGTAAGGACCGCTATCGGTCCACAATAGATAGGGTTGACGTGCACCACTGCTGACCGCTGCCCTATACTGCAGCAGTCCTTCAGCGGTATAGGGACTGACGTACAGTCTGCTAAACACTAATACACAACCTGCTTGGTCCACAAAAGTTCTTATAAGGACTGGTAACTTGGTATAGGGTGCTACGGTACATAGGCTTGAGTGCGGTACAGTCTGCTGTTCTGTAAGGACCGCTATCGGTCCACAATAGATAGGGTTGACGTGCACCACTGCTGACCGCTGCCCTATACTGCAGCAGTCCTTCAGCGGTATAGGGACTGACGTACAGTCTGCTAAACACTAATACACAACCTGCTTGGTCCACAAAAGTTCTTATAAGGACTGGTAACTTGGTATAGGGTGCTACGGTACATAGGCTTGAGTGCGGTACAGTCTGCTGTTCTGTAAGGACCGCTATAGGTCCACAATAGATAGGGTTGACGTGCACCACTGCTGACCGCTCACCTATACTGCAGCAGTCCTTCAGCGGTATAGGGACTGACGTACAGTCTGCTAATCACTAACACACAACCTGCTTGTTCCACAAAAGTTCTTATAAGGACTGGTAACTTGGTATAGGGTGCTACGGTACATAGGCTTGAGTGCGGTACAGTCTGCTGTTCTGTAAGGACCGCTATCGGTCCACAATAGATAGGGTTGACGTGCACCACTGCTGACCGCTGCCCTATACTGCAGCAGTCCTTCAGCGGTATAGGGACTGACGTACAGTCTGCTAAACACTAATACACAACCTGCTTGGTCCACAAAAGTTCTTATAAGGACTGGTAACTTGGTATAGGGTGCTACGGTACATAGGCTTGAGTGCGGTACAGTCTGCTGTTCTGTAAGGACCGCTATCGGTCCACAATAGATAGGGTTGACGTGCACCACTGCTGACCGCTCACCTATACTGCAGCAGTCCTTCAGCGGTATAGGGACTGACGTACAGTCTGCTAATCACTAACACACAACCTGCTTGTTCCACAAAAGTTCTTATAAGGACTGGTAACTTGGTATAGGGTGCTACGGTACATAGGCTTGAGTGCGGTACAGTCTGCTGTTCTGTAAGGACCGCTATCGGTCCACAATAGATAGGGTTGACGTGCACCACTGCTGACCGCTCACCTATACTGCAGCAGTCCTTCAGCGGTATAGGGACTGACGTACAGTCTGCTAATCACTAACACACAACCTGCTTGTTCCACAAAAGTTCTTATAAGGACTGGTAACTTGGTATAGGGTGCTACGGTACATAGGCTTGAGTGCGGTACAGTCTGCTGTTCTGTAAGGACCGCTATCGGTCCACAATAGATAGGGTTGACGTGCACCACTGCTGACCGCTGCCCTATACTGCAGCAGTCCTTCAGCGGTATAGGGACTGACGTACAGTCTGCTAAACACTAATACACAACCTGCTTGGTCCACAAAAGTTCTTATAAGGACTGGTAACTTGGTATAGGGTGCTACGGTACATAGGCTTGAGTGCGGTACAGTCTGCTGTTCTGTAAGGACCGCTATCGGTCCACAATAGATAGGGTTGACGTGCACCACTGCTGACCGCTGCCCTATACTGCAGCAGTCCTTCAGCGGTATAGGGACTGACGTACAGTCTGCTAAACACTAATACACAACCTGCTTGGTCCACAAAAGTTCTTATAAGGACTGGTAACTTGGTATAGGGTGCTACGGTACATAGGCTTGAGTGCGGTACAGTCTGCTGTTCTGTAAGGACCGCTATCGGTCCACAATAGATAGGGTTGACGTGCACCACTGCTGACCGCTCACCTATACTGCAGCAGTCCTTCAGCGGTATAGGGACTGACGTACAGTCTGCTAAACACTAATACACAACCTGCTTGGTCCACAAAAGTTCTTATAAGGACTGGTAACTTGGTATAGGGTGCTACGGTACATAGGCTTGAGTGCGGTACAGTCTGCTGTTCTGTAAGGACCGCTATAGGTCCACAATAGATAGGGTTGACGTGCACCACTGCTGACCGCTGCCCTATACTGCAGCAGTCCTTCATCGGTATAGGGACTAAGAGTTTTGTCACAGGGTCATTTAAAAAATGACAGGCAGAGGAAGAGGCAGGCCCTTCCGCAGGGGTGGTAGGGGTAGGGCAGGAGCAACAGGCTTGAGCCAAAGTGGGAAGTTGCAGAAGGTGCGTTCAATTACTTTAAAGGATGCACCAGACTTGGTTGAGTGGCTCGCTCAGCCTTACTCTTCTGCACCCTCCTCATCCTCTCGATCTGCACCCTCTTCTTCACTCTCTGCTATGTGCACCCCCAAAGACACTACCACCAACAACACGACCACCACCACCACCACCACATACCTTCCGCTTGAGTCACTGGAATTATTTTCCGATCCATATCAAGAGGACATTTCTGATGCGCAGCCACTCTTGGTATTGGATCAGGAAGAGGAGGTAGCAACAAGCGCTACTCAGCAGTCTGACGCCAGTACCCAGATCAGCCCAAGGAGGAGGTTGGTCCCCGGTGTTGCTGCCTACTCCGAGATCTCTACTTATAGCGGTGGGGAAGGTGACGTTGATGATGACGTGTCTAGTGATGTCACGTGGGTGCCCACAAGAGAGGAAGAGGAGGGGAGTTCAGAGGGAGATATGGACCAGCAGATAGGGAGGAGAAGCAGCAATGACTTACATTGCACAGCAGGGACAAAGCAGACTGCAAATGTATCAGGAGCGAGTCATCGACCATGTACGGTCACATCTGGCGCTCCCAGGACACCGGCACATGGCTCCGCAGTGTGGGCTTTTTTTAACGTGTCCGCTGCTGACAATAGCGTTGCCATCTGCAATCTTTGCAGTCAACGCGTTAGTCGCGGTAAGCCCAATACTCACCTAGGGACGACCGCCTTAAGAAGGCACATGAGCAGCCATCACCGAGCCCAGTGGGAGCAACGGAACACACAAAGCCACACTGCAGGCTCTCACCGTCCAGCCTCGTCTTCTACTTCTCCTTCTCCTCTCTCCTCACAATTGTCCTCCACTCCACCTTCCATCACGCCAAGCTCACATTTTTCTGCAAAAAGGCAGGCTTCCGTGGGCCTAATGTTTGAGCGTAAAAAAATGATGACGCCGGATAACCCTCTTGCCCAACGGTTGGCGGCTGGCTTGTCAGAACTCATAGCCCGCCAACTACTGCCATATAAACTGGTGGACTCGGAGGCCTTTCGCAAATTTGTGGCCATTGGAACACCACAATGGAAGGTCCCAGGAAGGAAGTATTTCTCAGAGAAGGGCATCCCAGAGCTATATGGCCATGTTCAGCGGCAAGTGAATGTATCTCTGGCACACAGTGTCGGTGCCAAGATACATCTGACCACAGACACGTGGTCTAGCAAACACGGGCAGGGAAGGTATATCAGTTTTACTGCCCACTGGGTGAACCTTCTGACGGCCGTCAAGCATGTAACCCGTGGCACCCGTGTAGATTTGGTTTTACCGCCACGGATTGCATGCAGGCCTGACTCTTCTTCTCCTCCTCCTACTCCATCCTCCTCCCTCTCCTCCTCAGCTGCCTCCTCCTTTTCCGCTGCTAGCGTCTCTTCCACTGCACCGCCCAAGCTCCCCAGAACCTATTCCACATGCCAGGTGAGACGTTGCCATGCCGTGCTGCGTCTGTTGTGCCTGGAAGCAAAGAGCCACACTGGCCCGGCACTCCTTTCAGCTTTGCGTTCACAGGCAGATGAGTGGCTAACACCGCTCAATTTGACAGTTGGTAAAGTGGTGTGTGACAACGGTGCCAATCTGCTTAGCGCATTGAAACAGGGCAAAATCACGCACGTGCCGTGCATGGCACACGTCTTAAACTTGGTCGTGCAGCGATTCCTTGTCAAATACCCTGGGGTCCAGGACATCTTGCGGCAGGCAAGGAAAATCTCGGCCCATTTCAGAAGATCTTACACGGCCATGGCTCGCCTTGCTGACATTCAGCGGCGACACCATCTGCCGGTCAGACGTCTTATTTGCGATTGCCCGACGCGATGGAACTCAACCTTCTATATGCTTGATAGGCTGCTCCAGCAGAAACGTGCAGTTAACGTCTACCTGTATGAACTCTGCGAAAGAAACGGTTCTGGGGAGCTGGGTTTTTTTTCACCGCGCCAGTGGCTGCTCATGCGCGACACATGCAGACTTCTGCGGCCATTTGAGGAGATCACCAAACTGGTCAGTCGCAGCCATGGCGCCATCAGTGACATGGTACCTTATGCCTTCTTTCTGGAGCGTGCATTGCGTCGTGTCATTGATCAGGCTGTGGAGGAGCAGGAGCGGGAAGATGAGGAAGTCGCAATGCTGGATGAATTCCCAGGGGGGGCTACTCTATCTGAGACAAGTCAACAACAGGAGTCTGATGAGGAGTCAGAGGAGGATGGTGCCGGGGCGGATGAGCAGGAGCAAGAAGAGCATGCTTTAAACCTTTCTGGGATCCCTGTTGTGCGAGGATGGGGAGAGGAGAATGAAGAGGACGACATTATCCTGGATGATGAGCAGGAGCCAGGCCACCACACCGCTTCCACTTTAGTGCAAATGGGGGCCTTCATGCTCCAGTGTTTTAATAGGGACCCCCGTATAAAAAGCATGAGGGTCAAGGACCAGTACTGGGTGGCAACGTACTTAGACCCCCGGTACAAACACAAAATGGCGGAAATGTTACCGCCGTCGCAGAGGGCTGTCAGAATGCAGCACTTCCAGGCCTTGCTTCGAGAAATGCTGCATTCTGCTTTTGCGTGCGCTGGCAGAGGAGCAATTCCCACTCCCAGAGAAGGATTTGCGGGTACCAATCCAACAGCGCCTGCAAGAAGAGGCCGGTTTGAAGATGTGTTGGTGACTTCGGATATGAGGTCATTCTTTCAGCCGACCCATCGACAGGTGTCATCCGGATCCAGCATCAGGGAACGCCTAGACCGTCAGGTGTCCGACTACATTGGGTTAACGGCCGATGTGGACGCTCTGAGGAGTGATGAACCCCTAGACTACTGGGTGGGCAGGCTTGACCTCTGGCCAGAGCTTGCCCAATTTGCAATCGAACTGTTGGCTTGCCCCTCATCCAGTGTCCTGTCCGAAAGGACGTTCAGCGCAGCAGGGGGGATTGTGACCGATAAGCGTACTCGCCTAGCTCACCACAGTGTTAACTACCTCACATTTCTAAAAATGAATGAGGCATGGATCTCGGAGGAATTCAACACATGTGACCAGTAGACCATGTATATGTCTATAAACTATTTTTTTAATCAAGCACACAGACCTTCTTAATTCATTTGGCTCACTTCCTTGACCCAAAAAAGCACACCGTACTATATGCCCCTACCCTCCTCTTTGAAGAGGTTGAGCGGTGTCATATTTCTACTGGGGCTGCTTATGATATCCCTGTGCTGTGCTGACTTCCTCCTGGGGGTTCTTATTATGAAGGGATCACACTATCCCTGTGCTGTGCTGACTTCCTCCTGGGGGTTCTTATTATGAGGGGATCACACCATCCCTGTGCTGTGCTGACTTCCTCCTGGGGCTGCTTACGGTGCTGCTGTCAGTGCTGTATGTCACGGTGCTGCTGTCAGCGCTGTATGTCACGGTGCTGCTGTCAGCGCTGTATGTCACGGTGCTGCTGTCAGCGCTGTATGTCACGGTGCTGCTGTCAGCGCTGTATGTCACGGTGCTGCTGTCAGCGCTGTATGTCACGGTGCTGCTGTCAGCGCTGTATGTCACGGTGCTGCTGTCAGCGCTGTATGTCACGGTGCTGCTGTCAGCGCTGTATGTCACGGTGCTGCTGTCAGCGCTGTATGTCACGGTGCTGCTGTCAGCGCTGTATGTCACGGTGCTGCTGTCAGCGCTGTATGTCACGGTGCTGCTGTCAGTGCTCTGTATTACGGTGCTGCTGTCAGATGCCTCTATCACGGTGCATGTGTCATTCCGGTATGTCACGCTGCTGGTGATCATCTCCTGCACCCTCTTCTTTGCCTACCCTGGTCCCTGACCTTCCCTCTCCTCCATTGCCTTCATTAGCTCCATAGTCCTGAATTGTTAGAACAATTTCCCAAATAAAATAAAAATGCTTGTAGTTATCGATCCCAAATTCACCTCATACATGTATTATGTCATTGTCCAGATGGTGGGACTACGTTTTACCCCCTAATAATTACCACGTGGCCGCAAATTCGACATGAAGGTTTGCAAAGTTCGCCTCCCATTGAAGTCAATGGGGCCCGCGGCGAACGTTCGGTTTCGCGAACGTTTGGGTCCGTTCGCATTTCGCTTTCGCGAAACGTCCCGTCGGAAGTTCGTCCATCACTACTGTTTAGTGCTGCTAGTGAGTTAGTGTGTTATTGCGCTTCTATTGTCGGTGTGGAATATCAGATTAGTGTGAATCTAGGGATAGTTCAGTGTGAGTGTAGTGTGATCATTCATTTTTACTTTAGTGTCAGTTTTTTGTGTCCAACGGAAGGTGGAGGAGCGCAAGGTCTATAACATCCATCATGGAGGAGTGGAAGAGGACACCAGTGGAAACCTGTGAAGTTCTGGTGAATTCCACGCCCAAGAGGGTTAAGGCAGTGCTGGAAAATAATGGTGGCCACACAGAATATAGACACATTTGGCCCAATTTGGACATTTTCACTTAAGGGTGTACTCACTTTCATTGCTAGCGGTTTAGAGTTGCTTTTTCTGCCTCCTTGTCCACAGCTACTCCTGCCATAGATCCAGCATCAGGCGAGGTGGAGTCAACTGAGTTATTTGAACACAGCATCAGCCACTTGCACCTTGATGATGCACAGCCATTACTTGATTCAGGTCTTGGTTCGGAGGTTGACTACGGTAGGAACATGAGCCTACAAAGAGAGGAGAACACTGGTAAACAACAAATTGGCAGTCATGTTCCCCAAGCCACAGTGTATTGCCAAGTTGTCTCCAGTAATAATGAGGATAGAGGTGATGATGAGGTCACTGACATGACTTGGGTGCCAGAGCAGAGGAAGAAAGTGAGGGTGAAGGACAACCCCAAAGAGGCAGCCATCATGGAAGCCACCCTATTCCACCAGATTGTGGAGCTGTTATCTCACCGCACACTTCTCACAGTTAAGCTGTTTGGACCTTTTTTAGCCTCAAGCTGAAGCTTTGCCTCAAGCACATCAAGCGTGGCAAAAACACTAGCCAATTGGGTACCACATGCATGACAAGGCATTTAACCTCCCATCGCTTAGCCCATTAAGCATCTGAAAAGCCACACAAAAGGGACTCAATTCTGCTCCTCTTCACTCCTCACATTTCTGGTCTACCCCAGCTATACCTCATAACCTCTCGGCAGCCTCCACTGACAGGCATGATGGTATAGTGCAGGGTCCCAGGTCCTTGCATCATGTTTGCCGGTAGCACATCACCAGCTGTAGACTACAGCAGGCAAATGCCTCTGCCCCATCTGCTGCAGCAAAACAAAAATAGTCACTGCTGCCCACATGCCCAGGATCTAAATTCAAGCTTGTCAAAGCTGCTGGCTTTACAACTCCTGCCTTTCTGTCTGGTAGATTCTGCCCCCTTTCGTGAATCTGCAGAATGTGCTGTACCACAATGGCAGGTTCCCAGTCACTATTTCTGTTTTACGTAAGACTATTCCAGCTCTCTACCATTACATGGAAAGTAATGTTGAGGCATTGTTGGGCAAGGATTTGTAGCTCTACCCCCTCCTCCTCCTCCTCCTCCTCCATGCCCCCCTCTGCTGAATTGACCCATGAACTACAAGTACTGCCTAAGCATTCAAGGGTCTATTCAATGAGTCAGGCTGAAAGGTGCTATGCAGTGCTTCAGCTGGTCTGTCTAGAGCACAGGAGCCACACTGGAGCAAAGATCCTGACAGCTTTGCACAGGCAGGCCCAGAGGTGGTTAATGCCATGCCAACTGATACCAGGAATAGTGGTGTGCAATAATGGCACAAACTTCCTGTCAGGGAAAGTTAACACATGTGCCATGCCTAGCACATGTCCTCAATTTGGTGGTGCAGCATTTTTTAAATAGGTACCCAGGGTTGTAAGATCTGCTGAAGCAGGCCAGAAGAGTCTGTATCCATTTCAGGTGGTCATACACAGCCAGTGCTCGGCTAGATGAAATTCAGAAGGAATTCCACTTGCCCGTAAACAGCCTGATTTATTACATGCCCACCAGGTGGAACTCGACTTGGACTTCTGCTGCATGTTCATCTGCTCTAGCATTGCCAATCAACGAGTACCTGTGTGAGCATGACACAACGACAGGCTCAGGCCTGCTCAGCTTTTTTTTTCCCCACTCAAGTGGATGCTCATAAAGGATGCATGCACTGTACTGTCACCATTTGGTCACTCACAGGATGGTGAGCCGTGACAATGCATGCATCAGTGACACAATCCCTGTTGTGTTTCTGCTGGAGCAGACTCTGTGTGGCATTATAGACAGGACACTCGAGGCAGAGCAGCGGGAGGAAGCAGAGGATTTCCTTTCCTCTCAAGGATCACTATTGTTTGGCAACTCTCCTTGACCACTGTTACAGAAAACCGATATGGAAAGCTTTTCATTTGACGATTCACTGGGTTACTGGGTCATGAGAATAGACCACTGGCCAGAACCTGCCTAGTATGCAATAGAACTGTTGGGCTACCCTGTGCCCAGCGTGCTTTCTCAACAGACATTTAGTGCTGCCAGAGGCTTTGTGACAGATAAGAGAGCGTGTCTGTCCACAGTCCTGGTGACCGGCTGACATTTATCAAAAGTTGAAATGTATTCATCAGTGCTGGATTAGCAGCAGCTATCAAGCCCATGATGACGATGTCGCTGATTAAGTGCTTTCTGGATCTCAAATCTCTGAAAGACTGTCTAGGCTGCCAAGCTTTGTGGGTGTTAATTTAATCTGGAAGAAATTTTTGGTTTAGGTTTCATGGGCACAATTAACACCCACGGACCAATTTTTCTGCAACAGTTTGACAGGTGCATATCATTGCGATTTTTTTTTTTTGACAGCAAGGGAAATTTTTGCTGTGGTCAGAGTACCTCCATAGGATTATGGTTTGAAGGCACCACCAATACCCAAAGCCAAATTTTTCTGCACCTGTTACTTCTATGCAAAATCTGCAAAACACCAGAATTTATCCAAAAAATCTCTAATATTGTTCCGAGTACACTAAATTGGGGCCTCATCATACATACTGGCTCCCTAAGCCATTGTTTATAAAAAAGAAAGCTTGAAGGGAAAATGTCATTTTTTTGGCTTTATAAATGTCATTATTGCTTCGGATTTTTCATGTTTATTGTTATTTCTCATTTTGATTGTTGCACTTTAAGTTTCAGCAAATCACTGCTCATTTATCATTGTTCATTTAATCATTTTTTTAACAAACTTTTTTTATTGATACATGTCCCCCAGGGCAGTACCTGGACCCCCATAACCATTGTATGCCCAATAACTTGCATATAAGCCTTCAAAATGGGCAATGGGAATTCAGGTCCCTTTTTAATGAGGTTTGTAAATTCAGCTCCAAACTGTTGCGATGTTCGAAAGTTCTGCCGCAAAGCAAACAGTGGGTTGTTTGACCCATCCCTAACAACTAGTAGACAAGTGCTAACTGTCCAAATTTCAGGCCAATCTGAATGACTGTCTATTTTGTTAGCATGGGGTTATTAGTAATGAAAGTTATGGATCTGTAAAACCATATTGTCTTCTTAAAGTGGTTGTAAACCCTTACAAACCACTTTGACCTACAGGTAAGCCTAGATTAAGGTTTACCTGTAGGTCCAAGCAATATCTCCTAAACCTATATGGTTTAGGAGATATTTGCCGGAAAACGGGCACCGCTGTCTACGGCGCATGTAGACAGCGGCGTGCAGGAGCACTGAGCGCGGCATTTCCAACAATGGAGCTGCCGCGCGTGTCGACTCCCGTGCGCACGCACGGGAGTGACGTCATCGTGGCTTCGCCGAATGACAGCGGCGGAGCTGCGAGACCCGACCAACAAGATGGATGCAGCGGACTACAGGGGACAGCGGCGACTTCGCTGGCTCCTGTGTCAGGTAAGTGACACATAATGGGCTACTATGCGATGCATAGTAGTCCATTATGCTTTGCCTTTGCAGGGAATGAAAGAGGAAGTAAACTCATCAGGGTTTACTTCCTCTTTAAAATAAGAGTTCAAAAAATAAGTAAACAACTTTTACATTTGATAAAACATGTATTATATTTGATATAGCATATACTTTGTAATATACTAAATTGTCATTTAGTTTCATCTCATTCTGCCTCCAGCTATGATTTTCTTAAAGTGCAGTGCCAAAAAGCTAAATTTCTTCCTTGCAACCATGGTAAAATTATCAGAATACTCATGTGATTGGGTCATTTCCTTTTCCAGATGTCTAGATGACAGGAATCTCTTACAATATGAGTTTCACTTTTGGGTCACAAAGCTTAGGGTTACAGTAGAACTTTGTTTTTTAGCAAGCAGTGAAATAACAGCAAGAAATATGATTTGGATGGCAGGTGCATTTTTTTTTAAAATATGAAGACATTTATTCTGCTACACTAGATTTTTAAAAGTTGGACACCTGTCACTGAACATTATCTCCAGATACAGTCGGTTACTGGTGTCAAAACTGTGTAGAGAATTCTGCTGAGCCATCTTAATGTTAGCATAGATACTAAAAATGAGGTGCTAATGGAAGGATACTGGTGAACGACCAATGCGTGTGCTTGGGGTGGTGCCCCCCTGGTACAGCATGCTCTTTTTTTACCGTATAGTATAGGAAATGGCATGACACTTATTATACCAGTGTAGAAATTACTAAGTCATTTAAATTGAATACTGCTTGAAATATATTCCCGGTCTGTTCCATACTGTTTCAGACAGTCTATTCAAGTTTAAAGACAGGAACTTCTGTGCAAATCCCCATTCCCTGGAAATGTTTATCATAGTGATGAGCCATCTGCTTGAAGGTTTTGTAATATGAGTCCAGTTCTCAGTATTCAGCTTATGAATGAGGAAATGAAAGCCAAAAAAGGCAGAAGCGTAAATGATTACCCAGCTAACTATGTATCTCTTCATTAGTATAGACTGTCTTGTTAGACCATTTACAATGGTGGACCTGGAATAGACAGTTGCTGGTGGGGGGGGCACTCCCTAACAAAGTTGATTACAGTAGCTGTGACAGCATTCCTTTTTCTCCTGAACACAAAATATCACAGAAACCATATTCATTTTAACATGCACATTTATTTAATAAACATTTGCTTTAAATAATTCACATTGTAATGTCTACCCATTATCTAGACCCAGCATGGGTGATTTACAAGCCTGCCTTTTGTATGCTCGTGTTTATTCTCAAAACCAATAAACATTTTGAAACAGAAAATAATTCAAACCCAAAGCAAAACTCAGGTTAAATAACTAACACACAATGTCACAGACTTCGGGCTACAGGAGAACTATTGCCCTATTGTTTTCAAGTTATCTAGAAGGAACTGGTCACTAGTTGACTTTTATGTCCATTCAGACTTCCATCTAGTCTGGGTACTCAATCAATGCTTCATTCAACTATTTTCATTGTACTAGCAATGCTTTGAACTGTCAAAAATGGGTTATGTTCATGACAGTTATAAATAAATATTAGTGATCTGTGATTGGCTGCAAATAATCACATGGTACTGGGTGCTGTAGTTAGACCCCGTGACAGCTGTGGGCCAATCACAGCTCGCTAGTACTAGGAATCAAAGCTTTGTTGACATTGTGATTACATGATCACGGGCCCAGAGTACCAGGATACACATTGCACTGTGTCCACCACACTGCGCCCCCTTTGTCTGTACAAGCAATGTCAGCAAGTGGTTAAGCCACTACAAAGCTCTCCCTACCACCCCCAGACTAACAGACTATATTAGCGGTTCAATGAAATGCTGAAGAAATTACTTTGGGCATTCACTTACCGGGAAGTGCTGCAGGAATCTATTGGGTTCTCCTCTTATGAATTATTGTATGAGAGGTGGCTGAGGGGACCACTAGATCTACTTAGAGCCCATTGGGAAGGAAGGATGGGGGCTGAGGAGACCTCTATGGTAGGGTATGTACTAGCACTCAGGGACCGGCTGCAGGAACTCACGGACACCATGCGGGTGAACTTTCAGACCGCACAGGGGCGGCAGAAATAATGGTATGATCGTACAACCCGGAACAGCACCTTGGCTGTAGGGCAGAAAATTCTTGCCCTCAAGCCTATCAAGTTGGACAAATTACAGCCCGCTTGGCAGGGACCCAACAAGGTAGTGCAGCAAATATGCAACACTACCTACCTGGTAGTTAAGTGCTCGGATTAAAGCATTTGGTGGACCTTCCATGTGAACATGCTGAAAGTGTATCAGGAGATACCCGAGGAGACAGCCGTGATATGTGCTTCGGCCGGGGAAGATTCCAGGAACCTCCCCCTGCAGGAGCTACTGGCAAGAGATAGGGACAAAGCAGGTGTAGAGGAAGTAAGGTTAGATTGGCATCTAGGGCTGGAGCAGCAGGACCAGGCCAGACTGGTCCTTAGGCAGCATTAGGACATGTTTTCCACTGACCCTGGGTACACTACTATGGCCTACCTGGTGGAGACCCAGAGACAGCTGCCTCTCTAGCAGGTGGCTTACCGGGTACCAGAGTCAATGAGAATGTATGAGGAAGGAGATTAGACAGATGCTCGATTTAGAAGTCATCAAGCCATCCAACAGCCCCTGGACATCCCCAGTAGTGTTGGTGCTGAAGCGTGATGGTATTACCTCCTTCTGATAGATTACTGCTGAATAAACAACCACACATGCTTCCTAACTACCTTTCACCTATGCAAAGGGTACTGGCAGATTGCTTTGGATGCAGAATCTGTTCCGAAGTCAGCATTCATTACCCACTTCGGCTTGTACCAGTTTAAGGTCTGCCGTTTGGGAGAAAGAATGCTCCGGCGACCTTCCAGAGATTGACTATTTGATGGCCTCCAGGATTATGCCTGTGGATACCTGGATGGCATTATGATCTACAGCGATACCTGGGAGGAACTGCTGCTCCACCTGGGTACCGTGTTAGACTGCATAAGGGCTGCAGGACTAACATAACAGTCAGAAAAATGCAGCATAGGGATGTCCAAGGTTCAGTACCTAGGGTATGAGGTGGGCCGTGGGCAACAGTGCCCCGAACCAGCTGAGGTAGAGGTCATTGCCAACTGGCCCACCCCCGGACGAAAACAAAATTCTTGGTATTTCTAGGCACTGCAGGGTTTATAGGTCTATAGGAGGTTTGTCCCCAACTATAAAGCATGATGGCTAAACCCCTATATGAAGTGAGCAGAAAGAATCTTCCCCGACGGGTCCTGTTGTCCTCAGAGTGCAAGAATGCTTTCCAGCGCCTTTAAAATGCTTGGCTTCTCCTGACCCAAACAAACATTTTTGTGTCCATATAGATGCCTCTACCTTTGTGTTCACCTTCAGTGCTAAGCCAGTTGGGAGATGAGGGCAGTGAGCACCCTGCTGCCTACATCAGTTGCAAGCTGCTACCCCAAGAGGCGGGGTATGCAGCCATGGAAAAAGAATGTTTGATGCAGGCGTGGGCCCTGAAAAAACTCCAGCCATATCTCTATGGATGATTCTTCATGGTGCTCACTGACCACAACCCCTTGATCTGGTTGAATTGAGTCTCTGGAGACAACAGGCGCTTATTGCAATGGATTCTTGCCCTGCAGCCCTACAACTTTACTGTGCAATACAGGCTGGGACAACAAAACGGCAACATAGATGGACTTTGCTAACAAACTGGCCTTTGATTGTAGTATAGTTCCAAGACATCCCCAAGCTGACCCGTATTGGATCTAGTCAAGTCTGCTGGACTATGGAATGGGGGGGGAGTATTGTCATGGACTAGGGGCTGCAGGAGAACCATTGCCCAGAGATTTCTGTGTTTTACTGTGTTTTCAAGTTATCCATAAGGAGCTGATCACTAGTTTACTTTTATACTCATCCAGACTTTCATCTAGCCTGGGCACTCCATCAGCGCTTCACTGGGTCCTAGCCACATTGGCATGGAACTGTATAGCAGCTAGGGCCAGTAGAAATACTCACTAACTTTACTAGGAGTCGCTTCAAAGGCCCATTGTCCTGCCAGGTCACTCTTTTGGTACTATGTTCTCCTTTTGTTGGGCTGGGGTGATTACTGAGAGGGAGCTTCCTTGGGAACCTTGTAATTTCAGAGTTACATCTCACTGGGTTTTGGTAACCATGGCTATGAAACTGTTGCCCAGTTATTTTACGGACAGCACTCAGGTACCTTTAACCAGCTGTCACTCTGGCCACCTCCATGGAACATGCTGCTTTTTGAATCATATCATTTGTGGATCTGGGGTATCAAAGGATGGTGATGCAGTGATCGCTCCCGTTATTGTATTTTGATGGGGGTAAGCTCTTCAACTGCCGTCTGTGTGTGAAAAATTGTGGTTCAAAGTTATACCTCAAGCCTAATACCTTGAGACGTCTACTTTTCTAACCTTTCATTTTGGGGTAGTTTCTGGGTTCCTGCCACTCCTGAACCACTGTAAATGTAGCTCTGTGCCAAATAAAACGGACATGACAGTTTTCAGCCATTGACACCTAGAATGTGTATCTGGGCCCTGCCATGTTCATACCATATGACTAATGCCACGTACACATGACTGGACTTTCCGGCAGACTAGGTCTGACGGAATCAGTCCGTCGGACAATCCGATCGTGTGTGGGGTAATACGATCATTTTAAATTTTAAAAATCCGACGGACCTAGAAATAGAACATGTTTCAAATCTATCCGATAGACTCAATCCCTATCGGGAAGTCTGTTCATCTGTATGCTGGTCCGACAGACCAAATACGATGCAAGAGAAGCTATTGGCTACTGGCTATTGAACTTTTTTTAGTCCTGTCTTACGTCATCACGTTCAAAACGAACGGACTTTCGAACAGACTTAGTCCTTTTGTGTGTCCAAGTCCGTTCGTTCGGAAGTCCATCGGAACTCCGCTGAAAAGTCAGTCGGGACGACAGCTGGACCTAGTCTGCCGGAAAGTCTAGTTGTGTGTACGCGGCATTAGACATAATTGTACTTGTCAAATGTTTATACTGAAATATTTAAACCATTTTATATTTATGGAAATCAGTAACAATCTAAAAATGAGGAGATTGCCATGTGTTTCCACAAATCAACAAAACAACTAATTTTTTTTTATCTGCGCTAAGTTGAAGACAAAAAGCATATGAACAAATATTATGTAAAAATATATATATTTATTTACTAAAAATCAGTGCAGAATAATATCAAAATATCCTTGGTAATAACACTCTACCTTTTCAATAATGTGAATAAAACAGGAGGTAAAACTCTAACTTCAAGCTTTGGTTTTAAAATGTAAAAATTAAATAACCATCCAAGAGGCAATTAACAGCTTTTTAAAGGTTTAGCAAAATATAAAACAACCAAGTGGAAATATTCACACCTACAACTTCTCAAACAGGTCTGCACACCCAACTTCTTAAAACATAAGGACAAATTTTGTCCCGTGCACAGAACTTGGTAATTTGACCAGGACTGTAATTAGGGCAAATATTTTTCTCGAATGCATTTATGTTTAAACAAACATATCTCATAATCAAGCCATTTACTAAAACTAAAATTAGTTCCGGGAGATATAAATGTATTGTTCTACTTAATTGGCTCAGATAAATTTCATACTGCAGGCAGACATTCCTTAAATTCAATCAATACTACCAGCAATTGAAAGGCCCCATACAGAATATGATTAAACTCTTTTTTGCATATAGAAAATATGATTTATACTTTGCCAAATTTTGGAGCTCTTTTGTTTGAGAACATGTCAACTGGATATCCTAAGGGACCTCTGATCTTTCCTCTTCCACTCTCGATCTCCCTGTCTCAGGCCCCCTCACTGTCATCTGTCTATCCTTTATATTCCCCCCCAGGAATGGGTGTGGAAATGCCCTTGTCTTCATGAGTGACGTCAAACACACAACATTTCCTTCCCAAAATCTATAGGGAAATTGTAGTGTCCTTACACATAGTTTTCGGTAGGGACAGTATAGAATAAAAAAATATATTGAAAGTTATTTTAACTTATCAAAAATCAATCAATCTTCCTGTAACCTTTAACTTTAGGCTTAACAGAAAACTATAAAATATCTAGAGCTGTCTCTTATGTGTCAACTTCGTAGACTTTGTGGCTAGGACTAAAATATATAGCTCCTAAGTGAGTTTAGACACTTAATTAGTCTTCAACATAATTAGTCTTCTATATAAAGGCGCGCTAAGCCTCAAGCACGGCGGCAAGTCTGATTCCTAGCCCCTCCTCTACCCTAGGACGACTACTCCAGAGCACAGCCAGACGTATTTTCTGAGCAGGGACCTTCACCTCAAGTAAAGGTAGCCGGAACAGCCAGCAACTGATTACAACAACTGCTTCCGCATCCATATAGGCATCCCCTGATCAACTTGCGCGCTAAGCCTCAAGCACGGCGGCAAGTCTGATACCTAGCCCCTCCTCAGGGTCAAGACCCTGATCAGGATCAGCATCTTTAGGCCCATTGTATCATCAACCACATCCACAAACTATGTGCCACTTCAAATACTCAGCGGAAGTTCTGCACAGACTAAGGAACTTCAACACCACATTGCCATCTTCCATACAAAAAATACTTCAAAGAGAACAACTATTAAAAACTGGACGACAAGCAACTCCCAACCGCAGGAAGACACCTACTCAACCACCACAACTAGAGTGTGCCTTGATTAACGCCAGGTCTGCAGTCAAACATAGACTGGAAGTATACGACTTCATCATCGAGAACAATATAGACTGCCTCTTCATCACCGAAAGCTGGTTAACCTCTGACTGCAACACCATCCTCACCGAATTGGTGCCGGAAAACTACGGGATACTAACCGAACACCGGATAGGGAAAAAAGGAGGAGGCCTAGCAGTGATCTTTAAAGATCACCTGGATCTCACTAAATCATCATCACAGAACCCAGTACCTTTTATGGAAACCCTGACGCTACATCTCAAATCAACTCCCCATGACACCATTCACATTCTATTGTGCTACAGACCACCGGGACCAAAATCCGATCTTCTTTCACCCCTCACGGAATCCTTCGCAATGCACACCCTAAAATTCAAAAATTTCCTGGCACTCGGAGATTTCAACCTTTGGGCAAACGAGCCCAAAGACCCCATCGTGACGGCCTGCATTAATCAACTAGAAGAACTGGGTCTACAGCAACTGATAAAGACTCCCACGCATGGGTCAGGACACACCTTGGACCTCATTTTCAAACAGAACATTGACGTCAACATACTCAACAACATAACTCTGCCATGGACAGACCACCACGCCATCAAATTCAAAATCGCTACCAACATCACCAACGCAAAACGGAAACCTGTAACAACGCACTGGACCAGATCGCATAAAAAACTGTACTCCGAAGCCTTCAAAACCACTCTGTCCAAAAAGATATCTGCAATAACCTTAAACCACTCTACGGAGGAAACACTCAACAGCCTGAACAGGGCTTTATTGCAATCAGCAGACTCGGTAGCACCAAAACGCAGGGCACTCATCAGGAAAAAAAATGCTGGATGGTTTAATAGCTCCCTCTCCGTACTAAAGCAAGAACGCAGAAGAGTGGAAAGAACATGGAGAAGAAATCCCACCGAGGAAAACCACTTTAACTACAAAGGTATCACAGAGAATTATCGGAAATCAATCTTCAAAGCTAAAAAGGACCACTTCTCATACAGAATCTCAACGGCCGCAAACCAACCACGGGAACTGTTTAATCTAGTCAATCTATCAATGAATCCAGTGTGCCTAGAACCCCCAGAAAGTGAATCCCAGGATTACTGTGACAAACTGTCGGATTTTTTCATCAATAAAGTCAAAACCATCAGGGAAACAATCTGTCAGAAGAAAACATCAGACCTCAGCCAGCAAACACATAAAGAGGATGTCTGCACCAACACTCCGCAACCACCAAGATTTTCACTATCGCCGATTACCGCAGACACCGCAAAAAACATCATAAATAAACTGTGTGACAGTACCTCACCTATTGACATCATCCCCACTAAACTACTGAAAGAATGCTCCGACATCGTGGCTCCAACCATAACCCACATCATAAACCGATCATTCATCGAAGGGATTGTTCCCAGCATCCTCAAACAAGGCATTGTCAAACCTCTACTCAAAAAAACAAAAATGGACCCTCAGGACCCAAACAACCGCAGGCCAATTACAAGCCTCAGTACCATTTCCAAGATCATGGAGAAAGCAGTAGTACATCAGCTACAACTCCACCTGGATACTAACAAACTCCTGGACCCGCTGCAATCAGGCTTCTGCCCGGGTCATGGAACAGAAACAGCACTCCTGAAGATCTGGGATGACGCCCTCGAAGCAGCAGATGACGGAGAGCCGAGTCTCCTCGTACTGTTAGACCTAAGTGCAGCGTTTGATACAGTAGATCACAATACTCTACTCGTCCGCCTCACAGAAATAGCCGGAGTCCAAGACATAGATCTCCAATGGTTCGCGTCCTTCCTAGGAAATCGGTCACAGACAGTGAAACTAGGAAAATACTTTTCCGAATCTCGGGCAGTCACCTGCGGAGTCCCTCAAGGCTCTCCTTTGTCACCCGTTCTCTTTAACATTTACATCCGCCCACTGCTCCAAATCATCAGATGCTCAGACCTCTGCTTCCACTCTTACGCTGACGACACACAACTTTATTTAAGGATCAATGGGAAAAAAGATCATCAACAACAACTTGAAAACTGCCTCAAATCAATAGAGGCTTGGATGACCACCAACTCCCTCCAACTGAACGAATCAAAAACAGAGCTGCTTATCTTACACCCAAATCATAAACCCGCAACCAAAACCCCCTGGTCTCCAATAACTGTCTTTGGGCAGGCTATCTCCCCAAAAACCAAAGCCAAGAGTCTCGGGGGTTATTTTAGATGCACAAATGTCAATGGATGCGCAAATAGGAGCAGTAGTCAAGGGATCTCACCATCTGCTGCGCATGCTTTGCAGACTCGTCCCTTTTATCCCAAAGAATGACAAGGCAGTGGTAGTTGGAACAATCATCAATTCGCGACTGGACTACGCAAACTCGCTTTACATAGGACTACCTCAATATCAACTTGCGCGATTCCAACTTATCCAAAACACGGCGGCAAGGCTGATAACAGGGAAAAAAACTGGGAATCCATCTTTCCTTCCCTGAGGAGCTTACATTGGGTAACTGTAAAAAATCGGATCACGTTCAAAACCCTTTGCCTCACCCATAAATGCGTGCATAGAGAAGCTCCGCAATACCTAATGGAGAAAATAAATCATTACACACCAAACCGCAGTCTTCGATCAGCTAACAAAAACCTCCTCCTCGTGCCCAAAGCCCGGTATAAATCCAAGGGGGATCGGAGATTCGCTGTCCAAGGGCCCCGGCTATGGAATGCTCTACCAATCGACATCCGTCTGGAAGAAAATCACCTGGCTTTTAGGAAAAAACTTAAGACCTTCCTCTTTTAGCTGATGATCAAAGCTCGCCACAGCGCCGATTCAGTTCGCTTTGTGCGCTATATAAGTATTTCATTCATTCATTCATTCATTCAGATCATTTTGACTAAAAGCATAATGACTTATTCTTAAACATCCCCATTAATAGAACTTCTAGACATCACATTCATATACAATATTTTAACTATATACCGTATTTATCGGCGTATAACACGTGCCGGCGTATAACACGCACCCCAAGTTTAGGAGGGAATTTTAAGGAAAAAAACTTTTAGGAGGGAAGTTTAAGGGGAAAAAAAAAAACTTACATTTATATGCCCATCAGTGTCATCTGCAGCCTTGTCCACCATTGCAGCCTTGTCCACCATTGCAGTCTTATGCAGCCTTGTCCACCATTGCAGCCTTATGCAGCCTTGTCCACCATTGCAGCCTTATGCAGCCTTGTCCACCATTGCAGCCTTATGCAGCCTTGTCCACCATTGCAGCCTTATGCAGTCTTGTCCCCCATTGCAGCCTTGTCTATTTTATTTGCTTTTTTTTTTAAATGCCGCCGCCAAGATACAGAGCCGGATGTGTATCTCAGCGGCGTGCGGTAGTTCTCGGCGGGCCTCCGGCACCTTCGGCTCTTCTCGCCAGCTTTCGCTCGAAAACTGCCGAGAATGGCCGAAGGCGGCCAAAAGCTGCCAAGAACGGCCAAAGGCGGCCGAAAGCTGCCGAGAAGAGCCGAAGGTGGCCGAAAGCTGCCGAGAACCGCTGAAGGCGGCCGAAAGCTGCCGAGAACGTCCGAAAGCTGCCGAGAACGGCCAAAGATGGCCGAAAGCCACCGATAATGGCCGAAAGCGGCCGAAAGACGCCTTGAAGAGCCGAAGGTGGCTGAAAGCCGCCCAGAGGCTCAGAATTTCGGGGATCGGCGTATAACACGCACCCACGATTTCCCCCTGCTTTTAAGGGGAAAAAAGTGTGTGTTATACGCTGATAAATACGGTACCTCTCATAATAATAATAATATGAAGACTAATATATATGAGTGAATACATAAAAAAAAAATATATATATATATAATATATATATAATATTGTTGGAAGGCAACATGACTTAATATCATATTTCTGGCATTTCTTTTTGCTTGGTACAACCAAGCCTTTGCTTTCGTGGGGGCGGTCTGGAATGTAACAGGTTGCACATCAAAGCTCTGTAGCATATCTGAAAGAAGAGATTAGGCTGAACAAGCTTAGCTCTGGACCGTCTGATGTTATAACGCTATGCAAGCAAGCTTGAAAGGGAACATAGCTGTTAACCTGACAAGATGATTGATGAATGTCCTGCTACAGAAGATAAAAGGACCAAAAGGCATTGAAGCTATATAGTCATGATACATGGACGGACAATATATTGAGGAGGACTTCCCCATAAGTACTGTGATTTGTTAAAAGTCTAGATGGGATGGCAATGGGGTTGGGTCTGGATGGTGTATGATCGAAGTATAAAGGGTTGAACGGGTCAAAGAGCTCTCTCTCTAACCCTTTTCCGCTCTTGGCTTATGCCTGAGCCTCATGGCTCTCTCTACCATTTTGAGCCTCATGGCTATCTCTCTACCATTTTGAGCCCAGCCGAGGAGACCACGCGATAAGTATCTTTGATGTTCTTGTGTTATATGCTTTGTAATATCTTTCTTTAGTATTTTCATTTTAGCATTTTCCTATTTTCTTGAGAAATAAATAAGATGTTTTATTAAGCAGTGTGTTTGTTTTCATAACTAACCTTATATTATTGTACTATCAACAGTAATTGTAATGCTGAATCTGAAAGACTGTGCCCATCAACAAGACTTGTGAAACATTTTTCCAGTCTCTCCTGTCATGTATGAATGCAAATGTACTGTGAATATGAGTGCAATGGGTTGGAGGTTGGGGAAGGAATATAACCTATCCAATCCATCAGAACAAGAAATGTAAAATGTTTTTTTTTAATGGAGGGAGGAATTGAAAGAAGCAAAAGTTTTCAATGTGTGACATGTAGTGACATAACTGAATTAATATGGTACAGGTACCCAGGAGACTGGCACTTTTGCATAATAAGGTGTCTGTTGGCCAGTTGAATCAATCAATCAATGGGATGAAAATTTCCTTGAAGGGGTGGTGTCTCAATCTTAGCAGTCCTACAGAGAGGTTCTTGGTTACTGGACATGTGGGACACCAGAGCTGGATATGGGGGAGATACGCCTGGTTGATGTCTCACCTGAGAGGTTGGAATCTTGCACAGGTAATGCCAGTGACTACACACGGGGGCATGCTCTGTTAGATAAAGGGAACAAACGCTGGCTACCAGGGTACAGTATGCCTTCACACATGGGGCTTCAACGTCTCGCAATGGTTGATAAAAACCTATTACCCTATATGTGCTGAGTATACACTGAATCAAATGCGGTCATTGTACCAGTGGCTTACTCTCAGAGATGTGCGGACACAGAAGGCATTCAGGGCGCTTATTTTTGAGGATCAACCGAAAGAGTAGGGATGTATTCAGCACTATATTGGGGGGGAGTAGGAGCTGGGATGGGTGTTAATGGAGTGGACATCGGTATCCCGAGGAACAAATTCTCAGCCATAGCTTCAGACAGTAAGCGGGGCTTTGTTACTCAGAGAGATTGGTGGCATCTTTAATAACATTCAACCAAGTCACATAAATACCCAGGTTAAAGTGGCTCCGGATTTTGTCAACCATGTTGAGAGGTTGGTAGAGTGTGATGGTACAGAACAGAAATTTTTCATGGGCTTTGGTGTGCACGTAGGGGCAGGCGGAATTACCAACCAACATCAAGCTGAATGTACAGTCTCTGTATGAGGGGCAGTGGCTTTATGAGTTAGCATCACAGCTCACTAAGATTTTTCCAAAACACATCTCTTACACTAATCCAAGGTGGTGGTCGAATGCCTGGATGGGCTGTGCTAGTTTGGATTATGAGAGAGGTTATGCTTGCTCATTGATCCCATATACAGAGGTGCAGACTCAGTCTGTGTATTTGGTGGCATCAATGGGCTTACTGACTGGGGATTCTACCTTGTTGCATCTGAGGCTAAATTGCTCACACGAGAGGATGGAAGCTGGGGGCAGGTTGATATTTCCTTCTGTCGGAAGCATGACCATGATGTCCTTGATATGCCAGGTTAATACATGGTGGTGAACGAGAAAGGTTGGGAAGATATTTCACTCTGGGTTCTGGATGGAGAGATCATTGCTGGGAAGGAAGCACCTGGGTATTATTTCGGACATACACAAGTTTGTTTCTTTGTCCTAAATGATACTGATGTAACAGTCATGGAACTAGGGTGTTCCTTGAACCTAACAATAGGTAGAGGTGCATGGTATACCCTGGGCATGGTCTCTGTAATCTAGGCACATGGATGGAATTTTGTGGTTTGTCATTGTGTCAGATTTATGTGTGTTATACTCGATATTTATATAGAAGGGTCTCCCATTTATCTATGCAAGTTGAGGGACAAATTGATGGTAAGGTCTCTTCATACAAGTTAGAGGCTTTGCTGCCAATTCAGAACCCTGAAATACTGCTGACGTGCCAAAATTCTGGTAGGAAAGGGCATTGTGAGCAAGCCTGCCTAATCCCGACCCATATTTACAGTAAGGGGTTATAGGAGGTTGGGAGCGGGATGCGTAATTTGAAGGGTCACATATGTATATATTATGGTAATGGGTTGATTTATGTTATGGTATAATGTGACATATGTGTATTTTAGGTTAGTAATATGGGTGAGTAAGGCCCTCCTCGAGACTCTGTATCTGAAAGCTGGTTAGTATGTTGCTCTGAGTGTGTGCTGGTGATTGGTGAGTGAATGACACCCCTTGCCTGTATTGCACCCCGTCGTGAAGGAGAAAACACAGAATGGTGACATGGAAGCTGTCACTGAAGAATGATGGTGGTGTGTCACTCAGTGGCAAAGTGGCACATGTTGGGGAGCACAACACCTTAAGACTGTTATGGACTGTTCCATAGGAACTAGTTTGGAGACACATGTTGGGAAGTGCAACATGTTAAGACAGTAACATGATCAGAGTTTTAATAGACTAGCTGCCTACAGGAATAAGCCTTATTTTTGTGTCTCAGTCCTGAGAAGGAGGGAAAAAAATATGCCTGTAACAGTGTCTATTCATCAGCCATGAACTTAGTTTAATATTAGTTTAATCTTCAGAGGGAAGAAAAAAAATATCACAATATGGCTTCTCTCATGTGTTTAAAAACATGGGTAAAAACAATATGATATGCAGAGGCCTTCTATATTCTTTTAGCCTCAATAGTTCTGACATACTGTATGTGGTGTTTTCATGTATGAGAGTAGTAGTATAAAGTAACTAATAGTATCAATAGCTACTTATATACGGTACATAACAACGTGGGAAAAAACCTAGAAACAACAATTTTTCATTAATTTATTTATTTTTGTCTTTAATTTTAAGTAACCTTAATATATAACTATTAATGTACTAATGTTCAAAAAATTTACAATCTAATGCCGCGTACACACGGTCGGATTTTCCGCCGGGAAATGTTGGATGTGAGCCTGTTGGCTGAAAGTCTGACTGTATGTATGCTCCATTGAACATTTGCTGTCAGACTTTCCGCCAGCAAATGTTTGCTAGCAGGTTCTCAAATTTTCCACCAACAAAACTTTGTTGTCGGAAAGTCTGATCGTGTGTACACAAGTCCGCACACAAAAGATCACGCATGCTTGGAAACAAGTACGAGCTGGAAGCACTCGGTCTTGTAAAACTATCGTTCGTAATGGAGATATCACATTCATAACGTGGCAAATGAAATCTCTCAATGCAGCGCATTCTCTTCTCTATAATGCTAAAATAAAGAAATTGTTGGTGGCCCTTGTTAATTTGACATTGTATTTTTGAAATGTAACTGCCTACTTACAAACAAACTGTAATTTTTGAAATAAAACACATAGCCAAAAAACTATTTAAAATTGAATAGGAAGCACAAGGTCAGAACTAAATAAAGAGGAAGACGACACTGGAGAAACAGTTGGAATTGGTAAAGTCTTTGTACCCCAGGGCAGACATCAATTATTTGACTGTCAAAATTGGTAACCTGAGGAGTCCATTTAATAGGGAGCACAATACATTCCAGGACTCTGAGAGATTGGGAGCAGGAGCAGATGAAATGTATGTCCCGAGGCTGTGGTCTTACAACAGCCTGCGTTTTTTGCCAGACCACACCGAACCCAGGCCATCACTCTCAACACTTCCTCACATGCTTCCTTCCATGCTGCTCTGGTGGGTTGGGTGGCTGTGGTGTTGCTGGAGGTTGTGGAGGAGTATGGTCCAACTTAAACAGGTGGCTTTGATTTGTGAGTTGGCCCCTCATCCTCTTGTTTATGGCCTGAAGAATGATTTCCTCACAGATCAGGCTTTGGCCCTCCTCTGTGTTTTCGAGTTTACTTGCTGTCACACATCCAAATGACTCATGGACACCGGGGTCGTTTTAAGTGCCGCAGGCGCCTGGCGAAGTGAAATTGAAAAAATCATGTCTTCAGCTTGGAACTCTGCCAAAACAGACAATTGGACGATACTTCCAAGCAATGTTTCATATTACTACTTCTAGCCTAAAATATCTGTCTGCTAAGTATACCTTTTTAGTATTCACATAGGGGAGAAAAGAATCGGGACATCTGAGGACACCAGGAACCCCACACCTCCTAAAGAAGGGGAACTCAGCACACAACCTGAGGATGTGGATTCCAAGGTTCAGGAAGTGGTCGAAATGGTGACCACAATAGGTCAGTGTCTGAGACCACAGCTTCAGGTAATAGATGTATGCCTGCAGATTTATAATACATGGTGTGTTTTATTCTTTTTAGGTGATGTGGATGTTGTGGAAAAAGAAACTTACTGTCAGGAAATATTCTATCCGCTGGTAATATCTGTCTTTTGGCGTGCAGTACTGAGGTCCACCAGCAGGTGTCACCTGGCAGTTTGGAACTGTCAGGAGAGCTTTTCCCTGCTGTTATGTCATCTTTGGGCTGTAGTACTGGCATCCACCAGCGGATGGATCCTGGCAGTGTGGAGCAGACAGCACCTCCTGCAATCAGGTGTCACTTGAGGCCAATCATAGGCCTATAAATACCCGGCAAGCACTCACATGTTTGCCTTGGTTTTATCCTTGAGCCCTGACCTGTTTCCTGTTATCCTGAACCTTGACTCCTGCAACCTGTTGTACCTGATCCTGTCTATTCCTGCATCCCTGGAACCTTGTCCTGCAACCTGATCCCTTTCTCCTTGTCCCTCCATCCGCTGACCTCCTGTTTATGACCCTGGCCTGGCTTGACTAAGATTCTGGTATCCCCTTTGTTATATTTACTGGTTGGTTGTCACTGTTATTTGGTTTTCTCACTCTGTTTGGTATTGGTGGTGTATTCACATTATATGCATTTATCTTAATAAAATCACTTACTTTCACCTACTTATGTTTGGTTTACTCTGTCGCAGTCACACAGTTCTGGTCACATCCAGTTTATGACACTCACTTCAACAGTGCAAGTGCATAAGTCCTCATGAGTGAAATAATGGTGTGCAATCGGGATTTAGAGAAGGTCAAGAAAAACATCAATGATGTTCAAAAAAAGACTGACCAACGTCATTGATGTTTTAGCCAAAATCTAAAACCACCCAAAAATGTAAATTTTCTCAGTATTGTTTAAAGTTTTTAAAAAGTTTTAAAGTAATTGCACAAAGCCACATTTTGAAGACGCACACAGTGTGTCAACATGTGCTATCTGCCATCATAGGATATCAATGTACACGTTTTGTGGGTGTAACCCCTTCCTTGCAACTAAAGACACACATTTTAGGCATGGGATCATGAGGAAAATCCACATTTTGAGTCCCAATTTGTGTGCATCTTCAAAATTTGGCTTTTACAGGGGTGAGATCACCCCATCTGATGAAGGCAAAATCAACACAGTTTTGACATACTAATGTCTCATATGGCCTTCACTTTATCAAAGTTGAACTTTGTAAGTTCCTGAGTTGGGGATGTGGATGTTATGTTTTTAAACATGCCTGCTTAGCCACAAAAGAGGCTGTATCTACTGTCAAACATACATGTTATACACCAAAGATGTTGGTTTTTTTAAAAACTCTTTTATAACGCACATGTGAATGTGCTTGGAGTAAAACGTTTTATACTCAACAATGTGTGGCTTCTTCTTTAAATGCTCAATACCCTTTTTTTATTTTGTTGTTTTTTCCAAAGTGGATTTTCCTTTAGTAAATAACTGCCACTGTGCTGTTAAATTGGCTAAAATCTGGCCATTTTAGGGACTACAAGCAAATAATTCATGGAGTTTAAAAGGATGATTATTTTTATCATTAATGCATTACATACATTAACAACCAAATCATTGTGTGTGTGTGTGTGTGTGTGTAGCAGACCCATAGCACAACAGAACATAATAGTTGAAGAGATTGTCAAATAAGTTGTCAAATAAGTTATGTTTGCACTATTGAAGAAAATAGCATAAATAAAAGGCCATTGGAGAACCTAGGAGTAAATCAAGCAGTAAATCAAATGAAATAGGAGTTTAGTTTTTCAGAAAAAGACTATTAGAAAGAGCTTACAGATTCTCTGGCATATCAATTGCCCCCCTACCCATGAAATTCTCCGGATAGCTTTACCGTACTTTGCGGGAGCTTTGGGGGGCAAGCCAGTACGACCAGCTTCAATCTCAGTCATTTATTTCTTTCGGTGAGCCAGTCTCAGTCGCAACTGAGGCCAGAAAGTTGGCTGCATTTTTATGCATAAAATTCAGTTTGTATTCGGCCATATTCATGGCCGTTAGAAAAACACGGAACCAGCTGGTCATTATGCCAAAGGCATTTTCCACCATTCTTCTGGCACGGGCCAGCCGGTAATTAAAAATCCTCTGGTCCGGGTTCAGGGTTCTCATGGGGAATGGCCTCATCAAATGCTCCCCCAGCACAAAGGCCTCGTGCGCCACAAAGATAAACAGGAGGCCCGCCACATTATGCACTGGAGGTGGCAACCCCAAGCTGCCATTTTGGAGATGCCTGTAGAATTCAGTGTGGGTGATGACTCCTCCATCCGAAATACGGCCATTCTTACTCACGTTTAGATACAGAAACTCATAAGTCGCCAACACCACTGCCAAAAACACAACACTACTGTACCCCTTGTAGTTGTAGTAGTATGACCCCGAGTTGGGGGGTGGGACAATGTGGATGTGTTTCCCATCTATCGCACTACCGCAGTGGGTAAAGTCCCACTGCTGGGCAAATTGGGAGGCCACAGTCTGCCATTCCTGTGGGTTGGAAGGAAACTGGGGAGTCAAATAAGAAAAAAAATTAGTACTTTTGCACATAATATTGCAAGCAGATTAGACATAAACATTCTTTGCCAACGTAAGTATAATAACAATTATTTAAATGAGTATTTCAAATCAAAAGTATAAGGTCCACTTATCAGATTCCTCACCCCCTCTGATGACCCATTGTAAAAATTTTAGGGTTGGGGGATGTTTTGGACGGGTAACCGCCTCCACTTCATTAAGAGATGAATGCATTAATAATGTGTGTTACTTTGACCAACCCCTCCTTACTTACACTATTGGCAGCCCACTGGACAGGTAAAAAGTGTCATAATCCAAAAAATATGAATACACATTGTCCAAATTGAAGCACATTTTTACATTCTGCAATTATCTATCAAATAATAGGAGAACAAAATTTGAAACTGTACCATTTGAAAGTATTCAGGCAGGCACTTGCACTACATGCTTTGGTGAATTCATCCATAAATCTGACCACAAATGAGGTAGGTAGGTATAGTGTGTATGGGTTTGGCAAAGTCAGCAGATAGAGTATTGGTATCGGTTGACTTAGTGGTTGGGGGGAGAGAGGGTTCCAAATGAGTTTTGGCCCCAACAAAAAAGCCTCTTGCACTATGCATGAATTTAAGGACAACAATAACATTTGTACACATTTTAGGGGGTGTTTAGGGTAAGCACTTCAATGGAGTTGACAAAATACATTAAGTGACTAGGCTAGGTGGGTATGGGCCCAGGATAGCATGCAGGGGAGGTTAGTGAAGGCAAATATGCACGAAGGACAAAAAAAGAGCATTAAAAGCTTACAGCATGCATGAGGTCATTCACAGCACATTACAATCATGGTAATTAGGGAATGATTAAATAAATACAATACATTAGCAAACATTAAATACATAGAATGTGATGTTGAAGGATAAAATTTACCTCAATATAGTCCTTCTGCAGGACCTGAATTATGGCAGAACAGGTCTCTGGAATAATGATTCCCAGAGCCTGGAGGGAGATCCTAGTGGTAAACTTTAATATCCTGGAGACTTCTCCCCCATCACCAAGTACCGAACGGTGGTGGGGAGCCTTTGCTTGGGAGTGATAGCTTGCAGGTGTCCTGCTTGGTACTATAGGGGGACAACAAAGCCAACAGATGGTAAAAAAACAGGGTCCATCATTTGGAAATAGTTCCTGAAATCGTTAGGATTATTCTCCTGGAGCTCCCGCAGCAAAGACATAGGAGATAATTGGTCATGATTAGTAACCAATTCTTGGTCAATGAACTCCTTCTCCCCTATTCAAGGATTGGACTTGGGTCAAAGCAAGAACTTCAACACCAAGCCCAACAACAGCACGAAGTTTATGAGGAGTATGTAACCGCAACATGGCTAGAAAACAGATGGCTGCTCAGAACAAACTGACAGAACGCACTGAAAATCAGAAAGGGCCTGAGAAGAACAAGCTGAAAATCAGAAACGAGCGGACAATACACTAAAAAACAGAAGCGAAGTATAAATAGAACGCACTGAAAGACAGGAACGAACTGACAACGCACTGAAGAACAGATACGTACCGACAAGCACAAACTGAAAAGCAAAAATGAACTGAAAAGCACAAGGCTGAAAAGCGTGAATCCTCTCACCAAACTTCTACAAACACGAGATAAACACGAGATTAGCAGAAGGAGCCCAAAGGGTAGCGCATTGGCTATTGAACTTCCTTTTTATCGGCTCGTCGTACATGTTGTACCTGATCACATTCTCATGTTCGGAATTGTTGGTCAACATTTGTGTGGCCGTGTGTATGCAAGACAAGTTTGAGACAACAACCTTCAAACAAAAATCCACGGCTTTGTTGGCGGAAAGTCCGATCGTGTGTATGGGGCATAACACTTTTTTTCTGTTCAAAATAGTGGGGTATTTCAATATATTTTTAAATTACAGGGTGTCATAGTGTGAGAAAAAAAGTTTTAGAAATAAAATCTATTATATACACCATTGTCTTTACACCATATTATTTCCGCTTCAGTAAAAATAAAAACTCTGCACAAACCAAATCAGTGCATCAAATTAACTACATACATACATACATACATACATACATACATATATATATATATATATATATATATATACACACACACATGCACACATATGTATATCTCAATAATATAAATCTTGCTGTAGTGTCCACCCCTTAAATAAATAATAAATAGAGTGCACAGTCTATAATCAATACTCCTACTTCTCCTCTTCTTCTGTGAATAGTAATAATTTGTATCCATCACTGTTATCACCACTGTTATCACCACTGGAACCAAATTTTGACGAACCAAGCGGATATCCGGTTGTTGTAGTTAATAACAGTGAAGGTTATTACAAGAAGTGAATGTGGATGATATCATTATATTGGCGACCGCAGAAGAAAATTTGCTTTACACTATTATTGATCATAATGATACATTGGAGGCGGTAAAATGGGTGATGAATAATGTTCGGAGCCTATGTGCTGCATATAGAGGAATGTTTATGACGCTTGGGGATAAGAGCCTATATTGCGGTGACGAGGAGTAATAGTCCTATTTAAAGGGAAAGGGGCAGATTGACCTTACTTTTAGTGGGCCAATATCCTGAGGTAAGCGGTTCGGTTGGAAAGTGGTGGACACACTGATTGATGGTGATCTACTAAGTAATATTCTGCGCACTGTTTGGGAGTTACAGTGGTGATAACATTTATGGCCTATACAAATGATTGATATTCACAGAAGAAGAGGAGTGCACTTTATTTATTATTTATTTAAGGTGGTGGACACTACGGCAAGATTTATATTTATATTTACAAAAAACTTCATTTTTGAGTGTTTTTTTTTTTTTGTTCAATAATTTTTATTCAAAAATTTTCATAATAGAACAACATAGGGTTACAGAGCGATTTTCATATGTTACATATAAACAAAGAAAAGATAATAACAGTGATGACAAAAGAGAGCAGTGCTTGCCGTAGCTTCATAGTTATGCTCATATCAAAGTCATATACTGTAGTCATTTCTATTGTTGCCAAATGCATGACCCCACTATAGAGGGTGCTCCTAACCTTCTTTCCCCTCGGGTGCCCCAACTGGGAACTAGCTGCACCTCCAGAGGCGAGATCGACTACTCCCAGTCCAGCCATTAAATCTCTAGGCCAGACTAGGCGTCTTCCTAATGTAATGTAATGTAAACTGCACAGTAGGACCATAATTTCTACGTAATTTAGTTTCTGCTTTCAGAAACGAAAGCCAGTTAGTAATGCAGTAACCCGAACTAAAAACAAATAAAAATAACGGGAGGAGGGGGAAGGAAGGGAACTTGGAGCCTGGAGAGGGGCTTGGGGGGGGGGGGGGGGGGGGAGACTGTCCTGCAAGAGAGACCTATTGGGAAATAGGTGCATAATCTGTCATGGTTCTTTACAACAATTTGTAAGCGTTATACCAATCTACCCAAGGTTGCCAGTCATTCAAGAAGGCTGCCCTCTTCCCTGAAATAGATGCCAAAGCTAGCTCATATTTGTAGTGGGTAGAGAGGGTTCACAGGACCTCTTGTGGTTCCGGTGGATCTGGCAATTTCCAAACTCTAAGCCCCTGTACACACGGTTGGAGATTTCCACAACCAAATCCGTCGGATTTTGTCCGTCAGATCTTGTCTAAAACTGTTGCATACACACGGTCGGGCCAAGTTGGCGAAAAATCCGATCTTTCAGAACGTGATGACGTAATTTCGTTACGATGGGACTACGTTCAGGCTAGTAGCCAATAGCTTTGATGTAGGAATTTGATCTGAGCATGCGTGGCACTTGGTCCGATCAAAATTCTCTACACATGATCGGAATATGTCGGACCGGCCCAGTTGGTCGGGAAATATTTCCAACATGTTGGAAAATTGGGTCCGACGGAGATTCGGACGGAATCAATCCGATGCATACCACACAGAGTCGGATTATCTGACGACACGGTCCGATAAGACGCATTCCGACGGATTCTCCGACCGTGTGTACGCGGCATAAGAATAGTTAGTTTGGCTTCTAGAAACAAATAAGTAGTGAATTGTCTGAGCTGTGGTGGAATGTCTTCTATGCCTACATTTAGTAACAGGAGGGAAGGGGAGGGCGGTAGTGTCATGCCGGTTACCTGATGGAATATCCTATGAACCTCTGTCCAAAACCTAGCCAACTTACTGCATTCCCACAAAACATGGATCAAGTTGCCAGTTTGGGAGCACTTCCTCCAACAGAGAGGGGACACAGAGGGGCTAAACTTAGCAATACGATGTGGAGTTAGGTACCATCTGTGTATCATTTTGTGTGATAGTTCCCACAGGGAGGTGCACTTCATGGCTGAGTACGCATATTGGATAGCTTTGCTCCATTGTGTACTAGAAATAGAGATACCTAAGTCTCTTTCCCATGCTAGCATAGAGTTGTTTTTTTTAAATGCCGTCTTATCCTGTAGGCTATTGTAAAATAAAGAAATGCCGCCTCTACGCCTTTCACTGGTTGTTAGGTATTTCTTAATTTTCCAATGTAGTTTATAAGGCGGGATGGTGGTGCTATTGAGGGACGATTTAGCGTATGAGAGGAATTCTAACTGAGGCAGTCCATACTCCTCCTGCATAGCTACAAAGGATTTGATTTTGTTTCCACTATATAAGTCATGTAACCACAGGATTCCCGATTTGGACCATTTATCCAAGGATAAATCCGGAGTTAGTAGTGTTAGGACAGGGAGAGGGACATGAATGAGCGAGGCTGGACCCTCGCTTGGATGGCCCTTCACTAAATGCTTCCATGCTTGTAAGGATGCAAATACGGGGAGGGGTAGGTCTTTGGGAGCTTGTGGTAGATATGGGTAGGCCATAGCGTAGTTATAAAGATTCCCACCTGGTATAGTTGTCTTCTCTAGTTCACCCCACAGTGAGGTGGGTTGGTCAATAAACCAATCTTTGAGTTGCGCTAGAATAGCTGACATATAGTAGTCTGCTATCACAGGTAGGCTCATGCCCCCCGCTTTCCTAGACCTAGTCAGGTTACCGAATGCGCTCCTTGCCTTTCTACCTTCCCACAGGAATTTCAATAATGTTGATTGCAGTTTTGTAAAAAACGATTTGTTAACTGGGATTGGGACAGTGCGAAATATAAGATTAGCTGCGGCAAGATTTGCATTTTAAACGCTGCTAAACGTCCCGACCATGACAGAAAGTGCTTTTTTAAGGTTTGGAGACCTAGCAGTAGCTTGGTTTCCAGTGGTAGATAGTTATCTTTAAAAAGATGCTCAGGTAAGGTAAGTGTTATCCCTAAATATGAGATCCCTGAATCTTGCCATACAAAAGGATAAGTGTTTTGTATATGCTGTTTCTCTTGTAAGGAGGTACCTAAATCTAGGACATAGGATTTGGGGTTGTTGACTCTGTAGTATGGGATCTTGCTATTTTGTGTCAGAAGAGCTGTCGTGTGAAGTAAGGAGGTCTTTGGTTGCGTAAGCATAAGTATCACGTCATCAGCAAACAGACTGACAACAAGTTTATGGCCTTTTACACTAAATTCATGTATATTGGGGTCCTGTCTGAATCTCGCGGCCAAGGGTTCCATAAGCATGTTAAAAATCAAAGGTGACAGTGGACACCCTTCCCGGGTGCCGTTCGTGATATTAAAAGGTTTTGATAACATTCCTGAGGTGTATACTCTAGCTGAAGGTGAGGTGTAGAGCGCAAGTATAGAAGTTAGGATGTAGCCTCTAAAGCCAAATTTCTCTAATACCTTGGCCAAGTAAACCCAGTGGACTCTATCGAACGCCTTCTCTGCATCCAGCTTTTTTTGAGTGGTTTTATCGAATGGTGGAGTAACATACAATATATCTTTCACATATGGTTTATGTATGTCTCTTCTATGGAGCGGCGGTTGTCAACAGACATCTGATCCAATCCTGTCTGCTAAAAACAAACAGGTGGGGAACCATTCTCCATCCATCTGGTGCAGGAGTAGGCAACCTCGGCCCTCCAGCTGTGGTGAAACTACAAATCCCATCATGCCTCTGCCTCTAGGAGTCATGCCTGTTATTGTCAGGGTGCTGCAATGTTGGAGGGCCGAAGTTGCATACCTTTGATCTAGTGGATCGGATAAGATGGCAGTCGGGTAAACGCACAGGCGGTCTGTTTACATGCGACCACCCTAGAGAAAACCGGGCTGCACAAACAAAGTGGACATGGACTAGCCATCCTCTTGCTCAGCAGGGATCAGCATACAAATTCCACGCTGAGCAGGTGGACTCCAGTAGAGCCCAGCCTGTGTGTACGGAGCCTAAAGGTACAAGGATATACAAAAATCACTCTGTAAGCAGTCATTTTAAATAATTATCGTTTGTGTTTCCCATGCTTTGAGAAAATGTCTGTAAATAATTAATAGATTTTATTATAATAAACACTAAATCTATAAATTTCCACTGCCGGTTACTGGACGAGGGCAGTGTGAATGTTAAAAGTAAAAACAGTCTCTGCATTGCCCCAAGAGTTAAAATGTATTGCTGTGACAGAGTAAAGGTGATGACAATAAATACATAACGTGTTTCTATCTGTTTGCATTGTTAACATCCTGATCACATGTTTTTCACAGTGGCCTAAGTGGTGACGTATGCAGTTGCTTCAGTGAATGTGCAGTGGGTAAATCCTATTATGTTACCTGGTTTGTCAGTTCAGTCCTCATTCTCCACATTTCTCTGATGCTTCGGTCTGCCACCAAAGTCCTTCCTGAGCTGCCAGTTGCCCGGCATGTGAACTATCACATGGGGCAGGAAGGAGTGTTCTCAGAACTGGTTTCAATTTTCAGAGAGTTGAACTATTCTGGTGGTGAGGGAAAATGGGAAGGGTGAGCAGGGGTCACTTATTCGGCAGTGAGCTAAGTGAAAAACATTTTTATTTATTTTTTTTGCTAGAAAATTACTTAGAACCCCCAAACATTATACATTTCTTTTCTTACACCCTAGAGAATAAAATGGCAGTCGTTGCAATACTTTCTGTCACACCGTATTTGCGCAGCGGTCTTACAAGCGCACTTTTTTTTAAAAAGAAATACACTTTTTTGAATTAAAAATAAGACAACAGTAAAGTTAGCCCAATTTTTTTTATATTGTGAAAGATAATGTTAGGCCGAGTAAATTGATACCCAACATGTCATGCTTCAAAATTGTGCCCACCCGTGGAATGGCAACAAACTTTTACCCTTAAAAATCTCCATAGGCGACATTTAAAAAATGTAAACATCCCTTGTAATAGAAAAAAGCATGACAGGTCCTCATAAATATGAGATCTGGGGTCCAAAATAAATAAATAAATAAATAATAAAAAAAAATCTAATTTAAAAAAACGGCCCTTAAGAGCTATGGGATGTTTTGATGTCGCTTCCGATCTGCAGTGATATGGAGATGGGTGGGGGCCATCTTCCCCTCGCTCATCTCCATACCCGGCAAAGGGACAGACACGATTGCCTCCGCCTCTGCTGACGTTTCCGGTATCACGGCGGGAGGTGAAGAAGAAAGTGCTGCCGGAGCTGCAAGAGAACAGTGTGAATGTGAGTAATAACCTGTCAGATGATCTGTTCTTCTGTTCACACACACACTGCATACTGTGAGGAGCCCAAGAGAAGCTGTGCCCCCCAGCTCGGCTCTCACACTTCCCTCCTTGTAGTGGCCACCGGGTCCTGCCGGTAAGACATGAATGGACGTCTAAAAGAGGGTAGGCGGCACTGTTACAAGGGAGGGGGGTCTCTCTGATCTCTGGAGGTCTCTAAGGAAGGGGGGGGCTGTAAGCTAATGGGGGTCTCTAAGAGGGGGTACTGACTGCTGATCTAATGTGTGGTAACCAACCATTAGATCAGCAGAACCCCCCTTGGAGACCCCCATTAACTCACAGCCCCCTTATATGAATGCCCCCTTCCTTATCAGTGATGCCTGTAAGTGCCCATCATTGCCGCCTATCAGTGTCGCACATAAGTGTAGCCTTATAAGTGCCACTTCATCAGTGCTCATCATTGCCTCCTATCTGTGCCCATCATTGCCGCCTATCAGTGTAGCCTTATAAGTGCCACTTCATCAGTGCCCATCATTAGCGCCTAGCTGTGCCCATCATTGCCACCTATCAGTGTCACATATCATTGTAGCCTCATCAGTGCTCATCATTGCCACCTATCTGTGCCCATCATTGCCGCATCTCTGTGCCCATCAGTAAAGGAGGAAAATGTAGTTTGAGTACAGTGTAATATGACTGCGCAATTGTCATTCAAAGTGTGATAGCGCTGAAAGCTGAAAATTGGTCTGGGCAAGAAGGAAAAAGCCCGAAAATCCCCCCTGTTATTATATTTATTCAATCATATGCAAAATATATGAATTAATATAATTATAGGAGGAGGGTGTGCATTTTTTTTGTTTTTTTGGGTCTCTAAGGGGATCACTGATATAGGGGGGGGGGGTCTGTAAGGAAGGGGGCTCAGTGTTAAAAGGGGACACTAATGGTGGTTTCTCTCCTGGGGGGGTCTATATTATTAAAGGGGTGACACTGACCCCTGTATTATGGGGGTGTGACACTAACCCTGTATTATGGGGGAGGGGGTAGTGACCCTGACCCTTGTATACAGACAGACAGTCTTTCAAAGCCCAAATAGTGTCTTTCTACAGCAAATAATTTGGAAAGTCAGGATTAAGAGTGCATTCACACAGGGGCAACACGACTTCCAGCCCGACTTTGGGAGGCAACTTGGACGCAACAACTTGAGTATGAATCACAGCGCGACTTGAGGCGACTTACAAGGCAACTTGAAGTTGCCTCCAGGACAGGGGACTTTGCCAGTGGCCAATCACATAATAATCAGCTCTGTGGGAGGGAGGGGTTTGCCTAGAAAACTATTTTTACTTCCTGGAAAGTTGCTTCAGTTAAGGGGATCAGATTTAGATGCGACTTCCATTGAAATCAATGGGTACAAGTCACCTAGAAGTCTGTTTGAAGTAGTACAGGAACCTTTTCTGAAGTCGGAGCGACTTCAGTAGTGTGCATTAAGACGGCTCTCATTCACTTACATTGATTTTATCATGTCACGACTAGGGGTGACTTCAAGTCAGATCCAAAGTCGCCCCTGTGTGAATGGACTCTCACTTAATACATGATTAGAAATGTTATTTAATCACAAAATATATGCTTAGTGTATACTATGAACAATAAATAAATAAAATTGCTGTGCGCTGCTAAAGTGTTCAGGTTTGGCTAGAAGACCCTACAGCCATCCCAATGTGCTTATCATTCCCTTACATCATCTATAGCAGCTTTGAACTTTCTTCAATTGTTTGAATGTTTAAAAATGTTTTTATATTCCATCACTTCCTGTAGATCATATCCCATCATGCACTTCCTTGCTGCATCACAGAAGAGGGCATGAAAAGGCATGTTCACCACTCTTTACCACACCTCCCTTGTTGCTATACCACCTTCCACCCATTTTCTGTACAATCTGATTGTACAATCTGCTTTAGATCTACCAGCAGTTATCCAGTGAAAAAGCCTGTCTGATTTGATACAAATTGAATAGATTATTCAGGTATGTTATCCTCTTCCATAGTTGTGGTAAGGCTGGGTTCACACTGGTATGACAAACGCTCCTACATTGGGAGCACATGTTGCATGATGTGTGAAAATAAACACAAGACACAAGTCGGTCAAACTTTGAAAATGCTATCACTGAAGGGATCCATTTTCTCTGCAAGACACAACACAAGACAAACCCCAATGTCAGGCGAAACTCTCCTAATCTTGACCCAATATAGGCCTCAATCTATAAGCAGTATAGGCCACTGATGCACCAAGTTAAAATTGTACCTTCGTTATAACGAACGTCGCTTCCGTTACTCCGTCCTCCGCTCACAGATCGTACGTACGATGCAGGCATGTTATGCTTTATATACACTGCACATGCCTGAAACTCCGCCCGCCCCTGATGTTTGTTCTAGTCTATTCCCCGCCCCTTGTCTCCCAATCCCGGAGGAGATTGAAGGACTCAATTATGGCCTTTATAGAAATGGTGGAGACAGTGGATATCTTCAAGAGGGCTGACTATGATGGGAAGTATGGACTGTACCCAAACCCAAATGTGAGAAAGACCAAGATCATGCCTAAAGTTGTGAAGAGTCTGCACAGGAATTTTGGGGTACGACGATCCAAGGATCAACTGAGGAATCGATGGTCAGACCTCAAATTGAGGGATAATGATCAGTACAGAAGAATTAAGAGAGTGCTGCAAAAAAGTAGGTATTGTGTCATGTGTTCCTATTCTTCTTCTTAATGTTTGTGCTGCTCCCTGTGCTTTTCTTTACTGTTGTACATTTTAAAAATGGCAACTTTCATGTTCATGGGTGCAGTAATCGGTCGTAGGTAACATCGTTCGTTCGCCCACTTATAAGATGTTTTTGGCAGATATAGGCTAACTACATTTGTTCATGCCTATTTGTATTAAAATAAGTTTGTTGTCTAGATAGGTTTGTAAATAGAATGAAAGGCAAACTTGATTCAGTGTAAGGCTCGGTTCACACAGGGGCGACTTGTCCAGGCGACTTCGCCGCCTGACAAGTCGCCCCCGTTCTGTACTACGGAACCGTTCTAATAGGAGCGACTCGAGTCGCTCCGACTTAGAAAAAAGGTTCCTGTACTACTTTTGCGGCGACTTGCATTGACTTCTATACAGAAGTCGTTTTGCAAGTCGCCGCTGAGGTGGCGGCAGGTCGCGGCGCTGCAAGTCGTGCTGTGTCCTGTGTGAACCGAGCCTAAGGAGAGGACACTCAGCAGCTATTTACAAATCTTGATGCAGGAGCACTAGTGTGGAACACCAGAACAAACTTTTTAGGGTGTCCCACATAAGTGCTCCAGTGGATACTATATGGGTGTCTACATGTGTGATACTTTAACAAAAAAGGAAAGCATTCCAGCTTTTGAAAGGAAATAAAATGTTCTTCAGCTTGGAACTCTGCCAAAACAGACAATTGTACAACACTTCCAAGCAATGTTTCATATTCCTATTTCTGCCCTCCAATATCTGTGTGCCAAGTATACCTATTGTTTATTCACATGGGGAGAAAAGACTCAGGACATCTGAGGACACCAGAGACCCCCCACCTCCTAAAGAAGGGGAAATCCCAACACCACAAGCAGAGGATGAGGAGGGAGAGGTTTATGAAGTGGGCAAAATTGTCACCACAACAGGTGTGTGTCTGAGACCACAAATTCAGGTAATAGATGTATGCCTGCATATTTATAATACATGGTGTGTTTTTTTTATTTTAGGTGATGTGGATGTTGTGGAAGAAGAATCTCATTTCACCAGTGAAAGTGCCCTGATCCTCATCTGGGAGAGAATGGGGTGCAATCATGATTTAGAAAATATAAAGGAAAACATCAATGATGTTCAAAAAAGCGACAATGGGGGTTAGTTACTAAAGACAAATCCACTTTGCACTACAAGTGCAGTTTCATGTGCACTTTTAAGTGCATTTGGATTGCAAAGTGGAATATCCTTTAGTAAATAACTCCCACAGTGCTTTCTAAATTGCCACAATCGCGCCATTTTTGTGACTCCACAAAATTCATTCATGGTGCTGAAAATGATGAATATTTTTGTCAGTAATGCATTACATACATTAACAACAAAAACAAATTGTGTGTAGCAGACCCACAACATAATAATAGTTTGCTGAAGAAGAGATTGTTACCTCATGTATCAAATAAATTACATTTGCACTATTGAAGAAAATGTCCATAAAGAAAAGCCCATTGGAGAACCTAGGAGACAGCTAAAAGATACCCAGGCAGTAAATCAAAGGAAATCTTTCAGTTTTAGTTCAAAAATTTAGTATAAAAATGTTCTTAAACTGTTTCTGGCATATCAATGGCCCCCACCTGCAAAGTACTCATCATACTTCTGTCTTACTTCACGGGCGCTATGGGGGGGCAAGCCAGGATGGCCAGCTTCAAGCACCATCAGGGTTTCTTGTTGAAGCCCAGCCTCAGGCCCAACTGAGGCCACATAGTTCATTGAATTTCTCCTTAAGTAGTTGTGTAAAATGCAGCATGCAAGGATTATTTGGTTAGGTTTATTTTCCGCCATGTTGATTGGTGTAAGGAATAGGCGGAACTGGCTGGCCATTATCCCAAAAGCATTCTCCACCACTCTTCTGGCTCTGGCCAGACGGTAGTTATAAACCCTCTGGTCCGGGGTGATGGTCCTCATGGCTTCCAAATGGTCGGCTGGGCAGAGAGAACTAACAGAAAGCACTGAAAAACAAAGGCCGGAGCTGAAAATCAGATACGAGCGGGCAAAAGAACTCCCCTAAAAATCAAATACGTAATAGAAATACAACCCACAAGCACAAACTGAAGAGCAGTAACGATCAGAAAAGCAGGAGGCTGAGAAGCACAAATCGTCTGTCACCAAACTTCTACTAACACGAGATGGAGCCCAAAGGATTTTTTTTTATTGAAAGCCAGTGGCGTGCAAAACACACTCCAAAAAACTTCACCCGGTGCATAAAAAATGTGCACACACATAAAGAGTGACACAAAAAAAGTGCAGACGGGTACACAAGTCCTCTAAAATCAGAGGACCTTGTCCTGAATCCCCCGGGGCGTTAGGCTCCTGACAGGGACAAGGACACTTAAAACTTGGTCTTCCTGGCCGAAACCAGTCAGACCCCGTTCTTTGGAAGGTCTGCCGAAACAGACCCACCCAAATACTAGGTAGGGCTCCCCAGAAGGAAGACCCCAACCCTAAGGCAGAGGGTGAACTAAGCCAGAAGGCCATGTCCACCCCCACACCAGACTTTCAGGACAGGCCCTAGAACCTGTGACCCTACTCATCACAGCAAACGTGCAAAGTGACAAAACAAGACGTGACAAGACACACACTGAAAATAAATAAAAAGTGGGGAAGGGATAGTGGAGAGGAGAGTGAAAAGGTGGTCGTTGTGTGAAACAACGACCAGGCCCTCCGGCCGGGAATAAAAAATTCCTCTGGTCCCAGCCAAAAGGCCCGGCCCAAGAGGCAGGTGCTAAAAAAGCGTGTCATGGTGCAGTGACCTTGGTGCCCAAAATCAAAGTGACCCTCACTCACAGTGATTGTTAGGCACCCCCGGACTGCCACTCCAGGGGCACATACTCCATAGGCCTTCAAGACCGCCCCCGGCCCCCGGTCCAGACCACAGCAGCCCCCACCCCGGACAGGAAGGCATGAAGATCAGGCAGCTTGGTGAGAGCCCTTTGCCATCAGGCTCCACCGTCGCTCCCATCACTCCTTCCTAATTATATTCGGATGTACTAACCGGTCCTCCCCCCCACCAAGGGAGCAGCCGGTTTTCCTTTCCGAAAAACTGCCCGGGGCTAGAACTACCCCAATCCAGACCAGAGGCCAGGTACGAAGCCGAAGCTTCTGCCATGAGGGAGATCTGCACCCATCTTGCGGCCCTTACACAGGCTGTGAAATCACTCCAAGAAGGATAAACCAGATTGGAGGAACAGGTTCAGCAACTTTCCGGTACCAGTCATTCCACCTCTGCACCACCTCCGCTTTCTACTCAGCCTGCTTCCCAGCCTGCAGTGGTGATGCTTCCACCAGAACCAAGGGTACCTATCCCAGAAAGGTCCTCGGGGGACCAATCGAAGTTCCGGGCTTTTCGCAAAGCCTGCCAGTTGTACTTCGCCCTCCAACCCAGGACTTTTTCGCTGGAAGCTACCAAGGTGGGATTCGTGATCTCTCTGTTGCAAGGGGAGCCTCAGACTTGGGCCCCCCTCTTACTCAATCCCTTCCTTCATCCTTCGAGGCTATGGCACAGCTTTACAAAGATCCCCAGCGAACTGCCACAGTTGAATCTGCCCTGTCTGCACTCCAGCAGGGCCGCAGAGCGGCGGAGGACTATGTTACAGACTTTAGACGTGGGATCGCAGACACTCAATGGAATGACTCCACTCTAAGGTATCAGTTTCACATGGACCTCTCAGAGGGACTTAAAAATGAACTGGCCTGTGTCTGCATTCCAGGCTCTCTGGAAGAACTAATTGCCTTGGCTATCCAAATAGATTGCCGACTCCGGGAATGCCAGTCTGAACGCTCCTCCCTGCTTCACCGTTCAACTTGGATGACTGCAAGGGTCCCGACTCCTGCTTCCTGCTACCAGCCTGCTCCTCAAGTAGACTCTGCCAGCCCTGTTCCTGACACTTCTGAGCCGATGCAGCTGGGGCTGATGTGCCCCATTTGTCTTCAGAGGAACGTGCCCGCTGCCGCCAGTTGAACTTGTGTCTTTACTGCGGGGGGTCTGGACATTATGTTAACAACTGCCCTGTTAAGACATGTAAGTGCCTTTCTTCTGTGTCTACCAATCCTGTATCCCTGTCAGCCAGCACAACCCACCTTGCTCTCCCTCCCTCGTTGCAGTTCCAGGGAAAGACAGTCTCCACCAGCGCCATCATTGACTCTGGGGCCTGCAGTTGTTTTGTTGATGGCACCTTTGCCAGCCTTCAAGCCTGTATTTTTGGCTGATGGATCCCGCATCAAATCAGGACAAGTAACCCAGGAGACCCTACCTTTGTTGGCCAGTACCCTTTTCCAGCACAAGGAACTTCTAACCCTTGATGTGATCTCTTCTCCCTTGTTCCCTGTGATCCTGGGCATACCTTGGCTCCAGGCTCATAACCCCTGCATCAACTGGTCCACGGGGGAGATTAAGTACCCGTCCAGTTACTGTCAAGAACACTGCTTACACGAGGACCCTGTTATGCCCGCTACCCTTCTTTGTCTGGACTCTGATCAGGACTTATGCCAGTTGGTGCCCAAACCATACCACGAGTTTCTGGACGTTTTTAGAAAACGAGGGGCAGACTGCCTTCCACCCCACCGTCCCTATGATTGCCCCATTGAACTCCTCCCGGGGGGCGAAATTCCGTTTGGGCGCATCTTTCCCCTGTCGGAGAAGGAGCAGGAGGCTCTGAAAGTTTATGTCACGGAAAATTTGGAGAAGGGGTTCATTCGCCATTCTACCTCCCCAGCAGGTGCTGGAATATTCTTTTTGAACTAAAAAAGATCAGTCACTCTGGCCTTGTGTGCATTATCGGGAACTAAATAATATTACGGTCAAGAACCGCTATCCTTTGCCCCTGATACCGGAGCTCTTCCAGAAATTAAGGTCGGCCACAATCTTCACTAAATTGGAATTGAGGGGAGCCTACAACCTGGTCCACATTCGGGCCGGGGACAAGTGGAAGACAGCATTCCGGACCCGTTTCGGGCACTACGAATATTTAGTCATGCCCTTTGGCCTCTGTAATGCCCCTGCCAGCTTTCAGCATCTCATAAACTACGTGTTTAGAGACTTCCTGGACATTTTTGTAATCGTCTACCTGGACGATATTTTGATTTTCTCCAGATCTCTTGAACAACATCGGGGTCATGTGGGCAGGGTGTTGCTCCGTCTCCGTCAGCATGGACTGTATGCCAAGGAAATGTAAATTTGAACAACAGAACATTCAATTCCTCTGGCTTGAGATCTCCCCAGCAGGCATCCAGATGGATCCTCAAAAAGTTTCCGGTGTTCTGGACTGGCCGGCACCCGCAGATAAAAAGGGAATACAACGATTTGTAGGATTTGCAAACTTTTACAAGAAATTTATTAAGGGATTTTCTTCTATAATCGCTCCCATCACCCAGTTGACAAAGCAGAATGTACGCTTTCATTGGGGGCCAGAAGCCCAGGAAGCCTTCGAAAGACTCAAGAGACTTTTTACCTCTGCTCCCATCCTCAGCCACCCTGATCCTTCTCTGCCATACATCTTAGAAGTTGATGCTTCCGAAGTAGCTGTGGGAGTAGTTGTATCTCAATGGCAAGGCAGCAACGACTTGATGCACCCCGTAGGGTTCTTATCCCGGAAACTCTCCCCTGCCGAGAGGAACTATGATGTCGGCGACCGTGAGCTGCTTGCCATTAAATCAGCATTGGAGGAATGGAGGTACTTGTTGGAAGGTGCGGTTCATCCGGTGTTAATCTACACCGACCACAAGAACCTTGAATATCTGAGAGCAGCCAAGCATCTGAAGCCCCGACAAGCCCTGTTCTTTTCGCGGTTCTGTTTCCACATTACATATCGCCCTGGGTCAAAGAATGTGAAACCAGATGCGCTCTCGCGTATGTATGATTGCCCTAAAGACTTTGCTGCTCCAGACACCATCCTACCTGCAAGTAGCTTTTTGCTCGTACAACCAGACCTGCTGGCACAGATCAGGGAAGCATCTATTAACTCACCACACCACCAGGAACTATGTTGACGCTCAGGGAAGGTCTTCTGTGGAAAGAAAGTCAAGTTTTTGTTCCTGAAAGCATCCGGATCAGAGTCTTAGCCCTTCTTCAGGATCATCCGTTAGCAGCACACTTTGGGGCTCGCAAGACCTTGGAACTGGTACAGCGTACCTTCTGGTGGCCTGGCTTGAAGGAATTTTGCAAGAAGTAAGTCAACTCCTGTCCTGTGTGCATCCGGAGCAAGGCAACAAGAAATCGGGCTTGGGGACTACTGAAACCTCTCCCTGCACCTGATCGGCCTTGGAGAATGATCACGATGGACTTTATAGTCAAGCTCCCATGTTCCGAAGGTTGCACGGCCATTTTTGTAGTCGTGGATCGATTATCTAAGATGGCCAATTTTTTGCCATTAAAGGGGTCCCCATCTGCTTCAGAGACGGCCCGTATCTTCATCAGGGAGATCATTAGATTGCATGGGGTGCCTGGTAACATCGTATCTGACAGGGGGGTCCAATTCACATCCCCGTTCTGGAGGGCCCTGTGTGAGAGTTTGAAAATCGAGCTGGCTCTGTCATCTGCCGATCACCCCCAGACCAATGGACAGACAGAACGTACAAATCAGACCCTTGAACAGTACATCAGATGTTTCACGTCCTCTGTGACAGCATATAACAATCTTCAGGTCGGAGATCAGGTATGGCTTTCTACGAATAATCTCAAGTTAGCCTGTCCCTCTAAGAAGCTTGCACCCAAATTCTTGGGACCCTTCCCTGTGAAGAGAAGGATTAACGAAGTCTCTTATGAGTTGACCTTAGCAGACTCAATGAAAATACACCCGGTTTTCATGTTTCCTTGTTGAAACCCTCTGTGCCTGATCCCTTCCCTAATAGAGGAACCAGACCACCTGAACCCGTCCTAGTTGATGGTAGTGAAGAATACGAGGTGGAGGCTGTCCTCGACTGTAGGAGGCAAGGACAGAGACAGTTTTTGATCAAATGGAAGGGTTACGGTCCAGAGAGTAACTCTTGGGAACCCTATGGTAACCTACATGCTGACAGGCTAATCCGTGCCTTTTTCTCTGCTCATCCTGAAAAGAAGGACTTATTGGGCACCCAGAGGTTGCCCCTTGTGAGGAGGCAATGTCAGGGCTTTGCCCGCACGAAATGGGCGAATGCGCACGCGAGCGCATGTGCACACGCACCACTGGGCAAACCAGGCATCGGCGCTTGTGTGTGCGCCGTGCGCACCCCAGGTGCATGCACGTGCAAGATGGGTGCGTGTGCGCGTTAGCGCTGTTTGTCGCCATTGTCCTTACTTAAGGAGGGCAGCTGCACTTGCTCAGTGCTGTTTGTCTGCAGCTCTGCATCTGAGTGTCTTGTATCCTGCCTGCTGATCGTATTCTCTGACCCAGCTCTTGATTGACCTCGCTGATCTCTCCTGCCCTGATCCTGGCCTGTCTGACCTTGCTTTGGACTCATTTTCTGTTGCTGAACCTCTGCCTGTCTGTGACCTCGCTTTAGTCTGCTGGATATACCTGATTGCCTTATCTGTTGTGACCCGGCCTGTCTGACCATCCTTCTGCTCACTTCAAGTGTACTGTGCTCCATCCTGGTCCTGCTGCTGCTGTTCCTATGTCTGCTGACCACTGACTGCTTATCCATCATCTACTATGCCAGCTCCTGCAGTTTCCAGTTTCTGGAGGATCATCTCTTCCCCCAGTGGTCCCTGAACCAGAGCTGTAAGAGAGGTCTTCTTCCATCAAGTCAGGCTCACCACCAGGTACCTTACAATGGAGTGGGACCTCCATCCACATCTCGATCCATGCAGAGTGTTTGGGCGGAGATTCCCCATTGTCTAGTGCAGCCCACCCGTGTCTCCCCCCAGCCTGGTGCCTAGCAATGCGAGTTCCCGGATGACGAATTGGAGGAGGGGATATGGTGAATACATGCCCAGATGTTCTCAGTAGTTCGAGAACTGCTGACCCAAGGACCGGAGGGAAGAAACGTCCTCCCTTACCTGCTTCGTACTGCCCGAGGCCCCAGACCGGATAGAGAGGACACCGCTGTCTGGCATGAGAGAGGGGGAGAAGCGACCGTACAATCTCCCTGAAGAACCGGAAGTGATGTCAACGTCGCCCGGAAATGACACCTATGAGAGCCACCGCTGACAGGGAAGGAGGGACGGAGGGGAGGCTTTATGCAGCTTGACTCCTCTCACAAACTCAGGTTGACCTGCGGTCAGTCTTACACATATATGCACTGAATTTTTTTAAATGCACACTTTTTCGGTACTGCACAAGTATTTTAGCACTTTGGTTAATGCGAGGCACACGACACTCTCCCACCTTCTATGCAGTGCGTGACCATCTCCCATCACAGTTATTTGGGGCACGTGTACAGCAGATGGCATGTTCCAACACTGGGTGCAGGGTTGTGACCTTTCTATGTCAGTTCCCACTGTTTTGTTCTATCGTGGGTATGTGTGGGGATATATATGAGGGCATGAGCAGAGCTTCATGGATCGCAATGGCGACTCCATCCATACTCCAGGGGGCCCATACAGCCTCCCTGTAATAAATATATATATATTTATATATGCACACACACACAGTACTGTGCAAAAGTTTTGGGCAAGTATGTAGAAATCCTAAAACGTGAGAATGCTTTTGGCCAGTTTCCTGCTGAACTTATCAAATTTTGATCCATGTATGGCCGGCTTTACACTAGTAAGGGCTCTTTACAGGATAAGACTATTCATTAAAACACTACACAAGGGAGAAAGATTCCCCAAAAAGTGGGGTTCCAGCTGCGCTCCAATGGGTCAGGCGAGCCGGAAGTGACGTAGTGTGCGTAATGACGCTGTACGCGTTTCGTCAGAGACGTCTTCAGCAGCGATACTACGCACACACACACTAACATCTTTGAAGGCGGCCAACCCTCCCACTCCCGGGCATCAACCAATCCACAGCCAGGGTGGGGGGCACGATTTATCTCCACCTCCTTCCTAAGCAATTACATTACTGCGGGCGGGGCGAATTTGTTTACATAACTCCTAGAACACATTATTTGGAACGAATAAATTATTTTAGGGATGATATGAAGAGAGAGGGTAAATTCATTCTTTATGTGTTTGCCATATTAACAGTATTATAAAACGGTCTTAACCACTAAAGGAGGCTAAAAAGGGTTAGAACACTAACAGACTGCTTTCTATTTTCATCATATTCTTATTAAACTTATATTCTTCCCATGCTACAAGCCTGTTTTTAATAAAAAAAATAATTATATTTACATTCTATCTATCCCTCTTATTTATGATAGGACTCACATAATTAATCTAAATGTTTACTTAATGACCTTTTCCAGCCTCAAATGTAATTATTTCTTATTTCCCCACACCAGATATTACCCTGTAAAACTCCGGTGGAAAAAATATTATATAAATAATTATATATGTTAGGTATACGGGACAGATACAATATCCCGCTGTTATTGCAGGGTCATTATCTTCATGTCCTGCCTCACTTACAATTTCAGGTCCTATATTTTACATTTACCTAATGACGCATAGTATACCTAAAACTTATTACCTTTAACAACTATCAGCGTTAAACCACATTTGCTATTAATCTTAATTTAAATTTAAACTTGTCCAACTCAGATATTACCTTGTAAAACGTCTGAAAAGGTGATTTTCACCAATTAACTTATTGCCCTTAATACCTATCAATGTTGGACCACATTTGCTGTTAATTTAAACTTGTCCAACTCAGATATTACCTTATAAAAGGTCTAAACGGGCGATTTTCACCACAGATGAACCAGATACTATCTTGTAAAGCTCCTTTGGGAATTTGATTCATACAAAGAAGCCCAATGCTCGGAAGAAACTTTTTTCATCACAACCAGCTTAAGAAAACATTTTTATATATAATCCATCCCCCTTTCCTTTTATGGGTTTGCTATAAAACAATTAAGATCTATGTCAATATTTAACCCTTTTGGGGCTAAGGTATTTAGTCTATATATCCAGCTGGTCTCGTTCTGTGAAATAAGGGTGGTCATATTACCTCCCCTCCAATTTTGTTTTATACAATCAATTCCATAGAATACTAAGTTCGAGGGGTCTCGTTGATGAAATAAATCAAAGTGCCTTGATACATTATGGTTGGGGAACCCCTTTCTGATGTTCTTGATATGTTCTCTTATTCGTATATACAATGGTCTGGTGGTTCTGCCCACATATTGCAGATTACAGGGACATTCCAGCACATATGTCACGTGTGTACTCCGGCACGTAATAAGTTCTCTGATTTTGTATTCTGTATGGTCTATTTTAGATCTAAAAGTCTTTTTCCTTCGAGGTTGGGGTTTACTAACCCTGCAAGCCAAACATTTGTTGCATTTGTAGAAACCTTTCAGTTCCTCTAAAAATGTAATAGGTTTAGGACCATCAATCACGTTGTGTGCTAACAGATTACGTAGTGTGGGGGCTCTCCTGTAGATAAATTTTGCTTTTTTTGGGAGGATCGTTGATAGAACTTTGTCCTCTTGGAGAATGGGCCAGTATCTTTTCACTATTTTTTCTATTACGTGGTATTGTGTATTGTATCCAGTGATGAATGCCAGGTCAAATTTCTGCTTTTCCTTCTTAGATTTCTTTATTAGGGTGTTCCTATCTATGCTTCCAACTTCATTTTTAATCTTAACTAGAGATTCATATTTGTATCCCTTTTCCACAAATTGTGCAACTAGCTTATCTGCTTGGGAAGAAAAACCCTCCATTGAGTTACAGTTCCTCCTTATCCTTAGGAGTTGCCCCTTTGGGATATTTGCTTTCCATTTTGGATGATGACAACTTGAAGTTGGAATATAGCTATTCCTATCCGTTTCTTTAAAGAAGGTTTTAGTATGAAGACCATCATCTCTCTTGAAAATTTCTAAGTCCAGAAACTCTATTTTCTGCTCATCATATTTCCCACTAAAGGTTAAACCATATTTGTTGTTATTCAGGCTTGATAGAAATCTCTCAAATGCTTCTGGAGTACCATCCCATAGGATCACAAGATCATCAATGTATCGCCGGAAGAGTTTTATCTGGGGTATGTTCTTCAAATATATGTGCTCCTCTTCCCACATGTTCATAAGAAGGTTGGCAACACTTGGTGCATAACGTGCACCCATGGCAACTCCTATGGTCTGTACATAATAATGATGTCCATACCAAAAGTAGTTACAGGCCATGGCCATCCTTAAGCCCTCAATGATATACTGCACTTGTTCTTGTTTCATATTCGTATGCTCACATAGGGCTTTTTCCACTCCTGTTTTACCATCCTCCTGCGCGATACTAGTGTATAATGAATTTACATCTATGGTTGCTAGTAGATACTTTTCTGTGCCTTTAATATTGCTCAGTAGTTCTATAAGCTGGGCACTGTCCCTCAAATAGGATTTTCCCTTCAGCACCAGCGGTTTCAAGAAGGTATCTAGGTATTCTCCTAATCTTGAAAAAACAGAATCGATACCGCTAATGATTGGTCTTCCTGGTGGTTTATTTAATCTTTTATATATTTTAGGATTAGAATACATAACAGGTGTTTTCGTAGAATTTGACACCAGATATTCACCTTCTTTCTCATTAAGGATACACATTTTTTGCCCTTTTCTCACATAGGCTTTCAACTTCTCTTCGTATCCTAATTTAGGATTACCACATAATTTCTTATATGTATTTTCTATTTTTAGTAGGCTTTCCATTTCTTCTTGGTAATCCTTTTTATCCAAGATTACTAGGCCTCCCCCTTTATCCGCCGGCCTTATCACTACTTCTTTGTTATCCCCTAGCTTTTTTATCGTTTTCCATATGTTGTTTGATCTCTTCTTATTATGATCCTTAATGCCGCGTACACACGATCGAATTGTATGACGTACTTAGTCCGTCATACAATCCGGCGGACTTTCTACCGAACAGACTTGGCCACACACGGATACACAAACAGTCCGACGAAAGCTTGCGCGATGACGTACAGCACGTACAACGGGACTAGAAATAGGAAGTCCAAGACACAGCAAAGCACCCTTTGGGCTCCTTCTGCTGACTTTGCGTTAGTGGAAGTTTGGTTAGAGACGATTCGTGCTTTTCAGACTTCAGCTTAATTCGTCCGTTATTTTTTTATTTTATTTTTTTATTCTCGAATTGGAATATTAATCATAAGATGAGGATGAATAAAGACATTTGTGATAACTCTGTGTGAATATAAGCAGCAAAGCAACTTCACTTTTCTCGCATTATGAAGAAGAAAAGAATGTGCTATATTAAAAGATCACAAAATTAGCAGCATGACGAATATGCTAGCTTCAATACGAACACTAGTTTTACAAGACAGAACGCTTCCGCCCTGTAAATCCTTTCTGGGCATGCGCCATTCTTAGTCCGTCGGACTAACATACTGACGAATGTATTGTCTGCTGAAACCAAAGTACGACGGGAAGATTGGTGTGCAAACTGACCTTCTTAGTACTCCGGACTTCACGCTGAAAAAGTCAGCTGAAGCCCACACACGAGCGGATTGTCCGTTGAAATGCGTTTCAATGGACTAAGTACGTCATACAATTCGATCGTGTGTACGCGGCATAAGTTTCCTCAGGTCATTTTCTACCATCTTGCTGAACGCCGCCATACATTGGTTACCCGTTGTATTTGGATTAAACACTGACTTATTTTTCAATTCTGTTTGTGTATACACCGATATTGGTCTTTCTTTATTTTCTAAATTGGCTGCAAAATGTTTTTTCAGGTTTAATTTCCTCATAAATTTTTTTAAATCTATGTATGTCTCAAATTTATCCAAATGTTTTTCCGGAGCATATTTTAATCCCAAATCCAAGATTTTCATTTTGTCTTCGTTAAACTCCACTTTGCTTAAATTATATATACCTTTTCCTATTAAGTTCTTCTTCTCTTTCTTGTTCTTTCCTCCTCGACATCCCCTATACCTTTGTCTCTTTCTCCATACCTCTGTGTGGATTCCACTCTTCTCCTGTATTGGTTGTTACAATTCCCTCTCGGCATCCATTGTTCCCTTTCTTCTCTGTATTCTTCCCTGTGTCCTCCTCTCCTGTAAGGGCCTTCTCTGAATTGTCTTCTCTCTGTATTGCCTCCTTTCCATCTTGGGGTTCTGTAAGGCACCCTTGCAGTCCATCTCCCTGGTGGCCTGTCCCTGGGGCCATTCCCGCGAAAATCCCCATATCCTCTCGGGAATCTCCTAGGTGGGTATCTTTGCTCTCTCTTATACTATCTTCCTGCGGGTATGTATCATATGTATACTCTTTTATAGGGGAAAACCGGTTCCGAGTGGGAATGTTATATCTAGGTGTTTCATCTTCAAAAATGTCCTGATGATCGCCTCTCCTATTGCCCATCATGTTATTTCCCTGAATGTTGGTTTTAAGTATGGGTCTCCGTCTAGGTGTTGCATTATAATTACTCTGCATTAATGTGGCTGTTTCAGTCATCCCTCTGGCAACCTCCATAGGCCCTTCATTCAGATCTTCTATTGAGCCGTCTTCCTGTTCATTAACTACCTCTTGTATGGATGTCTGCCATTTATACACTCTCATTTCATTATAGTCAGTAACATCCCTCTTAAATTTTTTTTTGTTTTTTTGTTTGAAGGTCTGCATCATACTTTTTGATGACTTCTTGTAGTTCTTGCTCTTTCTCTTTGTAGTCTTTGTGTTCAATGAAGGGTATAAGTTGATTCTTAATGTCTGCTATGGTACTTTCAACTGCCTTCAATTTAAATTCCCTTCTCCTAATTATTTTGTGCAACAATTCATTCTCACTTTTATTAAAGAATAAATACCAATCCTCCATTATTTTCCGGGTCCTCAATGCTATCATTAGGATTAATGTCCCACCTAAGGCTCCTAGGGGTCATTTTAGCATTAATATACATCTCCATGGTGGCTATATCCCACCATACTCTCAGCTGTTTCTCCATACTATGTTTTAATTGTTTCATCAAGCTTTGTAGGTCCTGGGAATTGGTCACTACTTCTTGATTGAAAATCCCCTTCACATCTATCTTGCTACTATTCATGTATCCATGAGGGGGAATGAGCACGGAAGTCACCAATAAGCATTCATGATCACAAAAGTCACCTTCTTGTCTCCTGAAGCAGAAAATTTGCATATTTGTGGACATCTGATAGAAGAATTATTGTGGACTATTTTTGCTATTTTTATTCTTATTTTTGTTGTTTAAAAGTGGTCTAGGTTTTTCACAGTTTTTTTGCATTTGTTTTTTTTGTATTTGGTTTATGGTACTTTTGCTTAGTTTTTTTAGTCTAATTTTAACTAATTGGGTCTTTAAGCTGTTACACTTCCCATGTATGGGGATTTTTTTCTAGAATTTCACAAATTTTGGAATCTATTTTGCACTAATTTGTATATTTTTCACATATAATTGGTAAACGTAGATAATTGGTACACATAGATTAATTATTCCGTGTTGTAATATTAGGGGAAATTAGGTTTTCCTCCCTGATACACACCCCTTTATTGGGGTTTAGATATCACTCATTTTTTTGGATAAAATATTGAGGGACTGTTTTAGTTTAACCTACACTAGTTGGCATAAGGTGTATTAAATATATCTGGATATATTTTAGGCCTGAGGGCCACTAATGGTGATTTTAATAATCCTAATATTTTGAATATACTGTATTTGCTGGCGTATAAGACTACTTTTTACACTTTAAAAAAATGCCCAAAAATCGGGGGTCGTCTTATACGCCGGGTATACAGGTATACAATGCTGCCCGATGGATGTCAACCCCCAAATGTCTGCTAATACTGTATGTGGCTTCAGCTACAACAGTATACGCCGTTGAGCCAATCCCGGCGAGTGATGTATTCTATTAATGAATACAGAGCCTGCTTGGATTGGAGTAACAACCTCAGCCAATCCGAGCAGGCTACATAGAGTAGCCTGCTCGGATTGGCTTTGAGAGAGAGAGAGAGAGAAAGGCAAGGGCTGATGATGCTACAGCCTCTGCCAATCCAAGCAGGCGTATTCATTAACCACTTGGGATCCGCGCTATTGCCAAATGACGGCATCAGCGCGGACCCACATTTCCGGGACGACGTCTATTGACGTCGTCCCGGATACGAGCGGCCTGCGCGCCCCCTGAGGGGCGCGCGCGGCGCGCTCTGTGATCGGCGAGTCCGTGAGACTCGCCTGATCACCGATCCGTGCAAGGGGTCGATCCCGACCCCTTATCACGTGATCAGCTGTCAGCCAATGACAGCTGATCAAGTGATAGAACGGAGCCGGTAATCGGCTATTATTCCTCCTCGCGCTGACAGCGCGAGGAGAGAAAAAAAAAGCCGATCACCGGCGGCCGTGATCGGGACATCAGTCCCGATCACGGCCAGCAATACAGCTGACCACCTGCCCCCTGCCAGTGCCCACCTGCCCACCGCCGTGCCATCCTGAATAAAAGTAAGTGCCCCCCATCAGTGCCCCCATCAGTGCCCATAGTGCCCACAGTGCCACCTACAGTGCCACCCACAATGCCACCCACAGTGCCATCCAGCAGTGCCACCAACAGTGCCACCCACAGTGCCCACAATCTGCCTCAAAGGTGCTGCGACCCAGTGCCTCCCATCAGTGCCCAGCAGTGCCGCCCATCAGTGCCCAGCAGTGCCGCCCATCAGTGCCCAGCAGTGCCACCTATCAGAGCCACCTATCAGTGCCACCTATCAGTGCCCATCAGTCCCATCTATCAGTGGTACCTATCAGTGCCCATCCGTGCCACCCATCCATGCCACTTATCCGTGCCACCCATCCATGCCATCTTATCTGTGCCCATCTTTGCCCATCAGTGCCGCCTTATCTGTGCCCATCGGTGCCGCCTTATCTGTGCCTATTAGTGCCGCCTTAACTATGCCTATCAGTGCCCACCAGTGCAGCCTATCAGTGCCCACCAATGCAGCCCATCAGTGCCCACCAATGCAGCCCATCAGTGCCCACCAATGCAGCCATCAGTGCCGCCTAATCAGCGCACTTCAATGAAGGAGAAAAATGACCCGTTTGCAAAATTTTATAACAAACTATTAAAACATGATTTATTTTATTTTATTTTTTGCATTTTTTTTTGTTTGTTTAGCAAAAAATAAAACTCCGAGCTGTAACTAAATACCACCAAAAGAAAGCTCTATTTGTGGGAAAAAAATGATAAAAATTTCATTTGGGTACAGTGTTGTATGCCCGCGCAATTGTCATTCAAAGTGCATCAGCGCTGAAAGCTGAAAATTGGTCTGGGACTGAGGGGGGTTTAAGTGCCCAGTAAGCAAGTGGTTAAAATAATACACCGCTCACCATACTTCCCTGGGTAAATCCATTTACTGATCTCCTACTACTATACATCCTGCTATTTGCCTTTGAGGTCCCAGGCACCCAAGAGGGACAGGCAAATCTGGGACATATGACAGGGGGGGTTATTAAATGCATTTTGGTGTACAATTCCCATAGAATGTAACCCAAAAGTGGTATAGGTTTGGTTAGTGAAAAATTCTACTTTCCAGAGTTGTGGCATTCAATAGATCTCTGTTTGTGTTATTATTGTTTGATTTACTTTATGACATAACACAGCATGGCGGATGAGTAGTTGGCATTCTTGCTTTGTGTTTAATGGTTCTAATGTTTTTTTAAATGGTGTTGCCTCAGAAGGGGGGGTAGTCTTATACCGCGAGTATTGCCCAAAACCTATGTTTTCACTTGAAAAATAGGGGGTCGCCTTATACGCCCAGTCGCCTTATACGCCGGCAAATACGGTATATATTTGAGGTAGCGCCAGTAGCCCACATTAATCATTCATCTTATAATACGAGCTGTTGATTATAGCCCGTGTATTTTAGGGAGGCAGCAACCTCTTGATAAAGATAAAAATAAATAAATAAACAATTTTTTTGGTAGTGCGCTAGCACGTATTTATCTTCCTATCTATTGTGCTCTATTCCATAAGCGCGGCTCCTTTCTGTATAATTTGCTCTGTTTATGTTCTTGTACTGTATATTCAGTTTTTTCTCTGTTCCAGACTACCTCCAACCACTTCCACCTCCTTCATGCCCCGAAGAAGGGATATCATTTCAACTTTCCTGAAATGCGTTGGACTATAGGAGAAGTGTTTCTTTCATACTATATGTATATGATGTACTGTTATTATATATGATGATGTTTTACACCATTACATTTTTTAAATCTTTAAATAATAAATTTTCTATGTTCTACTACACATTGTTTACAAGAGTCCGCCCTTAAAATCCCACAGTACCGGGGGGGGGGGTACTTTTCTCTTTCACTTGTTGTTGAACCTGGGAGCCAGGAGGTCCACATCTTCACTCACCTGTGACAGAGTTTGAAACACCAGAGACCAGATGTTAATGAGTGAGGAAGTTTGACTGCATTGTGCATGTGCATGTATGGCACTTGTTTTTTAACTTCATGACTTTTGGTGCCTCCTGATGGTTGATGCAAGCGAAGGCCGTGACATTATTGAACAGAATCTTGGTAATGCGACATTGCAGTTGAGAGGTCAAGCATTAACGGGACCAAATGGCCCTGAGCGCCAGAATATTGATCAGGAGCTGAGCTTCCACTAATGACCAGGCCCCTGCTCAAGAAGGCATCCTGGACTTCACCTCATATCAAGAGGCCGGCATCCATCCTGAGCACCCTCAAGACCATTGGAAATGATTTTACTGATATAAGTGCTCAGCTGGAGATCCACCATGCCAGAGCAAGCCTAGTCTTGCTGGTCATGGGATAGTCCAGAGACTGAGTCTGCTTGTCCCACGTCGCCAGAATGCTGAGTTGGATTGGTCTGGAGTAAAATTGTATGTAAGGGACTGCCTGGAAGCAGGCCACGATGAGGCCCAAAGCCCTCACCCAATAGCAAATGGTTTATGCAGATCCTGGATAATAAGGTCCAAGAGTCGCAGCAGAGATCCTGAAGCTTGTCCAAGGGAAGAAAGGCCATGGAAAGGGCTGTTTTCAAGGTAGGCTCCATACAATGCATTGGATACAGCTGAAATCTTAAGGTGGATCCAGTGGATGTTGGCAAACAGAACCTGAGCTGACCGTTCCCTCAGCAGGAAATAATTCAGACAGGGGCGGACTGACCATTCAGGCACTCAGGTACTGCCCGAGGGCCCCATGCCACTAAGGGGCCCCATCAGGGTTGCCAGCCTCAATAAAACCAGGGACAGTATGTAAAAATCTGTGTGTTTAAAAAAATCTATCTATTTCCTGGGGGCCCCATAATCTCCTATTGCCTGGGGGCCCCATGAGTTGTCAGTCCGCCCCTGAATTCAGATATTTCATGGAATGATTTAAGATCGATGCTATGAGTCAAAACGGGGCAAGCACCTTGATGAATAACTGAGGCACAGTAAACAAGGCTAAAGGAAAGGGTAACAAACTGGTAATGCTGTGTGCCTACAGCAAAACACAAAATAGGAAATATCCTGGGTGAAGGAAGGCAATGACTAAACAGGCAGATTCCATATAGAATTTTCAAACCTGAAGGAATATGTTGAGAATGTTTAGATCCAATGCGGGGCGGGAACTGAACAGGTTTGAGTAGCATGACAGCATGAACGAGGGTGGAGGCAGTGACTGAAACTCCAGTTTGTAGCCCCTGGATACAATATTCTGAACCTACACGCCTCAAATGTCCTGATAACCACTATGGTCAAATGTAGCTGCAAAGGCTGACATACTTCCCCTCACTTTGACAAGGGCATGCCCCCTCATTGAAATGAGCAATTGTTCCCAGACATGGTGGGTCTTCATGCCAAGTTTATGTAGTGGAGCTTCATTCCAAGCGTGATTTGGACTCCAAGATCTTGGAAAAATGAAAAGGAGCTTTTTTTCATGGGTCAAAGGCTTACTGGCAGAAGCTTTTGCCTTCTTCTGGGGCAAAAGGGTACTCCTCTCCTCCATGATATCCTTGATATAGGTATGCAAGCATTCTCTGAAAAGGCATGCCACTTCAAAGGGCATCCACAAGGGAAAAGGAAGCTCTGCAGACCAATGGGCCAGCGTCACCCTCATGTGTACCGAATGGAGGCCCATTCTGGTTATCTATTATTATTATTATTATTATTATTCAGGATTTATATAGCGCCAACAGTTTGCGCAGCGCTTTACAATATGAGGGCAGACAGTACACTTACAATACGAATCGATACAGGAGGGATCAGAGGGCCCTGCTCGTTAGAGCTTACAATCTAGAAGGGAGGGTCAAGTTGAAACAAAAGGTTTTAACTGTGGGGGGATGAGCTGATGGAGAAAATGAAAATACAGTTAGGTGGGGGTAGGGTAGGCTTCTCTGAAGAGAAGTGTTTTCAGGGATCGTCTAAAAGCTAATAAAGTAGGAGATAAGCGGACAGATTGGGGTAGGGCATTCCATAGGATTGGGGAGGCTTTGGAAAAGTCCTGGAGGCGAGTATGGGAGGAGGTGATGAGGGAGCTAGAGAGCAGGAGGTCTTGAGAGGAACGAAGAGGACGAGTAGGTTGGTATTTAGAGACTAAGCCAGTGATGTAGCTGGGGGCAGAGTAAAGTGAATCTAGCAAAGTGAATCTTCTAGGCCATCACCATATTATTATTATTGTTGTTTGTCAGTGTCCACTCACATGAAGGCAGCTTCATAAACCAGGTCTAAAGCCCCGTACACACGATCGGACTTTCCGACAACAAAACCGTGAAATTTTGTTCGAAGGGTGTTGGCTCAAACTTGTCTTGCATACACACAGTCACACAAATGTTGGCCAACAATTAGGAACGTAGTGACGTACTAGACGTACTACGTGGTTTTTCAGCTCTTTAGCACCACGCTTTGGGCTCCTTCTGCTAATTTTGTGTTAGTAGAAGTTTGGTGAGTGTTGATTCACACTTTTCTTTTCGCGTTTTTCATTTAATGCTTTTCAGTTAATTTCTGAACGGCCGTCCGTCAACCAGACATGTTGCAGAATCGGAGGAGATAACATGTTATTTATTATTGACCTTGGAGTTATTGCTTTGACATTATTTTTTTGGTTGAATAATGATTTTATTTGGCATATTTTCTATATTTTTGGATGCATTGAATGCACTTTTTGGTTAAGTTCTATTGGCAGATAGGATGTCTAATTTTTTTTTAAATGCTCAGCAAAAAAATTGTGGAGAATAATACTTGGCTGTAGGTTTTACTTCAAATGACAGTTTGGTAGTAGGCAGTTACATTTTAAAAAATACAATGTAAAATTGACAAGGGACATCAACATAGTTGTATTTTTGTTCTTAAAAACTAGGGGATAATGGCGCTGTGGTAACTTGCACAAATAAAAACAAAACAACAAAAAAAACCACCATAATATTATTCTTGATATCACTAGAAAAAAAAAAGCCTTTGAAAATTTGTTTGCAATAACTCTGTCAGTATCACTAGCAAAGCAGCTTCATTATTATTTCATTAAAGAAGAGAATTGTGTGCTGCATTTGGAGATTTCATAATTTGCCACTTCACAAATGTTGATTCTCCATTACAAATGCTAGTTTACAAGACCAACCGCTTCTGTGGAATTGTGTACACACGATCGGAAAGTCTGACAACACACATCTGTTGGCGGAAAATTTGAGAACATGCTAGCCAACATTTGTTGGCAGAAAGTCCAACAACAACTGTGTGATGGAGCAAACACACGGTCAGACTTTCTGCCAACAAACTAATTCACATCCAGCATTTCCCGTCGGAAAGTCCAATCGTGTGTACAGGGCATTAGACTTAAAGAGCTTCTGTCCTCTAATGTATGTAGCGCCCTCTACTTTTAGGTAGGTGCTTAGTGATGTTTTTTTGACAGTATAGGATATAGAGACCAGTAAATTTAGCCAGGGTCCTGCTCTTTACTAGGCCTGATTGTTTATTTAGGGATGGGAGTGTCAGAGTAGAAGGGGGTGTGGCCGCCTACACTTGGGCTCAGGGATACCTCCTCTGCTTGACAGTGGATTCTGCTGGAAAGAGAGGATGGGCTGAGACCTGAGTGGCAGGAAACCTATGTGAGAGAATTGACCAATGGTTAATTTCTATGGTCAGTGGGAGGTCTCTCATAAAAGAGGGGGTCACATGCTCTGGGGAGGTGAGAGGGAGTTTGAGGTCCGGAGGTTCAGGTCCAGAGGCCTGGGAGTTCAGTGATCCTGGAGCCTCTGGGAGGAGGCCTGAGGCCCAGGAGTTCAGAGATCCTGGAGCCGGATAGCCGGAGGTGAATCCAGGGAGGCAGAAGTTTGGCCCCTGCAGGAGAAGTCAGCATGTAGTGCTGGAGGAAGACCGGGCGTCCCATGTGGGGATATGCCGGACAGCGTGGAGGAGGAGGAAGTAGGAATTAAGCGGAAGAAGAAAACTGGGAATCAACTTTCTGTGAGTAGAACATGGACTGTTGATTGGAAAAGAGCAACATGAGTGCAACCCAGTAGAGCTACTCAGTAACTTAATACTGTGCATCCAAGGACCACAGTATCATGGAAATAGGCAGTGTGGCCTGTGACTTTGAAGTCAACATCCACAGCATTATTCAGAGTGATGCTTATCTGTCTACATTGGGAGTGCTACTTAAGAGAGAATTGGACCCAGAAAAGGATTGCTATAAGGGACTTAATTAACCAAGCCACGGCTACAGATTAATACCCTTTGACCTAAAACTGGGGTCAGATGGGGCATCTCATATACCCTATTGAACAGCTCACCGATATATATACCCAGAATAAAGCATTATAAAATTCAGAGACTGTTTGAGGTCATGTAATTGCATGGGGGATCGAAAGTGGAGCCATCTGACAAAAGGTAATGAACAAACTCAGCAGCCCCCATGGAGGTACCGCTACATGTACAATTAGGAAAGTTTGGTAAACTGTCAGATAAAAAAATCTGACAGTGTATAGTCAGTGTTAGGCTTTTGGTTTAAATTTTCAGTTAATCTGGAAAGCCAAAAAACAGCTTCAGTGAGGCAGGGGAAAGCCTAGGCAGACCTTTTTATAGGCTTTAATGATTTTATCCAAAAGATTGTTTAACCACTTGCCGACCGCCGCACGACGATGTACGTCCATTTTTTGAAGAGGGATATCTCGGTAACGGCAGCAGCTGCTGCCACAACCGAGATATCCATCTCTTCAGGCGGCGGTCGGCTGTACGATAACGGTGGTCTCTGCGGCGGATTCGCCGCGAGATCACCGCTATCGGCGGCGGGAGAGGTGCCACCCCCCCTCCCGCCGCCCTCCCGCACCTTCCGCCGCTTACCGGAGCCGTCGGTAGCGGCGGAGGCGATCGGGTCCTTCTGTCGGCTGGGCATAGAGACAAGTGAGGCTAAGATGGCCCCCACTCGTCTCTATACCATAGGAGGGCGGAAGCGATGTCAAAACGTCACTTCCGCCCATACCTCTTAAAGGTATATTTTTTTTTTAAATGTCAGATTTTCTTTTTTTTTTTTTTTTTTTTTTTTTTGCATTTTAGCCCAGATATGAGATCTGAGGACCTTTTGACCCCAGATCTCATATTTAAGAGGACCTGTCATGCTTTTTTCTATTACAAGGGATGTTTACATTCCTTGTAATAGGAATAAAAGTGATCCATTTTATTTTATTTTTTTTAAAAAGTGTAAAAATAAATAAAATAAATTAAAATAAATAAGAAGAAAAAAAAAAAATTTAAAAACACCCCGTTACGACGAGCTTGCGCACAGAAGCGAGCGCATACGTGAGTAGCGCCCGCATATGAAAACGGTGGTCAAACCACATATGTGAGGTATCGCCGCGATCGGTAGAGCGAGAGCAATAATTCTAGCCCTAGACCTCCTCTGTAACGCAAAAAATGCAACCTGTAGAATTTTTTAAATGTCGCTTATGGAGATTTTTGAGGCTAAAAGTTTGACGCCATTCCACGAGCGGGCGCAATTTTGAAGCGTGACATGTTGGGTATCAATTTACTCGGCATACCATTATCTTTCACAGTATAAAAAAAAATTGGGCTAACTTTACTGTTGTCTTATTTTTTTATTCAAAAAAGTGAATTTTTTCCAAAAAAAGTGCGCTTCTAAGACCGCTGCGCAAATACGGTGTGAAAAAAAGTATTTCAATGACCGCCATTTTATTCTCTAGGGTGTTAGAAAAAAAACAATATAAAATGTTTGGGGGTTCTAAGTAATTTTCTAGCAAAAAAACTGTTTTAAACATGGAAACACCAAGTCCGAAAAAGAGGCCTGGTCCTTAAGTGGTTAAAATTTGGGCTCTGTTACTTGTGTTGTTGCTGAGGATTGTGATAAAAAAGGGCCAGAAATATTGAGAAAAAATGGTTACTGTTAGATTCTACACACATTGTACTTGTCATTTACTCTGGAAAGCAGTACACTCAGCTCTCAAAAAAGCAAACACAAAGGCTCTTAGACACTATGACACCCTTAGATCAACAAATCCACTCAGGTCAGTTTGAAACACAAGAAGTGTCATTATCGAAACATACTTAATGCATTTTATTATTGTGTCCACATACCTTATGCATTGGATCTTAAAGCTGAAGTGTAGGTATTGCCTTTTTGTATGGTTACATTGATCCAGCTTCAATAAATCGTAAGTATATAATTGCCATGCCTGGCTGATTGCTGTGGAAGTTGGAGATTTGTGTAGTAGGTATCGCTGCTACAATGATTGCTGCTAGCTTTCAGGTTCCTTGCCAAGTGACTGCCCTTCTGCAGAGTGCACACAGAAGGTCACTCGTTTGGCACCGTTTCAATCATTTTTGCAAACTTTTTGAATCTGCAGCTTTAATTAAAAAAAAAATAGTGGTGATTCGATCATGAAGGTCCTTGTTCAATCACTTCCTGTTTTGGGAGTGGCAGCTCTCACTTAAAGTGGAGGGCCACTCCAAAAAGAAAATTGGCTAAAAATGTTCCTAAAAAATTGGAGGAAAAAAAAATATATTTTTTTTAACTTACCAGAAATGTCTATTGCTAGGCAGATCGTCCTAATCTGCCTCTTCCTATTTCGTGGTGATCTTCAATCTTCTCCTCCTCACGTCATCTTCTAGTGAATGTGGCGCGGTGTGTTCTGGGAACTGTGTGTGTCCCAGAACACAGCGCGCCCCATTCACAAAGCGTTGCCAACTGGTGCATGCGCAGTAGGAAATGGGCAGTGAAGCCGCAAGGCTCCACTGCCTGTTTCCCTTAGTTGGAATGGCGGCGCCGGGACCCAAGGGATGGCCGGTCTCAGCGGCCAACATCGCAGGCACCCAGGACAAGTAAGTGTCCTTATTTTTCACGGCTGGCCCTCCCCTTTAACTATGCTCCTACTTTGTCATCCTGACACATGAGCCCCTGATGGTGACTACAAGGGCAGCACAGTGGCTTAGTTGTTGGCAATTCTGGGCTGCACTGGGGTTTGCAGTTTGAATCCTCGTTATGCATGGAGTTTGCATATTTTACCAGTGCTGGCATTGGTCTTTTCTCTACTAAAACATGCTCGTAGGATAACGCTCCTGTCGAAATTGTCCTTAGTATGTGTGTGCTAATGTATGTATGTGAGCTTGGGACCTTGGATTGTAAGCTCCTTGAGGGCAGGGACTATTGTGAATGAACAATACTGTATATTATGTAGCACTGACCCCAGAAGGAGTGGCTGGATTTTCTGGGCTTACTGTTACCTTCTCCACCTCTTTCTCGTCTAGGGGTTTCCCAAGGTTTATGGCCCAATAAACTGTAGAGACCGACATTTGAATCCCTTTAGGAATTTTTATTTGCAAAATGTTGAACAGAACACTCACCAGTCTCTCAGTAGGGAATAGAGGGTATGGGTAGTAAAGCTCCGGTACTCTTGGAACTGCTGACACTTGAAATGTCTCTCTCTAGGTAATTCAGGGAATAGCCATTCACAACTGGATATTAAAACTATCGGTTAAATCCCCTTTTTTGTCGATTTAGCAACCGACAGGTGATTCAGGTATAGCAAAGTCTCTGCCACAGACTTGGTTGTAGACTTTAGAAGCGAACAGGAAAAGTCTCACAAACGTAGTTGTAACTGAAGGATGAAATTAGGATCTCTCATACAATACCAGTATCTTGCAGCCGGTCCGGCGATACCGTAAGAGTGCGGATTTACTTGTCCTTTCCAGCTTAGCTTCCAGGCTCCTACTGAGCAGCCAGCCTTGTGCATGGCCCTCTTCTGAAGAGCCCTCCCCTGGTTGCGTTTTCAGTTGCCGGGCCTCTCCAAACCCGAGACGGTACAAACCACCTTGGAACCCTCCTTTCAGTTACTGTGCCTCGGGCTAGCCAACCCCGAGACTCCAAAATGGATGGATCTGCACCCCAGGCCATGAGGGCTTCTGGGGGCTGGTCAGGAGGACCAGGACCAGGGAGTCAGAACATACTTCTGGACCGGAACCCTGAATCACGTGACCTCAGCACCCTAAGTACCCTCTCCCAGAATACACAGCGAGACAAAGCACCCACTGATTGGCTCCGAGAGAGAGATTGGTACCCAATGCGTCCAACCAGACTGGTTTCCAATGCCTGCCAAGGGTGACACCCACACCTATGGCCAGGCAGAACACAATACAGTCCAGCCAAACTGAAACTGAGACCATAATTTACTGCAATTAACCCTAAAACCCAACTACGGTCTTAGGAACATTTAAATTGACAAAAACATAGTGCATGCTCTTTAGGAGCCAGGCGCTACATTATATATAGAATATATTGTAAGATGTTGGGGTGATAAAATGTTACTCAAGTGGTGCATGCGATTTCAGGAACACGTATCAATCCAGATTGTACTTTACAGACTTGGCAGCCCACTGTTATTTAAAGGAAACTGTTCAAAGATAATAACAGCATTTTCCCTCGCAGGGGGTTCCACCATTACCGTATAGTTCAAACCTTCAGCTTCCTGGCTTACTCTTTTGCAGCACCGCTGCTTCAGACCTCACGCCTAGACCTTTGGGTTGCTCCTCATTATGCAGCCTCCCTCTCCTAGGGAGCATGGGTGTCCTCCTGATACTTATACACATACGTTGTGTCTGTAAGGCAGAGTCCTCCTGACTCCTCGGCAAGAATTCCTGTCTGCTTGGGTGGAGCTGTCTCCAAGTGGGAGCACTGAGCTCTAATCCTGGGATTAGGCACAGGATCGCCTCTCCACAATATATATATATATACGCTCACTGGCAACTTTATTAGGTACAACTGTTCAATTGCTTGGTAACACAAATTGCTAATCAGCCAAGCACATGGCAGCTACTCCATGCATTTAGGCATCTAGACATGGTGAAGATGACTTGCTGAAGTTCAAACCGAGCATCAGAATGGGGAAGAAAGGGGATTTAAGTGACTTTGAAAGTGGCAGGTTGTTGGTGCCAGATGGGGCTGGTCTAAATATTAAAAAAAAACTGCTGATCTACTGCGATTTTCATGCACCAACATCTCTAGGATTTACAGAGAATGGTCCAAAAAAGAGAAAATCTCCAATGAGTGGCAGTTGTGTGGACAAAAATACCTTGTTGAGCCAGAGGTCAGAGGAGAATGGGCTGACTGGTTTGAGATGATAGAAAGACAACAGCAACTCAAATTACCACTTGTTACAACCAAGGTATACAGAATACCATCTCTGAAAACACAACACATCGGACCTTGAAGCAGATGGGCTACAGCAGCAGAAGACCACACCGGGGGTCACTCCTGTCAGCTAAGAATAGTAAATTGAGGCTGCAATTTGCACAGGTTCACCAGAATTGGACAATAGAAGAATGAAAAAAATGTTGCCTGGTCTGATGAGTCTCGATTTTAACTGCGACATTTAGATGATAGCGTCAGGTTTTGATGTAAACAACATGAAAGCATGAATCCATCCTGCCTTTTATCAATGGTTCAGGCTGGTGGTGGTGGTGCAATGGTGTGGGGGATATTTTTTTGGCACACTTTGGGCCCCTTAGCACCAACTGAGAATGATTTAACCACTTTAGCCCCGGACCAATTTTCAGCCTAAGGACCAGAGGTCTTTTTACAATTTCGCACTGCACGGCTTTAACTGGTAATTGCGCAGTCATGCAATGTTGTACCCAAACAAAATTTGCGTCCTTTTCTTCCCACAAATGGAGCTTTCTTTTGATGGCATTTGATTGCCTCTGCAATTTTTATTTTTTGCGATATAAATGGAAAAAGACCGAAAATTTTGAGAAAAAAAGATATTTTCTACTTTTTGTTATAAGAAAAATCGAATAAACTCAATTTTAGTCATACATTTAGGGCAAAATGTATTCAGCCACATGTCTTTAGTAAAAAAAAATGTCAATAAGCGTATATTTATTGGTTTGCGCAAAAGTTATAGCGTCTACAAACTAGAGTACATTTTCTGGAACTTACACAGCTTTTAATTTATGACTGCCTATCTAATTTCTTGAGGTGCTAAAATGGCAGTACAAACCCCCCCCCCAAATGACCTCATTTTGGAAAGTAGACACCCCAAGGAAATTGCTGAGGGGCATGTTGAGCCCACTGAATATTTCTTTTTTGTCCCAAGTGATTGAATAATGACACAAAAAAAAAAAAAGTTTACAAAAAGTTGTCACTAAATGATATATTGCTCACACATGCCATAGTTATATGTGGAATTGCACCCCAAAATATATTCTGCTGCTTCTCCTGAGTACGGGGATACCACATATGTGGGACTTTTTGGGAATCTAGCCGCGTACGGCACCCCGAAATCCAATCACTGCCTTCAGGGTTTCTAAAGCCGCGTACACACGGGCTTACTTAGCCCGCCGAAACACATTTCAGCGGACAGTCCGCTCGTGTGTGGGCTTCAGCTGACTTTTTCAGCGTGCAGTCTGGCGGACTAAGTATTTCGGAATGTTCAAAATACTGTCCGCTGGACTCGCATTTCGGCGGATAATCCGCCCGTGTGTGTGCCAGTCCGCCGTACTTTTGAAATGAGCGGACTTTTCCCGCCCGGAGAAAAGTCCGCTCATTTTGAGCGGGTCTCCAGGTAGGCGGGGCCCGCGAAGGAGACATCGCTGGCCCCGCCACCTGGTATGGTCCCCCCCAAGTCCACAACAGACCCTTGTCCGAGCACGCTACCCGGCCGGCCAGGAAAGGGGGGGCGAGCGAGCGCCCCTCCCCCCTGAGCCGTACCAGGCCGCGTGCCCTCAACATGGGGGGGTGTCTTGGGAAAAGGGGGGGCCGCGCAGCCCCCCCACCCCAAAGCACCTTGTCCCCATGTTGATGAGGACAAGGGCCTCTTCCCGACAACCCTGGCCGTTGGTTGTCGGGGTCTGCGGGCGGGGGGCTTAGTGGAATCCGGGAGCCCCCTTTAATAAGGGGGCCCCCGGGTACCGCCCCCCACCCTATGTGAATGAGTCTGGGGTACAATGTACCCCTACCCATTCACCTGTAAAATAAAAGTACAAAAAAAAAAAACATAACACACGAGATAAAATACTTTATTGCACAGCTCCGGGGGTCTTCCGTCTTCGGGGGTCTTCTCGCCGGACTCCTCCGCTATCTTCTTGTAGCTCTTTTGCTAGCGGAGGAGTCCGGCTTTCTTCCTCGCCGCCGGCCTCTTCTCCCGACTTCGGGGGTCTTGTCCCCCTCTTCGGTTCTTCTGCCGGTCTTCTGTCGCCGCTGCCGCCGCCCGTTCTTCTGCTTCTTCTTCTTCTTTTTCTCCTGCAGATGTTGCCTCGACGCTCTCTCCGGCCGGAATGCCAGGGACGCGCTCCGCTGCCACTTATATAGGGACAAGGGGCGGTGTCACATGGCTTTATGTCACATGGGTTGATGTCACATGGGGACTATGACATCGTAAGGGGGCGGGGTCACCATGTGACATAAAGCCATGTGACACCGCCCCTTGTCCCTATATAAGTGGCAGCGGAGCGCGTCCCTGGCATTCCGGCCGGAGAGAGCGTCGAGGCAACATCTCCAGGAGAAGAAGAAGAAGAAGAAGAACGGGCGGCGGCGGCGACAGAAGACCGGGCCACCGCCTGTAAAAGAGCTATAAGAAGGCGCGGTGGCCCGGCAGAAGAACCGAAGAGGGGGACAAGACCCCCGAAGTCGGAAGAAGAGGCCGCGGCGAGGAAGAAAGCCGGACTCCTCCGCTAGCAAAAGAGCTACAAGAAGATAGCGGAGGAGTCCGGCGAGAAGACCCCCGAAGACGGAAGACCCCCGGAGCTGTGCAATAAAGTATTTTATCTCGTGTGTTGTGTTTTTTTTTGTACTTTTATTTTACAGGTGAATGGGTAGGGGTACACTGTACCCCATACTCATTCACATAGGGTGGGGGGCCGGTATCCGGGGGCCCCCTTATTAAAGGGGGCTCCCGGATTCCGATAAGCCCCCCGCCTGCAGACCCCGACAACCAACGGCCAGGGTTGTCGGGAAGAGGCCTTTGTCCTCATCAACATGGGGACAAGGTGCTTTGGGGTGGGGGGGCCGCGCGGCCCCCCCTTTCCCCAAGGCACCCCCCCATGTTGAGGGCACGCGGCCTGGTACGGCTCGGGGGGGGGGGGGGGCGCTCGCTCGCCCCCCCCTTTCCTGGCCGGCCGGGTAGCGTGCTTGGACAAGGGTCTGTTGTGGACTTGTGGGGGACCCCCACGCCGATTTTTTTCGGCGTTGGGGTTCCCCTTTAAGTCCATACCAGGCGACGGGGCCAGCGACGTCTCCTTCGCGGGCCCCGCCTACCTGGAGACGCGCTCGAAATGAGCGGACTTTCCTCCGCGTGTGTGGGCGAGTCCGTTCATTTCAAAAGTAGGGCGGATAGTACGGCGGACTTAGTACGCCGTATTAGTCCACTCAAAAAGTGCTGTGTGTGGGCAAGTCCGTTCATTCGAAAGTATGACGGACTGTCCTTCGGATTGTCTGACGGACTAAGTTGGCCAGACAGTCCGCCCGTGTGTACGCGGCTTAAGGGTGCAAATTTTTGATTTCACTCCTCACTACCTATCACAGTTTTGAAGGCCATAAAATGCCAAAATAACACAAAACCCCCCCAAATGACCCCATTTTGGAAAGTAGACACCCCAAGCTATTTACTGAGAGGCATGTTGAGTCCATGAAATATTTTATATTTTGCCACAAGTTGCAGGAATATTACAATTTTTTTTTTTTGCACAAAGTTGTCACTAAATGATATATTGCTCACACATGCTATGGGCATAAGTCAAATTACACCCCAAAATAAATTCTGCTGCTTCTCCCGAGTACGGGGATACCACATGTGGGGGACTTTTTGGGAGCCTAGCCACGTACGGGACCCCGAAAACCAAGCACTGCCTTCCGGATTTAAATATAAAACGCTACCAAAAAAACTGTTAGCGATCGCAGGGATCAGGCCTGACTCTGCGAATGCTGCAGTTATGTGTTTAGTGTTTTGTAAGTGACAGTGATCGATCGATACTGCACTTGGGTGGGCTGGGCGGAGGGGCAAAACGCAGGTGCTAGCAGGTATCTGGGCTGATCCCGCTAACAATGCGTTTTTTTGGAACCCTAAATTGCTGGGGACGCTAGTATAGATCTGATCAGATCAGATATTGATCTGTTCAGATTCTATACCACTACGGGAGGTTTATGCTTTGCGCGTGGGTGTTAGAGGTACTGGCACTAGCCTAGCGCTGCCTGGGGCGACACAGACCCTGACCCTAAAACCTAATTTATATCACCCGCCGGGTGATCAGGGGGTTAAACCTTTATTGGGTAATAAATGGTGGGTGCCCTGATGCTATAAAAAGCAAACTAACTAACCAGAGTCACCCGTAACACTTATACGGTGATCACTGGTGAAAGGGTTAACTAGGGGCAATCAGGGGGTTCAAATTTTTATTAGGTAGTATATGGGGGTCCCTGGTGCTATATAAAAACCTGACGGGGGAACCTAAATAATTAACTGGCTAACCAGCGTCACCAGTGACACTTATACGGTGATCGCTGGTGAAAGGGTTAACTAGGGGCAATTAGGGGGTTAAAACCATTATTGTGTAGTATATCGGGGTACCTAGCGCTATAAAAACCTGGCGGTGAACCTAAAAAAATAACTAGCTACCTAGCGACACTAATGCAGCGATCAGAAAAAATATCGCTTAGTGGCACTAGCAAAAGGGGGTGAAAGGGTTAACTAGGGGCAATCAGGGGGTTAAAACCGTTATTGGGTAGTGTATCGGGGTACCTAGCGCTATAAAAACCTGGCGGTGAACCTAAAAAAATAACTAGCTACCTAGCGACACTAATGCAGCGATCAGAAAAATGATCGCTTAGTGACACTGGCAAAAGGGGCTGAAAGGGTTAACTCTAAGGGCAATCAGGGGGTTAAATCTTTATTAGGTCCAGGGTAGCCCCCTACCACCCCCAACACTAACTGCCCTGACACTTTTTACTTTTACAACTGACACTGAATGCAGTGATCAGTAAATAAATGATCACTGCAATCAGTGACACTGTGACTGGGGGGGGGGGGGGGGGGCGGGGGGGATCGGTTTGTGTGCCTGTGTGTTAGTTAGTGTCAGTGTAGTGTTTGGTGCAGACTTACTGTGTCCTCTCCTCGTAGTCCGGACCGCCCCGAGGAGAATGACATCACTTCCTCCCTGCCTGTGTATACAATACAGTGGGAAGAAGCTTCTCATTCGCCAGGAGCGATCGAGAGGGGATGGCCAGAAACCAACGGCCATCCCCTCATCCCAGATCGCTCCCAGATCCCTCATCCCTCCGATCGGACCCCCCACCCGCTGGAAGGCAAGCAAGTACATGTGTGCCTGTACATGCCATTGTGATGACGTACAATGGCATGCGGCGGTCGTTAAGTGGTTAAATGTCACGACTTACCTGAGTATTGTTGCTTGCCATGTCCACCCATTTATGACTACAGTGTACCCATCTTCTGATGGATACTTACAGCAGGATATGCATCATGTCGCAAAGCTAAAATCATCTCAAACTGGTTTCTTGAACATGACAATGAGTTCACAGTACTCCAAAAGCCTCCATTAGGGATGAGCCAAACAACCCTCAGTTCGGTTCGCATTAGAACATGCGAACAGGCAATAAATTAGTTTGAACATCTGAACACCGTTAAAGTCTATGGAACTCGAACATGAAAAATCAAAATGGCTAATTTTAAAGGCTTATATGCAAGTTACTGTCATAAAAAGTGTTTGAGGACCCGGGTCCTGTCCGGCCGTTTTTCGGGAGCAGTGATTTTAATAATGCTTAAAGTGAAACAATAAAAGTGAAATATTCCTTTAAATTTCAAACCGGGGGGGGGGGGGTGTATAGTATGCATGTGAAAGGGTGCATGTTTGCCGTGCTTAGAACTGTCACTGCACAAAGTGTTATTTCTGAAGGGAAAAAAGTAATTTAAAAGCACTCGCGGCAATAATGAATTGTCAGCTCCTGGTACAGAGATCAGTCATTGAAAGTCCTTGATAATAAAAAATGCGAGGGGGTCCCCCCAGATTCAATTACCAGGTCCTTCAGGTCTGGTATGGATATTAAGGGGAGCCCTGTGTCAAATTTGAAAAACAATTATGTGGGGTTCCCCCCAAATATCCATACCAGACCCTTCAGGTCTGGTATGGATTTTAAGGGGAACTCCATGCCAATTTTTTTTTTTAAATGGCGTGGAGTTCCCACCAAAAAAAAATACCAAACCCTTTATCCGAGCACGCAACCTGGCCGCAGGAAAAGAGGGGGGGACCAGGGAGCGCCCCCCCCTCCTGAACCGTACAAGGCCACATGCCCTCAACATGGGGAGGATCGGGAGGATGCTTTGGGGGTCTCTGACCCCTCAAAGCACCAAGTCCCCATGTTGATGCGGACAAGGGCCTCATCCGCACAACCCTTGCCCGGTGATTGTGGGGGTCTGCGGCCGGGGGCTTATCAGAATCTGGAAGCCCCCTTAAACAAGGGGACCCCCATATTGAATCTTCTTAAGGAATGCTACCCCCCCCACTAGCTGAAGATGCCCTCTGTTAACACAGTTGGTGGATGCAATACTATACAACCCTCCATCGTTCTGCAAATACGGAATATATTCATTCATCTGTGCTAAAGATTGTCCACCTGTTTGTTCTGTGCTATGATAGGGGTACATATAAAAGAACTGTGTTTTTCTGAAGTGTGTGGTTGATTACTCCAAACTTGATGTACCCAGTTTAGGCCCTGTCTACAAGCAGTATTCCTGTTTATGTGCCTCACAACTGCCTTTATCCTTTCTAACAAAATATGAACATACTAAATGAGGCATATGTGCTGTTTTTTGTGGGGGTTTTGTGGAGGTGCAGGGATCTGAGATTTGCTGTCCAAGGACCTCGGCTATGGAATGCTCTACCAACCATCATCCGCCTGGAAGAAAACCACCTGGCCTTTAGGAAAAAACTCAAGACCTTCCTCTTCTAGCTGATGATCAAAGCTCTTCACAGCGCCTTGAGGCGATTCAGTTCGCGTTGTGCGCTATACAAGTATCTCATTCATTCATTCATCCCCATCTAGATTGCCCTGGTGTATACATGAGCAGCCGGTCTGTAGAAGTATAATGTTCGCTATTAAAGCTTGAATTTTACTGAACAAAAAGTCTTAGCTGTCTGATAGAAGTGCTGTGGTACTAAACATTGCCTAATTCTATCGTTGTCTAAATAGAAACCTTGTCCGAGCAATTTTGTGCAGATGACACTGTGATGAAAAAACGGTGAAAAACATTTTCTAGAGCACAAAAATCGATTTTTTATGATACACAGAGGTTAGAAAAGAAAATGCCATCCGATTTGGATTTACATCTATTTTAATGAGTGAAAACTGTGATGATACAGGGTGTAATAACCCACTGACTCATAGTACTGGCATGCAACTGGAAGTACACAAAAGCCAAAAGCTATCGTTTGGCATTTGTTCCAGGAAAGTGGTTTGTAAAACGGCTGTTGATTATCAATTGTTCAGCGAGAACACTTTTCACACACATTTCTATTAAGCTTTTATATTAGCATTCAAGTCTTAACAAAGGGTAGAGATTCCTGTCGCTGCTGTGGGAATCCGATTAAGAAGAAATGTGCTAGTCTCTATCCCTCTCTGTATATGCATTTATACACAGACATTTTATGCACAAATAAGACTATGTCATGTCCTGTAGATATTTATTTTTAACTTCCTTGGCCATTTTTTTTTTTGCTGACTCCTTTTTTACATGTCGGTTGTCTACGAGCAGCGAGGAAGAAAATTCCTTTATTGCATGAGGAGGCGTGACTTGTGAAATGTTACTTTCGGAACATTGCTGAAAGAGGATAGTATCAGTACTAAAGCAAAAATACACGCAATGAGAGAAAAAGGAAGTTTAAGGAAGGGGACAGAAAAAGTTAGGTGAAATGAAACTGCATACTGGCAGGTCACATGAAAAGTGGTCTGTGCTCAATAACTTAAAGGAATACATTTGTTTAGTTTTCAGCATTATAGTTTTATTTCAAAGTGAGTGTTTGACTTGTAGCTGAGACGGAAACTTCCTCTTTGAGCACAGAGGTTGCTGCTGCCTGCTGGTTACAAAGGCAGGAGTCCCCATGAGTTGGTGTACAGAGAGTGCAGCCTTGTTACCATGTATACTGGTGGTTTGGTCCTCCGCAGCATTCATCGCCTCTTACATTTTCGCTGTACTAGAGGGACATGTGGTGCCTTTTGTACCTTACATAAGGTAAGTCTTACCGGGGGTTTGTGGGATAAGTCATACTGGGGCGTGTGGGGGGAATCTTTAAGCATCACTTATTCATATCTGTACTTATTGTGAATATTGGGGTTTATTTACTAAATAAGTGCGCAAAATCTGGTGCAGCTCTGCATAGAAACCAATCAGCTTCTAGGTTTTATTGTGAAAGATTAATTTAATAAACTGAAGTTAGAAGCTGATTGGCTACCATGCACAGCTGCACCGGATTCCTAGTGCACCAGGTTTAGTAAATCTCCCCTATTGCGTACCTATTTCATTCACGATCAGCGTTGGGTGATTCGTATAAAGATTGTTCTGTCTTTCTGTGTGAAAGTGTAAATCACATCAGTGTTTTTTGTTGACAGTTTTGTAGTTGCATCACAAGCAGGATTTGTCAACACAGTTTCCTTTATTGTTCTGCATTGACGTTGAAATTTTAGATAAGAGCATTGATGTAAATCATTAGATCTAAACACCTGCAGTCAGTAAATTACTCCACTATACCGTTTGTGTGTAAACGCATATGCTCATAACTTAAATATTAGCTTGCAAAAAAAGGTGGACTTATGCTTTTAAATGAATATTCACCTGTACGTATCTAAGCACAAGCACTTTTTCAAACTATACTTGCAATTTTTATGCAGGATCTTTTTACCCTACTTTCATGATACAGTATCTCACAAAAGTGAGTACACCCCTCACATTTTTGTAAATATTTTATTATATCTTTTCATGTGACAACAAATGACACTTTGCTACAATGTAAAGTAGTGAGTGTACAGGTTGTGTAAGCTGTATAATTTGCCGACCCCTCAAAATAACTCAACACACAGCCATTAATGTCTAAACCGCTGGCAACAAAAGGGAAAAAGTGAAAACGTCCAAATTGGGTCCAAAGTGTCAATATTTTGTGTGGCCACAATTATTTTCCAGCACTGCTTTAACCCTCTTGGGCATGGAGTTCACCAGAGCTTCTCAGGTTGCCACTGGAGTCCTCTTCCACTCCTCCATGATGACATTACAGAGCCGGTGGATGCTAGAGACCTTGCACTCCTCCACCTTCCATTTGAGGATGCCCCACAGATGCTCAATAGGGTTTAGGTCTGGAGACATGCTTGGCTAGTCCATCACCTTTACCCTCAGCTTCTTTAGCAAGGCAGTGGTCGTCTTGGAGGTGTGTTTGGGGTCATTATCCTTATCATGTTGGAATACTGCCCTGCGGCCCAGCTTTCAAAAGGAGGGGATCATGCTCTGCTTCAGTATGTCATAGTACATGTTGACATTCATGGTTCCCTCAATGAACTGTAGCTCCCCAGTGCCAACAGCACTCATGCAGCCCCAGACCATGACACTCCTACCATCATGCTTGACTGTAGGCAAGATACACTTGTCTTTGTACTCCTCACGTGGTTGCTGCCACACACGCATGACACCATCTGAACCAAATACGTTTATCTTGGTCTCATCAGACCACAGGGCATGGTTCCAGTAGTCCAGTATGTTGCCAGCGGTTAAGACATTAATGGCTGTAAGTTAAGTTATTTTGAGGGGACAGCAAATTTACACTGTTATACAAGCTGTACCCTCACTACTTTACATTATAGCAAAGTGTAATTTCTTCAGTGTTATGATATGAAAAGATATAGTAAAATATTTACAAAACTGTTAGGGGTGTACTCACTTTTGTGAGATATTGTAGGTAATTTTTTGACGGTCATGTGCATGAAGCCGTAGAGAAGTATGGATTTTCTCTATACAACAAGCAGAAAACAATGGGTAATGGATATAATTTTCCATCATGCTGGATCTTTGCCATATGCAGTACCAGACTGTAGCCCATGCATAATAAGGCTTCATGCACATGGGCATATTAAAATACTTCAATTTATGCTGCATCTCTCTGAGTAGACCAGACTGAAGATGGGCCAAAATATGAGAGACAGAGTATTCTATGGGGTTCGGCAGTCTGTTATTGCACCAGGCACAGTAAGCCTTCCATATGCAACAATAACTCTTGCGAGAGTCTGATTTTCTTGAAAATAGTAGAAATAACAAAGTCTCAAATATGCTTATCCTTCAAGAACCGTGTTTCAATAGTCATGCTGTTAGAGCCACCTGCTAGGAAGCAAGATGATACATAGGGCCAGTAATCTCAGTCTGTTTGTAAGAGGCCAAGACTTGTCTGCCAGAAGTGTGATTATTACTTTGAACCATGTCCTTGTGAACCAATTTAGTGCAATGAGAATTACTGGAACCCTATCCTCCATTATCTTGCACAGCGGTCAGGAGAGGATATTCATCATAGGGAAGGCATAAGTCAGTCTGAATTGAGAACAAGGAATCTCCAGGGCATCTACTATTCTATTTGTAACCAGGACCAGATAATCTCCACAGGTGTCAGTGAATATGGAGGCCAGAACGTCCAAATCTGGCTGAAAAAAGATTTCAGAAGATCTCAGGGTGCAGAGGTCATTCCTCAGGGTCTATGCATTGGTGACATATGAAGTTTGTGTGCCAAGTGTTCTCTTGAGGGACGTAGATGGCTGATAGAGTTAACATGTGGATTTCTGCCTAGGAGATTATCATACTTGTTTCTGTAAAGGTAGCTTGACTTCTGGTGCCCACCTGTTGGTTTATGTAGGCCACTTCTGTGGCAAAGTCCAAATGTACCCTGACAGAATAGGAGCTCTACCATGCAAGGGAGAGCTTTTTCTGGCTGGATCAAAGCATTGAACGACTCAGGGATTAGATTTGCTTGTTTCATGGCATGAGGATGTTGGATTGAAGAGGTCTGGAGTGAAAATGGGCATAGTAAACAGTTTCAAAGGGTTCTACAGCGTGGCCTAGAATCTTCATGCAGAAGCTGAGGGGTGCTTTTTGGATCAGAGGGTCAGCAAGGTGGACCTTACGGAAGCAATTTTTTCCCAAGGAAGGAAAATTCTGGCTTGGGCCATGTCCATGATTACTAAAAATGGTATAAACCAAGGCTTACATCAAATATTAAAATTATAATGTAAGAATATCAATTTAAACCATACTAGCAGAAAAACGATATTCATGCAAAGTGAACATCCAGACATATAGTGAATTGTGTGAAAATATCTGTGAAAGACTCTGCACTAAAGTAAAATGTAAAGTCTGTATTAATACGTCCATTGTGGTATCCACCTCCATGCTCTTTATTCTTTGGATAGTTAAAAGGCTTACCAGATAGTAGCGACTCCTTATAAAGACAGTGAGTCATATAATGATTTTTTTTATCAAGGATTACTGTATGTAGCACACCCCTCAAAGCTGCTGAGTTAGGTTTTCCCCACTGCTGCACGCCAGTCTCTTAGCATTGCCTTCATTTGCTCAGACACAGAAGTCAGTCCTTGGCTGTTTTTTGTAGTTTTATTAGGGGATGATAATTTGGATGGGGTAGGGACTTATGGTATGGCCAACATGAAAAATGTAAACTCAACTATTTACACGGATCTTCTTCCTCCTTCCTCCTGTGCAACCTTGGTTCCTTTGTACAGCACTTGCTGCTCATTCCTGGTGAAACTAGCAGTATATCACTAGTTCAGCAAAAGCCCATTACAGGCAGGAGCTCTCAGCCCCTTTGGCAAAGTAGCACAAATGGAATATATCCATTGTTTCCTCAGTTCTGAGAACTGAGGAGAACTGAGGGAACAATGGATATTGTGAAACGCGTCTTCTGATTGGCCGACACGTCACGTCCGGTATACGGAGCTTGCGTTCCACGCTGAAACGCACTTCCGGTTCCGGGTTCTCGGACTCTCCGGAAGTTAGAAGGCACTTATACTGCCTATTGCCATCATCTGGACATCCACGAAGCGGCGTTTTCTACAAAACCTAGGCTGCTACACTGAAGCCTCTGCTGCTGAACATCTTTAATGGCCGTTCCAGCTATTTATCATCTCCGCTCCTCCGGATAGAAGTGGCTGTGATTACCCTCCCCTCCGTTACATTTTATGCCTGACTACAATGTCATTTTGTGAGTAGCCAATTGGCTGTGTGATTTTATCAGATTAAATGTCATTTACCTTATATACTACACTTAGTTTGGCGCACTTCTTGTCTTTTCTACATTATACAGTATAACATAGCAGATGGGACTTAAAGGGGTTGTTAAGGGTAGTGTTTTTTCACCTTAATGCATCCTATGCATTAAGGTGAAAAAACGCCTGGCAGTCACCGCCCCCCCCCCCCCCCCGTTTTACTTAACTGAGCCCCTTCATTTAGTCAGCGGGAACGCTCTGTCTTTCTCTCTACAGGCTCCCAGCTCTTAATTGGATAGATTGATAGCAGCACAGCGATTGGCTCCCGCTGCTGTCAATGAAATGCAATGACCTGGGGGGTGGGGGCGAGTCCGGCATTCTGTGTCTATAGATGCAAATGCTGGACCCGGAAGCATGCCAGAAAGGTAACCCCCTCAGGGAAGAGCTTGTCCGAGGGGGTTATCAGATGTGGGGAGGAGCTGCGAGAGCTGCCGGGGGACCCCAGAAGAGCAGATTCATGGCCACTTTGTGCAAAACAAGCTGCACAGTGGAGTTAAGACATGTCTGCTATTTAAAAAAAAAACTAAAAGGCCTTTACAGTCACTTTAAGTCTCTTAAAGTATATGTAAAGCACATACTTGCATTTTTGTGAAGCACCCTCCCATGTCCCTATAGTCTACACCAGGGGTCTCCAAACGATCTAAACAAATGGCCAAATTACTCACCTTCAGGCTTTAGGTTGGTCAGATGTGGCCAGTGGGAGTAGAATAGAAATATGCCCAGCCTCGTGTGTCAGTAAATAATGTCCCATCACTGATTTTAGTAGAAGGAATAGAGCCCCATGATTGGTGTCAGTTGGAGGGATAGTGCCTTATCAACGGTGTCAGTGGGAGGAATGGTGCCTCATTATTGATGTCTGTTGAAGGAATAGATACCCATTGATGATGTTAGTGAGAACGGTGCACCAAGGGCAAGATAAAGGCAAGCAAAGCATCACATCCAGCCCCTGGGCCACAGTTTGGAGACCACTGGTCTACACAATGCATGGCCAGTAGTTCAGATCAAAATATTAAGGTCTCTTTTAGACTATGCCATTCCCTTGCTGTGCACTACTGCATACAAGGTAATGTTTATTACATTAGAGCATATTCAAAGGTATCAAAAAAATATATATATGTTGCAGCATACCAATCTTTAAAGGTAGTGGCTGCATTTTATTTTTTGTTTCGTTTTTTAACCTGGTGATCCTACCAGTAACACACTTCCTGTCTTCCAGGCTCCTCCCAGAGGGGCCAAAAAAAAAAAAGCCCCTCTGGGCTCCGCAAACTTTTTTCCACATGTTTGTGAGTAGTATTTTTACCTTATTTTTAATAAAAAATACTTTTAAAGGATAATGCACAAGGCTGGTGCACCTTTTATTTTTTCTGAACTGGTGGCCCTCTCCTGTAAAGAGTCTTTCCTCATACTTCACAACAACAATGATGTCTTACACCCATGACCATCCTTTCTTTCAAAGGTGGTCTAAGCATTTCACTTCAATGAAAAAGGAATTGTCTCTACATTGTCGAACTGTTGTCAGTCATTGGAGTATACCTCAAAGCTACTGCTTCCATGAAAAGACAAATTAAAGCGGAGGTCCACCCTAAAGTGGACCTTCCACTCATTGGAATCCCCCCCCCTCCGGCGCCACAATTGGCACCTTTCAGGGGGGAGGGGGGTGCAGGTACCTGTATAGTACAGGTATCTGCACCCACTTCCGGGATAGCTCTCTGCGGAAAGGGGCGTAGATTACGCCCCTTTCCGAAAGTCCCCCGCTGCCTGCTGGGAAACACACAGATCCCAGAGGCAGCGGGTCCATCCTTATTGCGCAGCGCGACTCGCGCATGCGCAGTAGGGAACCGGGAAATGAAGCTGAAAGGCTCCACTTCCTGATTCCCATACCCAAGATGGCGGCGGCAGCACCCGAGAGACGATCGAGAGATCGGCTTCGGGTTCCGACATCGCGGGCGCGCTGGGCGGGTAAATGTCCTTATTTTAAAAGTCAGCAGCTGCAGTATTTGTAGCTGCTGGCTTTAAAAAAAAAAAAACGGCGGAACTCCCGGCGGACTCCCGCTTTAACTCCCTGTTTGTTATCTCCATAGGACCTTGCAAAGGTAACCCTACCCACAATCTACCAATGCATTGTAAATTAAATACTTAATTGCAAGAGCTTACGTTCTTAAGCAAAAACTCTTCTGCACTGCATTTCACCAGATCAGTGGGAGTTTCCTGGGTATTTTTGCACCAAGCCTCTGTAGTCCAACTGTGTAAGGCCACCGCATGCTCTTCTATCCATACTTTCTCAAAGTTTTACCAGGTGGATGTCCAATCTTCTGTGGATAAAGATTTTGAGTGCAAGGCTCTCATAGTGGCATTTTTAACTAGGGTCTTTTGACCACTATAGTTTTGGGGCTGGTTGTCGGCACAGTACTGTTTGCCTAGTTTTGTTCCACTCTTGTTTGGGGATGTCCTATGGTGTTTAACCACTTCAATACAGGGCACTTTCCCCTCCTTCCTGCCCAAGCAAATTTTCAGCTTTCAGGGCTGTCACTGTTTAAATGACAATTGCAAGTCCATGCTACGCTGTACCCAAACAACATTTTTATCATTTTCATCTCACAAATAGAGCTTTCTTTTGGTGGTATTTGATCACCTCTGCGGTTTTTATTTTTTGCTAAACAAATAAAAGAAGTCTGAAAATTTTCTCTTATAAAATTTTGTAAATAAGTATGTTTTCTTCTTCACTGATGGGCACTGATGAGGCTGCACTGCCGGGCACTGATAAGGTGGCACTGATGAGCACGGATGAGGTGTCACTGATGGGCACTGATATGTGACACTGATAGGTGGCACCGATATGCAGCGGTGATGGGCACTCATAGGCACTAAAAGACGGCACTGAGGGGTACTTAATGGAGGCACTGATAGATGGGCACTGATGGGCATGGATGGGCACTGATAGGTGGCACTGATGGACACTGATGAGTGGCACTGCTTGACACTGATAGATGGCACTGATTGGCATCACTGATTAGGAGGCACTAGCAGGTATTGCTGGTGGGCACTGATTGGAATAATGTGTGGACACACATTGGCATCATGTTGGGATACACATTGCCACCCATGGCCATCAGGGATGGTGGTCATTATTGGTGGTCATCCCTGGTGGTCCTGGGTGGGCATCCAAAGGGGGGGCTGCACAGTCCCCCCCTGTCAGAGGAGCAGCCGATCGGCTCTTCTCTACTCGTGTCTGTCAGAGGTGAAGGAGGAAAAACCGATAAACGGCTCTTCCTGTTTACATAGTGATCAGCCGTGATTGGACACAACTGATCATGTGGTAAAGAGTCTCCATCAGAGACTCTTTACCTAGATCAGAGTTGTGGCGTGTCAGACTGACACACCGCAACAACAATCGAGGCGATGTGCACCCCTGGGGGCGCGCAACGGCTTGTTATCCTGACCACATCATATGACGTCTGGTCAGGATATCGCAACCACTTTGCTGATGTCATTTTACTATATGGCGGGCGGCAAGTGGTTAAAAATTTTGCCTGTGTCCTGTACTGTACTATTAAGATAAAATTCATTTTGACTTACCTGTAAATTCTATAACTTGAAGTACAGTGGAGGACAAAGACCACCCCCTTCCTCTCCTTGGTTTACTCAGCATTGATTGCTACAATACTGAGGATTCATGGAATGAGGTTAGGGTTATAGCCAGTTTGCAATCACCAGAAGGTATGAGCCTATAACCTATGGTGTATGAATATGTTGCCTATGTACTGTATTCCAAGATATTGTATTTACAAAATTGCTATTTTTTGAAAAATCATTAAAAGTTTACTTAACAAATTTCCTTTCACATTTTGAGTGTTGCCTGTCTACTGTCCATCTCTTTCCCACAATTTCTCGGAATCCCTAGATGCTTTGCAGCTTCTCCTCTGCTGTTTAATTCCAATTTCTAAGGACTAAATATCCCATGGTACCTTGCTTCCTGCAAGCAGTGATTCCTGTACTGCCTCCTGAAACTCTTCAACTCAGTAGTTTAGAAGGCAAGCCCTGGGAATTCTGTGACAGAGCAGTTACTACCCACAAGCAGGGCCGTCTTTAATTTTTATTGGGCCCTGGGCAAACATTTTCTTGGGCCCCCCCCCCCTCCATTCTGAGACATACAAAAAATAGCAGGTAGACTCAAAATCAGTTTACTGCAGCAGATCACGCAGTGATTTCAATTGTTTGCCAGAGGTTACAGCCTATCCTTACTGCTCGCTGGCTGGTTGCTAGAGGTTACAACACATAATTTCTGCTTGCCGATTGGTTGCTAAAGGTTAATGCACATCATTACCACTTACTGATTGGCTGCTAGAGATTAAAGCAGATCACTACTGTTCGCTGATTGGTTGCTACAGGCTAATACACATCATTACCTCTCACTGGGCAGTGGAGAAATCCTAAATAATTGAGCAAGTAAAGGGGCACATTAATACACATACTACAGGAGAGTGTCAGAGAGTGCAGACATACTACAGGAGAGGTTCAGAGACTGCAGACATACTACAGGAGACAATCAGAGACTGGCGACATACTGCAGGAGACAGAGACTGGGGACATACTACAGGAGACAATCAGAGACTGCGAACATACTGCAGGAGACAATCAGAGACTGCGAACATACTGCAGGAGACAATCAGAGACTGCGAACATACTGCAGGAGACAATAAGAGACTGCGGACATACTGCAGGAGACAATCAAAGACTGCGGACATACTGCAGGAGACAATCAAAGACTGCGGACATACTGCAGGATACAATCAAAGACTGCGGACATACTGCAGGAGACAATAAGAGACTGTGGACATACTGCAGGAGACAATAAGACACTGCGGACATACTGCAGGAGACAATAAGACACTGCGGACATACTGCAGGAGACAATCAGAGACTGCGGACATACTGCAGGAGACAATCAGAGACTGCGGACATACTGCAGGAGACAATCAGAGACTGCGGACATACTGCAGGAGATAATCAGAGACTGCGGACATACTGCAGGAGACAATAAGAGACTGCGGACATACTGCAGGAGACAATCAGAGACTGCGGACATACTGCAGGAGACAAACAAAGACTGCCGACATACTGCAGGAGACAATCAAAGACTGCGGACATACTGCAGGAGACAATCAAAGACTGCGGACATACTGCAGGAGACAAACAAAGACTGCGGACATACTGCAGGAGACAATAAGAGACTGCGGACATACTGCAGGAGACAATAAGACACTGCAGACATACTGCAGGAGACAAATAAGACACTGCGGACATACTGCAGGAGACAATAAGACACTGCGGACATACTGCAGGAGACAATCAGAGACTGCGGACATACTGCAGGAGACAATCAGAGACTGCGGACATACTGCAGGAGACAATCGGAGACTGCGGATATACTGCAGGAGACAATCAGAGACTGCCGACATACTGCAGGAGACAATAAGAGACTGCCGACATACTGCAGGAGACAATCAGAGACTGCGGACATACTGCAGGAGACAAACAAAGACTGCGGACATACTGCAGGAGACAATCAAAGACTGCGGACATACTGCAGGAGACAAACAAAGACTGCGGACATACTGCAGGAAACAATCAAAGACTGCGGACAGACTGCGGACATACTGCAGGAGACAATAAGACACTGCGGACATACTGCAGGAGACAATAAGACACTGCGGACATACTGCAGGAGACAATAAGACACTGCGGACATACTGCAGGAGACAATCAGAGACTGCGGACATACTGCAGGAGACAATCAGAGACTGCGGACATACTGCAGGAGACAATCAGAGACTGCGGATATACTGCAGGAGACAATCAGAGACTGCGGACATACTGCAGGAGACAATAAGAGACTGCGGACATACTGCAGGAGACAATCAGAGACTGCGGACATACTGCAGGAGACAATCAAAGACTGCGGACATACTGCAGGAGACAATCAAAGACTGCGGACATACTGCAGGAGACAATCAAAGACTGCGGACATACTGCAGGAGACAAAGACTGCGGACATACTGCAGGAGACAATCAAAGACTGCGGACATACTGCAGGAGACAATCAGAGACTGCGGACATACTACAGGAGATAATCAGAGACTGCGGACATACTGCAGGAGACAATCAGAGACTGCGGACATACTGCAGGAGACAAACAAAGACTGCGGACATACTGCAGGAGACAATCAAAGACTGCGGACATACTGCAGGAGACAAACAAAGACTGCGGACATACTGCAGGAGACAATCAAAGACTGCGGACATACTGCAAGGGACAATCAAAGACTGCGGACATACTGCAGGAGACAATCAAAGACTGCGGACATACTGCAGGAGACAATCAAAGACTGCGGACATACTGCAGGAGACAATCAAAGACTGCGGACATACTGCAGGAAACAATCAAAGACTGCGGACATACTGCAGGAGACAATCAAAGACTGCGGACATACTGCAGGAGACAATCAAAGACTGTGGACATACTGCAGGAGACAATCAGAGACTGCGTACATGCTACAGGTGATGGTCAGAGAACTTTTAGCAATGCACAGCTTGACAGTTGAATAACACAGCTCAGGGTTTAAGCAGTCAGGCATTTTATGGGTGCAAGGACATACCTGAGCAGCCAAACTTACTACATACATTTAGAGGTATGTGGGCAGGGCTTCCATTCTCAGATCTCACTACAACAGCCGTGAGCTCCACTGATGCTTTGTAGGGGGGCCCCCTTACCCGTGAATTGGGGCCCCAATGAAGGTTTTGCAGAGGACACAGGAGGCTGTATTCCCACGCTAGCCAGCTGAGAGGGGGCGGGGGCCGGGAGCTCCACTGACGCTCTGACCCCGCCTCCGTGCAGCCTGTATGCTCGGAGCGGAGCGGCTGTAGTGAGAGCCAGTGATCAGAGTGGGAGCTCCACTGACGCGCTCACTCCGATCACTGGCTCTCCCTACAGCCGCTCTGTTCTGAGCATACAGGCTGCACAGGGGCGGGGTCAGAGCGTCAGTGGATCTCCTGGCCCCGCCCCCTCTCAGCTGGCTAGCACGGGAATGCAGCCTCCCGTCCCGTGTCCTCTGCACACTCTGCAAAACCTTAATTGGGGCCCCAATTCGCGGGTAGCAGCGCGGGCCCCCCTACAAACATTGGGCCCAGGGCAGTTGCCCCATTTGCCCTGCGCTAAAGACGGCCCTGCCCACAAGGCATAGTGAATACGTGTGTGAGGATCTACACAGAGTAAATCACAAACTTCAGGATCATTCAGATTAATAGGAGTAGGCTGGAAATCTGTGAAACACAATGTAAAAATGAATATTTGATTTTACATTTCAATCATATATAGTGTATAAATCTGGAGCCTTCATCATATTTGGTGGCTCTCAGGGAAAATTCTCCCTGCAGCTTTTGTTTTGGGTGCTATTGAGAACCCAGTACCCCTGGCACTCTGCACCCTAACATTGCATCTCCATGTCACCCAGCACCCCTAAGACTGTACCCACCTATACTCCTGACTCTGAACCTTCCTGCCTCCCAGCACCTCTGACACTGAACTTCCCAGCAACCCTGACTCTGAACTTCCCTTCCTCTCAGCACCCCTGACACCGAAATCCAACACCCCAGGCACTGAACCTTTCTGTTAGCTAGCAAATGTGTCACTGCATATTTACCACTTCTCTGTTCCTACTCCCCCTTGTCACCTTTGCAATGATACACAGAAAGGAGAGAGGCCGAGTGTTGCGTGTCTGGCTCTTTGCCCACTTCCTCCTCCCTCTGGTCACATCACCTACTCCCCAGTGCAGACTGTAGAGGCCAGTCATTCCTCCATCCCCTGGGGATATTGTGCACATTGTGTGTGATTCCAGTGAAAGAAAGAGGAAGTGCACACAAGAAGGGAAGGGAAGCCAAACACAGAGATGCCCACAACCTCCATTACTATGAAACTTTCCCTCTGCAGGATCTTTTTAAGTCCAACATCCAAAGGTATTCTTGTATTTTATATAACCTTGAAAGTAAAAGAAATAAACGCCACTATTTATCAACCTTTCCTCCTAAACTACTGAACATATATTATTATTATTTTAAACATGCAGTCTCTATAGCAGGAGAATTATAAATTCTTGTCTCACCATAAGTATAGGATAGTAAGAATAGGATATATATATAGGTTTTCTAAAGAATAGAATATTACAGTTGCTTGGGTGTTTGTGCATAATGCCTACAAAGTACTCTTAGATTCTGTTGTGTAATCGGTTTATTGGACTAGATGGTTCAATATGTTCAAGTGGCTAGTGAAGTGTTTATTTGCTGCATGATCTGAGAGGTATGGTGCCTGTATTCTCTGGCAAGCACTGTCACTGTGGCATCCATACCTGCCAATGGTTTTCCTAAGTGGGCCCCCTGGAAGAAAAAAATCAAGCTGAGCCAGTATGAAACACCTGAATGAGGAGCACTTGGCGCAAAGAGCCATTACCGTTCTTTCAGGTCTGTCAGTGTAAGAGAAGAGAAGAAAAGAAAAGAAGAAGAGAACAAAGAGAACAAGGCGGCGACAGCGATGAACGAGAAGACCGGGCCAACGCTAGTAAAAGAGCTGGAAGAAGATAGCGATGGCCCGGCAGAAGAACCCGGCAGAAGACCCCCAAAGTCGGAAGAAGACCTCCGGACGGCAGGGACGAAGGAGAAAGCCAGGCTCCTCCGCTAGTAAAAGAGCAGTAAAAGAGCAGAAGATAGCGGAGGAGCCTGGCGAGAAGACCCCCAAAGTCGGACCAAGACCCCCGGAGCTGTCTAATAAACTACTTTAAAAACCTGTGTTGTGTGTTTTTTATTTACACTTTTTTTCCCTCAGGTGAATGGGTAGGGGTACATCGTACCCCATACTCATTCACATAGGGTGGGGGGCCAGAATCTGGGGGCCCCCTTATTAAAGGGGGCTCCTGGGATTCCGATAAGCCCCCCCGCAGACCCCGACAACCAACAGCCAGGGTTGTCGGGAAGAGGCCCATGTCCTCATCAACATGGGGACAAGGTGCTTTGGGGTGGAGGGCCGCAGGGCGCTCCCCTTCCCCAAAGCACCCACCCCCCCATGTTGAGGGCACACGGCCTGGGGCGTCTCAGGAGGGGGGGGGGCGCTCGCTCGTCCCTATCTCCTTTCCTGACCGGCCAGGCTGCATGCTTGGATAAGGGTCTGGTATGGACTTTGGGGGGACCCCCACGCTGTTTTTTTTGGCGTAGGGGTTCCCCTTTAAATCCATAGCAGGCGACGGGGCTAGCAAGGTGTCAATCTCGCCGATGGAGGCGGCAACATTGACTTCCTTCGCTAGTGCCTGGAGTCACGTTCAAAATGAACGGACTTTACACCGTGTGTGGGCAAGTCCATTCATTTGAAAAGTGCGGCGGACTAGCACACCAGCGGGCAGATTGTCCACCGGACTGCCGAGTCCGGCAGACATTTTTAAGTCAAGACTTCTTTCTAAGTTCGCCGGACTTTTGGGAAGAAAAAGTCTTTTGTTCCTTGTTCCTTATCCGGATTCTATCAGAGGACTTTTGTTTCGATCGTCTTCAAGGATCATCTAAAATTGACAAACTTTTTTATTTATTTTGTATTTTGTTAGGGCTACACCTCTCTTTGTATTTCTTTAAACAATGGCTTTCTTCTTGCCACTCTTCCAAAAAGGCCAGATTTGTGGAGTGCACAACTAATAGTTGTCCTGTGGACAGATTCTCCCACCTGAGCTGTGGATCTCTGCAGCTCCTCCAGAGTTACCATGGGCCCCTTGGCTGCTTCTCTGGTTAATGCTCTCCTTGTCCAATCTGTCAGTGTAGGTGGACGGCCATGTCTTGGTAGGTTTGCAGTTGTGTCATAATGTTTCCTTTTTCGGATGATGGATTGAACAGTGCTCCATGAGATGTTCAAAGCTTGGGATATTTTTTTATGACCTAATCCTGCTTTAAACTTCTCCACAACTCCTGTCTGACCTGTCTGGTGTGTTCCTTGGCCTTCATGGTGCTGTTTGTTCACTAAAGCTTCTCTAACAAACCTCTGAGGACTTCACAGAATGGCTGTATTTATACTGAGAATAAATTGCACACAGGTGGACTCTATTTGCTAGGTGACTTCTGAAGGCAGTTGGTTCTACTAGATTTTAGTTAGGGGTATCAAAGTAAAGGGGGCCAAATACAAATGCACACCACACTTTTCACATATCTATTTGTAAAAATCCCAATAATACATTTACACTTTTGGTTGTAACATGACAAAATGTGAAAAATTTCAAGGGGTATGAATACTTTCTCAAAGCACTGTAAGTGAAGTTTTTGAAGGTCTGTTCTGTAGTGAAAATTGAGATAAGAAGGTAATAAAAAGATATACATATTATCATTGCGTGACTTTGTTAGGCTTAAATAGATAAGATCTGTCAACCGCACACATCATAAGCTGGTCATGAAGTGCAAAGCTTCTTTTATTGAATGATCACATAAATGCAAATTAGTGTGGCCCCACGTAAGAGCTGCTGAGTTATAATTCCCCACTGATACACATTCAGGTACATAGCATTTTCTTTATGCATTCCGACACAGAAAACAGTCCTTGGTGTGTTTTTGATGTTTTATTAGGATAAGTTATTGATAACTTGGATGGGGTAGGGAATTATGGGATGCCCAACTTAAAAAATTTCCAGAATTATGAGCAAAGGGGGACAATTTCCTCCTTATTTGCAAAACATCTTCTTCCTTCCACCTGCACAAACTTGGTTCACATATACAGCTCCTGCTGATCACTCCAAGGGTACTGCTTACATTAAGAAGTGCCTACTTCCGGCACTAGGAATACTTGCAAATACTTGGGCAGGGATTGCAAGCTTTTCCGAAAGCATCGAGCCAGTGTGCGTTCCACTGCCGACAAGTTTCGGGACCCCGGAAGTGACGTGACCTGAATGCGCCTCAACTAGGCTAATGACCAAACAAGAAGTAGGCTGACTAAGGTATTTACTGGCAGAAAAAAAAAAGTTTTACTACCCAAAGTTAAAACAACAAGGGCAGAAGATTTTAACCACTTGCCAACGGGGCCATAGCCGAATGATAGCTACAGCGTGGTTGGCTAATTCTGGGAGGGCGTACTATGATGTCCCTCCAGAATCGTGCCTCCCTGGGGCACGCACCCGGGAATGTCTGTGACCGTCAGATCTTCCGGATACGGCGCATCACCAATCGGGGTAAAGGGCCATTGACAGCGGCCCTTTACCACGTGATCGAGCCATCTAATGACAGCGACCTTTGTCAATTGGATGAATCCGGTAAGTAAATTCGTATCCTGAAACCTTCAATAGCTGGCACCATACATTTCCCAGAGGTCAAATGAGGGGTAAACGTTTGGAGTTTCACACGTAAACCATGAAAGTATAAAAACTCACATAGCGTGACCCCTTTTAAAATTATTTTTAATATAAAAAGTAGGTTATTCACATTTCCAAAGGCGTAAATAGCATATAAATTACAAGTAAAGCGATGTCTGTTAGTAGGTCCACCCAACGTGTTTCAAATTAACACAGTCGTCATCTGGGGTCATCTATGTGTAGATTACTCACGGATCCAGCTGATAACACAGAGATCTCCACTGATCTTGTGTGGAGATCAATCTGTCAGTGTATGTGCAAAGCATACAATTCCATACAAAGCTTACAAATCAATGGTGGTTACTCGTGGATCCAGCTGGTAGCGCAGAGATCTCCATTAGTCCTGTGTGGAGATCGATTTGTCAGTTTATATGTAGATTACTTACAGATCCAGCTGATAGCACAGAGATCTCTACTAATCTTGTGTGGAGATCAATCTGTCAGTGTATGTGCAAAGCATACAATTCCTCGGCACTGATTTCCTCATCTCTGTTTTTTCTGTGGTTTTTCAATTATTGCAGTGTTTCAATACCATCACAACCTGAACTGATGGTAGTCCAACGGACAGTGGAATCAAAGCCCAGGATTCTGGTACATAGGATAGGTCTCCAGAAAAGTATGATGGTTGTTTCAGACGTTGAATCATTTGCTTTAAAATAGGCTTCCACATAGGATCAGGGTATAGGCAGGGGTTGGTATAGGACAGTGGTGCTTGTACCAGCGTAAAAGTTTACATGTTTGTTCCTCTGATACCGGAACTTCGTCAGAACTTAGGGATAGTCAGCTGTCACTTGCTTAAAGAGGAGGGCCAGTTAAAAAAAAATAAATAAAAGTCAGCAGCTGCAAACACTGCAGCTGCTGACTTAATAAGCCGACTTACCTGTCCAGGGCACCCGCGATGTCCGCCGCCCGAGGCCAACCCGTCCCTCGGCTCTCGGGTCCCGGCGCCGCCATTCTTTCTAAGGGAAACAGGCAGCGGAGCCTTGCGGCTTCACTGCCCGTTTTCTACTGCACATGCGCGAGTCGCGCAGCGCTTTGTGAATGGGACGCGCTGTGTTCTGGACACACAGTTCCCAGAACACAGCGCGACCCATTACCCAGAAGACAACACAACGAGGAGAGAAGAAAGAAGATCTCCGCGGAGGAGGAAGAGGCAGATTAGGATGATGTGCCTAGCAACAGCCATTTCTGGTAAGTAAAAAAAAAAATTTTTTTTTTAAGATTTTTTTCTAATTTTTAATGTATTTTTTTTTTTCAGGGTGGCCCTCCATTTTAAATATAGGCCCTCACCCCACCTTTAATTACATTAAAATCAACACAGGTGCTACCCACCCATTGCTACCAGCAATCAATATATTGAATCCACAAGTGCTCACACCATTAAGTGCCGGTTCACACTTGTGCGATGCCAGACATCGCATGTAATTCGCAGCGCCACTGCTGTTCACATTACATGCGATGTCTGTGCTGTGCGATGTCAGCCATATAGATAGTTTGGTCCAAACATGCATAGGACCCTTTTTTCTTTTCAGACCAGAATCAGATTGCCTGTGTGTTTCACACATATGCGAACCTATTCATGTCCGAACTGTCAGTTCGCAGTGCGATATGCAAGCTGAAATGGGGGTGTCGTTAACATATAATGACACTCCCCAGCAGTTCGCATATGGCAGTGTGAACTGCCGTGCGTGTCGGGTGCAATGCGGGAACCTGCAGTTGATTCACAGGGTTCTGGTATCGCACAAGTGTAAACCGGCACTAAATGTGTGTGTGAAGTGTTGTCCCGCATGTCTACACTGCTTCCAATCCTATCATACATCAGTTCCCATATATAAAAAAAAAATATACATCAAAACTAATGTTCACCTCAGACAGACACACTAGTAGATTATTTTTAGACTACCAAATTCCCCGTTATATCCTCACTGGTAGAGCATTCATTTATTTATACTCGTGTTAGTAAACTATTATATAGCCATTGTGATTACATCACAGTCCTCACTACTCATTGCTATACTTTCTGTGTCACGATAAATCAACTGAAGCGTACCATTCACACAGCCGGTATATTTTCCAATGTATTTTCAACATTGCCTTTATTCCGTTATCTAATCCGTCATCCACCTGCTCAGCAAGGATCAATCCCCGCTGAGCTAGCAGTGTCCATCAAAACGGATTGACCCCATGTGAAAGGGGCCTTACAGTGTCACCTCATGAGATCATTTATGAGAGCGTGTTTAGGGAAGGGGCAGGTTAGGGGTTGGGTGGGGCAAGTGGTGGTGAGTAACTCTTAAGCCCCGTACCCACGAGAGAACTTATGTCCGACAGACTTCCGAAGGAGTTCTGCCGGAGTTCTGCCGGAGTTCCGACAGAGTTCTGACGGACTTTTCGACTGAGCGGACTTGGCCACACACAATCACACTAAACTCCGACGGATTCGAACGTGATGACGTACGACTGGACTCGAATAAGGAAGTTCATAGCCAGTAGCCAAAAGCTGCCCTAGCGTCGGTTTTAGTCCATCGTAATAGCATACACACGAGCGAATTTTTCGGAGGGACCGGGTCCGGCGGAGTTCCGTCGGAAAAAAAGTCTGTCAGACTTTGGCGAATCAAAAGTCCGTTGCAGCCCACACACGATCGAATAGTCTGACGGAATCATTCCGTCGGACTTTGGATGTTCAAAAGTCCGCTCGTGTGTACGCGGCATTAAGCCCTGGCTAGTGGCTCATGACTTGAAATTTTGAGGCCTGCATTGTACATTCACATTGGTCCTTGCCCTCAAGGTGCTTACAAGTAGGCACTTGGTACCCACTTTTAATGTACAGAGAGGAAGAGGTGGACCCTAAAGAGGAAGGGGTGTGGTTTAAAGATGACTGGATGGGTCTTAAACAGAAAGGGGTGTGACCTTGACAGGAAGGGGTGGGTCATATTTAATTTAGGGGGTGCACAAGTTTAATCAGGCCTAGGGCAACACAAAACCTAAATACGCCACTGATTGTAGCTGCTGACTTTAATTAAAGGGCCTGGTAAACTCCATGATGCCTTAATACAAAACTACATACGGGGCCAGGGGATGCGGGAAGAAGTTTGTTAAACTGTGGCATGCTTGGTATAACTCTAATGGCCTGTTCGATGGGAGCTTTTTCGTCAGAAATTCCAACCGTGTGTAGGCTCCATCGGACATTTTCCATCGGAATTTCCGTCACAAAAAATTTGAGATCTGGTGTACAAAATTCCAACGCACAAAGATCCACGCATGCTCGGAATCAAGCAGAAGTGCCACACTGGCTATTGAACTTCATTTTTCTCAGCTCGTCGTACGTGTTGTATGTCACCGCGTTCTTGACGTTTGCAATTTCCGACCAACTTTGAGCCAACACCCATCGGAAAAAATCCATGGATTTTGTTGTCAGAATGTCGGATCAATGTCCAATCGTGTGTACGTGGCATAAGAATACCGATTGTTAATGGGTGGAGTTTAATAATCACCAAGACATGCCTGAGGAGAGTCTGGTGACCCCTGAAAGGACATGGATTAGTATATACATTTGCAAGTCAACTATCCTGGTATATGTAGTGATTAACGCAATAGACTATCCCATCTACCAGTAGAGATATTTAGCATTTGTTTCCTGTCAAACACTGGATATGGGGGGGGGGGGGGGTCCCTCTGTCCCTCATTCCTCCTCATTTGTCCCTCATTTTGGTCTGATCTATATAGTTATATATATAAAAGGCATTATTTAGCTTTCAAATAGTGTTTCCCAGTGCTAAACCTTTCATCCAATTTCTAAATTGATGCATTTGTAAATTACAAAAGCCAATATAAAGGAAAAGTAGTGGTAAACAAAAAGCACTTATGGGTTTAACTAAAAAACTTTTTGTATAATTTTCCTTTAAGAGGGTCATGGCAAAGGGGGCGTCTCCTATGCCTACATACTTTTAGGTGTCCCTTGTTCCCATCTCAAAAAGTTGGGAGGTATGATTTCATGATATTATAAGTGTTTAGGATTGGGTAATATCAAACTTTGTTTGGCATCGGCCACACGTGTTATCACAGAGCAGATTCATTACAATGCCTTTATTTTCTCTGTTCATGTGATGACATTATAAAAAGGAGATCATTTGGATCACCAGTCATCACCTCTGGAGGTGGTGGCTGTAAGCGACATATACAGCAGAGTTAGTTGAGTCCCATTTTTAGGACTGGGTAGGGACTGGGAAGGTCAGTAAAAAGACTGAAATTAGCATACACTGCAACAGAGATTTTGCTTATGACATTTCTTAAACATGTGATCTCTACAACCTTCCCACAGTTCCTAGAAAAAAATGTCAACATTTTAGCAATTTCTACAATATAGCTCTACACTATAACTAGTTTAAAACCAGTGCATAACCAAAACATGAGGGAAGATGTTGAAATTCAAGATCATGTTGAAAGAACTCCATGGAGGCAGTCAATCAAGAGACAGTAAGAAAAACCGATATTACACAATACACTGAGTAAGAAAGTAATCACATGACCTAGCATAGGTCAGGAAAAAGTCAAAGAATGTGTGAAATAGCTCAGGACTAGGCCACACCAGAAGTCACTAGGATTGCCACCTTTTCTTCAAGCCAAACCCAAACACTTTGACGCTGATGTAAGGGGGTTTCTGCTAACCAAAGCCCCCACTTACATCAGAGTTCCCAGCATTTCCCCTTAAATCAGAATTTCAAAAGCCCCTTACATCTGAGCCCCCCTTACCTTAGTGTACTCACTTGCTGGGGCAGGAGAGAGATGGGGAGACTTCAGTGAATGGTGAGCTCACTCATCCGAGGAGGGATGCTCAGGCATCATCACCTTTCATCCACGATATATCTGCTGTCTGCTGGGCTTCGAAATTTCCCACCCACATTCCAATCCCCAGGGCAGATACAGAGGGGTAGGGGCAGGAGGAGGAGGAACAAATTGAGCCCCCTCTCCTCTCCCATCTCTGCGGGGTGGGGGGCTGTCCTGGCTCTGGGCAGTGTGAGGGAGTGTGTCACAGACAACTGCAGCCAGTCCTCTGGGTAGTTGGCAATCCTGCTGATAAGGCTGTGCACGTGCCTATACACTCAGCAGTTAATGGGGAGCCACAGTCTGGTCTGATAATGTGTCCGGGTTTCAGGCAGTCTGGAACCCGGACAAGTGATTCAAAACCCGAACTGTCCTGAAGAATCCTGGGCAGGTGGCAAACCTCATCATAGGCTCATAAAGTGAACCTCCTCTGCAACTCAAAGACAGCAAATCCTTTTACATCTCTATATAATTACATGGGCCAACCCAAACAGTGCTTTCACACATAGACCCACATCTGGACACAGCGGCGATATGAAGGCACCAAGTGCCCTTAGGCCAACCTCAAAATGTTTGGGTAGTCAAATGATCTTTTTCTTTTTCAAGTGAGTGTATAGGGAAAACAAATCTTTTTATGCCTGAAGCCATTTGATTTATTGAATGTTAAACTCCATTCTTAACAGCCTGTGAACTCTTTTACCCTCCGAAGGATTTGAAATGTTTATCAGGCAGTCATGTGATTTACATGCCCCTGCCATATTAAGCAGCCAGAAAGTTTACACACTTTGTGCTACTTCCAGTGTCACCTCCACCTGTAGTCTTTTCATTGTACAATGAATCTTCATTACCTTTGTGTAGTGAGCAAGTGACACTGAACGTGGTAAAGCTAATGCAAGAAACAGAAGGGTGATTCAGCAGATATGTGAGCTAATCACGAGTGGCTGACAAAAACTAACAATGCTTTGAATGGGAAATGGTTAATGAGTTTCACTTCTATTTTTAATGATGCGATCTGTTCGCCAGGGAACAAAGTACATTTAATACCTATCTTCTTATGTGCTGTCTAAAACTAGCTGTGAAGTCCTCCAGACCACCCCACCTCCCTTCATGGCCATCCAACAACACAGCTAGCAAGGAGACACCTGCTTTGTTCTTTAACATTTTAGCTGATGACCCCCTCCCGCTGCATTTCTCATGAGTCTCTTGTCTCAGGCGAGTCCTTTTCATGTTCTTCCTCTCATTTAGGCTTGGTCACAATGTATTTTTTAGGTGGAGCAATTGTCTCTGTGTTTCCAGGACCTGCCTTTGAGTGGTGGTGTATATCTCTCTTGTATTTTTCAGGTGGTTGTGAGCTGATTCTGACTCCTGTCAGAAGGGCTAGGACAAGGGGTGGGCTCTGGGAACTGTGATATCATGTGAGGTGTAGGGGTACCGCAAGAAGATTGGGGGGAGGGGATTTGTGAGGGATGGGAGAAATTGGGGGCTGGGAGTAAAAATTGCTCTAGAAGGGGAAATTTTGGGGGGGGGTAGGAGTGGTGATTTAGGGGGATTTGTGTTGGGGGAAGATGATTTGTGTTAGAAGGGGGGGGTTGGGCTAGTAGGGATGATTGGGGGGATTTATGCTAGGAGGGGAAATTGGGGAGGGGTTGTGCTAGGAGGGGAGATTGGGGGGGGATTTGTACTGGGAGAGGGGAATTTGGCGTGGAGGGCGAGAGGATGTGTACTTGTGCTGGGAGGGGGATTTCAGCAGGGGAGAGCATTTATGGGTGCAAGCACACATACTCAGGTGGTTGCATATTGGAATGTGTTGAGATTCTGGCATGCACTTCTCCATGTGTGCCTTAAAATCATGCCTGCAGGGCACCCATTCTCAATGATCTACCAGGTTTTGAAACCCGTGTGGCCTGAATTTTCTTTCTTTCTTTCATTGACCAGGCTCATCTTATTTTTGGCTGCTCTGTCTCTCTGGTGCTGAGTTTTGGTTTGTTTGATCTGGTACTGTAGCTGATTTTAAGTTGTGGCCGACCACCTGCTTTTTTCTTTGTAACCTGAGAAAAGTGTGTTGGCCACTCAGGCTCGATAGGGAGGTGGGTATGTAGACAGTGCATCCGCGGCTACTAGAGTGCTGACAGAGGATGGAGCTCAACCTGGCTCCTGCAAAGGATCAAGAAAGGAAGGGTTACTCCTGGAATTTGCACATCTATGGTGTCCTGCTGCAATGAATGGAGTGGAAACCTCATCCTGGAGTCTGACCAGGCCACGCTTTTTTCTTTGTCCCTTTTATTTTAATTGATCTTTCACTATCTGGAGGCTGCAGTGCCATCATTGTACTTGTAGACCAACTGACCAAAATGAACAGTATTCTACCCCAGAAGTCAGTGGAAACAGCAAGCCTTTTATGAAAGGAATTATAATGTTGTAGAGTGTGCTAGATCAGTGTTTCTCAACTCCCGTCTTCAAGGCACCCCAACGGGTCATGTTTTCAGGCCCTCCCTTATTTTGCACAGGTGATTTGATCAGTTTCACTGCCTTAGTAATTACCACAGCTGTTTCACCTGACGGAAATCCTGAAAACATGACCTGTTGGGGTGACATGAGGACTGGAGTTGAGAAATATTGTGCTAGATCAGTGCTTCTTCACCTTATTAAGACCAGTGCCCACTAATTTCTTCTAAAACCTACAAAGTCCCAACAGTAAAAAAGTTTATACTCATACAACAAAAGTATGTGAATGCAATTCATCTATTTAAAATGTATTAAACACACATGGAAGAGAAAGTCGAAGTACACAAAGTCCCATTGTTGGTGCCAGTGGCACCATCGAAGTGGTTCTAAAGCCTAAACATTTTTACCTTAATGCAGGGAATGCATAAAACGTTTAGGTAGTAATTTTGCCCACTCACCCCCCTTATATTTGCCCATGTCTTCACTTGATCCAGAGCTGTGCCAGCTGTAGTGGCTCTCCCTACTCCACTAGCAATTTCATGGAACAGATATTTGGCCCCCTTTCAGATTTCTCAGAACGCCCTGACAAACCCCCCCTTTTCTGCTGTTGTGGTGTACTACTCTCCAGGGAACGGTTACCTGCACCCCAGCCCACCTAACCTTGGCCACTGTTGCACTGCGAATTATCTTGGACTGTATACCCTGGTTCACACTGGTGTGAGTTGTCAAATTGCATGTCAAATTGGTGGCAATTGCCGGCAATGGCACTGTCCTAATCGGTGTGACACCGCACGAATTTCAAAAAGTAGTTTCTGTACTACTTTTTGCGATTTCAGGTTGCGATTTCCATTGAATTTTGTGCAGAAACCTGCACAGATGTCTGTGAAATCGCAGCTGAAATCGGGACCGATATGTGGGAGTGATGAACTCGCACGGCTTCATTCCCTTAGTTCAGTGTAACCTGAGCCATATCGCCAGCATATTCTTTCATTTAGAGTCCTTTCACACTGGAGGCATTTTTCAGGCACTTTAGAGCTAAAAATAGCACATGTAAAGCACCTGAAAAAAGCCTCATCTGCAATCCCAGTGTAAAAGCCTGAGTGCTTTCACACTGGGGTGCTGTGCTGGCAGGATATAAAAAAAAGTCCTGCAAGCAGCTTCTTTGCAGTGCTTTAGGAGTGGTGAATACTGCTGCTGTAATCATGCTTAATTGCTAAATAATTTAGGTTCTCTGACAAACAGACCAGCTAAGATTGACTTCTGAAATGATTCAGTGTGTCTCTCTCTCTCTCTGCTAGCAATCATACGTGAAAGTAAGTCGGTTGTACTTGTGTACTTAGTTCTAGCTATTTTACTGCTCCACCTCTTTGGTTACAATCAGCCAATAACATTCATCATTGTTATTTTATATTTTACTTCCTCCACCCAATTCCAGCAGCGATCTTTTCTATCTATGTCAAATCTTTCCTCTCTATGTCGAATCTTTCCTCTCTATGTCGAATCTTTCCTCTCTATGTCGAATCTTTTCTCTCTGTCAAATCTTTTCTCTCTGTCAAATCTTTTCTCTCTGTGTGGAATCTTTTCTCTCTCTGTGTGGAATCTTTTCTCTCTGTGTGGAATCTTTTCTCTCTGTGTGGAATCTTTTCTCTCTCTGTGTGGAATCTTTTCTCTCTCTGTGTGGAACCTTTTCTCTCTGTGTGGAATCTTTTCTCTCTCTGTGTGGAATCTTTTCTCTCTGTGTGGAATCTTTTCTCTCTCTGTCGAAGCTTTTCTGTCTATGTCGAATCATCCTCGACTAATAGAGGTAAGGTTAGGCACATTCGAACACGGGTTAGATAGACACAGGTTGTTATTGTCAGCGTCATGTTGAATCTCCTATCTATATCGAACTGTTGTCACAACAAAAATGAAAATAAAGCATTTATTTATGTCGGATCTTTCGTTTTTCAGATTCTGCACTTTCGTTATCGTTTGTTAAAATGATAACGAAAATACCTGAAATTCGGACGAAAATGCATTTGAACGAAGACGGATGCACATGTCTAGTATTTATACGAAAAAAATAGTGTGACCAAGACCATACATGCTTGGAAACGAAAGAATACATTACAATACAATACATTAGATCATTTTCAAAGTTGTATTCTGTCGTACAATAATTTTTGGAACTTTAGTAACCTATTGGTTTTCAGTATGAGACTAGCATCCAAAAAGTGGATGATCATTTGTCCGATATTCTTATTGTGTGCTAGGCCTTACTGTGCAGGAAGAAGCTTTATAAAATCTATGTGAATCTATGTAAGGAGAGAAGAGGGCATCAAAGACACAATACATTTGTGACATATTTTGAACTTGATTTTACCAGGACAACATTTTTTTTTTACAGCTCTTGTTTTTTTTCCCCCAAGTACCAAGCAGGAGAAAAGGGTTATCTATTAATATGTAGATACACAAGACAGACCGGCTGTAGAATTGTGTAGAAATCTTGAGAGGAATGGATAAGTGCTGCCTTGTATTTACATTTTGCATATACATGCAAGCATTACACTTATGTACACTTACTAAAGCTTATGTACATTTTTCAATAAAAGTACTTTTTCAAAAGGAACACATTTAAGGCCGGGTTCACACCGCTGCGATGCGGGAACGCCGCGAATCCGCGGCGTTTTCCCGCATCGCACACCTCCCGCCGGCAGTTCACACTGCCCTATGCGGACGGCTGGGAGTGTCAATGATATGTTAATGACACCCCCAGATCCGTCCGCATATCGCAGTGCGATCTGCCGACTCGCACAGGAATCGGATCGCATGGTGCGAACCCCCATGCGATCCGATTCTGTTGCGGACCAAAAAAAGGGTCCCGTGCGAGTATGCTGCGGGAGCGATGCGAATTCAGCCATACTATCTGTATGGCTGTACTCGCATCGCTACGGAGATCGGATGTGATTTGCGGTGCGAATCACATCCGGATCTCCCCCCGCAGCAGTGTGAACCCAGCCTAAATGTTTTAAAGTTTTCTCTTGCTAAAAAAAATGCTACTGAAGGAGAAAAAAAAAAAAAGATAAGCGCCAGGCCAGTCCTAGTGCAGCATTATTTTATTATAAAAAGGCAAATTGATTCCAGTATTAACTTTCTGGCAACAAAAGTCCGATGGAGCAAAGTCTGATCGTGTGTACAGAAAGCCATAGGACTTTTGTACAAAGTACAAACAGGCATGCTCAGAACCAATGCAAAAGATCAGACAACAATACAGAAGTTGACCAAAGGTGGCGGTAAAGAGCAGAAAAACCACTTGATTTGGTGAAAGTTGGCTGAAAAAGTCCTGCCGTGTGTATGCAATACAAGTTTTCGGCTGACGCCCTTTGTACAAAAATCCACAGGAAAGTTTGTACAAAGTTAAATCGTGTGTATGAGGCTTAAGATGCACTTACATAGTAGGCAGAGGCTTGTCACGTCCAGCAAAGGAACAACATTGCCGCTTGAATCCCTGTGATGTGTGATCTACGAGTGCCATCTAATGACCCGTACACATGATCAGACTTTTTGACAACAAACATGCAAATTAGCTGTTTTAAGGCAACATCCGACCGCGTGTACGCTCCATCGGACAAACTTTTTCGGTTTTCATCGGACTTTGGCTGTGCGAACTGACAAAATTTCCGGCAAGAAGTCCGATGGAGCAAAGTCCGCTCGTGTGTACAGAAAACCATAGGACTTTTGTACAATGTACAAACACGCATGCTCAGAACCAATGCAAAAGATCAGACAACAATACAGAAGTTGACCAAATGTGGCGGTCAAGAGCAGAAAAAACATGTGATTTGGTGAAAGTTGGCTGAAAAAGTCCTGCTTTGTGTATGCAATACAAGTTCATTGGCGATGTCCTTTGTACAAAAATCCACAGGAAAGTTTGTACAACGTTCGATCGTGTGTATGAGGCTTAACAGCGGGGAACTGCAGCCTCGAGGGAACTCGGGAGCTCAGCTGATGAAGGAGGCTTGGCTGTGCCTCTGAAACATGTTCTGATTGACTCACCACAGTGGTAGGTGGCTCTCTTGTCTGAAAGCTCCGGATCACCTCCTTGCTGAGTCACCCGGCCTGCGTCCTGCCGAGTTGACTGATTAAGGAGGCGTGGTCGTGCCTTTCGTACTCTTATAAGTTATATTTGTAGCGCTGGCTCCTGATGAGCATGCGCTATGTGTTTTTCCAATTTAAAGTTCCTAAAATCACAGTTGGGTTTTAGGGCTAATAATGCCAAATTATGATTTCAGTACCAGTCTAGCTGGATTGTGTTGGGTTCTCCTTGGCCACCGGTGTCGCTCTCACCACTGGCAAGTGTGAGAAAGCAGTCTGACTAGGCGTATTGAGTGTCATTCTTTCTCGGAACCAACCCAGTGGGTGTGTTATCCTGCTGTGCATTCTGGGAAAGGGTATTTAAGGTACTGAGATCACGTGCTTCTGGGTTCCGGTCCAGAAGATCTTTCTGTATGTTTGGTCCTGGTCCTCCTGACCAGCCCCCATGGCCCTCATGGCCTGGGGTGTGGATCCATCCTGGCTAGCCTGAGGCAAAGTAACTTAGAGGAGGATTCAAAGGTGGTTCGGTGCCGTCTCATCTGTGGAGAGGCCCAGCAACTGGAGAAGCAACCAGGGGAGGACTCTTCGGGAGAAGGCCACGCATAAGGCTGCTTCTCAGAAGGAGCCTGGAGGCAAAGTTGAAGGACACTAAGTGAATCTACACTCATATGGTATCGCCAGAACGGCTGCGAGATACTGGTACCGTATGATAGCTCTCTAATTTATCCAAGTCCCTCAGCTATATTCAAGTCTGTGGCAGAGACTTTGTTCAAGTGTTCTACATCCAAGTCTGTGGCAGAGACTTTGTTCAAGTGTTCTACATTCAAGTCTGTGGCAGAGACTTTGTTCTACTTAAACACTCTATTGGCTGCTAGGCCTAGTGAGAGGAGGTCTATCTGGTAGCTGTGAGAATCCAGTTGTGAACGGTAATTCTCTGGATTTCTATAGTAAGAGACTTCCTATCTTTCGCCGTTCCAAAAGTGCCTGAACTTCCTACCTAACCCTCTACCCTCCATTGAGAGACTGTTTTGTTTACTACCATTCAAATAAATATCCCAAAAGTGGATCCAGTGTCGGTTTCTACAGTTCTTTGGGCCAACTACCTCGGGAAACCCCTAGACGCACACGAGGTCAAGAAGGTAACGGTAAGCCCAACAAAACCAGCAGCTCCTTCGGGGGTCAGTGCTACATATTCATATCCCTATATATACATATATATTTTTCTCATGTCACTTTCAAATCACTAATCAGAGTGTGTTCGGTTTTTCACCACTCTTATTAACTATTAGGCTTTTTAGCGCTGAGTTTCACACTAACCGTTTTTTTTTAAATGCAACTGCAGATCTTGTGTATGAAATGCGTACTGCTGAGATCCTCAGAACTGATTTCAAACAATGGGGAAATAGTTCTGTGGCTAAGTTCATAGGAGATAACAATGTGGTTTTGCTGCCATCAAGATATAACCTACGTTCACTTTCATCTGTGCTTTAAATATACTTCAACCATTCAAAAGGAATGCCTATTGATAAGCATGAAAGAATACAGAATGTAGATGTTTGGAATCATGCGTCCGGGTTTCAGACTGTCTGAGACCCGGACACATTATTTAAACTGGACTATGGCCTCCCAGCAGGGCTGCTGGCTGCAGTTGTCTAAGTTGAGAGTGTCTGTAATGCCGCGTACACGCGATCAAACAATCCGACGGAAAAGTCCGGCGACAATCCCCCTGTGTGTGGGCTCCGGCAGACTTTTTTTACCCAAAAGTCCGGCGGACTTAGAAAGTAGTTTTGCATCAAAATTTGTCCGCCAGACTCCCAGAGGATGCTGGGACTGTGACATCATACTGGGCGGGGACATCATCCAGTGATGTCCCTATATAAGTCGCCGCGTGCCATGTCCCCGTCATTGTGAGCAGAGAGAGAGACGAGGCAACATCTGAAGAGAAGAAGAGAAGAAGCCGGGCCACCGCCTGTAAAAGAGCTAGAAGAAGGCGCGGTAGCCCGGCAAGAAGAACCGAAGAGGGGGACAAGACCCCCGAAGTCGGAAGAAGAGGGCGGCGGCGAAGAAGAAAGCCGTGCTCCTCCGCTAGCAAAAGAGCTAGCAGAAGATAGCGGAGGAGTCCGGCGAGAAGACCCCCGAAGACGGACAGAAGACCCCCGGAGCTGTGCAATAAACTATTTTAACCCTTGTGTGTTGTGTTTTTTTTTACTTTTATTTACAGGTGAATGGGTAGGGGTACATTGTACCCCATACTCATTCACATAGGGTGGGGGGCCAGTATCCAGGGGCCCCCTTATTAAAGGGGGCTCCCAGATTCCGATAAGCCCCCCGCCCGCAGACCCCGACAACCAACGGCCAGGGTTGTCGGGAAGAGGCCCTTGTCCTCATCAACATGGGGACAAGGTGTTTTGGGGTGGGCTCAGGAGGGGGGGCGCTCGCTCGTCCCCACCTTTCCTGGCCGGCCGGGTACCGTGCTTGGACAAGGGTCTGATGTGGACCTGGGGGGGACCCCCTCGCCGATTTTTTTCAGTGTTGGGGTTCCCCTTTAAGTCCATACCAGGTGACGGGGCCAGCGACGCCTCCTTCGCTGGCCCTTGCTACCTGGAGACGCGCTCAAAATGAGCGGACTTTGCTCCGCGTGTGTGGGCGAGTCCATTCATTTCAAAAGTATGGCGGATAGTCTGGTGGGCTTAGTACGCCGTATTAGTCCGCTGAAAAAGTGGCTCGTTCGGAAAGTCCGGCGGGAAGTCCGCCCAGACTAAGTCCGCCGAATAGTCCGCTACGTGTGTATGCGGCATTAGCGTTACTGCAATGCTGCTATGAGAACATTTTAAAAGGGTAAAACAGCATATGCATTATAATTTTTCCCTACGCGCCATCATTACATGAGACTTGCTCAGGCTTTATTGAGCCATTTACAGGGTGACATGTAGCTTCCTAAAGTAGAATAAAGAAATTAAAACACAAAAGTAGGACACAGTGAAGGAATGTATACATAATACTGTGGAAACTGTATTTAAGATCTTTAATTTATTATTTACAGCATTAGTGCTGATTATACCCTATGTGTGTAATGATGTGTATATTAGGGATGGCGGGATTTGCCTGAGTGAATCCTATTTGAAATTTGGCAAACTTTATTTTAGAGGCAAATCCCATTGAAATTTATTGGGGGGGGGGGGGGGCAAACTCTGTTATTAAAGTGGTTCTAAAAGCTCAAGGGTTTTCACCTTCATGTATGACTGTTGAGGCGCAATGGGCCTGGTACAAATTAAATGTAACATAAAACCTTCACCCTTGCCCTTAACCCCATTAAATAAACACACTTATAACCATTAGGTTGGAAAGGGCTAGGCCACAGCTTTATTGAAATCCAACATATAACATGTGAACACTTTTAAACCGATGCCAGCCACAGTTGTACTGTGAGCACCCAATTCCAAAAGGGGGCCTGTCCTTACCAAAAGTGCTGGACAGGCCGCCTACTTCTGATTTTCCATCAAGGGCATAGCCCATTACAGCCACTTTTATGCTGGCAAAGTCAAGAAACCACCACCCGCCTGTAAGTTGCTAACTGATGGGCACCCCACCACAGCCAGCGCCTGTTCCACACCACGCTGAAGGCCAAGGTTAAAGATATCCAAATCGATATCATTAAGGTGAACGCCATCCGATCTCAGTAGATCATCATTAGCACCCTCCAAATCCTTGTGTCAGATCACAAACCCCCTGATCTGCCGAACAAACTTTTCGACCTAGTCACTTACCTTTTGACGGAAGAGTTCCAGCCAGGGGCCCATTATCTCCCGTGCCCATAGCAAGCGAGGCACGATTTCAGACCAGATGAGAACCAAGTTAGTATACCCTGCATAACACTGGGCGATGTCTCACTTGATAGCGGAGGTTAAGTCCACGGAACGTGTATAACCCACGTCAATCCCTCCAGCATGAAGAATAAAGATGATGGGTCCGGAAACATGAGCATGAAGGTGCAAACATTCCGGAAGAACCTGAGGCCAGTGTGTCCCATGGTGCCCAAGCCAGCAGATCCTGGTGAGATCATGGGTGAAACCAAAATTCTTCCCGTAGCTCCGAACTTCCAATCAACGAGCGGCCCAGTAGATGAAGGAATCTCCAACTATCCAGATTAGAGCTGGGTAACAACCTGAAAATTAAAACAAGAGGTGTGGGCAGACGTACAAAGAAAAACAAGACAATTCCCACCTACCCAGGCGCTGGAGTTCCGTATCTGAGAAACCCATATCAGAAGCAGCAGTGGCAGCACCGATGCGAAATAAGTGGGTTGCAAAATCAGGTGAAGGGAGGCCCAGTTTCTCAAGACAGCAATGGAAAACCCGCAAAAACTGGATCCTGCTCAGGGAGCTGGAGGAGACCCGGTCCGCAGCAAACACTGGCAGGGGGAAGCTCACCGGTTGGAACCCCGGGGGTGGCGGACAGATGCTCTGGGCCTCCTAGGAGGGGAAGAGCTGACACCCAGCTCAGCAGTGGCTTCGGGGGATCAAGCAGGCATGCAAGTGGCCCTAGAAGGACTGGGGCTTAAACGGGATGGCCTCCGGGCCCTGGGAGATGGGGAGCCAGCAGCAGAGTCCACAGGAGGTGGGGGGGGAAGCCACCTCAGGGGAGAGGAGGGCAAACAGCCAGTCTGCCTGACCTTGCAGAGCCAGTTCGTGGACCCTGGCCAGCAGGAGCTCATGTCCATGGTAGAGGGACAGGGTCATCAGTTCTTCCCAGCTCTTCCAGCCACGTTCCTCGAAAGACCCAGAATTCCCTTGGGGCAAAACTTTCCTGAGCTCAGGCCCAGCCCATCCCCCATAACAACCAATCCTTGGTAACCACTCAGCCACTTTGTCCTGCACCTGGCCATGCCCCCATCAGTCAAGTCTCTCTTTCCCGGGGGGGGGGGGGGGGGGGGGGGGTGGGTGGCTCAAGAGGCCTTCATTCTATGCATGAAGATAAAAACCCTCCCAGATAGCAAGGGGGAAACTTGCCACAAATTTGTGGCAGTGTTGAATTTTAAGTCTGTTAAATTGCTGCACATTTTCATTGGCAAGTTGTACACTTGCCGAGCATTTGAAGCACAAGTCTTAGCTGAATCTTATCCAATTTGTAGCAAATTTGCGTGGCAGGTCTCTGGCAAGAGCAAAGTTGCAATCGTGAGTCTACAGCAAGAGATAAGCAAGTCTACAGCATGAAAATTCAGCCACAGTGACCCCTGTGGTGGGATGACTATTGCACAACATAAGTGAACCAGAACTTGCAGTAGATTTGCAGAACGTTTGCAAAGAAAGTTGATCTGGAGTCATACAATGTTGACTTGCTGTAATCGTGCAACAAACTTGTGAAGCCTGGCAAGTCTAGTAATAGCTTAGCAAGTCATTTTCAAACTTGCAGCATAATTGCTTGTTATCTGGGCTCCTCTGTGCAGTGGCCCCCCAGCCCCCCCACCCAATACTTACCTGTGCCCAATGTTCCCGCTGTGCAGTACACGAGAGCCTCGGCTCTCCAAGGACTCTCCCTACTCATTGGCTAAGACAACGGCAGGCGCCATTGGCTTCCGCTACTATCAACAGCAGTGAGCCAATGAGGGGAGAGACATGGCTCTATGCGTGAATGGACACGCAGAGCCGTGGCTCAGGAAAGAGCCTGCATAGGTGCCCCCAGTGCAAGGGAGGGGCCAAGATCACCAACGAGGGACCAGAGAAGCGAAGGATCCGGGCTGCTGTGTCCAAAACCATTTTACAGAGCAGGTAAATATAACATAATAAATATTATAATGCAAACAGATGTTTAATAAATTTAATAAATTATTCTATGTGAATGAGAACATGTAACAAATATAAAGTAGTTGTTATCCTAGTTTGGTAGTGAAAATGTAAACACACTTTAAAGTTGTATGTTGTGCTATGGAATAGGCTCAGTGATGGCTTATGACATAAAAAGTAAGACCCCAGTAAAAGATGAAACAAAATCAGAGTTTCATACTAGAGGCTTTTTTGCTAAAATAGGTCACATCAGGTATCTTTTGGTGTCTGTTTTTAGGCAGGTCTTTTTTTTATTTTTTATTAAACATTAACAAAAAAAGAAGAAAAAGTACAGGTTCACTTTACGCTAGAAAGGACAGGCTATGGTTAGATTTAAGCTAGACAGCAAAGTCAAATATTACCCTAAAGCCTCATACACACGATTGGATTTTCCACCGGGAATGTGTGTTGACAGACTGTCGGCCTAAAATCCAATCTTTTTTAAGCTCCAACAGACAATTGTTGTCTGATTTTTCGAGGACAAATGTTGGATGACAGGCTTATAGATTTTACGATCGTGTGTACACAAGTTCGTCAGACAAAAGTCCAAAGTACAAACACGCATGCTTGGAATCAATGCTCACCAAACATAACATTAGCAGAAGGTGCCCAAAGGGTGGTGCTAAAGAGCTGAAAAACTACGTAGTATGTCAGTACATTCGTGTTTGTTGGCCGACAATTGTGTGCCGTTTGTATGCAAGACAAGTTCTTGGCCTACACCCTCTGGACAAAAGTCAGATGATTTGTCTGCGGAAAATCCGATCGCGTGTACAAGGCTTTAGAGTGTTAGTTCAGCTTTTCAGAAAAAAGAAAAAAGGCGAACACTATCAACTCCCCCCCCCCCTTCTCGGTCCCCGCTTTACTTACCTCCTCTGGGTGATGCGATGTCAGTGCCCATGCAGTCAGTTTAGAGGTACGGGGATTTAAAATTCCTGCTTTTCTCCCTCTTTATTCTCTAGGGGATTCTGAGATGGATCAAAGCACTTCTGATTGATCAACACTGACAACAAGCTTGGGAAGATGGGTTTCTGGGGGCAATATCAAAAGGGAATTGCTGTTTCAGGCAGGCAGATAGAGAGACATGAAATAAAATTTTGTAGTTTTGATTTATCCATATTAAGTATAAGGAAGTGAAAGGAGAAATGACAGAAAAAGAGTTATGAACTCAAAACATTAGGGAAGTGAAATCAGAAGCTGAGCTATTGGAGGACCATCTGCATAGGAAGGATATGAATGTATGTCAGTGCATATAAAGAATACAGTGCATCTGATCTGACCTACTAAGGGTGACACTAATAACAGAAGTTGTATTAATCTAAAATATTCAATTCGATTTTACAATTAGAAAACTCAAAATATATGTTTTTCCCCTAATATTTTCTGTACCTTGCTGGATGGTATCTAGTTTGGGAGGCACAAATTAGTGTGGTTTTGAGAAGCTAAGATGTCATTGAAAGTGCAGCCAAAAGTTTAGATTGAGCTATGTGACTTTTTTCGGATTGTGAGTTATGCAAAATCTTCTGATCTTTTCAACTGCATTGTACTACTGAGTTTTGCATATAGGGAAATCTGTTGGTAAAGCCATTTGCGTGTGTGTGTCTGATTGTGTGTGTATATATATATATATATATATATATATATATATATATATATATATATATATATATATATATATATATATATTATAGTATCTATCTATCTATAGAGAGTGAGATACACACACACGCACACAATCACAATTTATTTCTTAATGTATTATGTTCATGACTAAATAGTTGGTATATCAGAAAGAAGAGTACAATACTCATTTATGCTGTAATCTACACTAAGGTAAGGCATTAATTGATAAGAGATACCATTATTTAAACATTGATGAAAACCTGGCATTCAACAATAAACTAATACTGTAGATTTGTTAACTCTGTGATTGTAAGATTCTGTGTTAAGGAGAGGAGGGGGGAGGCAGTGCCACGGTGGAGCGCAAGTGGGCAACAGAGATTAAATCATTACAATACATGGGAAACAAATAGGCAAATACAAGGAAAATAGCTCAGTAAGCCAAATGCTTCCCACCCCAAGATCTGTTTTACCAAACCTATCTGCACAAAATCCAAATCCTATACCCACAGAATCTGATGGAAAAAAAAAAAAAGACGGTCTTTGTAATGAGAACTATTTGGTTGCCTCTATGTGCATAGAGAGTTACTGAATATACATTGGAAAGGGTTATTTACATTAGACATCAATATCTAAAACCTGGAAAGAGTCTGTGATAACCATTTAATTTATTTTATTTATATTTCTTGTTAAACACTGATACTAATCACTTTTAATTTGAGGGCCAGGGACAGAAACTTTAAATAGCAATTATAATATTATTTTCTAAATGTATTTTTTGATTCTTCTGTTGTCTAGTGATACAGGCACATGTATTCCTGAGAGTGGACTTTTTGGATTTATGATTAGTGTGACTGCTATGTTAGGTAAGTCTTGAACACTTTTCTGGTTATAAAAGAAGTAAAGTTACCAATTGCACATATTTCTTATGTTGATCTGTATGCCCAGTTTTTTTTTTTCTATTTCTGTTATTTTGGCTATTTTTTAATATCTAGTTTATTTTTTGCTTGGCAGTTTTGTGCTGGTTTGCGTGCTGTCGCAGCTTTCCCACATGGTACCCTGTTTCTTTGCTGCATGACGCAAGTCATTTTGCCTGTTTGCCTCTGCCATGCTTCTCTGCTTTCTGTTTGTTCTTCTCTATTTGCCCTCTGTTGTTTTTCATTAGCATTCAGCTGTTCAAATTTCTTCTGTCTCTCGATAGTCTCTAAACCCATGTTTTCATTGCTTTTTATTCATTTCTTCTGTTGTACTTGTACAGTACTTTGGTTCTCTTCTGGGTTTTTTTTTCTGCCCTCAATTAAAGTGGTTGTAAAGGTTGCAGATTTTTTACCTTAATGCAGTCTCTGCATTAACATAAAAAAACCTTCTATTGTCAATACGGCTATGGGCACAGGAGTGCCTAGGTGCCCTCACCTAGCAGGAAGTGCACTGTTACTCATACCTCCCAAATTTTTGAGATGGAAATGAAGGACACCTATCAACAAAAGCATGCAGGCACAGGACACACACCCTGCCACACCCCCTTAAAGGAGAATTGTACAAAAAAAAAGCAAGATTGGTTAAACCCATAAGTGCTTTTTTACCACTAATATTCCTTAATATTGGCTTTTGGAATTTACAAATGCAGCAGTTTAGAAATCAGATGAAAGGTTTAGTGCTGGAAAACACTTTTTGATGGATAAAAAGTGCATTGTTAAAACATCTATATCGTTTAGAACAAAATGAGGGACAAATGAGGAGGAATGAGGGACTGAGGGACATTGCTCCAAAACAGGGACAGTCCCTCGAAATCAGGGACAGTTGGGAGCTATGCTGTTACTTTTCAGGAGGAATTCAAGACAAAAAGGTGAATCTTTTTTTATGCCACTACTTAGGTATAATTAACATTTTAAACGTTTCCTACAAGATAGCAAGTCTTCACTTTTCGAGTTCAGGTACACTAAAAGTCTTTTGTACATCTACATGCACTAAATTCAACCAGGAAACCAATGAAGGCAATACTTCAAGACCACAAAATTCATGTGTTCAAGTGCCAGTCCCTTCACTATTACCATCTAGTCTGGCATATCTGCAAGACATGTCCATGTCTAAGCCCTTGTACACACGGTCCGAGAATCCGTCGGAATGTGTCCTATCGGACCGTGTCGTCGGATAATCCGACTGTGTGTGGTATGCATCGGACTGATTCCGTCTGACCCAATTTTCCAACATGTTGGAAATATTTCCCGACCAACTGGGTCGATCGGACATACTCCGATCATGTGTAGAGAATTTTGATCGGACCAAGTGCCATGTATGCTCAGATCAAATTCCTACATCAAAGCTATTGGCTACTAGCCTGAATATAGTCCCATCGTAACGAAATTACGTCATCACGTTCTGAAAGATCTGATTTTTCGCCAACTTTGTCCGACCGTGTGTATGCAACAGCTTCGGACAAGATCCGATGGACAAAATCCGACGGGCAAAATCCGACGGATTTGGTTGTGGAAATCTCCGACCGTGTGTACAGGGGCTAAGAGCTATTTGATTTGATCAATGTCTGTCTTGTGATGCTATGTTTTAGATCTTGTATTATGTACTTATGTGGTTTCATTTTCCCAGCCTTAGGATTTTTCAGATCTCCCCATCATTTATAAGCAGTACCCCTGGCCATTACTACATATACTGTAACGTCATGACTGCTGGTGCTAATAAAAAAGTAATTCAAGTAAAAAGTAAAAGTAAAAAGACATACTAATGAAACAACAGTTGTTATGCTTTCATAGCTGGCAAATACTGATTTGATGAATTTAGAGCACATATGAACTCCTAATTATTTATCATAATCATTTTGCTAGCCTGAAAAGAGTTCCACAAAAGTATAATTTGTCCATCAGTGTACAGTACAGCCTGTAGACTATCAGCAGACAAAAAATGTACTAGGAATGCAGCTTCTTCATCTTTTAATCCTTACTTGCATTCCAGTATAAGTTGGCACACTGACCATTGCCCCAGGTTTCCTGCTTCAGGAGGGCTCCTTTCTCTTCCAGCAACCTATGGAACCACTGTTGCATGCAGGGAGTTGTGTCTCCCTACACTGTGCACATCAATAGAAACACACAGCGCCATAGTATAGGATGGCTTCCCCTCTCCAAACTAACAGTCTGACTCCAGACTGCACTGTCCACTGTTAAAGCTTTGCTGGTGTAAGAATTTTAACAAATGGTTTATTGGGGAATGTTTGTGCTCAGTGTGTTAAGCTAAGAAACTTTGAGGGTTTAATACTACTGTAGCGGTTCCCCGTAGGGGCTGCTGAGTGATGTGGCCCACCTGTCACCCTGCCCAGCCTGGCATTCACTTCCAGGCACTCTAATGCCCCATACACACGGTCAGAAATTCTGACGGAAAAAGTCAGCTCGGATTATGTTGTTGGAAAATCCGATCGTGTGTGGGCTCTATCGGACTTTTTCCTTTCGGAATTTCCGACAGAAAAAGTTAGAGAGCTGGATCTAAAATTTTCCGACAACAAAATGTGATCAGAATTTTTCCAATCGTGTGTAGAGAATTCTCAGCTCAGAAAAAATTTGGAGACGAAAGCTATTGGCTACTGGCCTTTGCGTAGTCCCGTCGTACGTTTTGTACATCACCTCGTTCGATTTTCCGACAACTTTGTGCGACCGTGTGTATGCAAGACAAATCAGATGGATTTTGTGGTTGGAATGTCCGATCCTGTGTATGGGGCATAAGACAATGAAAAGTTCATCAGCTTTGTTTTTTGTATTTTATTGAGGGATTAGAACTTGTATGGGGTTAACATACCTCCCAACATTTTGAGATGGGAATGAAGGACACCTACCAGCAAACGTATGTAGGCATGGACACACTCCCTGTCACACCCCGTTTAAGGAGAATTAACCCAAAAAAAAGTTCATTAAATCCACAAGGGCTTTTTTTTACCACTACTATTCCTTTATACTGGCTTTTAAAATTTACAAATGCAGCTATTTAGAATTTGGATGAAAGGTTTAGCACTGGGAAACACTTTTTGAAAGATAAAAAGTGCATTTTATATACAACTATATAGATCAGACCAAAATGAGGGACAAGTGAGGGGGAAAGAGGGACATTGCTCAAAATCAGGAACAGTCCCTCCAAATCAGGGACAGTTGGGGGCTACGTGTTAAGGAAGTTATGAGATGCCCAGAAAAACATTATTGAATGGCACGGGACAATTTAGACACTCTCCTCCCGCACAATACTTGCTGCGGACTATCTTTCCTTCTCCCTCCAGCACAGTTCTTCAGGCGCAGATAGCACATGGTTAGACCTGGCACTGGTTTCAGCCAGGCCTTAGCAGAGTGCCTTATTATAGGCAGGGACCACTGGCCCCTAAGGTGTAGCAAAGAAAGTTCTGGTGATAGCTGCCCTCTTTGGTGGACTACTGATTCCAGTCAGCCCTTTGCAGACCCTGACAGCCCTCCTGGCTGCAGCGGCCCATCTTTACTGCCAGTAAAATCGAAGTCTCTCCTACCGGCTCTACATCCGTCTCAGACTGCACACTTCAAGTCCGCTATGGCATGCCTATCCCAGTCTGCTCCGGCATGCCTCTCCTAGCTTTCCCAACTCTGCCCGTCACTCACCAACACCTGGTAGATCCCTCCTGGAGACTTGCCTGGCAATATTCTCCCGCTCTTGTTCAGGACACCCGTTGGGTTGTATGAGGTTCCTGTTCAGCTCTGATCCCCTGGCCCACGGTCACCACACTCCCAGAGTAGGGGGCTTCCTCTAAGGCCCCGACAGCCTAATACTCCATCTCCAGTTCTCCCACCTGAACAACTCCTCCCCAGCTGGGCTGAATCTCAGTATTTAAAGGGTAAGTTCACCTTTACAAAAAACTCTGTAAGGTCAACTTACGCAGGCCCCCTCCTCCCCCGGTCCCGCTGACCTGGACCGCCACAGTCTCTTGTTCTACATCCATTCCAGGTGCCTGGGGCTTAGAAATCCTCTGAGCTGAATGTTCAAGACCTCCCTCGTAAGGGGGGCATTTTGGAGCATTCTAACTGGTCAGCACCGTCACATGGGTGGTGCCGACCTATCAGCTATGCAGAAGATGGGAGAATGGAGAGAGGATTTCTAAGCCCCAGGCTCCTGATGAGGATATACCTGGGGTTAACAACTGGAGATTACGGCGGTCCAGTTCAGCAGGAGCAGGTTGGGTGGGGGGGCGAGGAGGGGGACCTGTGTAAGATTTTTCTGTAAAGGTGAACTTACACTTTAAGGTGACCTGCCCCCTGTCAATCCAAGTTGGGGATTGGTCAGGGCTCCTTTGAACACCCCAGACAGTTCCACCCTTCTTCCCCACCTTCTTTCCTGATGCCTCTAGAAGCAGAAGGAGGTAACTGAGAGATGATGCTATCTGTGAGTCACCAGCCTACTCTAGGCCACTCCCAGCTCACAGATCAAAACAAACAAACCTAGCTTTTGGCTAGGCCTGCCTAAATGTACCTGCTCTACAAAAAAACTCACTCTAGCACCTACACTAGGTAGAGGGTTCTACACTACATTTTAATTAATTCATTAATGGAGGCAGGCATAAGCAGGTGCCCATGGGGCCCCAATATAGGTGCCCCTAATCTTCTGGTAGTTGTTCCTCATAAACTGGAAGTAATTATTGTTGAGAGCTAGATCAAGAAGCTCAACAATAAATTCATCAATAGTGTCATGATGATCTCAGTACCATGGCTCCCATACACAGCGCGTTAGAGCGAGATGCCTTTTTGGTGGTCTGAATTCCCCTTGGAGGGGCCATATCATTCATTCCATCCCCATTTTTGCAAGAAATACCTTCAGCGACATGGCTACCAAGGTTGAACTATAGACCATATTGGCCAACTGTCTCACCCTTTCGGGAGTGACCCCACCCGAAAGGGTGAGACGGTGTTATTGAACCATGAGCAGCGATGACTTATTATCATAGCCCTTAGTTGGGTGAGTTGACCTCAGTGTTTTTTTTAAGTAATTTGATGAGAGCGCTTACCTTACAACTTTTATCCCATTTCCCCTGGGGTTGATGACAGGGTGTAACATGACACATAGTGGCATGGGTGCCTATAGGGATCCGGGCCAGGAGATCTTGTACCAAATGCAGAGCTGAAGACTGCAGCAGGAAAGCTGACAGGTGCAGGATCTCAGGTGTGTGGTCAGGTGGGCAGAAGTTGGCAACAACTGGGCGGCAGAGGTACAGAATCATAAACCAAGAGTGGAGTCAGAGCCAGGCCAAGGTCAGTATCAGATAAGCAGAGAAGGCCTCGGAACAGCAGACAGGAGGCAAGGTCAGGTCACAAACCAGAGTCAGCAACAGAGTTTCAGCAACAGACAAGTCAAACAGGCCGGGTCAGAACTAAGACGTAAATACAGGATGAGGTCACAGGCAGAAGGGGCTAACAACCACTCCGCAATGATCCTAAGTTATGTGGTGCTATGCCACATCAATACTTTGGCCTGGGCACTCCCCCCCCCCCCCCTTCCTGCCCAGGCCAAATTTCAGCTTCCAGCACTATTGTGCTGTTGCACGGTCATGCAACACTGTACCCATATGACATTTTTATAATTTTTTTTAGATGGATAGAGCTTTCTTTTGGTGGTATTTAATCATCACTGGGTTTTTTATTTTTTGCTAAACAAACAAAAAAATACCAAAAATTTGAAGGAAAAAAACTCTTAATTTCTGTTATACAATTTTGCAAATAAGTAATTTTTTACTTCACAGATGCTGCACTGATGGACACTGTTGAGGCTGCACGCTGCACTGATGGGCACTGATGAGGCTGCACTGATAAGGCGACACTAATGAGCACTGATATGCGACACTGACATGCCGCGTACACACGATCGGAATTCCGGCCAGAAAAAGACAGATGAGAGCTTTTCATTGGAAAATGCGACCGTGTGTATGCTCCATCGGAATTTAGTTGTCCGAATTTCCGCCAGCCAAAAATTGATAGCATGTTCTCAATTTTCCTGACGGAAAAACTTTCTATCAGTAATTCCGATCGTGTGTATGCAATTCCGACACGGCAAAAATCACGCATGTTCAGATTTAACCACTTCCCACCCGGCCAATGTATATATACGGCCGGGTGGGAGCCGCCTGCTCCTGATAGGACGTTCGGGAACGTCATTCAGGAGCAGCGGGATCGCGCGCGCGCGCGGCCGCGCATCGGCGCGATCCCGATGTGCTCGTGTCACCCGGACACGGCACATCTCAGATCGGCAGGAGGGCTCTGTGATTGGCCCTCCTGATCACATGACGGCCGTGTCCAATCACGGCCGTCATGTGATGTAAACAAACAGCCGGTTGCTAGGCAATCGGCTCTCCTCTCCTCACACGGAAGTCACCGCTGAGAAGAGGAGAGCAGAACGCTGCAGCCGGCTGATGATCAGTGAGTATGGGCTGCTTTTCACAGCTTTTTACTCACTGATCATCAGTGTAGTGTAAACACACAACACACCACACAGTGAAAACACAGTCCCCACATATGTCCCCAAAACACACATGTCCCCAAAACATACATGTCCCCAAATAATAAAAACACATGTCCCTAATAATAAAAACATGTCCCCCACATATGTCCCACTAAAATCACATGTCCCAATGATTATCTGCACACATATGTACGTGATCACCTGCACACATATGTACATGATCATTTGCGTACATATGTCCGTGATCACACAAACCAATTATTATACACTTAACGGAATTTTTTTTACCAAAAACATGTAGCAGAATACATTTTGGCTTAAATTTATGACAAAATTTGATTTTATTGGATTTCTTTTCAAATAGAAAAAAGAAAATATTGTTTTTTTCCCAAATTTCCGCTTTTTTTGCGCTTATATCGCAAAAAAAAAAAAACGGAGTCGTGAATAAATAACACCAAAATAAAGCTCTATTTGTGCGAACAAAATGATAACAATTTCATTTGGGTACAGTGTAGCATGACCGCGCAATTGTCACTGAAAGCGCTAGAGCGCTGAAAGCTGAAAATTGGGCTGGGAAGGAAGGGGGTGAAAGTGCCCTGTATTGAAGTGGTTAACTACGAGACAGAAGCTACTGGCTATTGAACTTCCTTTTTCTAGTCACGTCGTATGTGTTGTACGTCACCGCGTTATAAATGATCGGAATTTGATGTGACCGTGTGTAAGCAAGACAGCTTGAGCCGAATTCCATCGGAATTCCGTTGGGAAAACCATCAGAGCTTTTTCCGACGAGAATTCTGATCGTGTGTACGTGGCATAAGACAGCACTGATATGCTGCACTGATTGACACTGATACATACCTCCCCAACCGTTTCTGATTCGCTGGGAACATCCCAGGATTTGATCCATGTCCCGGCGAATCAGGGCTGAGTCCCTCGACGCCCGTGGCTTGTGCGGGGTGTCTTGGGTCCCGCACGCTGCAAGTAGTTTGCATGGCAGCCGGCATCTCTCCCCGCCGGTTGCCTCTGACACACATACACACTCAGTGCAGAGTGCACTGAACCCAACCCCTCCTCCTCCTCCTGCTGTGAAGTTTGGCTGTACACAGAGGAGGAAGCGGAAAGCAGGCACACCACTCTGCTGGAACAGCGCTGAGTGTCCAAGGGGTTCAAGGTTCTTGGACACGGGTGTCTTTCAAGTGCAAACAGCTTTCTGAGCACTCTACACAACTGAGGATCCAATCAGTCCATCACAGAGTGTACCTCCACTCATCGCAGCCTTGCTAGAGACTATGGAACACCCGATACTCGGAGATCAATGAGCCTTAAAGTGGTTGTTAACCCAATTGCCCCAATTAATCAGGCACACCGTACATGGTTCCCTAAGCATGGCAGCATAATCTTCTTATTATTTTTTTGTGTAAATGCCTTTTATTAGCATTTTTAGCTCTGTCAATTGTCCTATTTCATTTCCATATCCAAACCGAGGGAGCTGAGTAGGAGGGACACCAATTCTTACATAGTTACATAGTTAGTCAGGTTGAAAAAAGACACAAGTCCATCCAGTTCAACCAAAAAAAAAAATATATATATATATATATATATATATATATATATATATATATAATAAATATCATACCAGCCCATGTACCCAATTCTATACCCACAGTTGATCCAGAGGAAGGCAAAACCCAGCAGAGCATGATCGAATTTGCTAAAGCAGGGGAAAAAATTCCTTCCTGATCCCCCGAGAGGCAATCGGATTTTCCCCGGATCAACTTTACCTATAAATTTTAGTACCCAGTTATATTCTGTACACTTAGGAAATAATCCAGACCTGTCTTAAAGCAATCCACTGAGCTGGCCATAACCACCTCTGCAGGGAGTCTATTCCACATTTTCACAGCTCTTACTGTGAAGAAACCTTTCCGTATTTGGAGATTAAATCTCTTCTCCTCTAGACGTAAAGAGTGCCCCCTTGTCCTCTTTGTTGACTGTAAAGTGAATAACTCGACACCAAGTTCCCTATATGGACCCCTTATATATTTGTACATGTTGATCAAATCCCCCCTTAATCTCCTCTTATCAAGAGTGAATAAATTCAGTTCCTCTAATCTTTTCTCATAGCTGAGTTCCTCCATGCCTCTTATCAGTTTGGTTGCCCTTCTCTGCACTTCCTCCAGTTCCCCAATATCCTTTTTGAGAACTGGTGCCCAAAACTGAACGGCATATTCCAGATGAGGTCTTACTAATGATTTGAACAGGGGCAAAATGATATCTCTCTCTCTGGAGTACATACCTCTCTTAATACAGGAAAGGACTTTGCTCGCTTTGGAAACCGCAGCTTGGCATTGCATGCTATTATTGAGCTTATGATCTACCAAAACCCCCAGATCCTTCTCCACTATGGATTCCCCCAGTTCTACTCCCCCTAGCGTGTATGATGCATGCATATTCTTAGCCCCCAAGGGCATAACTTTACATTTATCAACATTAAACCTCATCTGCCACATAGTCGCCCAATTAGACAGAGCATTGAGGTCGGCTTGTAAATTGGTGACATCCTGTAAGGACGTTATTCCACTGCATAGCTTGGTGTCATCTGCAAAGACGGAAATGTTACTTTTGATCCCAGACCCAATATCATTTATAAAGATATTAAAAAGCAAGGGTCCCAGCACTGAACCTTGGGGTACACCACTGATAACCTTAGACCATTCAGAGTAAGAATCATTAACCACTACTCTCTGAATTCTGTCTTTTAGCCAGTTTTCTATCCATCTACAAATTGATAATTCCAAACCTATAGACTTTACCTTACACATGAGCCGTGTGTGCGGAACTGTATCGAACGCTTTTGCAAAATCCAAATATATCACGTCCACCGCCACCCCTCTGTCCAAGGTTTTACTTACCACCTCATAAAAAGAAATCAGGTTTGTCTGACAACTTCTGTCTTTCATGAATCCATGCTGTCTGTTGCTCAAAATATATTTTTCCTGCAAGAACTCGTCTATGTGGTCTTTTATTAATCCCTCCAGTATCTTCCCAACTATAGAAGTTAAACTAACAGGTCTATAGTTACTTGGTAAAGACTTTGTTCCCTTTTTAAATATAGGCACCACATTGGCCCTGCGCCAATCCAGTGGTACTATTCCTGTCATTAATGAGTCCCTAAAAATTAGATACAATGGCTTTGAAATTACAGAGCTCAATTCTTTTAGGATCCGTGGGTGGATGCCATCAGGTCCAGGTGCTTTATCCACCTTTATTCTGTCCAAATATTTCTGGACCATATCACTTATGAGCCATTGTGGATTTGGGGCTGCGTCAGTACCACCCCCAATTCTTCTGATGTATGCAAGATACGTCAGAAGAGGAATCTCTTATCTTCCTCCCTTTGGCCTTCAATGCAGTGTGTAGAGAGGAGAGAGGAAAGGGGAGGGGAAGGAGAGGAGAGGAGATGGGCCAGGAGTGGCGTGGCTGGGGGTGTAGGAGTCATGGCTGGGGGTGTAGGAGTCATCCTTTCTCACTTCAGACTACATGTTCACAGGAAGAGGTAGGGGGAGGTGGGGGAGCTGAAAACAGGCAGAGATGAGAGGGGAGACCTGCGGATGACACAGACACACATTTAGACCACTGTATCTTGGCTCAGCAGCCATGATAATCGTGGTCTGTTCTCAGAGGGAAGACAGGAGCTGGCAGGATCAAACAGGTATTATAAGAGATACAGAGAAGTAAGGCAAAAAGCAAAAGCACCAAGCTGCAGCTTTCCCATTAAAGGGACAGGAGCAGCATATTTTGTTTTGAGGGGGGTTAACAAACGCTTTAATGCTGCACTTATGACCCACAAGTTGCCAACAGTCAGACACTGCCTTCCCAGTACCCCCAAGCCACTTTTCCTACACATCTGTCTCTCAGTATAAAAAGTATTGCTCTCTGGCAAGGTGACCCAACATAGACACTCACACTGGCAGAGGACTGCTCATGTGCGGTACACCCCAGTGTGCATACTTGACATTTGACACTTGTAACAACTTCCCCATATTACCTGCTTTAGCTGCTTTGTGTCCTGAAGTTCCCTTTAACCAGGCTCCAGCAGTGACTATAACCTAAAGAGAACACCCCAGTAGCTTGGGAAATGAGTCTCCATGTCTCTTGGGTCAAGGGGGCCACCAATGGAATGCTGTCTGTCTGAAAACAACAGTGCAGAACATATGGGGTAACCCAGAACACTCTTCTAACACCACCTTTATATGTAATTGTACTTGGATATTTACAGTATATTTATGTATGGATGGAAAGCCTACAGAGTTCACTTGGAGTGATTGGGGGTAGGGGAGAGAATATGTGATAGGGGGCACTTTAGGATTGGAAAGGACTTATGTAAGAAGGGGGTTGGATATGAAATTGATCCCCCTTCACCCCCCAGCACAAATCTTCTCTCCCCTCCCAAAGCACCCCCTAGCATATATTCTCTCTCCCTCAAATCAAAGAGATGCTGCTGCCACAAAGGGGACAGTCCCAGGCACCCCAAAAGAGATGCAGTGCAAGTGCCCAAACTAGTGCCCCCTGACAGGCAAGTTAGTGGAGCCAGGTGTGAGCTCCAGGACACAGGGCTGGTTTACACCATGAATTGCACAGGATGGTGCTGTGCATTCTGTGCAATTCACATGGGACCTGGGTGCAGTGCAATTTCAGCCCATTCATTTGAATATGCTGAAAGCACACTAGACCACACCAAAAGTAGTGCTTGCACTGCTTTAAAAAATGCACGGCAATTGGATTGCATGATATAACTTTACCATGTGAGCAAACACACTGCATGTGGAAGATGATTTGTGTTGGAAAAAGGGAAAACAATTTATGCTGGGAGGATAAGGATCTGTGCCAGAAGAGGGATGGGGGGGGGGGGGGGATTTGTGCTTGCGGTGTGAGAGAATTTTTGCTGGGGGAAGAAATTTGGGAGGATTTGTTGTGCTGGGAGTGGGGAATGGGGGGAAAAAGGATTTGTGTTGTGAGGGGACATGGGGATAAGTGCTAGGACAGGGAAGAAGGGGTAATTGTACTGGGACTGGGGATATGGGGAGGGTGGATGATGACTTGTGCTGAGAAAGGGGGAAAAAGATTTGTGTGGGATTTGTTCTGGGAGGAGAAAAGAATATTTACTGGGGGGGGGGGGGGTTAGTATGCAAATTAGTGCTGGTTTTGTTTTTTGGAGAGGAGGGAGTGCGATTTTTTTCTGAAAGGGTAAAGTGGGGGGGGAGTATTGCTTGTGGGGGGAATTTTGAACACTCCTGTCCCCTACACTGTGCATTACATGCCCCTGAGTCCTGCACATTTTTTTGTTTTGGACTCCTGACTCTTACTATGCATTACACTCCTGCCCGCTGTCCCCTTGATTAGCAGTAGTGAGAGCCCTAAGAGGGGTCAAGGTACAGGAACTGCCTTGTCTTCAACTGAACTTCTAAACGTGGAGATGTTAAGCTGCTGGGAATTCCTAGGTTGTTGTCCTCTGACTTACCTGTGTAGGCAGCTACTGAGCGCACTTACAGCACTGGATTCACAAGGCTGTAGGTAACACAGTCCCAAATGATAGAAGTGCATGGATGGACACAGAGGCACAAAGGAGAAACACAGGTGGGAGTGTTCAGGTGCTGGTGTCGAGAGGCTGACAGGAGCTCACAGGCAAACATGTGCTGAGGAACCGAAGACTGACAAGCATGCAGAGGGAGATGCAGTAGTAAAAGAAGACTGGATGTTGGCAGGAGTCCCAGAAGCAGGATACAGGCTAAAGAACCCAAAGATCATAGGAGTAGGCTTGGGATCACAGACACAAAGTGAGGCCTGGAATGGAAAAGACAGAAAAGAAAAAGTAGTGCAGGGCCGGGCATGACAGTGTGTTTAGGGGAGACAATGCATGGGTTAATATGAAGAGCTAAGAGGGGAGGGGACAGTGAGTAAAGTCCAAGGGAGAGTGGTACTATATAAGGAGGAGGCGGGACTGGTCTGAGGAACAGAAAGTTGTTGAGAAAGAAAGGAAGAGGCAGTTTTTCCCACCCGCCCTCCCTATATGTTGTCTGTGTTTGTTGGTTTATGTTTTTTCTTTCTTTCAGGAGTATGGCAGATGGTCATCATGGCAGCTGTGGATTGGCAGTGTTTTGTTGGTCTTTGACGGTGGCAGTAAACATATGTGATGGAAAGGGGTGGGGGGCTCATCGGTAGTATGTGCCCCTCCGGTGTATTCCAGAGAAAGGTTAGCTGGAATACTGTAATGGTTGCACTGCGGGAAGGGGGTTGTCTCCGAGCTGATTATCCGCTGGAGGCCTATCATGTGGAAAAAGGTCCCGCAGTGTATTGGTGGAATATGTGTTGGAGTTCGAGGTGCCGTCAAAGACCAACAGACTGGAGTCAATCAAGTTGTTACGGAGGTGATATTTTGGTATATATTTGATATTGGAGTTATTTATATGATGTGAATAATAAATAGGCTGCTATGGCCATTTATACTCCAAAATTAAGGTGTGGTCTCATCATTTTAGAAGGGTAAGAAATGGGGAAGTTGGAGTACAAGTGGTACAGCAGTAAGAGGCAGGTTGGGTACCTCTGAAGTACACTGGTCATGCATAGACCAGGGTTCACTTGGATTTCACAGCTGGGTGCAAGATAGAATACATTTGGAGCACAAGGCTGGAAGCAGATTGGGATAAATTGGGAACACAAAGCTGGAAGCAGGCTGGGATACACTGGAAACTCAAAACTGGAATTAGCTGAAATGAAACTGATGACACTGGGGAAAGCGTGGGATCACTGGAGGCACACAGGATACAGGCTGGATGTACAGGATGAGCCGAACACCCCCCTGTTTGGTTCGCACCAGAACCTGCGAACAGACCTAAACTTTGTGTGAACTTTAGAACCCTATTAAAGTCTATGGGACTCGGACGTTCAAAATCTAAAGTGCTAATTTTAAAGGCTAATATGCAAGTTACTGTCCTAAAAAGTGTTTGGGGACCTGGGTCCTGCCCCAGGGGACATGGATCACTGCAAAAAAAAGTTTTAAAAACAGTTTTTTTCAGGAGCAGTGATTTTAATAATGATTAAAGTGAAACAATAAAAGTGTAATATTCCTTTAAATT